>NC_140415.1:38419166-39108333 GCF_965140295.1 Lepidochelys olivacea
GAGCTGCTATGTTCCTTCCCCCATTGTAGAAAACTTTCCCGCACCATTTGGCAATTACTTGTACAGGGACCATAGTGGCCGAGCAGCACAGGGACCAGGGCGGAAGCCAGAAGTCTGTAGTAGATGTACCCTCCCTTCCCTGCTTACCCTCAGCAGTGAGATATCTGCTACAATGACCCCCACCTGTGGAAAAAGTTTGGGAGAATTTTAGAATTTTTCCCCCACTTAGCTGCATCGCAACCCTTGCAGAGTACTGTTTCCCCATGTAGAGCATTCCCCACCCCCAGCCAACACTCACTATGCTTTGGGTGTTCAACACAGAGATGTGTGCTTGCCAAGGGTCAGTGAGAAAGTGATTGTTATGTTACCAAAAGTGTATTTTACTGAAATGTTTCAATGCTGTGCGTTAACTTAATCATGCTTCTGTGCATTGTTCCTTCTGCTTCGGCAGACGTGGCCTTCAGGAAATCCCCACAGACACTGGCCAAGCGTCTCTGCCAGATAAGAAAGTGCTTAAGACAGAGCAAAGAAGATATGTTCCAGGAGGTGCTGCAGTGTTCCAATGCAGAGAAAAAGGAATGCAAGAAGTGGAGGGAAGCCAAAAGGCAGGACAGAAAAGAAAATCCGGAGTTTGTTAAGGATCCTAATGAGCGGATGATTAAAGTCATAGAGGAGCAAATGCAGATGCTGAAGTCCTTAATAATGCTGTAGACTGAGCAGATGCGTGCCCGCCCTCCCCTGCAGCACATTCAAAACTATTTTCCATGCCCCCCCACACCCCCCAACTCTGCCCACACATTCCTTTCCACTTTCTGGGACTTCTCAGTTTCCCCTTAACTCCACCCCCTCAGACAACATTCAAAATGATAGCTGGACCTACACACAGCTCTGAAAATCTGCCCTTTCCTGGTACCTCCTTTCCCACCAAGCATCTTTGTGTATGTATGTATGTATGTATGTATGTATGTGTGAATGTGTTTTGTTTCTTGTGCAATAAAAGCAAAGTTTTTGAATGCTAACATCTTTATTTGTTGCCTACAAATTGAGATAGCAGGCACTACCAATACATACACAGGCAGTTTAATCATTTGCTTACTTGAACGTAAGGCCCCAAATGTCACCATTGCTTCCTAGGAAAACTACATGTAATGTAACATTGCAGCACAGAGATATACATTACTGGTTCTCATTTTCAAAGTGTTGCCTCAAAGCCTCCCTGATTTTAATTGCCCCCGCCCCTCCAGGGCCCCGTTGATAGCCCTGGTATCTGGCTGCTCAAAATCAGCAGCCAACCAGTCTGCCTCAACACTCCCCTGAGCAAACCTTTCACGCTTAGCTGCATAAAGATTATGCAACGTACAACACGTGGCTATGACTATGGGAATATTATCCTCTACCACAAAGGCATTGCCGGTGCACCTTTAATCGGCCAAAGGTACATTCCACTGTATACTGCTCATACTGTCAACGCTAGTGCCCCAAGTGTGGACATGCTCTGCTGACAGAGGGAGTGAGTGAGTGTGAAAAATGCAATACTGATTTTTATTATAGCGCTTTTTGAGTGTTGACATAAACTTTTGTAGACAAAACTCTGTAGTGTAGATAAGGCCTTAGTGTCCAAACTCACTCCCCTTACTAGCAGTCTCCATTTATTCTTAAGAATAAAATATACCCTAACTTGAACTACCTCAGGAATATCTGGTTTTAGATTTTCTCCTGCAACCCTCACTCCCTAGCCTTTATTTTCCCCTAGAGACCTTCAAACTTTGTTGGAGCTCCATACACCCACTTAATCTAGCTGCCAGAATGAATCACCAGAATAGCAGTGCATCTCCTTGCAAAGTGCTAGAACTGACTTATCATATCATTTATTTCAGTCCTTCCTTCTCCCTACTTTTGCACAGTATAAACAGTTAGGGCTAAACTGCTAGTGAAAACAGTCTGTGTTATGAGGAAGGGAAGGTGCACACCACCTAGTAGCAGCACTCTGAGGCATGGTGTCTGAAGCTTAACTCATGCTTCTTAATGAATCTAGAGAGCACATAGGAGAAGCAGATTCTATATGCTTTTACTAAGAATGTAACAGCTCTGCCACCTTAGCTCAGCTTTGTACGTGCAAAAACCAAAACTGTCCTTTTGGCCCATCACCATGTTGCAAGGTGTGGGAAATTTCCTTTTACTCTCTCCGTACACTTGCATGTTTATTCACACAGTCAGATTCTTTACTAAACAATCAAATGCACCACTGAGTCATTAAAGGAAGAGTTGATGAAAGAGAAATATATACGCTGTCTTGTGTGGAGGAGGCAGGTTTGATGGGGAGAGGAGCATTACAGGTTTGTTTGTTTGGGGTTTTTTTGGGGGGGGGAGGTTGTACTGCAGGTAACCATCTGCCTATTTGAATACTGTATCATTTGCATTAGTATGTATTGTACTTATATTTTGACAATTTTTACTAAAGCTACTAAAAATAAATATGGCGGCTACATTGCCTGCTGTTGGAATCCAATTATTCTCAAAGCTATGCTGTGTTGCTGATTCTAACAAGAAAGAGCAATGTTGTATAAAAAAGTTCTTACCAATAATAAATCTTTAGGTTTTACTATCCTAAAGAATGAAATCCCCTTTTTGTTCTTTTGGTTCCATGTGCTTGCTTGAATGAAAGTCAAAGCTTATAACTAGCCAAGCTATATCAGGTGCTCGACAATGTTCCAGAACATCCTGAACATAAGAACAATGCTGACATCTTCCTTGTCAATATGTCAACTCAGTTTTAGCTTGAGAAGTTAAATATTTTCCACGTTATGTTCTAGGCAGGAGACATCCAGAAGAATCATTGTTTATAACAGTACTCTACAACAAGGCTGCATGATACAGCTCATGATTGCAATTCAGTCTAATAATCTACTAAGAACAGAAGCATAGCATATTCTACTAAGGACACTAAAAAAAAGGGGGGGGACTGTTGCTGAGAAAAAGAAAATAGGAGCCAAAGTTACATTCTGAACCAAAAGTAATTTAATTATTATTATTGTTATGCTGAAAGGTATTAATAACCACCACCAGGCGCGGAGAAGGTGTGTGTCTTATCCAAAGGCAATCACTGACCTCGTTAATGCCAGTGGGTATGTCAAGCACTGTCTTTCAGCCTCAGTAGAATGAGGAATTAACAGAGGTAAATATGTGAGGCACTAACCAGGTGCTCAGGCTGAGCAAATTGAACCCAGGTAGATTAACAGGAGTTTTCTGTTTGCAAACACGGAGCTAGGATGCTGGTTTGCAAGCTGCGTTTTGGTAAAAAAAAAAAAAAAAAAAGCCAGAAAAGGAATTATGAGTATAATCCTGAGGGTAAAAGCAGACTGGCTGAATTTCCTGGCCACAGAGTTCACTAGAGTGGCAGACTTGGGAATTTCTGAAAGAGGAAACTTCCTGCTGTTTGTTTCTGTTGCGTTCAGGAATTAGGACCATGTGTACATTCTTTGTAGAGAATTGCATTAACAAGATTGTACAATCTTTAACAGTTAACAATTGTACAAGATTGCATTAACAGTATACCTAACGGAAACAACCCATCTTGAGGCAGATAACTAAGGGGGAGGAAGGATATGATAGAAGTCCACAATGGTGTGGAGAAAGTGAATAAGGAAGTGTTATTTACCCCTTCACATAACACAAGAACCAGGGGGTCACCCAATGAAAATAGGCAGCGGGTTTAAAACAAACAAAACTAATAACACACAGTCAACCTGTGGAACTCATTGCCAGGGGACGTTGTGAAGGCCAAAAATATAACAGTGTTGAAAAAATAATTATATAAGTTCATGGAGGATAGGTCCATCAATGGCTAATAGCTAAGATGGTCAGAGCTGCAACCCTATGCTCTAGGTGTCCCTAAGCCTTGCACTGCTAGATACTGGGCCTGGATGATAGGGAATGAATCACTCAATGATTACCTTGTTCTGTTCATGACCTCTGAAGCATCTGGCATTGGTCACCATCAGAAGACAGGATATTGGGCTAGATGAACCAGTATAGCCATTCTTAAGTGTCTATAACCACTTTTGAAAATGTTACTCCAGACCCCCATTGTAAAAACAAATACTGAGACAGAATTTTGCTACAAAGAGCTTTCCATCAAAAAAAGCAAGACAGGATGGGAAGAAGAAAGTACCATCCATGTTTTAAAGATAGGGAACCAAGGCACAAAGACATTAAGTGACTTGCCCAGGGTCACACAGGATATCTGTGGCAGAAGTAAGAATTGAACCATAAAGCTGCTGAGTCTTTGAATAGGTCTACACTACAGCTGGGATTGATGCTCTGAGATCGATCCACCGGCGGTCAAGTTATTGCGTCTAGTAAAGACCCGCCAAATCGACTGCAGATTGCTCTCCAGTTGACCCCTGTACTCTACCCCCAACGAGTAAGGTAAGTCAACGGGAGAAAATCTCCTGTTGACCCCCTGTGGTGTAGACCCCGCGGTAATTCGACCTAAGGTACATCGACTCCATTATTCATGTAGCTGGAGTTGCGTAGCGTAGGTCAACTTACTGCAGTATTGTAGACATAGCCTAAGTCTTATGCATTCCTTTCTGTTCCTTTCTGTTTTCCTTTCTAATGGCTTTCTTCATCAGAAAAGCAGGTCTGTGGCTTCAGACAACATCTCTACATGGCTTTCCAGGCTTGGTTTTCTCAAAGCTTAATGCTAATTAGAATTAGTTAAATAGTAAGAAAAACTGACTGCAACTACATTTGCTAAATCTGAATTGTATCTGACAGAAAAGTATGTATGTGCTCACTTTTTTTGTTGTGATTTTTCACACAATTTTTTGAAAATATATTTTTATGCAAATGTTTCAAAGGAAGCTTTTATTCATGTTAATAAATTTGTCTGTATAGGCAAATTAGCCTGTTTTCAAACAATAATAAATAAACAAACAAGTGAGTTTATTTGTATCAGTAATGAAATAAATCAGCAGTTATAAGTTTGCGGAGTTGGTGTAGGTGAAAGAAGAACACCACCACATAATGGGCACTACATACAAGTAAATGGTGGCCTACAAATTTAATATAATCATATATTTAAGCTAGACAAATCTGAAAAGGCAGAAATCTTCTTCCTTTCTTTTTTTGCCCTTTCATTCAATATAAACATACCAATTGCTCTAATTTTACCTCCTCCAAAAGTTACTCACATGCTTTAAGTCTAATTCTCCTCCAAATTACAACCAATACATGCCAGTGTCATTATATTCTGTTATTTCTAGCTTACACCTGTGTTGAAGGAGAATTAGGCCCCCATTTATTTATATTTATTTTTTGCAAAGATTCAATTAGGAATTAATTTTTATATTCAAGTTATAAATCCCTTAAAATGAGGAGAAAAGGAGTACTTGTGGCACCTTAGAGACTAACCAATTTATTTGAGCATAAGCTTTCGTGAGCTACAGCTCACTTTGGATAAGTGAGCTGTAGCTCACGAAAGCTTATGCTCAAATAAATTGGTTAGTCTCCAAGGTGCCACAAGTACTCCTTTTCTTTTTGCGAATACAGACTAACACGGCTGTTACTCTTAAAATGAGGAGGTTACCATGCATATTAGCAATGAGTGACCATCATAAAGCTTGGAGTTTTGGCTCAGACAAGTTTTCAAAGGTTCAGATGCAAACCTCTTTAGTCTGCACATTTGGGATTGAAATTTTACAGGAGTAGGTTTCAGAGTGGTAGCCATGTTAGTCTGTATCAGCGAAAAGAACGAGAAGTGGCACCTTAGAGACTAACAAATTCATTTTTCCCCCTACTGTTACTCACACCTTCTTGTCAACTGTGTGAAATGGGCCATCCTGATTATCACTATAAAAGTTTTTTTTCCTCCTGCTGATAACAGCCCACCTTAATCGATGAGTCTCGTTAGAGTTGGTATGGCAACACCCATTTTTTCATATATCTTCCTATTGTATTTTCCACTGCATGCATCTGATGAAGTGGGCTTTAGCCCACGAAAGCTGATGCCCAAATAAATGAGTTAGTCTCTAAGGTGCCACAAGTACTCCTCTTTCTTTTTACAGGAGTAGGGTCTCTCATGGATTGCTTTAAGTTTTATATTTTGTTTTTTCAATTATGTACATTCAAAGAGTGCTGACGGGCATGTATTAGAAATTTTATGATAAATATATAAAATGCCTACATTAAATTCCCTATCTATTCATTGATATGGTGGATGAAACTAGGTTTTAAAACAAATACAATATAACAAACATGAATAGATTTCTTGTAAATGCTGGAGGAATTAGTTGTAAAAAAGTGAAGCTCTGCCATCCAAGTGAAGTAATATAATTTAATTTGCTCAAAAAACTTTGAAAATATTTTGTCTGAGAGCCAATTCAGAAAGGATTCCACGTATGTCTAACAGAAACTTGAGTGCCTTAAATTTTTCTTTTTCATTTCACTGTTAATGTTTATATTGCAGTAGACCCAGAGGCCACGTTATATTAGGTCCTTTTCAACCACTTGGGAAAAAGCATAGTTCCTGCCCCAGAGCTTACAATCTAGGACAAGTTACATAGTGTAAGGGGACTGTTGCCCCCTTACTAACATTCAGTGGGGTTGTTTTAGTTGCTAGCTCCCAGTACTAAAAAGGGGGAAGGGTCGATGGGGAATCAGGACCCTGAGACTGACAGTCCCTAGGAGCAATGGGGAGAGGCCAATGCCCCAGGTCAGCCTGAATGACAGGGCGGGCTGGCTAATCAGGGAGTCAGGAGGCCAGGGAGGTCCCGTCTTCCATGTGAGCTGGAATTGCCTGGGTCAGACAGAGTGGGGCCGAGCTAAGGAGAAAGCAGGGGCCTGAGCTGAGCTGGGGAGCAGAGCTGTGCCAGATCCAGAGAGAGCAGACCCTGTGCTGGGAGCAGAGCTGCAGCCCCAAAGCCAGAGGCACAGCCCAGAGAGAGCAGACTTGCCCTGGGAGGAGAGCTGCAGCAACCAGAGCCAGAGGGGCCAGAGAAGCAGCCCAGGGAGCTGGAGGCAGAGCAGCAGCAGCAGTGCAGAGACAGTGGTGCAGCTGGGGCTGGAGCAGTCCGGAGCTGGGTGTCGTGAGCAGCTGGGGAGAGCGAGGGGGACCCTGGGCAGCAGGCCCAGCACAGGGAGATGCCTCAGCCAAGAGGCTCTGCAGGCCAGGCTTGGATCGTAACCCCGACAGGGTGGGGGCGACACTGGGAAGAAGGGTCCTACCACTTAGAGCCTGAGAGCATGTGGCCACCTCCAGAGCAAGTGTCCAACCCACAGCATCCCTACAGCACAGCCAGGGCCTGAGCAGGAGGCCTGAGACTTACAAGGAACACACTGTGAACTGCCCTGGCATTCCAGAGACACTGTTTGTGATGTTCCTTGCCACAGGGTGGGGTGATGTGCTTCCTTTAACCTTTCCCATTTTTCCTGATTCTTTTTAAAATTAATTGTTGATTAAATAACTTGCATTTGCTTTAACTTGTATGTAATGGTCAGTGGGTCAAGAGAAGTGCCCAGTGCAGAGAGAGTACCCCGGAGTAGGGACACCCTAGCCCCTGTGCTACGTGACCACAGGCAGGTTGGGGGTCGAGCCCCCCAGGAATCCTGGGCCCAGCCTTGTTGGGGTTACGAGGACTCTGCCAGACAGGAGAGTGGAAGGGGAGTCCTCAAGGGCAGGGAGGCCACTGGGTAAAGGAAGTGGGAGTGAGGACTCAGATCCTTTCGCTAGCCCACTTCACCAGGGTAGTCCAGAAGCCAGGGAAGTTCCCCACAACAGCGGGACTATTCCCCTGCTTACAATAGGACATAATTTTATATGTAGACAAAATATACACTTATTTACACTGTTTTAACTTATTATTTTAAAATTTCAGATGGCAGCTCTCTCTAAGTGCCCTCTCAATTTTGCCATCATTAACTGGTTGATTTCCTACAAGAGTCACAACAGAGGTGTGTCTTGAGGATTTTGAAAGAACTTGCTAAATCAGTGTTGCTTGGTCATCACTAGGCATAGAAGCAGCAGCAGGAGATGAGGACAACCGTAAACATTCTCAGAATTCACTCTCCTAGGTGTGGAATCAAGAAAGTATCCCTATTCAGCAAACAATGGGACTTAAGCACATACTTAAAAGCTTACTTGAAACAGGGCCTTAAGAAATAAGATGTCTGGGAAAGATATTTGCACTACAGAATTTATTTCCACCCTAATGGATTCAATACACAAAAGGTAAGACGGTAACAAACATGATTAATCTGAAAATAGAACTCTCTCAGATATTTAAGGTTCATATTACATTTTTATCCAAACACCAGCAGATAAGTAAGAAAAGACCTAAGCAAACAATAAGGAACTAGCCCGGTGAAAGTGAGTGAGGGTGAAGGGTATGGAGTGAGTGGGAGTGTGGCCTCAGAAAAGGGGCAGGAAGGCATGGGACCTCACGGCAGGGGGTGGGGCAAGGATGTTTGGTTTAGGGCAGTTAGAAAGTTGGCAACCCTATATATTCTTGGTAAGAATAATGACATCTAGTTACCAGACAGGAAATCACAGCTGTGTCTTCTCTCTCTGTGGCTTCAGTCCTTCAAAGATTTACACCATGCTCAACTTTAAATTCATAAGTAGTCTTATAGAGCTATTCAGGAAAAATAAATCATTTGCATACATCTTTGCAGGATCAAGGCCTCTGTGTTTCTTATATTAGTACCAGCATAGAGAGTAGATTATATGAAACATTGATTATGGTTTAGAAAGCATGGGGGACTACACCAAAAGTCCTGCATATACAGATTTTTACTCTATAAATATGCCTTTATCCTTTATTTTAATATCTTGTGCTGACAGATGTGAAAAAAGTTATCTAAAAATAAATTAAACTTGAACATTTCAAAGGAATACCCCAGCCAGAAATTCAACTACTGAAACTACTTAGTAATTGGTTTCAGAGTAACAGCCGTGTTAGTCTGTATTCACAAAAAGAAAAGGAGTACTTGTGGCACCTTAGAGACTAACCAATTTATCTGAGCATAAGCTTTCGTGAACTACAGCTCACTTCATCGGATGCAAGTGAGCTGTAGCTCACGAAAGCTTATGCTCAAATAAATTGGTTAGTCTCTAAGGTGCCACAAGTACTCCTTTTCTTTTTACTTAGTGACTCTGCTTTTGTGTCTTGTAACTTTTTTTTTAATTATGGGGAACAAAACCA
The DNA here is from genome assembly GCF_965140295.1 of Lepidochelys olivacea. Taxonomy (NCBI): domain Eukaryota; kingdom Metazoa; phylum Chordata; order Testudines; family Cheloniidae; genus Lepidochelys; species Lepidochelys olivacea. The sequence continues at coordinate 38,428,370 of NC_140415.1, forward strand.
AACAAAACAGTCAATGCTACCTAATGTCTTTCCTCAGGATTCTAGAACATCAGTACTTAGAGTTTTATATCTGACAGCTAGGTAGCATAAGAAATTAGGTTCTAATATTCCAGTTACAGATTACAGTCTATAAAGTTATGCAACAATATGTTCTATAATTTTTTCCAAGTCAACAGTCTTTTCCTTATCAGATTATTTCTTTCCAGAGGGTCTCAAATTTTATTCCCTTCACAGCATATTAGATAGTGTCTGAATCTCTCAGGGCTTATATTCACTGCAGTGTTGGCTCCAGGTGTTCAAGTGTTACTCTCAGCCCAACGCCCATGCACATACAAAAATCGCTAGCTTGAGTTGAGTGGTGGTTTAAACTCAAGCTAGCTAGCCAATCAGGGAGTATGTGCCAAAGTCTGAATGCTGCTCACCCTCACTAGTAATGCAGGGGAGACAAAACTACAACCTACAACTAGAGTTAGCACAAATCAACTGCTAAACCAATCAATCAATCAATCTGAATAGCTCAAGTGTTGTTTCAAGTATTTTTGCAGTGTGGATATAATCACTTGAACTAGGCTAGCTTAAATAGAGGAATTCAATGTTAGGATATAGATATTCATACCTGTCTGTAAAGGCCTATACTCTAAGAATTTAGGTATATTCTTATCACTTGGCTAATTATAGAGGTATAAAAGAATCAAAATCACTATCTGCTGGTGTAAGGGCCTTCTCTTACTGTGACAGTCTGAGGCCCTGTTCTTAGGCTAAGGCCTTTGGCTAAGCAGCAGAGGCAGCCATAAGCTGGGAAGCGAACAGTCACATCCTCACATTCCAAACTAGTCACATTGAAATAAGGTGCTATTGGGCTGTTAGGCACTATCAGGGCAGGATTGTATTCCTATCACCTCCAGAGAAAGGGAAGTGCCTAGAAAATGTAAAAGGAAACTTAGTTTGATAGCATCCTGTCTGGCTAGAACTCACTTATCAATAGCTGGGATGTGAAATCCTCACTTCTGTGTTGTCTTGTCATTGTAGTTCCCACTTTGCTATTGTTTGTCTGTATAATCTCTGTCTGGTTCTGTGATTGTTCCTGTCTGCTGTATAATTAATTTTGCTGGGTGTAAACTAATTAAGGTGGTGGGATATAATTGGTTACATAATCATGTTACAATATGTTTGGATTGGTTAGTTAAATTTCAGGAAAATGATTGATTAAGGTATAGCTAAGCAGAACTCAAGTTTTACTATATAATCTGTAGTCAATGAGGAAGGGGGTGGGGGTGGGCATGGGTATGTGGGTAAGGGAGATGGGAACAGGGAATGGGGGTAAGAAAATTGGAATCATGTTTTGCAAAAGGGGGAAATGGGAACAGGGAATGGGAGTAAGGAAGTTGGAATCATGTTTTGCTAAGGGTAGGAATGGGAACAGGGACACAGGTGTAAGGCTCTGTGGTGTCAGAGCTGGGAAGGAGGATACTAAGGAAGGAAACTGGAATCATGCTTGCTGGAAGTTCACCCCAATAAACATCGAATTGTTTGCACCTTTGGACTTCGGGTATTGTTGCTCTCTGTTCATGCGAGAAGGACCAGGGAAGTAAGTGGGTGAAGGAATAAGCCCCCTAACACTCAAGATAACTATTGCAGTGAAAAAAGAAAAGGAGTACTTGTGGCACCTTAGAGACTAACAAATTGATTTGAGCATAAGCTTTCGTGAGCTACAGCTCACTTCATCGGATGTATTCAGTGAATGCATTGCATTCATCGGATACATTGCAGTGAAGACAGCCCATAGGACACCAAATTCTCGTTCATATTGGTGTATGTCAAGACCACTTAACACTATTATCTAACAGATCATATCAATATGACAGTGTATTATATTACACTTACACTCAGGACTATGTTATTTTATTATTAACATAAAAACACACACTTGCACCAAAACAAATGATGTTTCGAGACGCATCATGCTATCTAATAGATGTTATCTATGTTTTGTTTGATTTTACCCACTATGTAACACATGCAACTATGCTGGGTAATGGGTTGCATTACACTATAATGTTATTCCTTTGAGGTTTTTAAGCTCAGGCTTAAAAGCCCTGGCTGGGATGATTTAGTTGGGGACTGGTCCTGGTTTGAGCAGGGGGTTGGACTAGATGACCTCCTGAGGTCCCTTCCAACCCTGATATTCTAAGATTCTATGATGATTAACTCTGTTGTATTGCTCAGGAAACTGACTATTCTTGGTAAGAGACTCACTGTACAGCACCAAAATTATTTTAAAATTCAGTAGCTATAGACTTACTCTGGATAATATAAATTCATCTGACAGTATTTAGCTAATTCCTGAGAAATAATTTTTAGAAACCCATCTAGAAGTGTACCACACTAACAATACAGAATTGTAACCCTCTATTTCCCAAGCAAAATCAAAATTACATCTAATAAAGGTCCCTGTTCAGCAAAACACTTAAGTATATGCTTAAATCCATGCTTATTCAGCACAGCATTTAAGAATATGCTTAAATCTCACTGAATTTAAGCACTTGATTAAATGCTGATCTAGGGATGAAATTAAACACCTGTGCAAGTCCCATGCTCAACTGGGGCTTTAGATAATTTCATGGTGTCCTATTACTCACAAAACGAATAATACTGCAAACTCCTGAAAATAAAGTTTTAAACAATAAAAAACTTTGAAAAAAACCCTTTAAGGTTTATGGGTTTGTCCCCAGGAAAATAAATGAACAAAAAATGTTTTGTAGTTTAAATTTGGACTAAGTTTCACTAAACAGAGCACTTCTGTTGGGATTGACAGGATTGATAAATAATGCCACCTTTCAGGCTAGTAACTCCAAAGGTTGTTCCAACTTAACTCCAAGAAATCACATGTAACAAATGGAATTTTTAATACTGCTTAAAAGCTAATTTTTCTAGCAGAGATTCTTGTAACAATATAGATATTAATATTGAGATTTCTCTAGCTGCTCTGGTTTCTTGAATCTGAGCAACCAGCATTTTCAAATGATTAAGAAATACTTCAGATCCCATAGCTTACCTACAAAATGACACACTCACTGAGCCCTGGTCTACACTAGGACTTTAGGTCGAATGTAGCAGCGTTAAATTGATGTAAACCTGCACCCGTCCACGCGATGAAGCCCTTTATTTCGACTTAAAGGGCTCTTAAAATCGATTTCCTTACTCCACCCCTGACAAGAGGATTAGCGCTTAAATCTGCCTTGCCGGGTTGAATTTGGGGTACTGTGGACACAATTCGACGGTATTGGCCTCCGGGAGCTATCCCAGAGTGCTCCATTGTGACCGCTCTGGACAGCACTCTCAACTCAGATGCACAGCCTGTACCCTGAATAACGTCTGCTCACTTTAGTAACAGAGAGTGTGTGTGTACTACTCATGTTCGTACTACACAGCCAGTACAACTACTGAAAACCTGAGCAGTCTCGTGCTGTGTTTTTGTCTCATTCATCATCAACAGAATGGTTAACTAAGTTCTACTTGCCAGGCCAAAATTCCAATCTCACTTCAACTGTGTAATCCTACTGAAGACAAGTGGGATGTACAGGGTTAAATGAGGACAGCCATTGGCACATAAAATCTTTATTTCAGAGTAACAGCCGTGTTAGTCTGTATTCGCAAAAAGAAAAGGAGTACTTGTGGCACCTTAGAGACTAACCAATTTATTTGAGCATAAGCTTTCGTGAGCTACAGCATCCGATGAAGTGAGCTGTAGCTCACGAAAGCTTATGCTCAAATAAATTGGTTAGTCTCTAAAATCTTTATTATTTCTAGGATTGCCAAGTTTCTACTCCCACAAAACCGAACAACCTTGCTCCCCCTACCCCACCTCTCCTCCAAGGCTCCACCCCCTGCTCACTCCATCCCCTCCGTCGCTCAGTCTCCCCACCCTCACTCACTCATTTTCACCCAGCTGGCTCAGGGGATTGGGATGCGGGAGGGGCTGAGGGCTCTGGCTGGGTGTGCAGGCTCCAGGGTGGGGCCAGAAATTAGGAGTTCAGGGTGCGGGAGGGGGCTCTGGGCTGAGGCAGAGGGTTGGGGTGTGGGAGGGGGCACGGGCTCAGGGCTGGGGCAAGGGGTTGGGTGGGGGGATGGGATGAGGGCTCCAGATGGGGGTACGGGCTCTGGGGTGGGGTTGGGGATGAGAAGTTTGGGGTACAGGAGGGTGCTCCAGAATGGGATCGAGAGGTTCAGAGGACAGGAGGGAGATGTGGGTTGGGGCATGGAAGGGGATGAGAGGTGCAGGCTCCAGGCAGCGCTTACCTCAAGCAACTCCCGGAACCAGCAGCACGTCACCTCTCCGGCTCCTACGCAGAGGCGCGACCAGGTGGCTCTGGATGCTACCCCATCCGCAGGCACCACCCCCACAGCTCCCATTGGCAGCAATTCCTGGTCAATGGGAGCTGCGGAGCTGGCTCTTGGGACGGAGGCGGCAGGTGGAGCCGCCTGGCTGTGTAGGAGACAGAAGGGGGATATGCAGCTGCTTCCGGGACCCGCATGGAGCTGGGCAGGTAGGGAGCCTACCTTAGCCCAGCTGTGCTGCCAACCGGTCTTTTAACGGCTTGGTCAGCGATACTGACTGGAGCCGCCAGGGTCCCTTTTTGACCGGGCGTTCCGGTCGAAAACTGGACAACTCACAACCGTAGTTATTTATGGTGATGTACTTGAGAGAAAAAACCCTGCTGGACTTTTAGATTCTAAGCTCAGTTTTCATGGCTGACAGTTAAGAAAAGTCATATTTTCATTGTAAACTGAGCAAAGGAGACCGACTATACATCAGGGGAGAACACACACACACACACAGACTTTTCAGACTGCAACTTCACCTGAGTTGTGGAAAAGAACAGGAAAGTATTACCACAGTTTACCAATCCCACACTACCCTACCGAAAAATACGAAATGAACTAGATATATTATAGCTTGGGTATGATGCGAAGGGAAAAACAACAAATCAGTAACACTGTTTATAAAATTGCTTTCATTGCTAGGTTACAAACAACAGCAAAACATTAGAGAGAGGAACAATATTAATCACTCATAATTAACTCCATGCAAAACCTCTGACCTTTTCAAATCAGCACAGAGAACACAAGTTTAATAACATTCCATATACTCTTGGAAAAAGTATACTATAAAGGAATGAATTTAAATGTCTAAACATATTCACATTTGGATACGTAAAAATCCATGATAAAAAGGTAAATATTAACTAAATTTTATGCAGGATTTTAGCATTGTCAAACATGTCTGGTAAATCCATGCTTGAGACATTTCACAGTAAACATTTCAAATAAAGCAGGACTGTATCCAGATTTTCTATACTTTCATTTTGTACTTTACAGTGTTTAGTATTCAAAAAGTTCAGTGGAAACAGTGCTGGTAATTGTACCTTTTTTTAAATAGTTCACTTGTACAACAGAATGGAGAATTTAAGTAACTACACAGATAATGTACGAATGTGCTAACAGGTCCAACAATCTTGATATATTTTAGAGCATGACCTGTCAATCATTTCTGAAATTCTAGAGGGTCTGGTGCATGAGGTGCTAAGTGCTCTTTCTCCCAAGGAATTCAATAGGTATTGAGGAAACATGGGGACTCACAAGAGCAGGTCATTAGTAAGCAAGGTCAATGTGTATCCTGTGTCTCATGCAAGTGATGTCTTGTAATATTTGGAGGCATCTCCAGAATTATGTTTGAGAGACCAGTAATATTATAAAAACATACATGTATTTAACAATTTCCATCTAAGGATCTCAGAGTGTTTTTCCAGTATTAATTAATGTTAACCTCACAACATTCATGTGTGTTAGGTACTAGCAGCTTTATTATTACAATATTACTGCCATAAAATATAATACAGGTGTAAAGTTTAATTTTCTGAAGTGATAATATTCCACAGAATTAAACATTAGGTCTCCATTATGCTTTATGACAGGAATAAGAAACTGTGTCAATATTAACATTAATAGTTAAAAACATCATAAGTCAACTGACTAAGAATTTTACAGTGGTTCTAAGCAGTCAAAGCTTCCACAGCAATGAAAAAGACTAGAAAACATTAGCCTGTGGATAAGGCTTCATATTAACAAAGAGAAAGATCCAGTTTGAGAGATGGTCCCTATAGCCCTGATCCACATTAGATCAGGCGCTATATTCATAATATAAATTACTGATAGACCTGGTAAAATTTTTCAAAATGTTAGACATTTTTCAAGTGTGCTCACCGTATATGTGAGTTGTCAAAAAGAGCACAGAGCAAACACTTACCCAACTATGTATTTCTTCATAAATGGTACTTACCTATAAAGCAAATAAATAGAAAATAAGTAAAAGAAATCATAAGTATACCCATTCTAGCACATTAAAAAAGAATGCAGACCATAAAATGTGCTGTTCGCTCATATAAGACATTACAGGTCATTTTTTTATACCTTGCGAAACTATCACTTCTTATACACCACTGGTCATCCACAGTAATAGAATGCTGAATGGGATTCCTAGATCAGCTTGTTCTTTTTTTACATTCTTCTGGCTTCTTTTTTTTTTTTTTTTAAAGTAAATTTACACTCTTCAGAGTTTTAAAAATGGCTTGCAAGTCCTTGTACATCATATATCCAGATTTTAAGGATCAGCTATGATGCAAAATATATTTTTCTCTAATATGGGTTTTCCTCTATAAAGCTTCCGTGTTATAACAACAACATAATGATAAGAACAATAGTAGCATGCTGACTACTCTTTCTAACCAGGTTAGGAAGCCACTCTACATTCCAACAATAAAACAGTATTTTTTACAATTATTTTATGTTCTACAATCTGATAATGCTCAGCTGCGATGCCACAGAGTACAGTGTACTTTAATATCACAGCAAGACAGCTTGAGCCCATTCGTGGGACTGAGGAGAGCAGAGTCCTATTCCCAGCCCTCACAGTAACCTGTTGTGTAACTTTGGAAAAAGTCATTTGCCTCTCAAAGCTTCTGTTTTCCCTCCTACCTTTATTTAAACTGTAAGCTCTTCAGACAGAGACTGTCTCTTACTATGTATTTAGTACAATGTGACCCTGATCTTGGTTGAGTCCTCTAGGTCTCACTATAATACAAATAATAATAATATATTGTACCAGAGAAAACTGATGACATATGGAGCTGGTTTTAGGGCTCAGATAACTTCTCATTTTCCTATGGTATATGGCAGGTTTAGGTCCCATTAACTTATTTTTTTTAATACCTATGTAAAAATAAATTTGAAAACTGTGCCATATAAGAGAGGAAAACAAATTCTTATCTGAGCTTTAATAAGCCAGCTCCATATGACAGTCAGAACATAAACAACTGAAAAGTAACCTGTTCCTCTTAGCCCATAATGAAGGCCTCTCTTTGTTGAAGTGGGGAAACCCAGCACATATTGGTGATGTAAACATATTTTCTTTTTCTGCTTTGCAATTTAAGATGTTATTTTACAATTCAGACCTCAGAGCTCAATTCAGTATTATCTGGCATTTGCAGTTCTGTACAATGTAGAATTTTTCTTTCTTTATTTGGCCGCGGGACTTTGAAAAGTCTAACATTTGTGGTGTAAAGGCTAGGCAAGTTTTTAGATTAATATGCTCTTGCAATAGTGATGACAGGAGAAGGATTTTTCCTTTATTCACAGTCCTGCAAGGACTTCTCCTTTCTATTAAAATATCCTACTGCACTTTATAGATGTCAGCATGGGAAGCCTTAGAGCTGCAAAAAAGTGCTTTTAAAAAGTATTATTAATATGTGACACTTTATAGCAGGTTTCCTCCATGGCTCTCAAATCACTTTACAAAGGTGCATATCACCACCATCTTACAGACAGGGAAAATGAGGCAGAGTTCTTAACTAGCCCCAGTTCACTTAGTGAGTCAGTGCTCAGATGGAAATACGTCTCCAGACTCCCAGTCATTGTGTCCTATAAATGCAGAATCATTAAATTTTGTTCTTTAGATTTATTATATTAGAATTTATGCCATTAAATAGCTCATGTATTTTATTTCATTTTATTTTATTATTTTAGAGAAAAAATAAATGAGGTAACGAGAAAAAACAACATTTGCTAAGCCTATGGGGATCATAAGATGCCTGTGGTCAGACAGAAGTCAAAAGAATGTGATTGTATTCTGTAGCTTTGTAAAATATGGACAAAACTTTCAGAATGCAATGGACAAAAAGCCATTTAAGCTCTGTGCCTAAAGACAAAAAGGTTTCAAAAGACAAAGGAACGAAGTTCCTCTGAACCTGTGTAGACTACCACATGATCAGTTTGTATAACAGAGATCCAAATGAATACATGCTTCTGTACTTCTACACGTGAATGATTTCATTTCTATGTTCTTGCAGAATATATTAAAATAAAAACACTAAAATATTACTACTCCACAATAGCTGGTTGTGCAGTTAGCAGCCATAAAGATTTGACTTCTGAGTTTGGACCCAAACTCTTATAACAGATCGGGAAGATATACTGTTTATAAATGTGATACTTCTCAGCACCCAGGAGGGTCTATCTGCCAGTTACTGCTAACAAATTGCGAAGGGATCTTATGACAACCCTCAAATAAAACAAAAACATTTAGACAAAGGTCACAAAGACCAAAAAAAATGGAGTACTTGTGGCACCTTAAAGACTATGAAGTGAGCTGTAGCTCACGAAAGCTTATGCTCAAATAAATTTGTTAGTCTCTAAGGTGCCACGAGTACTCCTTTTCTTTTTGTGGATACAGACTAACATGGCTGCTACTCTGAAACAAAGACCAAAGAAAGCCACCTGAATGGCCATGGTCTCTAAAATGAATAAATAAATAACAATCAAGAAACTACAATATGTAATCAAGCCTAATAAGAATTTTCTTTTATTAAATGCAACTTTGCACTTCATGTCCTCTAGTCATATGCAATATACTTTATTATTGCAATCTTTCAAAGTCGCTGGTCAATTCTTTATCTTTTTTTGTTACCTATAAGACTCCATATTTCAACTGTATTTAAATATTTTGAATTCTGGAGTCCTTTCAGACCAGTTAGAACAACAGGTGTGGTGGTCAAGAATGATGCTAACTCAATTTATTTCCTATCAGACATGTAAGTTTCAAATTAAGTCCCACTTACATGGCTACTTTGACCAAAATATGAGTGCAAGTGAGAGAGGACTATTAATAGTTAAAGATGACTTATTTTTAAACATTAGAGGCCAGATCTTCACCTGATATAAAGCAGCTTCAGTGATGACACACTGACTTACACTATTGCTCCTTGGCTATGTCCAGGGCTTTGAAGGATGGCTTCTTAGTGGAGGAGTCAGGGTATATTTTAAAGTATAAATTGTTTTTGTGTACACGAACACTAGACCTGGAACAGAGATAGTCACAAACACCATGCTGGCAACCCCTTATTTTACGAATCTCAGCCCAGCCCCAATGCCTTTTCCCTAGGGAGCCTCTTTACCTCAAGAGTTGACTCCAGTCAAAGACAAAGCCACAGATCTCCTGCCACTGGCAGAGTGCCTTCTAACCATAACACTGCATAACAAAACAGCACTGCCCCATCCCGCCTCTCTACCCCCAACCCTAACCATCAGCATGTCTTGTGGAAAGAAAAAAAACTTGGAAGATGTTAGAATATAGATATTCACGCCTGTCTGTAAAGGCCTATACTCTAAGAATTTAGGTGTATTCTTATCACTTAGCTAGTTATAGAGGTATAAAAGAAAGAATCAAAATCACTGTCTGCCTGTGTAAGGGCCTTCTCTTAGTGTGACAGTCTGAGGCCCTGTTCTTAGGCTAAGATCTTTGGCTAAGCAGCAGAGGCAGCCATAAGCTGGGAAGCGACCGGTCATATCCTCACATTCCAAACCAGTCACAATGAAATAAGGTGCTATTGGACTGTTAGGAATACAATCCTGTCCTGATAATGCCTATCACCTCCGGAGAAAGGGAAGTGCCGAGAAAATGTAAAAGGAAACTTAGTTTGATAGCATCCTGTCCGGCAAGAACTCAATAGCTGGGATGTGAAATCCTCATTTCTGTGTTGTTCTCTTATTGTAGTCCCCATTTCCCTATTGTTTGTCTGTATAAACAGACATATAAACAGTCCCCCATTTCCCTATTGTTTGTCTGTATCTCTGTCTGGTTCTGTGATTGATTCTGTCTGCTGTATAATTAATTTTGCTGGGTGTAAACTAATTAAGGTAGTGGGATATAATTGGTTAAATAATCATGTTACAATATGTTAGGATTGGTTAGTTAAATTTCAGGAAAATGATTGGTTAAGGTATAGCTAAGCAGAACTCAAATTTTACTATATAGTCTGCAGTCAATCAGGAAGTGTGTGTGGGAGGGGATGGCAACAGGGAATAGGGGTGGGGATATTGGAATCATGTTTTGCTAAGGGGCGGGAATGGGAACAGGGACACAGGTAGGGCTTTGTGGTGTCAGAGCTGGGAAGGGGGACACTAAGGAAGGAAACTGGAATCATGCTTGCTGGAAGTTCACCCCAATAAACATTGAATTGTTTGCACCTTTGGACTTTGGGTATTGTTGCTCTCTGTTCATGCGAGAAGGACCAGGGAAGTAAGTGGGTGAAGGAATAAGCCCCCTAACAGAAGATTGTGCAGAACAGCACTACCTGGTGACATCTGCCATAACATTAACACCACAAAAAAACTGTCCTGACTCAATTAGGGTTGCTACACACATAACAGGTCCGACACAAACCCACAATGGTAACAAATGCAAAGTTAAGCCGCCACATAGTATATATCCTCTTCGCCTTCACCCACAGACATGTCAGTATTACTACAGCTACTATATATGACTGCCCATACATGACAATCTCAGCTCTGTCACCCTTCATTCTTCTGCAGACACCAGATTATTCTTTCCTACCACCAGGACTTGGTTGTTTAGGGAGATGGTCATTTGGTAATTGGGTGTATGGAGTAGGGCAGTCAAAGTGCTTGATAGGATAGGAATAGTCACTGAATAGGAAGTGACATTTTCTTGGACTCCAAGACAATCATGGATTAAATCTCCAAAACCTGTCCACTAAAATTTCCGTGACAGTTTCTGAACAAAACACATGCACACTCTATTAGTGCGTAACATCCTCCTTCTTCCTGGGGTTTGCTTGAATGACAACACATCCAACCTCAGCCTAGGCTTTCTCCTGAGGGTGACTTTCCTGTGAGACTCCCTGTCCCTTCTTACTCAGAGAGCATGGTAACCTCCACCCTCATTACACATAGAATCATAGAATCATAGAATATCAGGGTTGGAAGGGACCCCTGAAGGTCATCTAGTCCAACCCCCTGCTCGAAGCAGGACCAATTCCCAGTTAAATCATCCCAGCCAGGGCTTTGTCAAGCCTGACCTTAAAAACCTCTAAGGAAGGAGATTCTACCACCTCCCTAGGTAACACATTCCAGTGTTTCACCACCCTCTTAGTGAAAAAGTTTTTCGTAATATCCAATCTAAACCTCCCCCACTGCAACTTGAGACCATTACTCCTCGTTCTGTCATCTGCTACCATTGAGAACAGTCTAGAGCCATCCTCTTTGGAACCCCCTTTCAGGTAGTTGAAAGCAGCTATCAAATCCCCCCTCATTCTTCTCTTCTGCAGGCTAAACAATCCCAGCTCCCTCAGCCTCTCCTCATAAGTCATGTGTTCTAGACCCCTAATCATTTTTGTTGCCCTTCGCTGGACTCTCTCCAATTTATCCACATCCTTCTTGTAGTGTGGGGCCCAAAACTGGACACAGCACTCCAGATGAGGCCTCACCAATGTCGAATAGAGGGGAACGATCAAGTCCCTCGATCTGCTCGCTATGCCCCTACTTATACACATGGGGGAGTAAGGTGGCTGCTGCAACAGTGGTGCAATGCCAGGAAAAAGTACCTATCATGAAGAGACATATGTGGACACAGTGACTAGGAGATAAAGGAGATTGAGCCAATACAGTGCAGGATGCTGTTGCACTGAATGAGAACAGACTTAGGGAACTTTTCATTTGAAAAACTCTCTCGCTCTCTCTGCATATAGGGTGTATTTGAAGAGGTATGAACAGGATATCAAGGTGTAGGACTCTGCAAAGCAACTAGGTCTTTTCTGCTGAAGCTTGCAGGTTCATAGTGGAAGCCAGAACAGGTGGGGATTAGCAGCTCTAGTCCAGGATATAAAAGATTTGGGTAGCTCTCTGAGTAAAAAAGGACTTGGCCACAAGGGGACTCACAGGAAGAACGTGGGGGGAAAAGTCAAGCTTGTGGGAAAGCTTAGGGTGAGTTTGAATGTTTTCGGAGTAACAGCCGTGTTAGTCTGTATTCGCAAAAAGAAAAGGAGTACTTGTGGCACCTTAGAGACTAACCAATTTATTTGAGCATAAGCTTTCGTGAGCTACAGCTCACTTCATCAGAGGCATCTTTTTTTGAATGTTTTGTCATTCAGGCAAACCCCAGGAAGAGGAAGGAGGTTCTACACTAACAGAGTGTGCATGTGCTTTCTTGAGACAGTGATGTGATGTCTTTGCCTATTCGCAAGGCTAATTTATCACACAGTTTGTTCCCAATAATTGACAGAACTCATAATAATGTGCTAATCTAGGCCCTTGGGTATCATATTCAGACAAAGCTATGACAAAGCTAGACAAAGACACAGAAGCTATGATTTTTTTTATTTTTTCTGATGATTTTTCCAGGGATTAGACAGGTTAGATAAAATAATAGTCTTCTCTCTCACCCCACCGATGTATCAAATGAAGTGGCTTCTGGTGAGTCGATTTAATTATGATAGGCTTATCCAACAGGCAAGAGAAAAAACCCTCTTCTTTTTCCTCTAGACTTACAGTTCAAACCTGAAGTGTACTGACAAACTGTAGTCTCAATGTTCACAGATCTCCAGAAAACGCAAAAAAAAAAAAATGTGTCCAGATTTAGTGAAAAGTCCATGAACACTTTTGGTTTTGACCAAAAATAGAGCCAACCACTGAGGATTAAAACTCATCTAAAGCTAATTCTGAATATATTGATGGTTTGAGATTTATGTTTTCTCCTCACCTAGTTCCTGAGGGCAAAGTATCATCCTGTGAGCCAAATGGGATTTTAGGGCTTTTTTCTTACACCTTGATTCAGCCACCAAGCCTCATTTATTTTTCTAATTCTGCCCCCAGCTCTACTCATACCTGTCCAATGTACTTAACAAGTGACAACACTCATATTAATCACAAAGCTATAGCTATCTACATTCCACCAGAATTTGGTGTCCTCCTCACTTTCATTGTTGAAAATTATTTATATCAGAAATAAAGAATTATGAAACTGGGATTATTAAAAAAACACGTTATTGTCACTAAAGGAAGGAATCCCACAGCATTTGACATTTCCTGCATGAATGATTGTTTTTGTCCCCCTCAGTCCCGATTTTGGGTCTATCACATTAAGCCACACATTTGTAAGTTTGCGAGAGGTGCCTCCCCTGTTCAGTATTTCTGCACAGGTTGGAAAGTTCATCTGAAGAAACTTGGTGCTAGTCCAACAGCTACAATGGCTCACCTTCCATATCTCACAAAGATTAACAGCATCGTCTCATTAATGGTTATAGTCCCTCTTGCCTGAGTGAAACCTCAGGCTAGCTCACAAATGAAAGTGTAAAGTAGTAGCATAAAATGCAGTGCAGTGACTATTGTACACAGAAATCACTTTATCGCTGTGATTTCATTTAAAAGAACAAGTCAAAGGGACATCCCTGCTTTGCCTCAACCCCCAAAAGTTTGGAATTACATTTTGAGCATTCTGCATTAGGTATCAGTTTTCCCTGTCTCCAATCTTGAAAAAACCAGTCAGCCTTAGCCACATGACCTGCCCATATATATTTGAAATCCGTCACATAGCTAAACACTATACTCGTGTCATCTTGAGATTTAACAGTTGCTAATTGAAGTTGAAACATACATCAGTAATGCACCATATTGAAAGGTTCCAGAAAGATGTTGGTTTGGGTAGGTAGGATTTTTGCAATGAATGTTCTTTTAGTGAATGTATTGCTTATTAAAGCAAGGGACTAATTGCATGCTCATCCAGTCATAATCTGGGAAAAAGGTATATAAACTTCCTTATACAATTATGCCAATGCAATTGAATCCTGCACTGCAACTCCTTTATTATTCCACTCCTGGACCTCTTCAGCGCATAGATTGCCAACTGGGCTAACATGCACCAAATGTTGGAGGTACAGATCTAATGTTTTCAGACATATTTAGACAATGAGTTCTTTGGGGCAGAGTGCACCTGTGTGCCATACAATACTGAGCCCATACTTAGCATTTAACAAATAACTAATATACAGCAATGCAAACATATCTGCCATATGGTTTGCTGGATAGAAAACATTTGAGCAAGTTACTTCCTTTCCTAACGAGTCAAGTGGCATCAGTACTTCCTTTGAGACTTTAGTTTACATTTTTAAAAAGGGTAAAATTAAACTTGGCCAATTTCTCATGCACAAGAAAATTTAGTTTTACGACTTGTTTACACTTGAAAGTTAATTCAGATTGGTTATGAATTTAAAGTGCAATAACTACTCTTGAATAATTTCATGTGTGGACATGCTCATTCAAGAATAAGAATGTCTTGCTCTTGTTTATCTTAATCCATTTTGGGATAAATGGATTAAAATAAACAGGAACAAGGCACTCTTATTCTGGAAAGAATGTGTCCACACACGAAAATATTTAGGAATATTCCTGAACGGCTATTCCTCCTGAATCACTTCATGTGTAGACAAACCTTTATTTTGTCAGCAAACCACCACCAACAGGCACAAATTTGAGTTTGGAAAGAATACAATTCTACCTGGAGTATTATAAATAGGGAACAAGCCAATTCAGATTGCCAAAACATGCCATTTGATTCATGCTCATTTCATGCCAAAAAAATTTTGTTTAAAAAATATGCTGTAACAATGTTTTTCTCTATGTTTATATAAAATTAGAAACAACAAAGGACCTGGCCAGGAACTATAGGTACATATTTTCACAGTGTTTCATTATGAAATAAATATACTTTTTTTTTTCTTAGGTTTGAAATCATTATAATGATGTGAAGACCAGTTATGTCATCCCTAGACACATTGAGGTTTGCAGAATGAAGAAGTGACATATATGATAATCTGCCAACAAAATGACAACCTCTTCTTGCAATGCATGAGGCACATTGCACAGAGACACGAATTATGATACACTGTTTTGGTGTTATTTCATTAAAACCAAACATGCTCAGTTCCCTTATGAAGAAATATACCATGAACTACAATGCAAACATTCAGCTGGACGATTAAACCTTCAGGGAGTAGTTTCCTGACAGCCTACCTTCTCAAAAAGCTTGGTAGTTAGAAGGTAATTATTTATTTAAGTCCATACATAGGGAACCCAATAGTTTGCTCTAGTTTAGTGGCCTTATTGACAAAATTCACAGTAAACTAAATGAGCTGAGTAATTATTAGCCATCCATGAAACATGGCTGTGGCATCATACTTACATTATAAATTTGACTATCAGTTAGATCGTAATATATAGTTTGCTGTCTTTCACATTCCCTTTACATCTCACTGTAGGTAAGCACCATAAATACCACATTGAGCATGATTACTGTATATTAATCTCATCTAAAAACATAGACAAAACATTTGTATACTGAATCATCCACATAAATCTTGTGAGTTCAAAAAGGCACTCTAACTGAGGCCAGGATCAATAATGTTTTAATAGAGATCTTGTTTTTTTGTTGTTTACTTGCTTATTGTCTTCTTCTGGAGCAATGTATAAGTGAGAACTCATCACTCACTTCCAAAAGACACAGGAATCTATCCTGTATGCTAAAGTAGCAAATTCAATAATGAAGTTAATAGAGGAACTAATAAGACTTGAGAAGGTCCAAATAGTACCCCACCGAACAGATGGTACAAGCATACTTACGGATAAAGTAGAATGATCTGGCTGGGACATATCTATATAGATAAAAGGGTGTGCCATTTAAAAACACAAGATTACGCTGCTTGTCATTAGTGATTTTTTTCATATAACTTTGCATAGTTAAATTCACCAACTTCATTTTAGTGATTTGTGCTCAACATTTCAATTACTGTGCTCTGGACACAGTGCACACCCAACTTATCAGGACTCAAGTTCTAACCTAAAATCTAGTATAAAGCTCATTACAGAGCCCAGATTTCCTGACTTCAAGTCCTGTTCTTTAACTGTGGGTCCCATCCTACCTCTCCATTATATTTTAATGGTATAACAGCTTTCCCAGAAGCAGTCATGAAAAAGCTCCATCACTCAAATAATTTAAAAGTAGATAATTAATGGTGTGGAGGTCACCCCAGTGTCCCTCCTGAGGTCAGGCACAGCACTCCAGGTGAGCTCCTGCCTCAGTTTCCCCTCACCTGCAAGCACGCTTTCTAGTTTTACTTAAGAGAGCCCTGTTCCAAAGATTTATTTAACAGAAAAGGACAACATGAAAACAAACAAAAGTTTCAGTCAGCTACTCCACTGGAAAATTTCAGCCCTTGGGTAAATCAGTCTTATGTTTCGCCCTTTTACCCTCAGAGTACACTCAGGCTAGATTCCCTGCCTGAAGTCTGGGCCTCTGGTGGGTATTCAGCTGGATGCCAGGCTTCACCCATCAGTGTGTTGTTCTTTATTGAGACAGTATGTTGAATCTCCCCAGGAAGTCGCATGTCCCAGGTCATTTGTTTGCGCTGCTATGTCTCCCTGGCCTGTCTGATGTCTATGAGCCTCTACTCTCCAGGGAGACACCATGGGGAGTAGCTTCCTATCCAGCTCCTATGAGGGGTCTCCCCCCTCAGGATTTTCTTCTATGGCTTCCTGACTGAGCCCTCATAAATCTTTATTAGGCCTAGGTGTTCCTAATTAGCTGCCACTTAAGACTATTAACTTGCCCCAGGTTGACTTTGGATGGCTCACTCTCCTTAGCAGAGCCTATCACAGATAGCCTGGATACCTGATCCCCTCAGAGGCCAGCCCCCACAATATCATAAGCATCTATTTCCTCTCTACCCAGGGGGTGCTCAAACCCCACCTTTGCCCCAGGCACGCCCGCACTCCACCCCTTCCTCCAACGCCCCACCCTGCCTCTTCCCACCCTGCCTCTTTCCGCCCCTGCTCTGCACCCATCCCCACCCCCACTACCTCTTCCCCATGGCCCCACCCCCCATCTCTTCCTGCCCCCTTTCCCAAGCGTGTGCCGTCCCTGCTCCTCCCCCTCCTTCCCAGCGCCTCCTGGATGCTGTGGAACAGCTATTCTGAGGCATGCAGGAGGCACTGGGAGGGAGAGGGAGGTGTTGATCAGCAGGGTCACCCGTAGGCAGGATGTGCTGGGGTAGAGCAGAAGATGGCTGCCGGGGGGTTCTCAGAACCCACTAATTTTTTTCTGTGGGTACTCCATCCCTAGAGCACCCACGGAGTCCGCACCTATGCGTGACATACCTTTTCCCTCAGAACAGACCTGCACCACAAAGGTAGGCTCGACAAAGCCTAATTTTATCACATCCTGCAGCCAAGATGGTACCTCCTGGAGCAAGGAAGTCTACAATATACACTGGTCATATTTTTATTCTTGTCACTGAAGTACAAAGACACCAAGAGTTGTGACCACCAAAATTCTAAGTAGATCAAGCTGGGAACAAAATCCCGCATAATCCTCAGCATGTCATAGTTCAGAACAATTTGCACATCTTGTTAGTCAAGGCGTTAAGCCATATTATAGGTAGACAGTAGCATTGGGCTTTCACTGTTAGTGAATCATAGAAAAAGCTGCCTTCTAGTCTTTGACAGCAGCCTCCCAGAATACATTCACAAGCACACCCTTCATAAATAAGGCTGTCTTTCATTCAGACTAACCCCTTGCTAGTGTTTCTAATTAGAGCTGACCACATCTTTTTTCCTGCAATCTTCAATACAGGAAGTAGGAGACCCCATTTCTGATTCTCTTGTGCATACATGACTGTGTATCATGTTACCAGATGGAGAAGCACCTTTACATTCCTGCCCTTGCAGGGTCACGTTTTCTGTTAGGATAGACTTATTTTTAAACCAACTCTGGTTAGAGCTTTGGAGTTGCTGTTCCCAGGCCTCTGGGCAGAAAAAGGACTTCTGTCTCTTCCCTTTTTATTTCAGCTTCTCCTGAGGTATATGGTTTTACATGATGAACATGGTGGCTTTCCCCTTCAGTGGGCTGAAGCACCATCTCAGACTACCCATCTTTTATTCTATGGTTTTGTATCTCTATGCACACGGCAGCACTATTCTTGTCTTCAGCCAGCTGGTATACCATACTGCCCATCTAACTTTTTTTTCCCTTCCCGAGGAGACTTACATTTTCTTTCTGGCACACTTTCAGCTCTTTCCACACAGCCTCAGCCTCTCCAAATTTTTATGTATCTCAGACTTGGACTTCATTCCACCCTTGGCCTTAAACTTGTTCTGAAGCACAGTCAGTTTCTTCTGCAGCAACAGACACTGCTGTTCCCTGGTCACCTTCTCAATCTCCCACTTTATGGCTTGCACTAAGATTGTGTCCCTTGAGGAGTATGTCTCTTCTAGGCCCTGCAAGGCCTCAACCTTTTAGGCCAGCATAGTGTTCAGTTGTGTACGGACTGTTGTCTTAATCCCCTCAGCTGCAGCAACTGTTTCTTCTACCTCTTTCCAGTTCACTAGTGGATAGGTTTGATGGTCTAGTGCCACGCCCATTATTATCACAACAAGCTTCTCTTGTAGCCACCTCCTCTGAATTTGTGCCCATCAACATCCAGTCCTTCAATTGGCAGTCAACTATAAAGCTTACCAAGGCACTCGGGGTGCCATTCTGCTACCCTGTACAAACACCAGCCTCCTGGTGAGTTATTGCTGCACTCTCTATCTTATCACACATACTAGTGCCTTCATCACACAACTCTGCCCGCTCCTGAGTCATCATCTTTAGTCTTTTTAGTACTTGAAATTAGGGTGACCAGACAGCAAGTGTGAGAAATCGGGACAGGGGGTGGGGGATAATAGGAGCCTATATCAGAAAAAGACCCAAAAATCGGGACTGTCCCTATAAAATGGGGACATCTGGTCACCCTACTTGAAATCATTCCAGGAACTGTTCATTCTCTTGTCTTAGTTTCTGATTACTTGCTTCTAACCAACCGTGCAGGAGTATAAGCCTCAAAACATTCTCCTAGTTTTCCAGCCACACTGTTCATGTCCTGTAGTCCTTTCTGGAGTGTCCCATTCATGAGGTGTAGGACTTGTTCAAGCCCTTTCCGATTTGGCTCCTTGAATAGTTTCCCCTTCAATAGCTTATTTTCTACTTTCACTGCCTGCAGCTTGGTTTTCTTGAGACTGTTGTTTCCCCATCTCCTAGTTGCTTTGCCCCTCTTCTGGAGAAACTGTTTGGGTCTCCAGGCATGGCTCCCCTTCTAGAACCAACGCTAAAGCATGGATATTTCACAGTCGCAATTGCCACTTCATCTCTGTTGTGCGATGTCTGGCACTTGGCACAGTTAGCAGGCTGCAAGTTTCTTCTGCATTTGAACCTTCCCTGCACTCGTCTGCTCATGGGCCCCACCACCATGTGGCAAGATATCTACAATAGTCTGGAGCTCCTCAATTCTCTCCATGTTCTAGAAAACTGCACCAGTCTTACCATCATTGTTCTTATGGGGTCAGACCCATTTTAAATGCCCCTCTTGCCCACAGTCAGTGCATGGCACTGGACTGGCCCTATGCTGCCTTTTCTGTTGACATCTGAGTTAGCCAACTCCTTCACGTTGCCGGACTTCTTTGATACATTGCTGTGACTGCTGCCTTCTTGAAGACAGCCTAAACTAGACAGCCTTCTTCAAGAAATTTTTTGTTAATTTAGAACCAAAGCATTTAAAAGAAAACAGATCTTAACACAACAAACAGACTCTGAGTGTGTTTAGTTTACCAGGTGTCTATCTTCCACAAGGATATCCTAGTACTGGGGTTCTCAAACTGGGGATCAGGACCCCTCAGGGGTTATTATGTGGGGGGTCACGAGCTGTCAGCTTCCACCCAAACTCCTGCTTTACCTCCTGCACTTATAATGGTGTTAAATATATAAAAAAGTGTTTTTTATTTATAAGTGGGGTCACACTCAGAAGCTTGCTATGTGAAAGGGGTCACCAGTACAAAAGTTTGAGAACCACTGTCCTAGTTGGTCTAAATTTCCTATAGACCTGCCCTAGACTTTTAGAGAGTCTGGGTGGCATAATCTGTTCCAGAGGCGACATGTGGAGGAGGCATGCTGGGTCAAGTGACCACCAGATTGGCCTGCTGCAAGAGAGGAGGACTGTGTCCTCCCACTGCACCTGTCCCCTGGCACGCTCGGCCCCTGTCCCTGGCAGCCAGGCCTGGGCAGGATCAGCCACTTCTTATGGTAGCCACTCTGGGTGCTGCTCTGTGCAGCACAGCAGCAGTCTGAGACTGCCTGCCTGGGGAGGTGGCAGTGGGCTGCCCCCCCGTCTGGGCCCTGCTGCCAGGGACAGGGGCCAAGCGAGCCAGAGGTCCCTTTTCCCCCTCCTCACCGGCACAATTCCGGCTCACTCAGCGCCCATCCCCCGCAGCTGGGCCTGAGCAGGGGGCTACTGGCCAGGCTCTCTCAGGCAGCTGCTGCACTGCACAGAGCAGTGACCCAGAGCGGTCAGCTTGAGCAGCGTGAGAAGCGTCTCCCTCCCGCTCCCTGCTCAGGACGGCTGCCAGGAAGAGCAGCTGAGCGTGCCACCGGGCGGGATATTAGTGCAACAGGAGAATGACGGAGTTCCCCATCCCAGGTAACGTGGGGCAGGGAGAGCACGTTGGCCCCAGGCTGGGCGCAGGGCAGAGCTGGGGTCTCTGGGCAGAGGAGACATTTTGGGTGGTTACACGTCCTCCCCTACTATGGGGAAGCATGAGTTGTCTATGATCAGTTCCCTTAACTCAGAAACCACTTCACTCTTGCTGCCTCCAGGAGTTTGTCCTTTACAAATCGTACAGTCTTTGGATCACCTCCCTTCATAGGAATCAAGTCTTTTTTTAACTCTTTATTGCTCTTTGATCTGTTCGCGCCGAGCATTAGCTAAACAGGCTTGCAACTTGTTGGAGACAGGATGTAGGATCCTCAAAGCTAATAGCTTTTCCTATTGTCTTTCAAGTATATGCTAGGGTGTTCTTACTGGAGAGCAATTGTATTCTTCCTAGCAACAGTCTCCATTGAATTAAGGCAACATAGTCATATAATAAACATTCCGTTAACCTTAATATAGTTATATAGTCTCTCTCAAGAATTAGTTCACATACAGTATTCATAAAATTATCATCAGAATAATGCAGCTCCACATCTGCCACATAAATAATGAGCTGATTGAAGAGAAAAGCTAGGACATTAAAATATATAAGATCAGTATGGAAACTACTTAAGAATATCCATTAAGGAAACACAGTACTATATGCATATTCTAGAAAGCAAAAAGTAAGCAAATGTGGGGAATTTGGAGAAAGAAGACATCACAGTTGACTGGTCACACCCAGTTTATTTATGATAAGAAAGTATCCTATTAAAATGGAAATCCAGTCAACTCCAATTTACCCTTTCCCATAATACAAGAGAAAGAGGACATCTGATTAAATTAAAAAGAATCACACTTAAAATAAACAGAAAAAATACTAATATGGGATATAATCAACCTGGGAAAATCACTAGAATATTATTGTGCTTAATATTCAAACACAAATTAGATATTAACAGCTGCAGCCACCAATACACTAGATAGACTCAAAGTTATAACCGTCATCATCCCTGATGCTTCAGGGCATTAGAGACCTAATCCAAAGACTTTATTAATTTAAAGGAGAATTGAATCAGGCTCTAGCTGAACATCAGATGGGTTAATATGAAACTGTCACCTCTCCTTGCAAACAGACTGTACAACTAGATACACTATGGGATTTATGGCTTTTTCTGTAACACCTGACATAAGTATCCTGTCTCATAGAATCATAGAGTTAGAAGGGACCACAAGGGTCATCTAGTCTAACTCCCTGCCAAGAGGCAGGATTTGTTGAGTCTAAGCCATCCAAGACAGATGACTATCCAGCCTCCTTTTGAAAACCTACAGTGAAGGACCTTCCACAAGCTCCCAAGGCAGTCTGTTCCATTGTCCTACTCTTCTTATAGTTAAGAAGTTTTTCCTGAGATTTAATCTAAATATGCTATGCTATGGTTTGAACCCATTGTCTTTTGTCCTGCCCTGTGTGGCAAGAGAGAACAACTTTTCTCCATGTTTTTTATGGCAGCCTTTCAAGTATCTGAAGACCACCATCATGTCCTCCTTTAATCTCCTCTTTTCCAAACTAAATAGATCCAGTTCCTTCGGTCTTTGGTCATCTGGCTTGCATTCCACCCCTTTGATCATCTCTGTCACTTGCCTCTGGATACTTTCCAGTTTCTCTACATTCTTTCTATACATTGGTGACCAAAATTGAACACAGTACTCCAACTGAGGCCTAACCAGTGCCGAGTAGAGCAGTACTATCCCTCCCTCCATGACGTGCACACTACGCCTCTGTAAATGCAACCTAAAATTGCATTTGCTTTTTTTGCAACAGCTTTGCACTGTTGATTCACGCTGAGGTTTTGATACACCACAACTCCCAGATCCCTCTTAGCAGTGCTGTTGCCAAGCCAGTTATTCTCCATTCTGTATTTGTGCATTTGGTTTTTCTTCCCTCAGTGTAGCACCTTACATTTGTCTTTGTTGAATTTCATTTCGTTGTGTATAGCCCAGTTCTCCAATGTATCAAGATCCCTCTGAATTTTAGCTCTATCCTCCAAAATGTTGGCAACGCCACCCCTTCCCGCACCCCAAGCTGTGTCTCATCTGCAAATTTGATCAGTGTGCTCTCTTCCCTACATTCAGGTCATTATTAAAGATGTTAAACACCGGACCCAGAACAGATCCCTGTGGAACCCCACTTGAGACCTCTGTCCAATCTGACATCATTCCATTAATAGTCTTTGTTTGCAGTTGTTTAACCAATTCTGTATACAACCTAATGGCAGTTCCACTGAGCCTGCATTTCTCCAGCTTACTTATCAGAATATCACGTGGGACTGTGTCAAAAGCCTTTGTGAAGTCCTGGTATATTATGTCCACTGCATTCCCCCTATCCACCAAATCAGTTACCCTGTCAAAGAAGGAAATCAAGGTGTTTTGCATGATTTGTTCTTAGTAAATCCTTGCTGGCTGCTAGGGATTACCCCTTCATCCTCTACGTATTTGCAATTTGAATGCTTAATACATTGCTCTAGTAGCTTCCCAGGTATCAAAGTCAGGCTGACTTGTCTATAGTTCCCCAGCTCCTCCTTTTACTTCTCTTTAAAGATGGGCACTACGTTAGGCAGCTTAGCTCCCACTACTTTAGTCTCAGATGGTGGCCAAAATAAATAAATAGACCAATGGGATGTTATGATATTGCAATTCCTATGCTCCCATGAGAGCCTAATGGTCATTTTTGTGTATACTCACTCAGGAGATTGCAACTTAAAGTAGTAACTGAATAACACAGATTTAACTGCAACTGAATTAACTAGGCAATTCAGTTTTTGCCAGTGTTATTGAATAATGTTTTTAATTATAATAAATGGCTATACAGATTTGTTACAAGCCTTTGTTCAACCAACAGCTAACTTATTGGAGAATAAATGAAAGTTACAATTAAGCATACACTAAAAACTATATTATGAAACTGAAGCATGATAAACTATCACATAAATTCAGACACAATTGAATGTGAATTACTGAAAAAAATTAGAATAGCTGACAGTTCTTATATCAAAATCAGCAAAAGTGGTTCTTCTAGAAGACCTGCAGTGATGACAAGTAGACGGTAAAAGGAATTAGAAAACTGGCTTTATAGAGCTTTTATACCCCAGCATCATGTTTCTTGTGTTTTGTGACCCACTTTCTGTGACAAGGTGCAGGGACCACACATGCCAGTCAACCTGGAATTACCCTCAGGCTTAGTTTCTCCTTCCTCCTGAACTGGTACTCAGGAAAAAGCCTAGAAGAGAAGCCTTGGGAAGATATGCAAACAACATGTGACTGCTGAATCCTAAGCTAAGGAGTTTTTCTGCTTACTTTCCTGATACAGTCACTCAATATGTGAAGAAGAGATCTAACTGGTAGGGGTTTTTTTTGTTTGCTTTCCTGAATCATTCTACAAGCTTATACTCCCCTATGCCAACCTTCTAATTAATAGCAACTTGAGTGATACTGTTAAAAAACAAAAAATCTCTCATAACCTGAAAGCCCTGAAGGATAAACATATTAAAAAAAAGTCTCTAAATCAACTACTTATTTTCCCTCAAATCCCTCCTTAAGACTCACCTGTTTTGTGAGGGCTACAAAACATTAAAAGCAGGTGGCAAGCTGAAACTGGTGTTCCTTAAACGTAACACCCCTTACCCCATACACACTCTTGTACATTTAGCTATACAATGCATGTTTGTACCACTGTTACTTTGTCCTATCTACTATCTTTGTTCCAAACATCTATTGCATCTCACCTTAAGCTAAGTTTGTGAGTGCTTTGGATGACAGACTGTCTTAAGTAAGTCTGCACAGTACCTAGCACAATAAAGCCCTGACAGTTGAATTCTCTACATGTAATACAAATAATATGGAATATTGACTTTATTTTATGTATTCTTTCCTCCCTCCTTATTGCCTGATAACTTATCTCTATAGTCCAAATTATAGTATGACAAACCAAATGTATACTGTACACCATGTACAAAGGCTAGGACCATGTATTTATTAGCCAAATAAAATACAACATACAACTATGCTAATATAAGTACCTGATAAATATGAAATGAACACAGCAAATACTTTCTGCTTCAGTTATATTCAGGAAGCTACATATTCAATTGTTACTAATTAAGTTTATGTTGGAAATAATGAACAAGTGAAATCTGTCAGGCAGCACAAAATACATCTGATAATTTATCAAGAAAGAAGGGAAATGTCTTTTTCCCTTTACTTTCCAACTGTCACTCCTTTTAATTTCACTTGAACTTATTCTTCACTTCCACTACTTTAAAAACAACAACTTGTTACTGGTATAGAATGCCTGCAAGAAATGGCTGCGTGTTTGTGATGATAGAATGACTCCTACTGTAGGCTGAAGCATACTATATGTATGCTGTCTGTAGAACACTTTTGAAACCCCTAAATATTAAATAAATGTAAGTAAAAATTCTGATTTCATCTTTATATTTGACATAGTACACTGAATGCTGTATTATACTACTATCCCAAAAACGTCCTTTAAAGGGAGAAAATATGCAATAAAAACCTTTCCAGTAAAAGACATTAAAAACAAAGAAAGGATGATGAGATGAAATCTCCACTCTGTCTCCAGTACCCTTCATTGCTTTCTGAAATTCCTGGGAATGGAATTCGCCCCTGACAGCATGGCATTGCTCCCTGCTTGCTAGTCTTTAGAATTAAAAGCTTCCTCTCTGCCTTCCACATTTCTGATGCAAGTCACGCACATATTGAGGTAAAGCACTGACAGAAGCAGCAGCAAGTCTTACATTTCTGAGATAGGAGTACCCTCTGTAGGGAACAAAACTGCAATGCAAATGTCCTTCACCTCAACCATAAAATTCTCCTTCTGCTTAATTTTATTTACTGAACATTGTTAGTCAGATCCTATTTGGATAACAAACAACAGACACTGAAAAAGGGCAATAAAATATGTTGTAATATTCCTACATCCTACAATTAGCACTGACCAAATAACAAGCATTCCTGTACAATCTCTGGTTTGACATGTTATACCATACAATGAAGACAAACATACAACTAGGACAAAGGGATTGAATGTCTGCTTAATTTCTTTTCTCCTAAATAAAATGAAAATGTTTTGATTATAAAACATGAATATAAAAATATCTACTCTTAGCTGTGGCATACAAATCTCTTCACATTTATATTTAATCCACTACACTAAAAATGTAAAGTAATCTAGAAAAAATATACAGTGACGTATTTAGTAAGGAAATCAAAACAAAATTAAGAGAGGAAATTAAAAAGAGGAAAAAGCTGAACTCCAATTTCTGACATTCCACAAATTTGCAGACAACAAAATATTTTAAAAAATCAAAAACAGCCCCCTCCCCATCCTCCCTCACAAATAGTTTGCACCTTCTTTTGTAAAGATGGTGGTTTAAATCCTTAGTGAAACCAAATTTCTCAGGTACATAAGATTTACACAATGTAATTGCTTTACTATTCAATGAAAAACTGTTGTTCCCAGGTATCTTTTTTCCAGTTAAGTTAGAGTGTGATTATTATATTCTGAAAATGGCACAGCACTAGTTCCTGCTCCCAGTGTCTTCAATGCACCACCTAGAAAGAGCAGAAGTTAGCCAGAGTGTTACGTTGAGTAAGCAACACTGACACTTTTCTGATGGTTGCCTCAGCTTCAACAAAATTTGAAACAGGTACATTTAGGGTTGCCAGGTGTCTGGTTTTTTACCGGAGTGCCCGGTCAAAAAGGGACCCTGGCAGCTTGTTGTATCAACCAAGCAAGGTACTAACAAGCTTCAACAGGACTTTATTTTCAAAGTGGAAACCTCTTTACCAAGCTGCTGCTGCATCCTCTGTAAGCTCTCTCCTAGCCTCTCAACTCCTCCCCCTTCTTCCTGTTTCCTGTCTTTTCAGACTCACAACAGCCAGTGCTCCCAATTCTAGTAATTACAAGCAACATCTAAACTCCACATTCCCTCCTCTCTTAAGAAACTCTCCCAGTTAAAATAAACATTATTGTTCTAACCACAGGAACAAATTTGAAACAAGACACTATACTGTTGGCAGAAATATTACACTGAAAACACTGTAGATACTACATTACATAGTCTCTAGTCCAGACAGGTGGTCATCTGGATCTGACAGGCCATCTCTCAAGCCCTGGTTCCAGTGCAATGTCTTGTTGTGTTGGCACGATGGTGAAGTCATCCATTGCAGACTTGGTGTTGGCATAATCTCCTCTTGGTGCATAGGCAGGTGCAAGATAAAAAGCATTCCATACCCACCCATCAGAAAGTCAATAGGTGTAAGGTCCCTTCTTCTCTATGATTTGAAAAGGATTTATGGTGAATTTATGGTCCCCTTTGCGTAAAATTCAATGTTTTCATATACTAACAAAGGAACCACACTCAACCTTTGGTTCCTTAGCACCCCGCCGCTTGTCTGTGAAAGCCTTAGACTTTGCTTGGTTCTGTTCAACTGTTTTTCTCACATCATCCTCGTTTGGGGCATCAGGTCGTGCCTTCAACAACCCAGCAACGTTCAGTTTAGTATTCATCTGTTTCCCATGCAGTAACTCTGCGGGTGATCTTTGTGTTGTGGCATGTCGTGTAGCCCGGTATGCTTGAAAGAAATCAGTAGTGAAGGGTATCCACAATCTCCCTTCCAGTTTAGCCGTTTGCAAACTCTCTTTCAAACTTCTGTTAAACCGTTTGATTTCCCCATTGGCTTGAGGGTAATATAGGGATGATCTTCTGTGTAAAATGTTCCTCTGTACTAGAAAAGTTTCAAACTCCAGGGAAGTAAATTGACTTCCTTTATCTGAAACCAGTTCTTTGGTGTTACCTTCCCTGCTAAAAACTGAAGAGAGGAACTTAATTACTGTAGCAGAAGAGATTTGCGATGTAAACACTACCTCAGGCCATTTACTGAAATAGTCAATTAAAGTGATGGCATAATGGCAGTCAATTGGAGCAGTATCAAAGGGTCCCACAATGTCAATCGCCACTTTTCTCCATGCAGATTCAGGAAGAGGAACACGCTGTAATGGAGGGGTACATGTCACTGCTGTCTTATCATGCATTTGTCAAGTGACACAGGATTTTATGAGTGCTTCAGTTTGAGAGTCCATTCGTGGCCACCAATACAGATCCCATAGTCGTTGTTTGGTTCGGACAATTCCTCGATGAGTATCAGGTGCCAGGTGTATGAGTTTTGACAGTAATTCTTCTGGCACAAGGAGCTGGTGTGTACCTCGTAGCACACAGCCATCAAACAAAGAAAGTTCATCCCGAACTCTAAAATAAGACAGCAAAACTGGGTCAAGGTTTTTAGGGTGACTGGGCCATCTCTTTGTCAGAAATTCCCATCGTTTTTGTTGAATTGGACATGCTGAACAAGCAGATTGAAATTGTTCTCTTGTAACTGTAGTGAGAGTGCTTGTAATAAGTGCAACCACTACATCCTCATCCTCTGGTGGACCATCTGGTGAAGGCAAAGGCAGGCGAGAAAGGCAATCAGTGACCACATTTTGGCTTCCAGGCTTATATTCCAGTTCATAATTGAAAGAGAGTAGTCTTGCAGACCATCAAGCAATACGGTATCCTGCTTTTCCCAGTCCTTTCGTGGTAAGCAATGTCGTCAAAGGGCTGTGGTCTGTGCCCAACTTGAACATGCGGCCCCACAGGTAAGTTCTCCATTTTTCAATAGCCCAGACACAAGCAAGTGCTTCTTTTTCAACTGTAGAATATTTTCTCTCAGCATTACTTCGTGTCCTTGAAGCAAATGCAACAGTCCTCTCTGGGTTGTCCTTATGCAGTTGTGCGAGAACAGGCCCAAGTCCATAATCAGAAGCATCAGTAGTTACAATTGTGGGCAATGCACGACTGAATAGTGCAAGTACTGGACTACGTACAATCAAGTCTTTCACCGTTTTGAAACTAGCTTGTGCATTTGTTGTCCACACTAAGGTTGAACTTCTCCATAGTAATTCCCGTAACGGTTCAATGACAGAAGCATAATTGGGAATGAATTTGCATACCAGGAGGTAAGACCCAAGAAGGAACGTAAGGTTTGCAAATCTGTTGGAGGAGGAGCATTTGAAATTGCCAGGATATGATCTCGATCAGGTTTTAGTCCAGCCTGTGAAATTGTATGCCCCAGAAAGGAGAGTTCAGTTTGTCTAAATTTGCATTTGGACCTATTGAGCTGGAGGCCTGCTGTGCTGATGCAGTTTAGTACAGACTGCAGGTTATTGTCATGCTCCTCAGAAGTATTTCCAAACACGATAATATCATCCAGATAGCACTGAACTCCATGTTGATTCTTCAGAATCAATTACATCATTTTTGAAAGACACTTGGGGCAGATGCGAGGCCATGTGGAACATGTTTAAAACAAAATAGTCCCTCATGTGTAATAAATGCTGTGAGATCTTCATGCAACATAACCTGGTGGTATGCGCTCTGCAAATCAAGAGTAGAAAACATCTTTGTTCCACAGAGTTCTGCAAATAATTCTTCTATGTGAGGAAGAGGATGGCTGTCAATCACAATAGCTTTATTTGGCTCCTTTAAGTCCACACAAAGGCGAATGCCTCCACCCTTCTTCTGCATCACTACTACAGGTGAAACCCATTCCAAGGAGTCGATCTCTTCAATCATGTCCTTTTGAACAAGTTTTCTAAGTTCCTCTGAAATAGCTTCCCTGACAGACAATGGTAAGTGCCGTAACTTCTGTCGTATTCCGCATTTTAACTTTATGCAGAAACCCGTAAGCACAGCTGAGTTTCTCCTCAACCTGGTGTTGGGTCCCAGCTGAAACTGGTGTATGTACTGCAAGAGTGCTTTGCTGAGGAAGATCAATTTGTCCATTAACTTCCCTGAGATTTAAAGCAGCCAATAAATCTCTGCCAAGGATAGGAGTGCCTTTGTGGACAATGGACTCTGCAGTTACACAGCTATCACCGAAAGTAAATATTACTGGCAGGCAGCCATGTACTGGAACATGGTTTTGCAAATAGCACACCAAGTGAAGTTTGGGTTCAGTAAGAGGCACATCTTTAAAGTAATGCAGATAGATGGAATCAGGTAGTATAGATACTGCCAAGCCAGTGTCCAACATTAGCTGAATAGAGTGTGGTTTGCCTGAGGGTATGGCGGAAACGTTTACCGTGCACTTTATCTGTTCTGGAATATGTACAGTAGTGATTTTGTCCACACTCAGTAACATCTGGTATTGTAACTGCATGCACCTGTTGATTGAACTGGCTAACTGTGACACACTTTAGCAAAATGTCTAATCTTTTCACAATGATTGCACTGAGCTACTTTTGCCAGACATCCTGTGTAGCTTGCAAGGTGTTGTGTGGATCCACAGCGAAAGCATGCTTTTACTGTACTTTGAATTTGCTGATTCGGTGGTTTTTCATTAGTTTTCCTCTTGCAATTGTGTTTCTGCAGTGGTAGTGAACTTTTCTGCAAAGGAGTCATAGCCTGGACTGTGCCTCCTGTATCCATGCTCATTATTTTGGCTTCAGCTGTAGCTGACTCAATCTGAGTAGCAATGGTTATTGCTTTTTCTAGTGTAAGTTGTGGTTCTAGAAGTAAGCATTCTCTTACATGAAGCATGGTTTTTTTCTCAATGAGCTGGTCTCTAATCATCTCATCTGCCATATTCCCAAAGTCACAAATTACAATCAGACTCCTCAGAGAAGCAATATACCACAATATACTGCATAACAGTTTCCCCTGGTTTCTGCTCATGCTGGCGAAATCTGTAGCGATTAGCTACTACATTCATTTTTGGCACAAAAAAATTCTTTAATGCAGTGAGTGCAGTCTCATATTTATCATCTGCAAGGGGAAAAGTGTAAAATATACGCTGCCCTTCTCTGCTCCAAGGCAGTGGATTAGTAGAGCACACTTTCTTACTTCAGAAATCTCTGTAGCACTGATTACAAGCAGATAAGTCTCAAACATATGGATCCATGTAGTAAAAGCAATTGGAGGCTCACCATGCCCCACCCCTGAGCCCCCCAGCCTGGAGCCCCCGCACCTGAACCCCTCATTTCTGGCTCTTCCCCAGATCCTGCAATCCCAGTTAGAGCCCTCACCCCCTTCCGCACCCCAACTCCCTGTCCCAGCGCAGTGAAAGTGAGGGTGGGGGAGGGCGAGCCACCAAGGGAGGGGGAATGTAATGAGTAGGGGGAAGGGCCTTGGGGAAGGGGTGGGGCTAGGGTGTTCAGTTTTGTGGGATTGAAAAATTGGCTAAACTAGGTACAGTGCTATCTGAGCCTTCAGACAGAGAGATGCAAACAAAAGATCTCAACCAGGCGTAAGCTACCCCAATCAACTCAGTGGGACATATGGTGTTCTACAGGAGACCCCTGGGGGCTGCATAGAGATTCTTGTTAAAATTCCATTGTCAAATCAAATGGAAAGCTAGGCTGATTTTCTGCTTCTGATAAACCCATCCCCCACTCTAGGTATTGCTCGAGCTGTCAATGCCGTCATCATGAGAGAGTGTACCAGGCCCTTCAAGACCCCTTGCTGGAGGCCTTCAGGTTCTACCACACCCTACTCTAGGAAGGAGCAGCAGAGGTGGGTCCTTGAGCCTACCTAGAGAGGCTGCATAGAAGCAGCCAATCAGAACCCAGCAGGCTCAAATAAAAGGTGCTGCAAGGTTTGAGCAGATCAGTTTTTTGTTGCAGCCAGAGGGTCAAGGCAGGATGCTCCACTCTGGCCAGAGGAGCTAGATGGACTGATTTACTGTCCCTAGGAATGAGAGGAGGTGTTAATTAAGGTAAGTTGCAGACATAATGAGGCTAGGTGGGAAGAGGCCCAGGGAATGTAGCAGCAATCAAGTAAAGGAAGCCGTATGTGGCTGCAATTCATAGGGTCCTTGGGTTGGGACAGGAGTAGTGGGAAAGCCTGGGTCCCCCCCCGCCGCCATTGGCCAATGCCTAAGTGGCCTAAGCTTTAGAGAAAAGTGGGCTTGGCTAGTTTAAAAGCCCGAGAAAAGGGCTAGAGTTTACAAGGCCCCAAACCAGGGCTGAAAACCCTAGTCAAGGCAGACAGTTTGTTGAACTCTTTGCAACCCTGGATGGAATTTGTCCATTTTAGATTGTGACTTGGATGGAGGGCTGAGCCACTGAAGACCTGCCTAGTCAGAGTGGCAACCTACAGGAAGTCCCAGGAGTGGGGGGAAAAAGATTGCAGCTCCACATCTAGGCATTAGGAGGCAGTGAGTGCCCTGTCACAAGTGGCTATACAACAAATATAACATACCAACACGAGTGAAATGTTGACTGTAGCCAGCAGCTTTCTCCAGTACGTTCCCAGCTTCCAAACTGCTGGGTGACCTTTGATTTTTGCAGCCACATACCAGATCTTTACATAACAGTAGCTACTCCACACAATGTCCAACAGGTCCTCCCCACACTTCAAATTATATAAATTGACCACTGCTAGTCTATCAATATACTCTGAATATTTTCAGCAAGAAAAAAAAAAGGTTTCCAGCCAATGATCTTAGTATAAATTTGTTGGTTAAAGTGCTGTTACCTCTCTCCTTCATTGTGGTTATGAGACAGCATTTTTTTTAAATGGAAAAACAAATGAGTAGGTTTCACTGATCCCTTAATCTCTCTTCTCTGCAATCCTGGAACACAGGGTAATAGGAAGAATATGTCAGAGCCTCTTTTTAAAGTATTAGCACATTATTTCAATGGGCTATTAACAATCATATCTATTGGTGATCATTTACATGACATTATTTTGAAACTGATCAGTTGATCAGAAACATGCAGCTATTCTGAGACTCCTAGAAATCTCAGAAGGCAGAGTCTGTGTAGAGTGCTCCCAGCCCTGACCTCTGATTGTGAGGTTACATAGGAGTCTCCTTTAATCATAGGATATCAGGGTTGGAAGGGACCTCAGGAGGTCATCTAGTCCAACCCCCTGCTCAACATGTTTGTCATTAAATCAAATTTTACCATTTTAAAGTAGAAAGACCTTTTTTCCTAGCTGCTAGCTCTACCTATTTATCCTGCAATCTGAGAGACAGGTATCTCTCTAGCTTTGACATCACCAGTAATTAAGATTATGCAGTTAGAAATTAATGACTGATGACTGTGTGAAAAAATTCAGTTTACTCTGTCATTGCTCTTTCTATCAGCATTGCATTGTTTAGAGCAACCAAAAGTAGTCAAAACCTATTCTGTCACAGAAGTAAGCACATGAAACTTTGAATTCATATAGGGATCAGATCTGGTAAGAATGTGCTATTTTGACATAGCCACTTTTCTGACTATATCTCCACTTCATGGTTACTAAAAGCTGTTCACTTTACTTAGGTGTGTTATGCCATATTTAAAAGTTTTAATGCATAGTACTGTTATGGGTTGAAGTTAATCTTGTTGTCCTAGGTCAGGCGTGGCCATCAGCTTACATTCAAGACAAATGTAAATAAACTATTGTAATCCAAGTGTCTGAAACAATATAAGTAACATTCAAAACACAAAAAGAAAAGGAGTACTTGTAGCACCTTAGAGACTAACCAATTTATTAAATATAATAATAAAATAAAATATATTGGTTAGTCTCAAATAAATTGGTTAGTCTCTAAGGTGCCACAAGTACTCCTTTTCTTTTTGCGAATACAGACTAACACGGCTGTTACTCTGAAACCATTCAAAACACAGGCATGTGGAAAAGGTAAATCAAAGCTGAATCATGTGGCCCTAGGGATTTCAAGCACAGGATCTGGGCTTTGATCAGTGGAACTGTTTTAGGGGGAGGGGGAGGAGGAGGAGGAATGATAGACAGACAGACAATGAAGCAGCTCTATAGGACAAATTGAAGCAGTGAGAGGACGCCAAGCAGACAGTAACAGAAGGCTGGTAATGTGGCCCTGAGAGAAAGCTATGAGCAAAAGCTTTTTGAGTACAGAGTGCTTGCTAGAAAGGTAGGTTTTGAACAGTGAACAAAGAAATTGTCTCCTGCTCTTTGTTTCCTACTGTGTTCAGGGAAATTAGACTTACTACATTCATTGTAAATAAACGAAACTGCAAATTACCTATTGCCAATTTCTCATAACTGAACAACCTTCAAGACCTCACATTTTTGGCTATCTGCTTGAGTCCAAACGGGATAACAATACTCTGTTTGGACCTTTACAAAAACACCAAATCTCTGTAAACTTGCTTTCATTTCATGTTATGTGGGGGATTTTATAGTAAATTCACTTTATTCTAAAATATCATCAATGTTAAAAGAAGAAAGAAAAGAAATGGGGGATGGAGGAGGAACCACATTACTTGGTACTAATGGGTAGTTAGAGTCCTCTTGTTGTCAATATATAGGTTTAAACCAAATTGGGGGGGGGGGGGAAACAAAAGAAAAAAATCAAACAAAAAACCCCTCCAAAAAAACCCAGGGCAGAAAATAATAGTTTCCTTAAGAAGAAAAGGGGTGCTTGTGGCACCTTAGAAACTAACCAATTTATTTGAGCATAAGCTTTCCTGAGCTACAGCTCACTTCATCAGATGTTTCTTTAAGTTTCCTTGAATACCAAGAGGACTCTAGCTACCCATTAGTACCAAGTAATGTGGTTCCTCCTCCATCCCCCATTTCTTTTCTTTCCTCTTTTAACATTGATGATATTTTAGAATAAAGTAAATTTACTATAAAATCCCCCACATAACATGAAATGAAAGCAAGTTTACAGAGATCTGGTGTTTTTGTAAAGGTCCAAACAGAGTATTGTTATTCCGTTTGGACCGAAGCAGATAGCCAAGGAATTCAAGCCAAGATAGCCTTGATACTATTGAAATAGTAATAGTATTCTTAAAGAGGTGTTAATGGCTCACAGAGGCAACTATTATTTCAGTCCAGATACAATGCCTGGACCAAGGCTTCTGCAAGAAGAGAACTCTTTGCATGCAAGTTTCAGAGTAACAGCCCTGTTAGTCTGTATTCGCAAAAAGAAAAGGAGTACTTGTGGCACCTTAGAGACTAACCAATTTATTTGAGCATAAGCTTTCCTGAGCTACAGCTCACTTCATCGGATGATCCGATGAAGTGAGCTGTAGCTCAGGAAAGCTTATGCTCAAATAAATTGGTTAGTCTCTAAGGTGCCACAAGTACTCCTTTTCTCTTTGCATGCAGTTTGTCCCTACCACTGTTCAGGGAAACTGGATTTGTGTACATTTTGAAAACAAACTTAGAAAATACCCTGACCCAGGTCACAATTTTTTTGTCCAAATGTAAGTGATTCTGCACGGCCCCAAAATTCAGTCGATCACTCAGCAAAAGGGGCAACAAGACATCGAGTGTTATACATGTGAACTGAATGCCATTTTTGTCATTATTTAATTTTAAAGATTAACTAGGCTCATGCTCTACTGAGATTGCCACGACTCTGATTATAGCTGTGTCATGGAAGAAAAGCCTCAACATATATACAAAAGTGGAAGTGGGTGAAAAGGAAAATAGATATCCCTGCTCTATCAAATTCTAAGATGAGTTCAATTTGATCGTGTTTGCACCTTTTCTTTATTTCAGTGAACTTTAGCATAAGCAAGGTTTTATTTCCATGAATTTTGGAAACCTCCTTTTGCCTCATATTACTATACACGTGTTCACATGGTGAGAATGCAGTTTTATGAAGGAGGTGCTCATGCAGCCATCTTAGATTCTTTACCTTTTTGTAGGTTTGGAAGAGGTGGGAGGGAAGAATACAGTAAGCAGAAAAAAGTAGGGAGTGTGCTCTATCCACAGCACCAGAAGGGTCTTCTATATGAAGACTACTATCCTTTAAGTTCCACTCCATATTCAGTATATGGACATTAGGTAACCCTGGGGCTGGAGACTTGCCTCCTGTTTAGGGTTGCCAACCCTCCAGGATTGTCCTGGAGTCTCCAGGAATTAAAAGATTAAAATTTAATTACAGATTATGTCATGTGATGAAACCTCCAGGAATACATCCATCCAAAATTGGCAACCCTACTGTTCCTACATCTGAGGATGGCTGACAGGGACCCGTGCCTTGCTGCCTTCATAAGAAAGGGGACAGGTAAACAACAAGAAAGGAAAGGAATCACAACTTCAGCAGCACCACCCTATAACGTAGTTCAAAGACTGAATACCCCACAGCTCCCGAACAATCCACAGACGAAAATTTGACAACACAAAACACTCATTGAGCATAGGTGCAAATAATGCACAAGCTTTTGGAAAACACGAGCGGTTTGGAATGTATTTTAAAAAAATGAAGTTGCACTCAAACTATTTACTACAAACACACTACAGTGCTAATAAACGATGGTCACATAAACACCACCCTATACCGGAAACCTACTGACCCCTATTCCTACCTACATGCCTCCAGCTTTCACCCTGACCACACCACACGATCCATCGTCTACAGCCAAGCTCTGCAATACAACCGCATTTGCTCCAACCCCTCAGACAGAGACAAACACCTACAAGATCTCTATCAAGCATTCTTACAACTACAATACCCACCTGCGGAAGGGAAGAAACAGATTGATAGAGCCAGAAGAGTTCCCAGAAGTTACCTACTACAGGACAGGCCTAACAAAGAAAATAACAGAACGCCACTAGCCGTCACCTTCAGCCCCAACTAAAACCCCTCCAACGCATTATTAAGGATCTACAACCTATCCTGAAAGATGACCCAACACTCTCACAAATCTTGGGAGACAGGCCAGTCCTTGCCTACAGACAGCCCCCCAACCTGAAGTAAATACTCACCAGCAACCACATACCACACAACAGAACCACTAACCCAGGAACCTATCCTTGCAACAAAGCCCGTTGCCAACTGTGCCCACATATCTATTCAGGGGACACCATCACAGGGCCTAATAACATCAGCCACACTATCAGTGGCTCATTCACCTGCACATCCACCAATGTGATATATGCCATCATGTGCCAGCAATGCCCCTCTGCCATGTACAGTGGTCAAACTGGATAGTCTCTACATAAAAGAATAAATGGACACAAATCAGATGTCAAGAATTATAACATTCATAAACCAGTCGGAGAACACTTCAATCTCTCTGGTCACGCGATTACAGACATGAAAGTTGCTATATTACAACAAAAAAACTTCAAATCCAGACTCCAGCGAGAAACTGTTGAATTGGAATTCATTTGCAAATTGGATACAATTAACTTAGGCTTGAATAGAGACTGGGAGTGGCTAAGTCATTATGCAAGGTAACCTATTTCCCCTTGTTTTTTCCTACCCCCCCCCCCCAGATGTTCTTGTTAAACCCTGGATTTGTGCTGGAAATGGCCCAGCTTGATTATCATACACATTGTAAGGAGAGTGATCACTTTAGATAAGCCATTACCAGCAGGAGAGTGGGGTGGGAGGAGGTATTTTTTCATGCTTTGTGTGTATATAAAAAGATCTTCTACACTTTCCACAGTATGCATCCGATGAAGTGAGCTGTAGCTCACGAAAGCTCATGCTCAAATAAATTGGTTAGTCTCTAAGGTGCCACAAGTACTCCTTTTCTTTTTACAAACTCTTTGTCCATCAGTACATACAATGCAAGAAGAGAATCCTCCTTTTTGTGCAATGTGCATAATCAAATTACAGTGGAATTTTATACTGAGCCCTTACAAAGCACATGTATGCACTTTACCAGTCAAGTCTTCAGTCATTTTTAAAAATTTAACTGGGACTAATTCTGAAATGTATATAATAGCATGATTTTATTTACTGTAAATTTGAGATAAATTTTATTTTTTCATGCTCTAGGTGCATGTAAAAAAATTCAAACAGTGGACTAGATGGTCAGTCACTATGATGATTGGGATACTCTAAAAAACCTAGATAGATAGAAAGATAGATAACCATCAGTTGCAATACCCTCTCTATCCATCTAACTCGATAGGACCTAATATTTTTTTCTCTGTCACACTCAATATACAAATACAATTTTCTCCACCCTCCCCATGAATACAGATCACATTGCAGAATCCAGTCTGAAAGTGACAAAGATGTGAATAATTTTGACTAGATCTGTAGCTGAAACACCTCACAAAGCACAAACATGTAGATATACATTTGGTTACTGTTATTAACTGGACTACCAATTGCAACCTATGATCAGCAAGCCCCTACACTCAAGCATGAATGACAAAGGTAGGCACTTGTCTTCCCCAACCTGTCGTCATCATCTAAATGTAATCTGATTTAAACTTCAGTCAGTAAACTCTCCTCCACATCCAAACTCATCTAGACACCAGCAAAACTGATTACTTGCATGGTTTAATATGTAGAGTTGCATGTGCTTATTTGGCTCCTGGAAACATGAGAATCTATAAAAGCTCATCTTCTCTTGTGGTTTAATCTATGTGTTTGAACAAGGAGAGTGATGGAATATAACCCTGTAGTTTTGTCACAAGACAAGCGTGAGCAATTGCTAAACTGGAATATTTCCAAAAATGAAAGAATGGAGCCCTCCAACAGAATTTGTGAATACTCTGACCTCTAGAAGCCTCAGATAGGTCACAAAACCTTGGGTTCAATAGCATTAAATGTCACTGAAAGTTCTAAAAGATCAAATGTAAACCTTGATTCTTTGTCCAATATTGGGTATGAGTCTAAGAGATTGAGGCCTGGTCTATACTACATGGGTAGGTCAACCGAAGGCAGCTTACATCAACCTAGCTGTAGATGTGTCTACACTTAAATTTTGCTCCCGCCAACATAATTGCCCCCCCTACGCCAACTTAATAACACCATCTCCCTGAGCAGCACAGACTCAAGGTTGATGTAGTCAGCACAGACACTGTTATTTACATCAACTGTTACTGGCTCCCAGGAGCTGTTCCACAATACCCTGCACTGATTACTCTGGTCACCATTGTGAACTCCACTGACCGGGGGTCAGGTGGGCAGGAAGCTGCCCTTCCCCTTTAAAGCCCCATTAATTTTTGGGATTCCTTTTCCTAGTTGCCTGGTTTGGCGAGCACACTTAGCAGCTTTCCACTGTTGAGTGCAACTGCGCAGCCAGTGGACCAAAGAGGCTATGCAGGCATAGTTCTGATATAGCCATACAGACTTCGACATCTATGAGCAGATTGCTTGGGGGGGATGCAGGAGAAGGGATACAACAGAAACCAGTAGCAGTGTGCTGCATGAAAGCCAAGGAGCTGTGTTAGGCATACCAGAAGGGAAGGGAGACCAATAATTGATCAGGGTGGAGCCACAGACCTGTTGCTTTACAAAGAGCTGCATGCTATTCTTGATGGAGATCCCAATGCCACACCCAAGAGCACCATGGAATATTCTGGAGAAGCCTGAGTCACAGACCTGCACTGTGAACAACGAGAAGAAGGTGGATGAGGAAGGAGGCGGTGCAGCACATGGGACAGGCAACCAGGTAATCCAGCTGCTCAGTGAGCCAGGACATGCTTATGACTCCACCACAGTCCAGCCAGTTGAGCATTGGTGAGCCTGAGGCAGGAGAAGGAATCTCTGGCAAGTATGCTGTTTGCTTTGTGATTACATGGATGGAAGCCAAAGTAGGAGGACATGTCTGTTTTTTGCTTGTGCTAGAAGAGGTAATGCAACAACGAAGAGAGTCAGAGTTCCTGTTTGGTTTTCATTCCCTTCCAGAGTGAGGAAGAGGGGGCCATGAAGAGTTGTTTGTATAGGTTATTCCTGGAGAAAATCTGCACCACTGCATGCATGCACAATTCATATCCCATGCAAATTTCTATGCTTACCCACAGAAAAATAACTGATGGGGAAACAAAGGGCCACGCAATAGTGGTCATGCGCCCCTCCCCAGCAGCGCCTAGACGTAAATCACTGCGGAATGGGGCGGAGGGGGGGGCTGGAGAAGGTTGGGGCGGACTGAGGACACCCTGGATGGGGCCAGGGAAGTCCCACCCCCAGAAACCTTCCCCTCTCCCACCCCTGCCTCCCCACCAATTCCTGCCCCCATCGCTCCACGGGGGAGGGGTCACTGTACAGGGAATTGTTCCCCCATCTGCCCAACCCCCATGCTTCCAGACCCCCACCCCTGTAACTAGACCACCCTCTGCTGAGCCCCCCGCATTTGAACCCCTCATCCTGATGAGCCCCACCCAATCATTTGTACCTGGACCCCCACCCCACCCCATCAAGCACCTTCACCCCTGGTGACATGGACCTCTCAGGCAGGCTCAGCCCTTGCGCTGTGTCAGGGTTCGGTGCAGCCTCACCGTTGAGTCCATGTCCCATGGTGGGGGCGGGAGGGCTGCAGGGTGACCTCCCACCTCCATGCATCTAGTGGCCTCTACTCCGCAATTTGCAATGCTGGAGCCTCCACTAACAGATGAAATACTGAAAGCTGTGTCAAATGGACCTCACGACATCCCAGAGGTTGTGATGGAGAGAGCAGACAACAGCAGAGCAGCTGATGGAGTGACAAGTGGCCAGCAGATGTAGCATGGCGTGATGAGGGGCTGATGGTGGAGTAAGCAAGTTGCCTTTCCACCCACCCACCGAGTGGGAGGCGAACTCGCGCAAATGCTCCTCTGAACTTTGGGTCTTTACTCACCAAGGAAAACAACTGTGAGTTGGCTGTGGTGGAGGGACAGGGGAGGTGCACGTTAAAGGAACTTTTGTTTGTTGGACTTTCTCACTGCAAGGTAAGAACCTGAGGCAAAGCGTACTCTGGAGTGGGTGAATTATGCTTGTGGCAGTTTCCCAAACTAATGCTAGGTTACTTTCCCCTTTTTATTAAAAGTTTATTTTCTACACACAGACTCAGTGCTTGTGTCACGGTTCCTCCCCCACTCTGAACTCTAGGGTACAGATGTGGGGACCTGCATGAAAAACCTCCTAAGCTTATCTTTACCAGCTTAGGTCAAAACTTCCCCAAGGTACAAAATATTACATCCGTTATCCTTGGACTGGCCGCTACCACCACCAAACTAATACTGGTTACTGGGGAAGAGCTGTTTGGACGCGTCCTTCCCCCCAAAATACTTCCCAAAACCTTGCACCCCACTTCCTGGACAAGGTTTGGTAAAAAGCCTCACCAATTTGCCTAGGTGACTACAGACCCAGACCCTTGGATCTTAAGAACAATGAACAATCCTCCCAACACTTGCACCCCCCCTTTCCTGGGAAATGTTGGATAAAAAGCCTCACCAATTTGCATAGGTGACCACAGACCCAAACCCTTGGATCTGAGAACAATGAAAAAGCATTCAGTGTTTTACAAGAAGACTTTTAATAAAAAATAGAAGTAAATAGAAATAAAGAAATCCCCCCTGTAAAATCAGGATGGTAGATATCTTACAGGGTAATTAGATTCAAAAACATAGAGAACCCCTCTAGGCAAAACCTTAAGTTACAAAAAAGATACACAGACAGAAATAGTTATTCTATTCAGCACAATTCTTTTCTCAGCCATTTAAAGAAATCATAATCTAACACATACCTAGCTAGATTACTTACTAAAAGTTCTAAGACTCCATTCCTGGTCTATCCCCGACAAAGACCAGCATATAGACAGACACACAGACCCTTTGTTTCTCTCCCTCCTCCCAGCTTTTGAAAGTATCTTGTCTCCTCATTGGTCATTTTGGTCAGGTGCCAGCGAGGTTACCTTTAGCTTCTTAACCCTTTACAGGTGAGAGGAGCTTTCCCCTGGCCAGGAGGGATTTCAAAGGGGTTTACCCTTCCCTTTATATTTATGACAGCTTGCGAGAGGGGAAGTAGTGCCTCTTAGTGTGTAATTTTCCCTGGTTAGTGGATGGGGGCTCAAGTCTGTTCTGTGTTATAGTGTTAAAAAGGAACCCCTAGATATTGAACTTGGCCCTTGTTGCTGCTGACTTTACCTGGCAGAAGCGGTACTGGGATATGCATGCCATCTATCGCCCCATCGCAGTTCAGGAAAGCCACTGCTGCAAAACCATCCACTATGTCCTGCACATTGCCCGGAGTCACAGTCCTGCATAGTAGGAAGCAATTAAAGGCCCTGCATGAGAATGGCCCCTGTGGTGGATTTCCCAACTCCGAACTGATTCCCGACTGACCGCTAGCAATCTGGCATTGCAAGTTTCCACAGTGCAATTGCCACTCACTTCTCAACTCAGTGCGAATCTCGTTTTGATGACCCTGAGCTCGAGGGCTGGGGCAAGTTTGGCATATCCAGGAATCTGGCCTTGTGCAACTAAAAGTTCTGCAGCCACTGCTCATCATCGCAAACCTGCATGACAATGTGATCCCACCAGTCAGTGCTTGTTTTCCAGGCCCAGAACCAGCACTCCACCATCTCCAGCTGCTCCATGCTGCACCAACAACCTTGAATTGTTTCTTCCTATGTCTCACAGTATTCTAGCCTCCAGGGAATTGTCAATCTCAGCAGGTCCTCTTGACACTCTACAAATACAGCAGGATCAGGCACCCTGTGCTTGCAATGCTCATGACAAGAATGTAGAGCTTGCTGGCTCCATGCGTCTATCAGAGATAGCAGGCAGTGACAAGGGACATGTGAATGTGTGGGGATTTTGAAAAGAGTGCAAAATACGGGATGCTATAGCAGGGTGGTCACCTGCTCCTACCCTGAAGGGCCTAAAACAGCCCAGGAGAGGGCTGTGGCTTGGAGCAAGCAGTTCCAAGGCTGACTGGGGAAGCAGACTCAGCTGTGGCCACACCCCAATCAGGGCTAGCTGGCTCTTATAAGAGGGCAGTGGGCCAGGAGCAGACAGAGTCTCCTCTAGCTGTGTAGGGAGACAGGCCTGGATGCTGGGGAGCTTGAGAAGGTACCTGAAATGAAGCAGGGCTGGGGAAGGCCAAAGGAGCTGGGAGGCTCCAGACTGGAAAAGCCCCAGGCTGCCAGCCTGGCAGAAGGCCAAAAAGGGTATTGGGGTTGCCAGGGGCAGCCCATGGGTAGGCAGAGGCAGGAGGTCCAAACCCCCGTTGCCTGTGATGATTGGCTTATATACTGCAGTCCACCCCAGTGTGCGGGGGCTCAGTGGTGACTGGCAGTAGCCAAAGACTGAGGCGAGGTGGGAATAGTGGGTGGGGGTTCCTCTGGGAGGGGGAGACCCAGATCTGTGGGGGTACTGCCAGGGGGAAGCACCCCAGGAAAAGGGGCACCAGGGTCTGGGAGGGTCACGGTGGGGCCAGCGGAAAGTGGGACACTGGCCTGCAAGGGGCACTCCAGAGGCTGGAAGAGCTAATTCCCTGAGAGACCAGCAGGAGGCACTGCAGGGGTGAGTCCCGCACCATGACAGATTGCTATGAAATTATGGTATGGAGAGCACTGCATTATGGGAAGTTGGCCCCATGCTCCCAGTCACCCCATATGACTCGTTTCAGCCCCATGAGGCATTGCAAAAAATTCCCAGAATACCCTGCGCTGTATGGTGGTGAGTTACACAGTGGGATACCTACCCATGGTGCACTGTACTTTGCATCAATACAAGTGCTCATGGTGAGGACGTGCACCACAAACACAAATTATGTAGTGTGCACATGCACAAGTTACGTAATAACTGCAGTGGCTGTATGCTGACGTAACTTAGGTAGACATAATTTTGGATATGGAGAAATGTCCTATTAACCCTATGGGATAGATGTGCACTGATAAAAAAATAAATACTTTACCAGATCTAATGTTGTGGGATCCAGATGTTTTCATATGATCTGCAGTCTAAATTTTATATTGAAATATGTTTTGTTAAACATAAATTAATAACTGAGCATTATGTCAGAAACTTCCTATTGAGTTGAGAATAAAAGTGGAAAA
Source organism: Lepidochelys olivacea (assembly GCF_965140295.1). Taxonomy (NCBI): domain Eukaryota; kingdom Metazoa; phylum Chordata; order Testudines; family Cheloniidae; genus Lepidochelys; species Lepidochelys olivacea. The sequence continues at coordinate 38,472,098 of NC_140415.1, forward strand.
TTCTACCACAAAAGTACTTCTTGATCCAACTGGAATAAAGTTTATAGCATCTGTATCTTCAGGAAATTTGCTTTATTGCCCCCAAACTGAGCAAATAACTGTTTTGTTGAAGGTAGATTAAAATACAGAAAGGGTGACTGAACTGTTTAGCCCAGGGAGGGCCAAGAAATTGCTATAAATATCAGCCCTGCAACTACAACAGTGAAGAAGGTTGCAACCCAGGGAGATCCAGAGACATCTTCATCATCTGGACCCATGGAAAAGAAGCCCTTGAGGAATTCCACCATGATTTCAACAATTTCCATCCCACCATCAACCTCAGCCTGGACCAGTCCACACAAGAGATCCACTTCCTGGACACTACAGTGCTAATAAGCGATGGTCACATAAACACCACCCTATACCAGAAACCTACTGACCGCAATACTTACCTACGTGCCTCCAGCTTTCATCCAGACCACACCACACGATCCATTGTCTACAGCCAAGCTCTACGATACAACTGCATTTGCTCCAACCTCTCAGACAAAGACAAACACCTACAAGATCTCTATCAAGCATTCTTCAACTACAATACCCACCTGCTGAAGTGAAGAAACAGACTGACAGAGCCAGAAGAGAACTCAGAAGTTACCTACTACAGGATAGTCCCAACAAAGAAAATAACAGAACGCCACTAGCCGTCACCTTTAGCCCCCAACTAAAACCTCTCCAACGCATCATCAAGGATCTAAAAGCTATCCTGAAGGATCTTGGGAGACAGGCCAGTCCTTGCTTACAGACAGCCCACCAACCTGAAGCAAATACTCACCAGCAACCACACAACAAAACCACTAACCCAGGAACCTATCTTTGCAACAAAGCCCATTGCCAACTGTGTCCACATATCTATTCAGGGGACATCATCATAGGGCCTAATTACATCAGCCACACTATCAGAGGCTCGTTCACCTGCACATCTACCAATGGGATATATGCCATCATGTGCCAGCAATGCCCCTCTGCCATGTACATTGGTCAAACTGGATAGTCTCTACGTAAAAGAATAAATGGACACAAATCAGACGTCAAGAATTATAACATTCAAAAAACAGTCGGAGAACACTTCAATCTCTTTAGTTACTTGATTACATCCTAAAAGTAGCAATTCTTCAACAAAAAAACTTCAAAAACAAAGACTCCAACGAGAGATTGCTGAACTGGAATTAATGTGCAAACTGGATACAATTAACTTAGACTTGAATAAAGACTGGGAGTGGATGTGTCATCCCCATGTTTATTCCCTTCCCCCCCCTCACTGTTCCTCACATGTTCTTGTCAACTCTGGAAATGGCCCACCTTGATTATCACTACAAAAGATTCCCTCCCCATCCCTGTTCTCCTGCTGGTAATAGCTCACCCTACCTGATCACTCTTGTTACAGTGTGTATGGTAACACCCATTGTTTCATGTTCTCTGTGTATATAAATCTCCCCACTGTATTTTCCACTGCATGCATCCGATGCAGTGAGCTGTAGCTCATGAAAGCTTATGCTCAAATAAATTTGTTAGTCTCTAAGGTGCCACAAGTACTCCTTTTCTTTTTGCAGACATTGCTGTGTATTTGGACTTTTTGTTTACAGTGCATGGGAGGACTTTTGCTTTGGCCAGATAGCTGAAGTACTAAAACCACATCAAACTACTTTACCACAAACTGGGGGAACTGCAGACCAAAGGAGGAAATTATGGCATAGCCCCAGAAGAGAAAATAAGCCATCCACATACCAGACAGACAATAAAAGGAGTGAGAGAGAACATTCTACACCCTCCCAATGGAAGGCATAGATAATTTCCTCCAAAACTGGGGTTAACACTTCCCAAATTGATTTTACCAATCACAAAGTATATGGTCCCACTTAGTAAGTCATAGCCTGAAATTTCCAAGCATCACTAGACCCTCAGTGAGCAAAACTGGCCTATACTGCCACAGGTTAGACACCAACTGGTTATCGCTAGACAGTTCTGTCACCATGGAGGCAGACAGTAAGGTCTGAATTTGAACACACAAAAATAAACAGAAAGCTCCTCTGTTTCTGAGCCTCTGTCTGCTCGCTGTTTGGAGAACAGCTTTACAGATCAAACTTTGTGCATGCTTTTGTGGAGATTAAGAAACTCTTTGCCTCCTGTACTGCCCTAGCATAAGCTTTCCAAAATGTGTTAGAAACATAGCTCAGTCTGCAACTTCTACAACCGTAACTCTAGCTGACTCCTTCCCACTTTATCTGTCACAGAGCATCTTTATACCAATATTGGTAGCTGATGACAAAAGACTCCTATCAGGCCGCTGAATGTGGCAAATGTTTACAGTAGGTCATCGCCCCAATAAAATGTCCATCTCCTCTTCGAGATGTAAGTGGTTCTGGTCAATCACGACAAGGGGGGGTGCATTCATTAACAACCCGTGATACATCTATAATCATACTTTTGATGAATTATGAAATTATATTAATTGTTAGTAATATAGAAGACCCAACACATCAAAATTCTAACATCACTAGACAGCATTCACATAAAAGAACTGAAATTTGGACTTGAGTACAACATAGATCCCTTAAGAAGTAAGTTAATGAACTGTTCTTCTAACTCAATTAGTATAAAATACTGTCTTATACGAACACCTATTATTGTTATAGAACAGTAAAGGACAGTTATCTAGAGCATATCCTTACCAAATACAGTTAATGACTTCCAATTCTGTTGTTTCACCAAAGAAAACTAACAACTTAATAGACCTGGGGAAACTTTTGAGAAACTAAAGTGATGTATTAATGAAGCAGAAATTTCAAAAATTTCAAGAAATAGCGTTCTAGTAATAAGCCACAACCAAAAAATATTTTCACTATAGTGACATCAAAGGTTAACTTGAACAATCTAACTATGCCTGGACATTGTACAATATAATAGTAAATTCTATAACGGATTGCTGTTTTGTGCATAACATCCTGGATCAATCCCATTGATACTGATGACCAGAACCCTTGAAGAACTTTCACCTAAATTGCTTCTAGGCAGAGGTGGTCTGTATTCTTATTTATAGCAGTCTCATTTATTTCTAAGGTACCCATCCCCCATATTTTTTCAGTACCATTACATAAACATAGAAATATTTAGGATTTCACCGAAGAACAAAGCTCTTATCTCCACCTGCTCAGATTAGGTCTACAGATTTATGGTAAGAGGAATCACATCCTCAAAAACATACAGATTTCACAACTTAGTTCTTAAAAGAAGGCTTGCTGAAAGAGTCCTCGATCACACCCTAAAGGTAGCAAGTTGTGGCCTCAACCTGATCTCCAGCGGTAGTGAATTCCACAGCCAAGGGCCCTTCTCTGACAACACCTTACTCACCCCCACAATCCTGCATGTTCAGACATGATCTCTGGCATCCTCAGAGTCTCTGTTTACATTAAGTAGCATTAGGTAATGCAGAAAAAAAAAACTGCCTCTCAGGTAGCTAGACCCTAACCATTTATGACTTTGAAAATAAACAACAAAATTGGGGCCACAGATGGGGGGGCTGTTATATAATGCAGGCAGGCAATGTAAAGTGAGGAGAACTAATGTGATATATGGCCAGCTACACATTTTATCAGCTATAGCTACTTGTTGTTCATCAGGACCAGCCTGTTGACAGTGTGTTCAATAAAGTAAATTAGCCACGTAAGGACTGGTACAAATTCCAGTGAAGTCAATGGAAGTTAGATCAGGCCCATCAGGCCCTAAATATGTGCGCACAATTCTCATTGACACCAGAGTGACCTGAACACAGAAAACTGATATACAATATGGCCTGCAGATTCTTTGTGATAGACTTCCAATAGGATTCAAATAAAATAAAACCTTCTACTAACCTGGGATAACACAGTTGCACTTGCATTGCCCAGAGGTAACGTAGTGTAATGTAGGATGTTACAGAATTTAATTGAATGCAAGTCAGACCATTATTGATATAATACATTAATAGATTTAAAAACAAAACAAGAAAACATACAATAGCCCTGCTGATCATGGCCAGGTAAGTGCCAAGCTTTCCTTAACTCCCTTCTTCCTCTCCTCTACCCCCTCACTTACAAAAAATACATTGCATACAATTAACAAAGCTGTGCCAATTCCTCCTCAGAATCATTTGCTTGTATATTGTATACCCATTCCCTATCTTTTGTCTGTTTGTATCTTTAGATTGTTAACCATTCACAGCAGGGATGGTCTCTTTTATATTTTTTTAAAACAACTAGCACAATGGGGCCCCAAATCCTCTTGGAGTTTTTGAGGCTATCAAAATATAAACGTTTAACAATAACTATAACAATAATTTTGTTCTTTTGCACAAGAACAAAAACATCAGAAGTGATATTAGGTACTAGTGTGACATCTTTCTAAACAGAGTTTAAAATGTCAATACACTTATTTCATTTATTTGGGTATAGTAACGTTAGTACTAACACAATAAGAAAAAGTATAAAATCATAATAAAGCAATCACCTTGACATCTTACTAGTTTTGTCTATAATGTTAATTAGGAAATAGTATATTTAGTGAATTACAATCCAAATAAAATATAATCTCTGATCCAGCACAAGCCACAATCACCAATGGACTACTATTGCCAACACTTCAAAAAGACACTTTTTGGAGTTTTGCTTGGGTCATTGTTCCTAGGCAGGGGCACAATTAGCATTCCACTTTCAGAAGTTTCTGGAATTGGGTGTGGTAGTTTAGCAGATGCTCAATAGGTTCCCTGTTGCTGGACTCAGCAGACTGCATGAGGGCAAGTAGTCAGGATAGCTGCTTTACAAAAGGCCACAGGTACTGTGTGGGTTTGGAGAAGCTGAGCCAGAGGAGTAGAAAGCAGGCTGTTTTCCCTAACTCTGAAGCATTTTGCAGCAGGTTAGTGATACTGTTAACCTTCCAACAGGGAAGCCCTGGCAGTGTTAATTACTGAAAGGGAAAACTGGGAGGGAAAAATAAAATTTTAATTCTATACTTGGAATGTTTGATTTTAGCCAAACTATTTTAGTTAATAACAAAATAATTCTACATTTGTAAGTTGCACTTTCATGATAGAGAGATTGCACTACAGTATTTGTATGAGGTGAATTGAAAAATACTATTCTTCTTCTAGTGATTGTTCATGTCCATTCCAAGCAGGTGTGTGCACACCGCATGCAAGCCAGCCGAAAGATTTTCCCCCTAGCAGCGTCTGTAGGGTCAGCCTGGGTGCCCCCTGGACCCCCCACCCCTTCAGTTCCTTCTTACTGCCTGTGACAGCTAGCTGGAACTTTGCTCACTCCTACAGCAAGTGCCTTAGCAGCGTCTTTTGTTCCTAGTGCACATAGCTCAATAGTTGTTCTCTATAGATAGTTGTGGATTGTTAGATCATTTGTTTCCCCTTTGGGGGTATGCCCAGATCTCTGGGATTTAAACTCTGCGAGTCCTGTGGAAAATGTATGCCCAAGAGCGATCCTCACTCGTCTTGCTTGCGGTGCCTTGGTGAGACTCACCAAAAGGCAAGTGCCGCATTTGCAAGGGTTTCCGCCCGAGAACCCTTAAGGACCGAGAGCAGAGGCTAAAACTCCTACTCATGGAGGCGGCATTGAGACCGCAATCTGACCCGGGACCCAATGTCCTCTTCGGTGCGCAGCGCTCCGGCGCCAACAGCGTGCAAAACGGGCCCAGGTAAAGGCTCTAAAGCCCACCGGCACCACCATGGTTCGGGCCATAGGGTGTCGGCCTCAGTTTGGCACCGCTCTCCATCTCCGGTGCCAGTAAAAAGGAAGAGGCCGGTGAGGGATCGATCACCCTCCTCAAAACCTAAAGGGCCAGCAGCGTCCACGAGTGGTTCAGGACAGACAGCCTCTACCTTGCTTCCACCCAGGGTTTCACCGACTCCTGCCCTGGCCGGGGTCCAGTCAAGTCCGAACCCTCCTCGGTCCCCGGACCATCTGGTGGACATACAGCCACCATCGACGCCGGAGGCATTCGAGGCAGCAACGGACCTGATGCACCTCCTGGTGCCGTCCTCTCACCAAAGGAGGGACAATTTGCCGGCGACCGCATGCCCCCTGTTTCACTCCAGGGGTAAGCCAACCATGATGGCCTGTCGGTCTCCATCTCCGGCACTGCCTGCGCAGGCGCGGGAAGCACACCGCTCCCCAGAGTTGAGTCATCATTAGTTGGCGACCCAGGGGACTGCTCCTCTGTGGTTTTCTTACTCGGAAACCACTGAGTCGGAGGTGGGCTCAACTCGATCCAGCAAATCGCAGAGCAGGAGGTCCAGGTCCCGGAGGAGTCACCAACCATACCCAGCACCGTGGCAGCAACAGTGGCAACTATCTGCACAATGGCCCTTCTGGACACCGTGGGCTTACCATCAGAGCCAGGGTCAAGCCCACGGCCCACGCTCCAGAACTGCGTCGGTGTCTTCGGCGTCATTCGTGCCACAGTCAGCACCAGCACCGCTGCTGACGGCCCCGCTGACTCAGATAGCTTCAGCACCGATACCTCAGCCAGCTCCAGCACTGGCTCTCCAGGCGACGGCACCGGTGAAGCCTCAGCTCCATCCCTACCGACCCCATTGGTCTCAGTCCCGCTGGATTTGTCTGCCCCAGCACCGGATGCGGTGCCGAGTTCTTCATCGGTACCGGCTCCACAGCCTGAGTACCGCGTGCCAAGGGACCCCAGGGGGGCCGAGGCCAGTGAACTGGCCCACCTCCTGTTCTCTCTTCCTCATCCTCACCTGATGAAGCAGTCGCGGGGACTTCAACAGCCCCAACTTTGGAGGACAATCGGGTTCTTCAACAGCTTCTGAGGCAGGCCGCCCAAAGCCTGGGGATTCAGGCGGAGAAGGTGGAAGAGGATTTAGATCCAGTCATAGATATCCTGGCTCCCTCCGGCCCATCCATGCATTGCCACTTATCAAGTCAATAACAGAAACATCTAAGAACTTGTGGCAAACCCCTGCCTCTCTGGCACCTACGGACAAGAAATCTGAGCGCTGCTACTTAGCTCCCTCTAAAGGGTATGAACATCTCTACACCCACCCTCCTCTGGACTCTTTGGTGGTCAACGCAGCCAATCAGAGAGAACGTCAAGAGTTTCAAGGATCCACCCCTAAAAACAGGGATGCCAAGAAACTGGACCTGTATGGCCAAAAGGTCTACTCGACAGGAGGCCTGCAACTCCGTATAGTCCACCAGCCAAGCCATAATAAGCCGCTACGGGCATAACACCTGCTCGTCTATGGCTAAGTTTACAGAATTCCTGTCCCAGGAAGCTCGGGGAGAGTTCTCTGCGCTCCTGGAAGAGGGGAAGCTGGTCTCCCGAGCATCTTTGCAAACGGCCATGGACGCAGCAGATGCAGCCTCCCGCACTTTGGCCACAGGAGTGGTTATGAGGAGAGGCTCCTGGCTACAGGTCTCTGGTCTCCCCCACAAGGTCCAGCAGACCATTCAAGACCTTCCCTTCGAAGGTGTAGCTGTCTTCTCTGAAAAGACGGAGAAGAGACTTCACAGCTTGAAGGACTGGAGGGCTACCCTTCATTCGCTGGGGCTTCACACGCCTGCTATCCAGCGAAGACATTTTAGGACTCAGCTGGTCCCTCGTCCTTACCAACCCCAAAACTGCCAGGATGCTCCGTGTAGGTGAAACAAGAGCACTCAGAGGAGGCAACAGCCTCCCTCTGGACAAAGCTCTGGCGAGCCCAGGGCCCCACCAGGCTCTAGACCACCCTTTTGAGGGTACGGTCAAGGACGGGTTGCCAGTACGACCTTTGGATCCTTTCCATCTTACTTTCTCATTCCGTCTATCCCCTTTCTACCATGCCTGATCCTGAATTACTTCAGACCGAAGGGTGCTTCGCACAGTAGAGAGGGGATATTCCATCCAATTCTGTACCCTCCCGCCCCCTCCCCGCAACCCCCTTCCCCGTCCCTCTTCAGGGACCCCTCTCATGAGCAACATCTAATTCAAGAGGTGCAGTCCCTCCTCTCAGTAGGGGCAGTGGAGGAGGTTCCTCAGGAGCTCAGGGACAAGGGTTTCTACTCCTGGTATTTCCTAATACCGAAGGACAAGGGGGGGCCTCAGACCCATACTGGACCTGCGACAGTTCAACAAGTACGTAAAGAAACTCAAGTTTCGCATGGTCTCGCTAACCTCCATTATCCCCTCACTGGATCCAGGAGACTGGTACAGCTCCCTCAACTTGAAGGATGCGTATTTTAATATCGCAACAGTCACACATCACAGATGCTACTTCAAATTTGTGGTGAACAGAGGCCACTACCAGTTTGCTGCCCTCCTGTTCGGACTGTCGACTGCCCCCCGAGTATTCACAAAATGCATAGCAGTTGTTGCGGCGTTCCTGCGCAAGCACCAGATACAGGTTTTTCCATCCCTCATGACTGGCTGATCAAGGGTCGCTCGAGAGCCCAGGTGGAGGCTCAGGTCGAATTTATAAGGAGGACCTTCCTCAACTTAGGTCTCCTTATGAACGAGGAAAAATCTACTCTGTCCCCGCTGCAGAAGGTAGAGTTCATAGGCATGGTCCTGGACTCTACCCAAGCCAGGGCATACCTCCTGAAAGCCACTTCAGGACATCATACAGAGCCTCAGACAGTTTCCCACAACCTCGGCAAGAAACTGTTTAAAGCTGCTGGGACACATGGCCTCCTGCACGTTCATGGTGCAGCATGCCAGGATCAGGCTGCGCCCACTCCAGTCTTGGCTGGTGTGTGGTGTACTGACCAGCCCAAGGTGTGTTGGACAGGAGCATAACCCTGCCCCACCTGGTGCTGGAATCCCTCTTATGGTGGCTCGACCCGCGAGTAGTTTGGGCAGGGGTGCCTTTTGCCAGTCCTCAGCCCTCATTCTCCTTGGTGACAGACACCTCGGATCTGGGTTGGGGTGCTCACCTAGGGGACCTCAAGACCCAAGGCCTCTGGTCTCTGATGGACCTCACTCTTCACATCAATGTCAAAGAGCTGAGGGCAGTGCGTCTGGCATGCTATGCTTTCAAAACGCACATAATGGGCAGGTGTGTTTCAATCCTCACGGACAACACCGCAGCAATGTTCTGTATCAACAAACAGAGGGTGCACTCTCCTCTCCCCTGTGCTGGAAAACCCTTGCGCTGTGGGACTTCTGCATAGAGCACTCGATCCACCTGCAGGCTTCATACCTCCCAGGGGTGCGAAACACGCTGGTGGACAGCCTCAGCCAGATCTTCCATGGCCACGAGTGGTCCCTTCGGCCAAATGGTGAGGTCAATCTTCCAGTTCTGGGGCTCTCCCCAGATAGACCTGTTTGCCACTCTAGGCAACAGAAAATGTCAGACATTTTGTTCCCTCAGAAGCCATGACTCAGGGTCCATCGGGGATGCCTTCCTTCTCTCCTGCGTGGGATACCGGCTATATGCTTTCCCACCCATCCCGCTAGTCCACAGGGTGCTTCTCAAGATCCGCAGGGACCAGGCCCGAGTTATACAAATAGTGCCAGCATGGCTGCGTCAGCACTGGTTCACCTTGCTCCTGGAAATGTCCATAGCAGCCCCACTCACCTTACCGCTTGTCACCGACCTGATCACACAGGACCAGGGCCAACTCCGGCACCCGAAACTGGAATCGCTCCACCTTACAGCCTGGATGCTCCATGGCTAAGTGCCGCAGAGCTGTCTTGCTCGGACCAGGTCAGACAAGTCCTCCTGGGTAGTAGAAAGCTCTCCACAGGGCTATTTACCTAGTCAAGTGGAAAACGTTCTCCATCTGGGCGAAGCATCGCAGTCAGTCACCGCTCCTCACCCCCATACCGTTTATTCTGGACTACCTCCTTCACCTAAAACATCAAGACCTGTCCCGGTCATCAATAAGGGTCCACTTAGCCACTATCTCTGCCTTCCATCCGGGCTCTCAGTCTCTCAGTCTTTGCAAACCCTATAGTCAGTCATTTTCTCAAGGGTTTGGATAGGCTCTTCCCGCACACGCGTCAGCCTGTCCCTGCCTGGGACCTCAGTTTAGTCCTCTCCAGGCTTACATGTCCTCCATTCGAACTTCTGGCCACCTGCTCCTTGTTATATATTTCGTTCAAGGTCGCGTTCCTCGTGGCAATTACCTCGGCTTGACGGGTTTCAGAGCTCAGGTCTGAGCCCCCTTACACAGTTTTTCATAAGGATAAGGTCCAACTCAGGCCTCATATGGCTTTTCTCCCGAAAGTCGTCTCTCATTTTCACATGACCCAGGACATCTTCCTCCCAGTGTTTTATCCCAAGCCACATTCCTCCGATAGGGAGCACAGGCTACACTCACCGGACGTGCGTAGGGCCTTAGCCTTCTACACAGAGAGAATTAAGTCGTTCCGGAAGTCCGTCCAACTCTTTGTAGCTGTGGCGGACAGAATGAAAGGCCTCCCAATACCCTCTCAACACATATCGTCGTGGATCACATCCTGCATTAGGAAGTGCTACACCCTGGCAAAGGAGCCCACTCCGCAGATCACCGCCCACTCTACCAGGGCCCAGGCCTCCTCTGTGGCATTCCCGGCACAAGTCCCTATTCAGGAAATTTCCAGGGCAGCTACATGGTCCTTGATACATACATTTCCATCACACTATGCAATTACACAACAGGCCAGGGATGATGCAGCTTTTGGGAGAGCCATGCTCCATTCGGTGGAAAACTCCAACCCCACCTCCTGAGCTCTAGCTTGTGAATCACCTGCTTGGAATGGACATGAACAATCACTTGAAGAAGAAAAAACGGTTACTCACTTTCTCGTAACTGTTGTTCTTCAAGAAGTGTTGCTCATGTCCATTCCAATACCCACCCTCCTACCCCTCTGTCAGAATAGTCGGCAAGAAGGATCGGAGGGGGTGGGGGATCGGCAGGCCCCTATAATGGGTGCCATGAAGGCTCCACCCAGGCCGACCCTACGGACGCTGCTAGGGGAAAAATCTTCCGGCTGGCGTGCACACGGCACACACACACCTGCTTGGAATGGACACAAACAACACATCTCAAAGAACAACGGTTATGAGAAGGCGAGTAACCGTTTTTTTCCTTTATCTTTTTACAGTGCAAGTACTTGTAATAAAAATAATATAAAAGGGAGCACTATATACTTTGTATTCTGTGTTGTAATTGAAACCAATATGTTTGAAAATGTAGAAAAAACATCCAAAATATTTATAATAAAATGTAAATTGATATTCTATTATTAAGTGTGATTAAAACTGCAATTAAGCATGACTATTTTTTAATCTCACAATTAATTTTGATTTTTTTAAATTGTTTGACAGCCCTACTTTTTACATATTCAAAATGATCAACTTTGCATTTATTTTGTTTTATTTATACATTGTATTCTCTTTTCTTAAAACAGTGGTGGAGCAGATGGATTGTGGAACTCAAATACATTTCAAATCCTAGTATGAATTTTAAAGCCTAAATTCTAGAAAATAAATGCCTCTGAAATCCATGCAAAAATACTATATTAAGTATAAGAAAATAAATCTGTACGACATAACAAGCTTTTCCTCCTTTTAAAATTAATCATTTTTAAACGTTTGTCCTCTAGGACTACTGTTCCATGGTGTTATAATATGCATTGCAACATCTTGATTTTGATTGGTGCCAAGTATCAGAGGGCCGTGTTAGTCTGTATTCACAAAAACAATGAGGAGTCCATAAATCTGTTAGTTTATGGTGCCACCGGACTCCTCATTTATCTTGATTTCGCAATGTTAAATATTACTGCAACCCCGCCATGTCCCTATGCAAACATTGCTACCCTGCATTGGAACCAATGATAGTTTAGTATCATCTAAGCTCCTGTCAAATTCAGAACTCTGATCCCAGGATTGTGCGGCTTTTCGCAACAGCTGAATATCATCTAAGTTCCTGTGAAATTCAGGACCCCGAGCCCAGAATTGTGCAGCTTTTCACTACAGCTGCCCTTCATGTGACGAAGTCTTCTCTGTGCCTGCTGAAGATCAGCTGCCTGATTCCACCAGCCTGTGGCAACAAAACCACTACCTTCCAGGCCTCCATTGGCTTCGCTCTCTCTCTACAGGTCACAGTAGGCACACATGAATCCCCAAGTCCTTTAAACATTCCTCAGGCATGCCCAGCCCCTATTCCACACTGAACATTCACAGAATTCTCAGCTTTGCTACTCCCAAAGGCATAGTACACGCCAGCTTACAACAGTAAACTCAGGTTCACCACTATTTAACACAGCTCTTTATGAGAGAGAGAGAGAGAGAGAGAGAGAGAGAGAAAACATGAATAAGTTTCTTATAAAAGAACAGAAATTCAAGTGATAGAAAATAAGAATATTGGAAACAAATGGTCACATATAAAACAAAATCATAACACTTTCTAGAACTTATCCCCAGCACTTTCTCCAGCATTTTTAGCCAGGCTGGCTGAGATTTCCCCTTTAAGATCAAGCCAACCGATGCTTGTTCTCATAGACTGAAGGACAACTGTGGGGGGAGGGATCTCCAGACCAGACCTTTGATGTTCACCTGAAAATAGAGTCCCGTTTTCCCGCCCTCTCACACGCTAGGGCTGAATTTACAACTTATGCACTTCTAGGCACTGCATTTTCAGTGTCCTCCTTGCAGACAGCTAACCTTTGTGTTTTCCATAAAAAAATTAAACTTTTAACCCACTTTTAACTTTTAGGTGCCCCTAGACTGCTGGCACCCGTAGGCACATGCCTACTATACCTAACTGGAAATCCAGCCCTGCCCTGCCTCCCCCAGTTAATTTTTTTCTGAAGTCTCTGCAAGTTCTTCATTAGCATTTGACTCAGCCCTGGTCTACACTATGAGTTTAGGTCAGATTTAGCAGCGTTAGATCGGTTTAGCCCTGCACCCGTCCACACTACAAAGCCACTTTTTCCTGACTTTAAGGGCTCTTAAAACTGGTTTCTGTACTTCTCCCCAACGAGTGGATTAGCACTGAAATCGATGTCACTGGGTCGAATTTCGGGTAGTGTGGACACAATTTGACGGTATTGGCCTCCGGGAGCTATCCCAGAGTGCTTCATTGTGACCGCTCTGGACAGCACTCTCAACTCAGATGCACTGGCCAGGTAGACAGGAAAAGCCCCGCAAACTTTTGAGTTTCATTTCCTGTTTGGCCAGTGTGGTGAGCTCATCAGCAGAGGTGACCACGCGGAGCTCTTCAGCACAGGTGACCGTGTAGTCCCAGAATCACAAAAGAGCTCCATCATGGGAACAAATGGGAGGTACTGGATCTGATTGCTGTATGGGGAGACGAATCCGTGCTATCAGAACTCCGTTCCAAAAGATGAAATGCCAAAATATTTTTAAAAAATCTCCAAGGGCATGAAGGACAGAGGCTATAACAGGGACCTGCAGCAGTACCGTGTGAAACTTAAGGAGCTCAGGCAAGTGTACCAAAGAACCAGAGAGGCAAATGGCCACTCCGGGTCAGAGCCCCAGACATGCTGCTTCTAGGATGAGCTGCATGCCAGTCTACGGGGTGCCCTTACAATCACCCCAGCCCTGTGTGTGTACTCCATCAATGGACTCTCACGCAATAGGGATGTGGGTTTTGGGGATGAGGAAGATGAGGAGAAGGAGGAGGTTGAAGCACAGCAAGCAAGCGGAGAAGCCGTTTTCCCCGACAGCCAGGAACTGTTTCTCACCCTGGATCTAGTACCCTCCCAACCCACCGAAGGCAGGCTCCTGGACCTAGAAGGCGGAGAAGGGACCTCTGGTGCGTGTAACTTTGTAAATATAACACGGTTTAAAAGCAAGCATGTTTAATGATTAATTTGCCCTGAAGACTTGGGATGCATTCGCGGCCAGCACAGCTACTGGAAAAGTCTGTTAATGTGTCTGGGGATGGAGCGGAAATCCTCCATGGACATCTCAATGAAGCTCTCCTGGATGTACTCCCAAAGCCTTTGCAAAAAGTTTCTAGGGAAGGCAGCCTTATTCTGTCCTCCATGGTAGGACACTTTACCACAGCAGGCCAGCAGCATGTAGTCTGGAATCATTGCATAACAAAGCATTGCACGGAATGGTCCCGGTGTTTGCTGGCACTCAAGCAACATCCGTTCTTTATCTCTCTGGGTTATCCTCAGGAGAGTGTTATCATTCATAGTCACCTGGTTGAAATAGGGGAATTTTATTAAGGAGACATTCATAGGTGGCCGTTGCTGCCGGGCTGTTTGCCTGTGGCTGAACAGAAATCATCCCCGCTGTTATCCACGCGGTGGGGGGGTGAAGTGATCATCCCAGAGAACTGTGGGGGGGGGGGAAGGGGTTAGTTGGGTTTGTGCTGCACGTTAAACCTAAAACCGCAGCCCCTCCTTTTAAATGGCCAACCCATTTTAAAGGGCCAACCCAATGGGTGCTTGGTATGTGAAATGAGGGTGCTGCTGTTTGAAACCATTATCGTAATCATGTTAGGAAGGTTAAATAAGCCAAAAGACTGCGGCTTACCATGTCTGCCTGCAAGTTGAATTCTGTTGCCCGCCGGCCCTGCGTGTGTGATGTCTCGCACCACACTGGCAGGCCCTCAATATAAGAGGCAAAATGCGACCTTGTAAAGAAACCACACGTGCTATGTAATGTTAACAGCTTGGTTCACCATGAAAGAGTCTACCCATTGTTCTCTAAAATGTCTCTTTTTAAAGAGTAATCTCCCTTTTTTTCCCCTCCCGCAACTGCAAATGTTTCAACGCTCCCCCTATCATCTCCGTCCCAGAGGCTATCAAAGATTAGAAGCTGAAAAAAACGCACTCGCGATGAAATGTTCTCTGAGCTCATGCAGGCCTCCCACGCTAAAAGAGCCCAGCACAATGCGTTGAAGGAGACAATGTCAGAGTCCAGAAAAGCACAAAATGAACGCGAGGACAGGAGGGATGAGCGAGAGGAGAGGAGGCAGGATGCAATGATCCTCCAGTAGCCTCAGCAAACTGATATGCTCTGGTGTACGGTTGAGGTGCAGGAAAGGCAGCAGGAGCACAGACTGCTGCTGCAGCCCGTGTAACCAACCGCCCTCCTCCCCAAGTTCCATAGCCTCCTCACCCAGACACCCAAGAACGCGGTGGGGGGGCCTCCAGCCACCCAACCACTCCACCCCAGAG
Organism: Lepidochelys olivacea; assembly: GCF_965140295.1. Classification (NCBI taxonomy): domain Eukaryota; kingdom Metazoa; phylum Chordata; order Testudines; family Cheloniidae; genus Lepidochelys; species Lepidochelys olivacea. The sequence continues at coordinate 38,487,254 of NC_140415.1, forward strand.
GACTGCTCAAGCAACAGAAAGCTGGCATTCAGTAAGTTTTGAAGTGCAATGTGGCCTTGTCCTTCCGTCCTCCCCTCTTCCAGCACCCCTCCCAGTGCTTCCCTCTTCCCTGACCCCTCCCGGGCTATCTTGGCAGTTATCCCCCCATTTGTGTGACGAATTAATAAAGAATGCACGAATTTGAAACAACAATGACTTTATTGCCTCTGCAAGTGGTGATAAAAGGGGGGAGGGGAGGGCGGTTGGCTTACAGGGAAGTAGAGTGAACCAAGGGGGCGGGTTTTCATCAAGAAACAAACAGAACTTTCACACCGTAGCCTGGCCAGTCATGAAACTGGTTTTCAAAGCTTCTCTGATGTGCAGCGCGCCCTGCTGTGCTCTTCTAACTGCCCTAGTGTCTGGCTGTGCTAATCAGCAGCCAGGCGATTTGCCTCAACCGTCCACCCCACCATAAATGTCTCCCCCTTACTCTCACAGAGATTGTGGAGCACACAGGAAGCAGTAACAATGGGAATATTGATGAGGTCTGAGTCAATAAACTGCGCCAGCGCACTTTTAAATGTCCAAATGCACATTCTACCACCATTCTGCACTTGTTCAGCCTACGGTTGAACACCTCCTGAATACTCTCCAGGGTGCCTGTGTATGGCTTCATGAACCATGGCATGAAGGGTTAGGCTGGGTCCCCAAGGATAAACATAGGCATTTCAACATCCCCAACAGTTATTTTCTGGTCTGGAAAGTAAGACCTTTGCTGCAGCCGTTCCCACAGACTAGAGTTCCTAAAGATGCAAGTGTCATGTACCTTTCCCAACCATCCCACACTGATGTTGGTGAAACGTCCCTGGTGATCCACCAGTGCTTGCAGCACCACTGAAATGTACCACTTTCGGTTTATGTACGGGCTGCCTTGATGGTCCGGTCCCAAGATAGGGATATGCGTTCTGTCTATAGCCCCACCACAGTTAGGGAATCCCTTTGCAGCAAAGCCATCCACTATGACCTGCACATTTCCGAGGGTCACTAACCTTGATAGCAGCAGCTCAGTGAACACGTTGGCTACTTGCATCACAGCAGCCCCCAAAGTAGATTTGCCCACTCCAAATTGATTCCCAACTAACTGGTAGCTGTCTGGCGTGCAAGCTTCCAGAGAGCTATCACCACTTGCTTGTGAACTGTGAAGGCTGCTCTCATCTTAGTGTTCTGGCACTTCAGGGCAGGGGAAAGCAAGTCACCAAGTTCCATGAAAGTGCCCTTATGCATACGAAAGTTTCACAGCCACTGGGAATCGTCCCTGACCTGCAACACTATGTGGTCCCACCAGCCTGTGCTTGTTTCCTGGGCCCAGAATCAGCATTCCATGGCATGAGCCTTCCCCCTTGCCACCAGGATGGCCAAACTGGTGGGGCCCATACTTTGAGAGAAGTCTGTGTCCATGTCCTCATCACTCTCCTCACCATGCTGCCGTCACCTCCTCGCTTGCCTTTGCAGATTCTGGTTCTGCATATACTGCATGATAATGTGCGTGATGTTTAGAGAGGTCACAACAGCCGCGGTGATCTGAGGGGGCTCCATGCTTGCCATGATATGGCATGAGCAGGAGAGCAGAGTGGCAGCGGAAGCGGTGAGTGGATGACGATGCTGACAGCAATATGGCACCTGCACGGAAAAAGGCGCAAAACGATTGTCGCCTGTTGCTTTCACAGAGGGAAGGAGGGGTAGGCTGGCAGCAGACAGTGCTGCTGGCTGGGAGAGCTATCCCTCTGCCAATATTCCAGGCAGGACTGAATCTCCATTAGACAAAACTTAAAGAAGAGAGTGACCTGAGTCACTCCCATTTATGTGTAGGCGCCCCTGACAGACCTTACCGAGGTCCACCAGGAGCACCCATGTCCGCTCAGGCGCCCCCAACAGACCTCACCGAGATCTGCCAGGAGCACCCATGTCTGCCCAGGCGCCCCCAACAGACCTCACCGAGATCTGCCAGGAGCACCCATGTCTGCCCAGGCGCCCCCGACAGACCTCACCGAGATCTGCCAGGAGCACCCATGTCTGCCCAGGCGCCCCGATCGACCTGACCAAGGCCGCCCAGAGCACCCACGAGATGACGAGGATGGCTACCAGTCATACTGCACTATCTGCTGCCACAAGGCAATGAGCTGCTGCTGTGTAGCAATGCAGTCCTACGTCTGCCAGCACCCACGAGACGTACTGCGACAGTGAGCTGAGCGAGCTCCATGCTTGCGATGGTATGGCGTCTGCACAGGTAAGCCATGAAAAAAGGCATGAAACAATTGTCTGCCATTGCTTTCACAATGGAAATGGGGGCCTGATGACATATACCCAGAACCACCCGCGACAATGTTTTTTGCCCCATCAGGCACTGGGATCTCAACCCAGAATTCCAATGGGCAGCAGAGACTGCGGGAACTGTGGGATAGCTACCCACAGTGCAATGCTCTGCAAGTCAACGCTAGCCTCGGTACTGTGGACGCACTCCTCCGACTTAATGGTCTTAATGGTTTTAAGTGGGGGGACACACAATCGATTGTATAAAATTGCTTTATAACATTCGACTTCTATAAATCTGACCTAATTTCATAGTATAGACATACCCTCAGTATGCTGATACACTTCTATTTCAAGATATGCTACCTTGAGTGACCTGCCTTTAACCTGCCTAGAAAACATGATTTCCAGCATATATACGTAACTCATATTTTCCGTATCTACATCTCACAATGACTATGACAACCAGTGTGACACATGCTTTCAGTAGAGACCTTATATGATGCCTTTTGGTGAAACTAGGACATCCCTGTACCCCTATGCCCTCTGCCTGCTGGCATCAATAGGTCCTTGGGTCACAAGGGGAGAAGAGACTGCACCTACAGAACCACCGGGACTCTGTGAAGGTGCAAAGGTTTACGTACATGGACAGTATTGCAGGACCAGGACCTAGAATGATCCCATGAAAGTTGGAGGAGGTTGCAATCCTCCCTATATCTATAAGGAAGTCACTTTGCACAGTAACTGCTTTAATTTGCCCCATTGCCGCTAATCCATTAACTGCAGGATCACTCCATACTCATAAGATGGTGGTTTAATTGGGTATTCATATAAAGCAATACATCATATCTTTGATAAGTGCCAGTTTATATGCTGCAGCTGTAGAGTGGTTAACAAATGGAAAAATTACATACATGGGAATCAATATTTTAAAATACAATAGAAAAGAAAATTGAAAGGACACTGCTACATATTTTTTAGTTTTTTAACTTTATCCTCCCTATTGTGTTCTTTTGGTCCTGATTCATTACTGAAGCCAACAGCAGTTCTGTTCAAGTGAGAACTGCAAGAATGAGCCCCTAGAAGACTGGAAGGGAAAATTACTTACTAGTAGAATCCACTTCATTTCATTTAATAAACACGGATACATTCCTTGTGCTACTAATAGATAACACATCAACGTAGGCTTCCTGGTGTCATTAAGATCTTTAGTGTCAACAACACAGCTCTGACTTATTTAACTTCCCCTCCGTCTTGCTGCATGGCTACCTTGGCAACAGCAGAGAAGCTATCAGTGATATGCATTCTCAGCAGCTTGGTTTTCTTAATTATAATTAACTAGCAAAAATGCTGGATTTAAAAACAGTACCTAGAATCCAGAGAAGATACTCCATTTAAAGATCACTGTAATAAGGAAGGGTGCATTTTAGATCTAAAATGCTTGAGCATGTTAATTTGTAATTTCTTACATTAAGTCAATACATCAATATTCATCTTCAAAATGTCAGGAAAAAGTTCTTATAAAATGTCATGCCATTTTGTTCTACTTCAAAAATATTTTCATCTTAATGCCATTGACTACATGATTAAGAAAATATTAAAAAATAGTTTAGATGGTTTACAGACTCTTTCCTCAAGGTGTTTAATCGAGGGAATTAAACACCGATCACTCAGTATAAATTTAGTCACTAGGAATACTTATAGAAAGATGATATTTACTAGAAATGTTGGTCTCCCTTCTAGCACATGCAACTCGGATTATTTTTCATGACAGGAATTATTATACACGATTGGAATCTATATTGCACTTCTCATACCGAGTTAAACACCTGGAAAATACAACCCCACATTGGCAAACTAAATTATATAATTTCTGATTACCCAGCTGTAAATATTTCCTGGCAAAGTTCCTGTACTATCTTATTCAGGTTCTTATGTGGCACCCCCAACAGTTTACAGTCTGAAAATCTCAATACTAATTTTTCTCAACACGCCTATAAAATAGAGTAGCATTATTAAACCTTTCCTCAAAGTCACACATGGAATCTGTGGCACACCCAGAAACTGAACTCAAATTTCTGAGTGCCAACTCAATAACTTGATCATAAGGCCATCTTTTATCTGTGTAATGCTTTACATGGGTAACCAGATATGTGAGGCACCTCACTACTACCTGCCCATAGCACGAGGAAGCCTTATCTGTGCCTGCTGTGAGTCAGTTCCCCAACACCACAAGCCTCTGGCAACACAAGCACTGCCTTTCAAACCTCCATAGATCTCACTCTCTACAGGTTAATGATAGTCCATAGTCCAACCCCAGAGCTATCTGAGTATCCCTTCAACTATCCAGCCCGTTCCACTGGACATTCACAGAATTAACAGATCCGCTACTCCTAAAGAAATAGTACACACCAGCTTACTAATTACACCTGGGGATGATCATTATGTTCAACGAATAGCATAGCATCAAAAATGTAGAGTTGGAAGGGACCACACTAAATCATCAAATCCAGCCCCTTCCACTGTGGCAGGATCAAGTAAGCCACCCCTGACAGATGTTTGTCCAACCTGTTCTTAAAAGCCTCCAGTGATGGGGATTTCACAACCTCCTTTGGAAGCCTATTCCAGAACTTAACTACCCTTATAGTTAGCAAGTTGTCCTAGTATCTAACCTAAATCTCTCTTACAGCAGATTAAGACCATTACTTCTTTTCCTACCTGCAGTGGACATGGAGAACAATTGATCACATCCTCTTTATAAGAGCCTTTATTAGGTTTCCATTGAGTCTTCTCTTCTTAAGGCGTTTACAAATTGATTAATAATTGGTTCCAGCATCTTTCCAGGTACAGAAGTTAGGCTGATTGGTCTGTAATTCCCCTGGTTCTCCTTGTTCCCCTTTTTAAGGATAGGTACTATGTTCACCCCTCTGCAGTCTTCTGGAACCTCACCCATCCTCCAGCAGTTTTCAAAAATAATTGCTAACAGTTCCTGAGGGGCTTATACTAGGACCAGTTGTTCAACATATTCACAAATGATCTACAAAAAGGGGTAAACAGTGAGGTGGCAAAATCTGAGGTGACTGCAAAGACTTACAAAGGGATCCAACAAAACTGGGTGACTTGGGAACAAAATGGCAAATGCAAAGGCCTGGGACACATGCCCCCCAGCCTGCTCCCTGGGTCACTTTCTACCACAGCGTCTGCCTCTTCAAGGTCACCAGAGAGTCTGCTTCTGGACTCACCAAATTGGGGGGGGTTCCCCCAGCAGTGATCCAGAGGCTCTTCTCCATCAGTTGTGCCTGCCATTCCCAGCCTCCACAGGGACACTTGGCAGCAGAGTCTGGTCTTGATGGTGTCCAGCTCCTGCAGCCTTTCTGCTCCATTGCTCTGTTCACCCTGACTGCTCCATTGCTCTGTCCACCCTGACTGACCTGGGCTGCTCCCTTTTGCACTTCATTTCCAGTGTGAGCATGCCCAGCAGGTACAGATGGGCTGGGCCTTCTGAGTCCAGAGTTGCTTGGTTTCCCAACATTGTTGCATACCACAGTTAATAGTTCTGCAATTTCATATCTGAGTTCCTTCAGAACTCCTGGGTGAACAGCATCTAGGCCTAGTGACTTATTACTGTTTAATTTATCAATTTCTTCCAAAAACTTCTCTACTGACACCTCAATGTGGGACAGTTCCTCAGATCTGTCACCAGGAAAGAATGGCTCAGTGCAGGGATCCTCCCCCACATCCTCTGCAGTGAAGACTGATGCAAAGAATTCATTTAGCTTCTCCACAATGGCCTTGTCTTCCTTGAGTACTCCATTAACACCTCAATCATCCAGTGACCCTGACTGTTCAAAATGTAAATGTTTGAAAGAAACTCATGGGATAAGGAGGCAAACCCATGCATACTGAAATAAGGAATGTGTCCCACCACAAAACAGTGAAGAGCATTTCATGCAACTAGTCATTAGTATGTCAGGGGTGAAAGTAACACAGAGGATTTACAAAGGGGTGAGGCTTCGGGTGGAAGAGGCGGGGCTGGGGGGGGGTAGCATCCTCCAGCCGACCCATCCATGCTGCCTGGTCCACACCACCTGGGGCTCCAGCGGTGATTTGAAGGGCCTGGGGCTCTGGCTGCTACCGCGGTAGCGGCAGCCGGAGCCCCGGGCCCTTTTAAATCACTGGCCCCGGGGCAGCATCTCCTTTTGTCTCCCCTACCCCCATTGGCAGGTGCACTTTAAAGTCAGCTGCGTACTGGCCGGTACCGGCGGCCTCTTTTTACCCGTATGCCATACTGGCCCGTATCGGCTTACTTTCACTCCTGACAACAACTAAAATGGAGGACTGAAATGAGATGGGTAAAATGATAGTTTAGCTTGCAGGAGCTAAAATAGAACTTCACAATTAGATTCAAACAGCTACAAATGCCAGCAAGCAGGTATACTCTCCATTCAAATTTTTAAAATCCATATCTAGGCAAATGACACAAAGAATTTCTAAAAATCCAAATGCAGGACATTGCAAATTTAACATTACAGAAATCTTAATTAATGGTTTATATGGCTTTCCTGTCTATACTTTGAATTTAAGATGCTGACAGAGACAAGAGACTGCCTATTGCCGTACAAATTACTATTATAGTTTTCATATTTTGTCAAAGTAAAGATCTCTCTCATTCTATTTGAGAACATGAGACCTAAAACTCCCAAACTGTCTTTCTGTTTGACAAGTGTTCTCACTCTCAGCACACAAGCTCTTTACTATTGCACCCTTATAGCCAAGGATAATCTAAATCAGGTTCATGGGAAAGGTTTGATGCTTACATACTGTGTTAGGCTCTTTATAAAACACAGAGAGATTGCAGATTAGATTAAATTAAACAGAAAAAACCTCTGGGTGTCAGGCTTCCACCTACCCCATGTACATTTTCTCTAAAGCGTTTTGGTGAAATTTAGAGGGTGTGCTATCACACAGGTCAGATGTTTTGATTGTTTCAACCCTTAACCTACAGGCTAGGTTAAGAGGATTAAAGCTAATTTTTGCATGTGCTTCACTTGTAGCGTATCCAGTGTAATTCTTAGTTACCTGTTTTCACTGCAAGTATTTTGTGGTAAAGATTAAACCTTTCAATTGTATTTGCATAACGCTGAAAGTATACATCGCACTTTATCACATACAGAAAGATGAGGCCTCTGCTCCAAAAACGTATAATCTAATTCTTACAATCGTGGCATCTCTTGATAATGAAATGAGCCCTTTTGGCCAGAATACATAATTATGAAGTTATATTCTCATATATCAACTATGATTAATACTTTCCAAACTTAGTGCCTAAAATTAAACCCCTAAATAAAAGTAGCTTGATTTTCCCAGGTACAGAACACTTGCAATTTCCATCGGTTCTCATTTGCTTAACTCAAGAGACAGTATCACTCATTATTCCGCAGGTGTGTCAGATCAAGAAAGGTATGAAACATACTCTGTGGTGAAGACCAAGTGATAACTCCAACTGAGGATCACATGTTGGAGCTACAGAGTTGAGGTGAACTCCCAAGAGAGCTCCCCCTGAATCCAACAGAAGTTGCCGGTACCCAGCATCTCTCATAATTGGCACTTAGGTAGTAAGTAAAATATGTTAACTTGGAGGAGTGTGAAGGAACTGGAATGTTTCACAGATGGAAGAGGTGGTTGTTGTTTTGTAACTGGGAGGAGAATGCACATCTTATCTTTCTCCCTTTTGAACTTTTGTTTCCTCTTGAACTCTTTCTGGAGGGGAATGTGGGGTTCTTTAAGTCACAGTGTTAGACAGTACAATGAACTGTTTTGGGAGGTACTCAGTAGTGTAGAATGCATAGATCCCAAAGATATATATGTACAGGTGGGATCACTACACCAAATGAGCTGCATGTCTTGCGTAATTTTCTTAACCGAAACTATCTATATATTACTCTAAATTTAAGGTATACTACCATAGCACGCTAATTTAGGGACAGATTCTGTAACCTTTATTCACACTGAATAACGTACTTACACAAGTAGAATACCTGAAATCAATGGGACTGAATTATGTGAATTACTCAATGTGAGAGAGCTTTGCAAAAACCTGACCCCAGAATTATTCATAGCCTAAATTCCTGCAATGGATCTGCCAGGCAGGAGATTACCATTTCCATCAACTTCCTCCCAATTACACAACCCCTTTTTTCCTAGCCATGTAGGAAGAGGGGGCATAAACTCCATGAAAAGACCCTGAATCAGGAAGTGAACAGGCACTTTTGGGAAAGAGCAGGATCAGAGCTAGCCAGGAGCTTCAGGGCATCAGGGTTCCCTCCCCACTCTGAACTCTAGGGTACAGATGTGGGGACCCGCATGAAAGCCCCCCTAAACTTATTTCTACCAGCTTAGGTTAAAACTTCCCCAAGGCATAAATTCTTTGCCCTTGGAGGGTTCGCTGCCACCACCAAGTGATTTAACAAAGAACCAGGGAAAGGACCACTTGGAGTTCCTATTCCCCCAAAATATCCCCCCAAGCCCTTATACCTCTTTCCTGGGGAGGCTTGAGAATAATATCCTAACCAATTGGTTACAAAGTGATCACAGACCCCACAGACTCTGGGTCTTAGGACAATAGAGAAATCAGTCAGGTTCTTTAAAAGAAGGATTTTATTTTTAAAAAAAAAAAGGTAAAAATCACCTCTGTAAAATCAGGATGGAAAATAACCTTATAGGAAACAAAAGATTCAAAACACAGCAGAACTTCCTCTAGGCTTAGTTTCAAAGTTAAAAAAAACAGGAATAAACTTACCTCCAGCAAAGGAAAAATTCAAAAGCAAAACAAAAGATAATCTAACACGCCTTGCCTGGCGATTACTTACAATTTTTGTAATAGGAGAGACTTTTACGATGGTTTATAGGAGAAGGAGTTTTCTGACCTGATGCTTCTCTGCTTCCCAAGAGAACACACAAAACAAAGCCCCCAAGATTTGAAAATATCTTCTTTCCCCATTGGTCCTTTTGGTCAGGTGCCAACCAGGTTATTTGAGCTTCTTAAGCCCTTACAGGTAAGGGGAAATTCTAGGCTACCCTGAGCTGAATGGTTATGACACAGGGGAAACCCCCAAGGGAACTGTGTAAAAAAGCAAAGTGTGATGCTGGATATGCAGCCAGGACCAGGTTTGTGTGGGACTCATTGGGAGCAGCAGAGACTGTCAGAGAGGGCCCCCAGTCAGAGATGCATCACTAAGTGATCCTGGCCTGGAAACCTGCAAGCTCCTATCTGCTTTGAACAGAGGCTGACCTATTGCCTAGAGTGTCCTCTCCAGGAGAGCCGTAGCCCTCGACTGGACTGTTCTCAGAGCCCAAAATAAGGACCACTATTGCTCACTTTTAACCATAACTGTTTAAGCCATAGGCAGTTCACTAGCCCATTGGGAGCCCAGAGCAGAAATATTTTAGTGGGCCCATCTTATTCCTCCCGAATAATATTAATTACATTATTTCCAACAAACCAAAAAATATACCAACACAATACATACTAATACACTTGTTTAAAAGTTCATGTTAAATAAGATGAATGGTGTTTTGTGGGTATAATCAGGGGCTTCATAAGCAGTGTGGGACCCTAAACAATTCCTTAGTCTGCTTACGGCTAGGGCCACCACTGGTTTGAGCCACAGTAGCTAAGGTATTTACCACCTTTCCCTTTTCTTACAGCCCTAGTAACATACCCTCTCCTTTTAGCCATGTGGTTGAGTGGTTATAGAGCTAGTGCCTACAAGGCCGACCAGCTAAAGCACCTGCCTCTGGGACTTTAGAGGCTTGGTGTATAGAGGAGCTATAATAATTACACTCCATTAAAATAATTCATCTAATTTGTACAACAACCTTATTTTCATAAAAGGTGGATCAAAACTAATTGGTAGAATAAATTTATCAGCTGGCAATTTAATGTCACTCCATATTGCGATGTGTTTGTTTTCTCACTCAAATGGCTGTTGTGAAATATATACTCTCATTCTGAATCTTGAGAGAACCTTGTTTTCTCATTGGCAAGCTAAGGAAAAGGTTTCTAAGCACAACTTCTTACTTGAGCCAACATACTGCCACTTAATTTGTTTGTAAATTCCTATAATGTTAAGAATCCCACTTTAAAGTTTCTATTGTTTATTTTCTGTTTATATGCAACTTAATCTGTGACAACAAAGATATTACCTTTGATTGCCAACAGGGTGTTATGGAAACAGCTGCTAATTGTATTGACCAAACTCTAGCTAATATAACAAATTTAGATCTGATAAAGCAAAACAAATTTTACAAGTCACCTAATTGGATTTTACATTCCTTCCCCTTTTTACTCTTTAAGTCCACAATGATGTTGCTTTATGTTTATTCAGCCATTTGGATCACAGTTTTAAATTAAGATTTTAAACCTGATTGAGTTTGTTTCATTTGTTTTGGACTGATGGTGATCTTTATTACCAATATATGCAAGTAGCAGCAGCATGTATCTGGTTTGCACAGCCAAAAGACACAAAGATGCATTTTCAGTGCTATGTAAGCTGCCTTTAGATGCACATTTCCGACTGTTTGCTACAATTAAATGGTCATGCACATCACTGAAATCCTCTCTGAAAGATTGAGCACAATCACTTTCATCATATAGAAATTTAGTGTTTGGGGGACTAGATGTCTTCAAAGAATTAGAATTAGTAATGGAACATGGAGTCCTTCCCCTTTTGACTGTAGTGATGCAACTTTGCAAATTGATAGTGTTTGGCAACCTGTATGTGAAGTTAATATTGTGGCCACAATCTAGTTCTTAGTGAACCATAGTCCACAACACAAAAGCTACCACCCACATTTGGCACTATAGATGACAATATGAGCAGAAGCTCCAAATACTAACTGGCCAATGAATGTTCTTTTAACCATTTCTCAGATAACACAATTTAACTAACTATTTGAAATATTTCAAACTCTCGCTGATTTATTTCCAAATAATACATTAGACTCTGAATGTTAGCCTTTTTCCCTTTTTCAGTGTATTAGTTATGAAAAAGTTGATCAAAAAGACTGTTTTTAATACACTCTCCCAAAGTATGTTTCAACATTTAGTTTGTGTTAAATTGTAACAAACCCCCTTAAAATAACTTGATTCTTGTGGCCTATTTTTATTTTATTTGTAATTTCATTTCAATCACCATGAACATCTGGAAGTTTTATAGCATGTATTGTAAAACATTTGAACCTGAAAATTTAGCTATGTTAATCTGCAGTTTTGTATGGATGTCAGTCTGCTCTTCATGTTTACATTTTTCAATAATTTAGTGCTATCCTCATCACTAAGTCTATTCATGAAAAGTCAATTATACTTTGACAGCAAAGGGTATGTTAAGTGAACTTCAGAGTGATGCCTCAAAAATGGAACATTCATTATGATTTCAACAACAGCCTATTGTACCATTAACCATAGCTCTTATGTGAGAGTAGTTTAGATTACAAAACTTATTTCTCAACATTTTGCACTAGAAAAATTAAAACCTAAATAACGAAAACTGAAATTAACCTCACATGAGAGTTATTGCATACTTATTCTGGACACACACAGTCTCTTGTTCAAAATACAGCTTAAATGACTGAGGGTGAATAATTTATCTTTGGTTTGGTTTTTGTTTATTCCTTTGCCAATTGAGTTCCAAGGCTTATTCTTTCCTGATCAGTTTTTTTCTGACACTACATTCCTCTATAATAAAGAAAATACAAAATCAATGTGCCTTTCCTGTTTCACTTGCTCTCTGCACATATAGATCTCTCTGCACTTAAACCTGGGCAACTATTAGCCCCATTTTACAGGTGGGGAAATTAAGCTACAGAGCAGTCAAGTGCCCAAGTCAATAGCATAGCTGGATGCATATCTCAGGTCTCCTGACTCCCCCATATAGTGTACTATCTGCTAGGCTATGTTGTCTCCTAAACAAAAAGATATGGGCTTCCTGTCATTGTACAAAAAGTCCCTTCCTTAAAACAAAATGGAAGTCTATTCACTTGAAGCTAGCTGGCAACACGCTGTAATCTTAAAATGTCTTTTTAAAAATTCTACTCCTCCTTGCTCATATTTTTACACACTGATACACGTTGTTGCGATAAAGCTGGAAAATGTCTACAAGTGCCTGTTATAAACTCTTTGGTAGATAAAACCCACCGCAGCTGAAGGGGTATAAGAAACTCCAGGTGTAATGATCTTGTTCTTTACAAGCTGAAGGACTTTAGTGGATTTAAGCAACTATTCTCACAAACACCTAATAAAGACTCTTCCTTAGCTGAGAGCTACTTCTTTTGGATATGAAGGTTATTGGTTTTAGTCCCAGCATTAACATATTCCTCACATATACACAGCCAAGAGGGAAGCAGCAGAACATACATGTGAAAAACAAGGAATAAGTTAAACAATGAATTTATTGGTTCATTTAAGTAATACTCCTAAAATATACTCCCATGGTGAAATTCATTCCTGGCATAACTCTACCAAAGTCAGTAGAATTACAGCAGAGATTAATTTGGCCCAGACAAGCTAATATATAGTACAGTAAGTTGTGCATCATGCAAGCTGAGGACCAGTGGCATTACACCCAATATTAAGTATTCTGTGCTTATTTACAAAAAGAAAAAGGAGTACTTGTGGCACCTTAGAGACTAACAAATTTATTTGAGCATAAGCTTTCGTTGTGCTTATTTAGGCAGCGTATTGTCCACAAAAATCTCCATATAAGGATTTTGGTTATAAGTATTTGCTCAGCAGGCACAATGATTATTTGTCTAAATTAAATAATCAATATCATTAACAGGAGACTGTCTCATACTGTGGGTTTGTACCTAACCAGCAGAATGGAGCCCCAATCTAGTTGTGGCTGTGTTATATTAAAACAAATAGCAAATACCTTCTTGTTATTTATTAAGGACAGAAAGTGTTTGATGCACTACAGAGTATAGAAGAGACAGGGTCACTGTTCAAGAGGCTTACAATCTAAAAAGGTAAACAGATGACTATTCAGAACTAAAGTACCAGGTCATTGGGAGATGAATGCATCACACAGTGGTGCAGCGTGTTAGTTTATTCCTAAATAAAGTAGTATCACTTCTATGAGTGATGGTTTAATGTTCAGTCTTCATGATGGCACTGTGATTTCGGGGGTAATTTCAAAAAGTAAAGGATGAAAACCTGCTGCACCCTGCAGAAGAATAATTCCATACATATTGGGCAACACAGGAGAAGAGAGATGAGAGTAGAAGATGACTACCAAGAAAGTTGGGAGAAATGTGGAGCAGGAAGAGCTATTGCAGCAAGTTTTGGAAGTTTGAAGAAATGAGAATACTATAGGACAGAACTGACTTGTGTAGAGACTTGAAAATAAGGAACAAGAAGCTTGTGGATAGCAAAGAGACAGTGGAGGGATCTGAACCCACAATAGCTTATATATATATATAAAATCAAAAATCCCTCAAAGACATTAGTCTATTTTTATTGTTCTAAGCACTCAGATGGTTAACTTAAAATGAAAAATCATTATGTAATGTACAGGGCGCATGAGCGTGCCCAGTGTCCTGTTTGAAGTCTTCAGCTGCCAGTTGGGTCAGGTGGCCAAGGATTATGTGATGGCAACACAGAAGTGGTGATACGTATAAGAAGGAGTTCATCCAAACAAAGAGAGGAGACCTAGGGTTGAGAAAGAGGCTCTCTGCACCAGTAAATTGAAAAATACCTGCAGGGAACAGGTCTTGGTTGGGAATGTTTTTAGCAAAGGCCAGGTAGAGGTCAGATTTGAGAAGGCTATGGAGAACTGTGGATATTTGTGTTGGAAGATTTTATTGAATGGAACTGTTCTATTTTGTTAAATAAACTAGTTCCTATGAAGGGACTGTGAGTGAACTATGTGAGTCTGTAGTGGGGAAAATGAGGCAGAAGATAAGGGAAGCTGATTCTTGCAAAGAGATATTAAAAAACAGTCTGAAAATATTGGATGAAGCAACGAAGAACACCACATAGGGAATAATCCTGTACTGATGAGGGAAGGGAATGTGAAGTAAAGGAGCTAAGGCTTCTTTTTATTTTCTGACTTCTGTGATACTAAGCCATGATTCAGTGCAACCAAAACACTTACAGCATGTTTCTCCCCTCTAATTTACAAATAAATAATTGGTTTCATGGATTAGTTATAAACCCCTGAAAATACACAAAAGCTAGCAAATACCCAACTATAAAGACAATAATGCCATCATTAGAATTCCCTTAAGAATCATGTATGATATAGTATAGTTGTAGCTGTGTCTCAGGATATTAGCGACAAGGTGGGTGAGAGATATCTGAGCCATTAGCAATTATCTTCAAAAACTTATGGAGGTCAGAAGAGATTTTAAGAGGACAGGAAGCAGGGGTGAAAGTAAGCCGGTACGGCAAACCAGTAAAAAGTGGCCGCCTGTCCCAGCCCGTACTTCTGACTTTAAAGCACTGCTGCGGCAGTGCTTTAAGCAGGGTCCTTTTGCCGCAGCTGCACTTTAACGTCGGTGGCCCTGCTGGGTCCCTACTGGCAGTGCAGTTGATGGGGGGTGCAAAAGGGGCAGCGACGTTAAAGCGCTGCCACAGCAAAAGGACCCTGCTTAAAGCACTGCTGCGGCAGCACTTTAACATTCCTGCCCCTTTTGCCACCCCCAGGCTGCCAACAGCGGGGGGGCCAAAAGGAGCAGCTACCCCGGGCCCTTTAAGGCAGGGCAGAAAAGGTGGGGGAGTAGCACTGTATGTAAGGGAGCAGTATGACTGCTCAGAGCTCCGGTACGAAACTGCAGAAAAACCTGAGTGTCTCTGGATTAAGTTTAGAAGTGTGTGCAACAAGAGTGATGTAGTGGTGGGAGTCTGCTATAGACCACCGGACCAGGGGGATGAGGTAGATGAGGCTTTCTTCCGGCAGCTCACAGAAGCTACTAGATCGCATGCCCTGATTCTCATGGGTGACTTTAATTTTCCTGATATCTGCTGGGAGAGCAATACAGCGGTGCATAGACAATCCAGGAAGTTTTTGGAAAGCGTAGGGGACAATTTCCTGGCGCAAGTGCTAGAGGAGCCAACTAGGGGGGGCGCTTTTCTTGACCTGCTGCTCACAAACCGGGTAGAATTAGTGGGGGAAGCAAAAGTGGATGGGAATCTGGGAGGCAGTGACCATGAGTTGGTTGAGTTCAGGATCCTGACGCAGGGAAGAAAGGTAAGCAGCAGGATACGGACCCTGGACTTCAGGAAAGCAGACTTCGACTCCCTCAGGGAACGGATGGCCAGGATCCCCTGGGGGACTAACTTGAAGGGGAAAGGAGTCCAGGAGAGCTGGCTGTATTTCAAGGAATCCCTGTTGAGGTTACAGGGACAAACCATCCCAATGAGTCGAAAGAATAGTAAATATGGCAGGCAACCAGCTTGGCTTAATGGTGAAATCCTAGCGGATCTTAAACATAAAAAAGAAGCTTACAAGAAATGGAAGGTTGGACATATGACCGGGGAAGAGTATAAAAATATTGCTCGGGCATGTAGGAATGATATCAGGAGGGCCAAATCGCACCTGGAGCTGCAGCTAGCAAGAGATGTTAAGAGTAACAAGAAGGGTTTCTTCAGGTATGTTGGCAACAAGAAGAAAGCCAAGGAAAGTGTGGGCCCCTTACTGAATGAGGGAGGCAACCTAGTGACAGAGGATGTGGAAAAAGCTAATGTACTCAATGCTTTTTTTGCCTCTGTTTTCACTAACAAGGTCAGCTCCCAGACTGCTGCGCTGGGCATCACAAAATGGGGAAGAGATGGCCAGCCCTCTGTGGAGATAGAGGTGGTTAGGGACTATTTAGAAAAGCTGGACATGCACAAGTCCATGGGGCCAGACGAGTTGCATCCGAGAGTGCTGAAGGAATTGGTGGCTGTGATTGCAGAGCCATTGGCCGTTATCTTTGAAAACTCGTGGCGAACCGGGGAAGTCCCGGATGACTGGAAAAAGGCTAATGTAGTGCCCATCTTTAAAAAAGGGAAGGAGGAGGATCCTGGGAACTACAGGCCAGTCAGCCTCACCTCAGTCCCTGGAAAAATCATGGAGCAGGTCCTCAAGGAATCAATTCTGAAGCACTTGGAGGAGAGGAAAGTGATCAGGAACAGGCAGCATGGATTCACCAAGGGAAGGTCATGCCTGACTAATCTAATCGCCTTTTATGATGAGATTACTGGTTCTGTGGATGAAGGGAAAGCAGTGGATGTATTGTTTCTTGACTTTAGCAAAGCTTTTGACACGGTCTCCCACAGTATTCTTGTCAGCAAGTTAAGGAAGTATGGGCTGGATGAATGCACTATAAGGTGGGTAGAAAGCTGGCTAGATTGTCGGGCTCAACGGGTAGTGATCAATGGCTCCATGTCTAGTTGGCAGCCGGTATCAAGTGGAGTGCCCCAAGGGTCGGTCCTGGGGCCGGTTTTGTTCAATATCTTCATAAATGATCTGGAGGATGGTGTGGATTGCACTCTCAGCAAATTTGCGGATGGGACACTTAGGACGGAAGAACCCAATGCACAGCTACAGACTAGGAACCGAATGGCTAGGCAGCAGTTCTGCGGAAAAGGACCTAGGGGTGACAGTGGACGAGAAGCTGGATATGAGTCAGCAGTGTGCCCTTGTTGCCAAGAAGGCCAATGGCATTTTGGGATGTATAAGTAGGGGCATAGCAAGCAGATCGAGGGACGTGATCGTTCCCCTCTATTCGACATTGGTGAGGCCTCATCTGGAGTACTGTGTCCAGTTTTGGGCCCCACACTACAAGAAGGATGTGGATAAATTGGAGAGAGTCCAGCGAAGGGCAACAAAAATGATTAGGGGTCTGGAACACATGACTTATGAGGAGAGGCTGAGGGAGCTGGGATTGTTTAGCCTGCAGAAGAGAAGAATGAGGGGGGATTTGATAACTGCTTTCAACTACCTGAAAGGGGGTTCCAAAGAGGATGGCTCTAGACTGTTCTCAATGGTAGCAGATGACAGAACGAGGAGTAATGGTCTCAAGTTGCAGTGGGGGAGGTTTATATTGGATATTAGGAAAAACTTTTTCACTAAGAGGGTGGTAAAACACTGGAATGCGTTACCTAGGGAGGTGGTAGAATCTCCTTCCTTAGAGGTTTTTAAGGTCAGGCTTGACAAAGCCCTGGCTGGGATGATTTAACTGGGAATTGGTCCTGCTTCAAGCAGGGGGTTGGACTAGATGACCTTCTGGGGTCCCTTTCAACCCTGATGTTCTATGATTCTAAGTCACTGCTGGTGGCACGGGCAAACAGGCTGGGGGACACTGCCCCCACAGCCCCACCCCTTCCACCCGTGGCCCCACCCCTTCTGGGCGGGCAAAGCTGTCCCCTGCCCCGTACCGGTAAAAGAGAAATTTTACTTTCACCCCTGACTGGAAGAGAGCAAATATAGTGCCAACCTATAAAAAAGGAAATAAGGACAAACCAGGGAACTACAGACCTGTCAGCTTAACCTCAGTATCTGGAAAGATAACGGAGTCAATAATCAAGCAATCAATTTGCAAACACCTAGAAGATATTAGGTGATAGGTAACAGTCAACATAGATTTGTCAAGAACAAATTGTGTCAAACCAACCCAATAGTTTTCTTTGACAGGGTAACAAGCCTTGTGGACAGGGTGAAGCAGTAGATGTGACATATCTTGACTTTAATAAGGCTTTTGATATTGTCTCACATGACCTTCTTATAAACAAACTAGGGAAATGCAGTCATTGTGCTCCCATAAGGTGGGTGCATAACTGGTTGGAAAACCATTCCTAGAGAGTAGTTATCAGTGGTTAACAGTCAAGCTGGAAGGGCATACCAAGTGTATTCCTGCAGGGATGGGTCCTGGGTCTAGTTCTGTTCAATATCTTCATCAATTATTTAGATAATGGAATACAGAGTACATTTATAAAGTTTGCAGATGATACCAAACTGGGAGGGATTGCAAGTGCTTTGGAGGACAGGATACAAAATGATCTGTACAAACCGGACAAATCGTCTGACGTAAACAGGATAAAATTCAGTAAGGACAAATGCAAAGTACCCCATTTAGGAAGGAACAATCAGTTGAACGCACACAAACTGGTAAAGGACTGCCTCAGAAGGAGTATTGCGGAAAGGGATCTGGGGGTTATAGTGGATTACAAGCTAAATACAAGTCAAGTGTGTTGCAAAAAAAGCAAACATCATTCTGGGATGCATTAACAGGAGTGTTGTAAGCAAGACACAAGATATAATTCTTCAACTCTATTCTATGCTAATAAGGCCTCAGCTGGAGTATTGTGTCCAATTCTGGGCACCACATTTCAGGAAAGATGTGGACAAATTGGAAAAAGTCCAGAGAAGAGCAACAAAAATGATGAGATCTAGAAAACATGACCTACAAGGGAAGACTGAAAAAAATGAGTTTGTTTAGTGTGGAAAAGAGAAGATTGAGAGGGGAAATAACAGTTTTCAAGTACATAAAAGGTTGTTACAAGAAAGAGGGTGAAAAACTGTTCTCCTTAACCTCTGAGGATAGGACAAGAAGCAATGAATTTAAATTGCAGCAAGGGAGATTGAGGTTGGACATTAGGAAAAACTTCCTAACTGTCAGGGTGGTTAAGCACTGGAACAAATTACCTGGGGAGTTGTGGAACTTTAAGAAAGGTTAGACAAACACCTGCCTGGAATGGTCTAGTTATCAGTTAGTCCTGCCTTGAGTGCAGGGGACTGGACTAGAGAGCTACTAAGGTCCCTTCCAGTTCTACAATTCTATGATTTTATCTCACGCACCTTCTCTGCCATAAGAATCATGTTATTTGGAGCATTATACCTTTGTATACCTTTGCATTTGTACAAAGCCTGTCATAGCAGGACTTCTATCTTCTGTGAGAATTCTGGGCTGCACACTAAAAATAAGTAATAGTAATCATAATAGTAGATAAATAGAAATGATAACAGAGCCTATTAAAATTTCATTTACAGTTCCACTCTAATATTTATCTGCCATTAATACAGTGTATTAAGTTAAATATTTATAATACACATTTGTAACATGAGGCCCCGTCCCAGGCACCTCAGGGCAGCCCTGCATGTGGCCTCTCACCTCAGTTTCCCTTTTAAATCCCTAGTAACTCCACAGAAGCTTATCTTCCAATCCCACAATAGTGTATCAACAACCATTGTACAAGCAGTCCATAACAAAAGTTTTAAAACAAAGACCATATCACACCAGTGAAAATAGTCCTTAAAAAAATCATATATCCGCTTGGGCATTAACACAACACATGCCCCATTCCGGCATCTTCTGGCATACATGGACTCTGTCAGACATTGTCAGGATGCCCACCCCAGCCCTTCCTTCTAGGGTGAAACCTGCTTTTCCCAGCAGGACCTCCACAGCCTCTCTACACAGCCTCTCTCCTTTTACTGTTCCCCTTGGCCTTACTCTCCAGCAATGAGACATCGGCAGATAAGCCCTTCCACTGCTTCCCCTTTCATCAGCCCTTTCTAGCCCTTGGCTTTGGCTCTCTGGCTTTGAGCAGGTAGGCATCTCCCTCTGCTGCTGCTCCTTCTGCCTTCAGTTCCCTTCAACCCTAGCTCTCTGAGTTGAGGACACCAGTCAGCAAACCACTCTTGCTGCTCTCCTGCCTTTAACCTTCTCCCAGAAACCACCTTTCTATAGCAGCTCAGCTTTCTTTGTCTGCCCCTCTCATGACTCCTGACTGACTTTGTTCCCCTCACTGGATCTCACCAGGCTTCTTATAGCTCCCCAAGGGCTGCCTTGCCCTTACCTGGGCCCACTGGGAACACCTGGACTGGAACAGGAGCACTGAGCCCAGTTCCAATTGAATAGGCCAGCTATCTTGCTACAATGGTGTTATACTGCATCCTATCCCTAGACATATGCAGAATATGCGGATGCGTAGGGCACCCAAAAATTTGGGGCACCCCTGGGTCTTAGTGTCCATCCTTCCACCACTTCCTATCCCTGTTCTGACCCTTCCTGCAGGTTCCCACAGCTAGCTGCTGCAGCCTGGTGAGTCTTCCTCAGGAGGGGATCTTGTAACTTAAAAGTGAAAAAGTCTTCCAGCCTGCCAGACCTATTAGCACAACACTGAAACTGTTCAAGAGCCATTAAAGTGGTAATGAAGCCACTTTATAGGCATTTGCCAACCCCTGGGTATATACTGTCAGTTTCTGAATTTACTGACAAAAACAGTTATGCATTACTGTAATATTCACTGAGAACATGTTAGTCTACAGGACCTTAGTTTCAAATTTGCTTTAAAAATATTTCATTAGTGTGTTGCTGAAGATTATAGGTTTCAGAGTAGCAGCCGTGTTAGTCTGTATTCGCAAAAAGAAAAGGAGTACTTGTGGCACCTTAGAGACTAACCAATTTATTTGAGCATAAGCTTTCATGAGCTACAGTGGAAAATACATAAAGTGGAAAATACAGTGAGGAGATTTATATACACACAGACCATGAAAAAACACACATTGTAAGGAGAGAGATCACTTAAGATGAGCTATTACCAGCAGGAGAGTGGGGTAGGGGGAGAGAAAACCTTTTGAAGTGATAATCAAGGTGGGCCATTTCCAGCACATTTTGAGGAGTTAACAAGAACATCTGAGGAACAGTGTGTGTGGGGGGGGGAAACAAGGGGAAATACTCAACCACTCCCAGTCTCTATTCAGGCCTAAGTTAATTGTATCAAATTTGCAAATTAATTCCAATTCAGCAGTCTCTCGTTGGAGTCTGTTTTTGAAGTTTTTTTTGAAGAATAGTCACTTTTAGATCAGAAATCGAGTGACCAGAGAGATTGAAGTGTTCTCCGACTGGTTTATGAATGCTATAATTCTTGACATCTGATTTGTGTCCATTTATTCTTTTACGTAGAGACTGTCCAGTTTCACCAATGTACATGGCAGAGGGGCATTGCTGCCACATGATGGCATATATCACATTGGTAGATGTGCAGGTGAACGAGCCTCTGATAGCGTGGCTGATGTGGTTAGGCCCTATGATGGTGTCCCCTGAACAGATATGTGGACACAGTTGGCAACGGGCTTTGTTGCAGGGATAGGTTCCCGGGTTAGTGGTTCTGTTGTGTGGTGTGTGGTTGCTGGTGAGTATTTGCTTCAGGTTGGGAGGCTGTCTGTAGACAAGGACTGGCCTGTCTCCCAAGATTTGTGAGAGTGATGGGTCGTCCTTCAGGATAGGTTGTAGATCCTTGGTAATGTGTTGGAGAGGTTTTAGTTGGGGGCTGAAGGTGATGGCTAGTGGCGTTCTGTTATTTTCTTTATTGGGCCTGTCCTGTAGTAGGTGACTTCTGGGTACTCTTCTGGCTCTGTCAATCTGTTTCTTCACTTCAGCAGGTGGGTATTGTAGTTGTAAGAATGCTTGATAGAGATCTTGTAAGTGTTTGTCTCTGTCTGAGGGGTTGGAGCAAATGCGGTTGTATCGTAGAGCTTGGCTGTAGACAATGGATCGTGTGGTGTGGTCTGGATGAAAGCTGGAGGCATGTAGGTAAGTATAGCGGTCAGTAGGTTTCCGGTATAGGGTGGTGTTTATGTGACCATCGCTTATTAGCACTGTAGTGTCCAGGAAGTGGATCTCTTGTGTGGACTGGTCCAGGCTGAGGTTGATGGTGGGATGGAAATTGTTGAAATCATGGTGGAATTCCTCAAGGGCTTCTTTTCCATGGGTCCAGATGATGAAGATGTCATCAATATAGCGCAAGTAGAGTAGGGGCATTAGGGGACGAGAGCTGAGGAAGCGTTGTTCTAAGTCAGCCATAAAAATGTTGGCATACTGTGGGGCCATGCGGGTACCCATAGCAGTGCCGCTGATTTGAAGGTATACATTGTCCCCAAATGTGAAATAGTTATGGCTGAGGACAAAGTCATAAAGTTTGTGTGTATATAAATCTCCTCACTGTATTTTCCACTTTATGCATCCAATGAAGTGAGCTGTAGCTCACGAAAGCTTATGCTCAAATAAATTGGTTAGTCTCTAAGGTGCAACAAGTGCTCCTTTTCTTTTTTCTGAAGATTATAAAAATCACATCTCTCCAAAAATCCTTGCATAGATTTTTAGATGCACAATCTGAGTATGCATCTTGAGCCTTAAATGCTTGAAATTTCAGACAGTTTTTTAAATAAATCCTTCAAAAGGCCACCCTTATCTAAAATACACATTTTAATTTTAAAGACTATAGTACAAAAAACTTGCTTCCAAAGTTTTCCTGTCCTTTCTGTCTATCCCTTTCTCCCTTCACCACCCTGTTGAAGAGAGCCCTTAAAGGGACAACACCCCTTTCCTTCCAGATAGCTAGACAAACGCATTTCCCTTTCTTTGCTTCTGACTATTTGATCAACTAGTTTTAAGAGAACCCTCCAGCAAAATCCGTACCTTAGTAAGATATACAATCCTTTGTTATGCCTAAAATTTTTCGAAACATATTTTTTAAAGTTGGTGAAACTTCAGAAACATGTCTATTGTTATGGAGATCACACAAAGTGCATTAATGTTCCCGTTTTCTAAAAGCAATGAACATTGTTATGAACACACTAAATCTCTGTGACTGATTAATTTAAAATGATGTCTTTGTTTCAGTGAGTTAAATATGTAGTAATCTGGAATGATTACTTTGTGAAGGCTAAAGAGCACATTTAAAATATAAAATCAGCTTAGAAATACGAATTTAAAAAAATGTAACACAGAAGAGCTGCATCATGTAGTCAATAATATTTAATGTTGTATTCAGCAGGACAGCTGACTTGCCCTTACTACGAAGTTTTTGCAAAGAAATCTCTGACAAACTTCAGAGTATATCAAAAAAACCTGTGACTAATCTTTTTTTATTCCCAAATTTAGTGCTTTTAATTAGGTACCTTCTGCATGTCCAGTCTTCACCATCTAGCATGCAGTGGAAAACATGCTCCGTTTTCTTTAGAAAGAAATTGCAGAAGAGTGGTTTTTTCAAATGTCATTTGCTTCATTTGGGTTCAGGGATTTGGCTGAAAGGGGGTGAGGAAGGGACGAGAGGAAGAAGGCAGTGGGGAGAGGGTTGGGCCTGGGCAGAGTGGGGGCGGGGTCTGGGGCAGAGCAGAGGTGGAGTATGGGTGGGGCCACAGGCAGAAGAGGTGGGCTGGGGAGCTAGCCTCCCCAAGCAGCAGCTTCACCCCCCGCCCATGGCAGCAGGTAAGAGGAAAGGTCAGCACCCAGTGTGCACTGCAGTCTCCTTAGGTAGGAGCCGTATTCACAGAGCCGAATGCGCCAGCATCACACGTTCTATGTGAGGAAGAGGGTACGGAGGTCTCTGCAGGAAACTGTGAGGTGGGCTGGGCGTCTTGGTATCCTTTGCTGCCTTGTCCCTCCCCAACCTGGGCTGCGAGCCCGAGGTGCCATCGGGCATAGGGGCACCTGTTTAATAATATTGTGTAGTGCCCCATAAATCCTAAGGACTGCCCTGCTGTCCCTGAGCAGGTGCACAAAAGGGAATGGGTACAAGGAGCTTCATCCCTCATGCTGTTAAACAGAGACTTAGCACAACTGCAGTGTCAGGGCTAAAGAATGCCATATAGACAAACCCTAAGTCTATTTAAATTTGTACTGAGTATAAGATCAACCACTGAGCATTATCATTTTGAATTCTTTCCTGACTAGGTGTCAAGAACCATTTGATTATGTCTACACTGCAATTAAACACCCAGAGCCAGCACATGTAAGCTGACTCGGGTTCATGGGGCTCAGGCTGTGGGGCTGTTTAACTGCAGAGTAAATATTCAGACTTGGGCTAGAGCCCAGGCTCTCAGACCCAAGCATCAACAGCACCATTAGACAGCCCCAAAGCCCAGGCCAGCTGACACGGGTCAGCCACAGGTGTTTAACTGCAGTGAAGATATACCATTTATGTCTTGGAGCATATTTCTGCCCCTTGCTGGTTTATTCAGCTGAATGTGTGCACAGTTCACAGTTACTGCTATATCAATTGTATTCGAACATATATTCCACTGTTGGTGGGCACCTGAAGGCACTCTAATGGAAAACAATGGCATCTGGTGATGCTGTGAGCCGAAATGGTTATATACTTTACAGAGGAAGCAGAGACCAAGTGAAAGGTAAACCTCTAATCTCAACTGGTTAATAATATGATGCATATTATGCTTTCCCCCGCCCCCCATGGGAAAGGACATTTTTAATTTTTTTTTTCTTAAGGAAAAAGGTAAATGTCAGAAACAGCCCCCTACACGTGTAAATCAACAGGCAGTTTACATCATCTTCTAAAAACTTGGTTCCGTAGGAATGCTGCCACAGAGCCCTTTCTTAGTGTCAGTGTTTGTTAGTCAAAAGTCTATCAAAATGGTTTAGTTTCCATAACAGAGAAATTCTTCCACAAAATGACTAGCCTGGAGAAAGAGATTGCAAGGACTGTTAGGAGTAGGTGTTTTGGGAAACATGACAGAAACTGTTTTGGCTGTGGAATTAAAATTATGTTTGCAAACATTTCAACTACAGAACTGTTGAACTTATCTTGAATAGAACCTTATATGATCAGTAGGTTGTCACCTTGCTTTTGTTTAAACCTTTAATTAAAACAATTTTTTTTCTAGTAAGATGATCCAAGTGGTTCAGTGATTTAGAAAGGGGAGGGTATGGTAGAGGAAACCCAGAGAATCTAGTAGTTCCAGACAAAGAGAAAACTATTATCCTGATAAAACAGATACAATTTTGCCCATGTTGGCAAGGCTAACAGCAACTCTGATCTTCACCTCATTCAAACTGTCATCTCTTACAAAGCTGTACATTTTATTTTAATAGCTCTAAAAGCAAATTACTGTAATTTTTTTTTTACATCTATGGCTTGTTTAAACATTGCCTTTAATCTCACTCACATGTACACACATCTAGCTAAAATCATAGTGTGATATGGCTACTCTTTGAAATATTCTTTTCTGATGGTATAAGGTTTAGGTTTTTCCTATGAAGCCTGAGTGACACACTGCATGAGTCTCTAGGTCCCTTTCTGTTGTCAAATAAAAGCAAGTAGAGTGTGCATTGTTTATGATCCCTCGCCTTTCTCTAATCTACTGGTATACTTTGCCTCCTCTCTGCTTTGATGGAACCTCTCTCTTGAAATGCTTCATATGTATCAATCTGTAATTATTTGGGCTCCCTGAGATGTAGGAGTGGTGAAGCAGGGCAAAAGGAAAGGACAGGTAAATATCCATTAAATATCCTTAAAGAAAATATACTGATGGTAAGCAGAAGAAAGTAAAATATATATTTCTGTGC
The DNA here is from genome assembly GCF_965140295.1 of Lepidochelys olivacea. Taxonomy (NCBI): domain Eukaryota; kingdom Metazoa; phylum Chordata; order Testudines; family Cheloniidae; genus Lepidochelys; species Lepidochelys olivacea. The sequence goes on from NC_140415.1 coordinate 38,512,892, forward strand.
TATAATCAGTTTAAGCAGCAGCAGAAGATTGTGAAACCAACGAAGTATAGGTTTCAGAGTAACAGCCGTGTTAGTCTGTATTCACAAAAAGAAAAGGAGTACTTGTGGCACCTTAGCAACTAACCAATTTATTTGAGCATAAGCTTTCGTGAGCTACAGCTCACTTCATCGGATGCATGTGTGCATCCGATGAAGTGAGCTGTAGCTCAGTATGCATCCGATGAAGTGAGCTGTAGCTCACAAAAGCTTATGCTCAAATAAGTTGGTTAGTCTCTAAGGCGCCACAAGTACTCCTTTTCTTTTTCAACAAAGTATAGTCACATCAATAGTGTTGGATAGCCTGTTATGAAGGGACATTTTTATTTATTTATAATTGACTACTTAGGTTGATGGGTTTTGTTTTTTTTTAAAAAGAGATAAAAGTCAGTAAGTAAAAAGCATATTGTGCAACATAAAATAAACAAAACCATGGAGTTTATCAATGCTATTATGGCAGTTAAATTCTGAAAATTAAATGGCACACCCTACCAAGATCTATTTAAGGTATTTCTAAAGCACATATCATTTGGTATTTAAGTGCCAAAGTCAATGTAAGAATATTTATGATGGGTGGAGATACAGGTTGGTTGAATTCAAAGTGAAGTACTGTATATAACAGAGTACAAATACTTTCACAGTCACTAAACTACATATTTGTAGTTTTGAAACTATCATTCAATGGAATCAGAATACAAAATAAGACCAAAAAAACTAAAAACACAAGTTAAAAAAAAGAGTCACCAAAAGGGCTGAAGCAAGTCAAACAGAAGACCAACCAAAGAAACCCCATCATATATATTTTACTAACTCATTGTGAATACAAAGAAGTAGGAAAATGTTCTGTCCAAAAATACATATAGTAGAAAGAAAACTGATCATTATGGGTTTTAATAATCAAGATAATAATTTTCCCCATGTGAAAATATTAAATTAATTAAAAATTTAAATTGCCATGTTTACATACGTCTCTCTATATATACACCTGTGTTTATTTTAATAAGGCCTCACAGTTTCTACAAGTTTACTAGCAATTAATTAACTAGGCTATTTTGACTCCTCTAGCCAAGACTCTACTTGGCCTTACTTCTTTTCTTTCCTTTGTTACAGGGGGAGTCTTGGTGGAGAAAAAGAAGAGTCTGGCTACCATAGGATCTGAGAATAAAGCTGTAGGGTTTGAACTTCTGAAGTATTCATTCTAGAACGGGGCAAAATTTTTCAGTTGAAACTATTTTTTTGGCCAAAAAAAAAAAAATGCATATGTGGCAACACCAAAATGTTTTGCAAATTTGTTTCAGTGTCACCAAATTGTGTTGGAAAAAATATTCTGAAAATGTAAAAACATTTCAGCATTTTTAAATGACATGTTTTGATTTGAAATGACTTTTTGTTTTGAAATTTCTTTCAATTTTATTTAAAATAATTCATTCAACCAAAAAATTTTTCAATGAAAATTTTGAAAAAATTTTTCTTTGATTTTTTGGAACTTCCAGATAAAGGCCCCCTCTCCCCCCCGCAAATCACCAATTCTCACAGTTCTAATCTATTCACAAACCTTTTCTCACATGCACAAATGTGACACACATGTAGCGGGGTTGTTCACACAGCTAGGAAATGGTCAAATCTTTCTCTCTGCAACTGGTCTCCCTCTTTTCCCCCATCCCTTTCCACAAGCCTGATACCCATCCATCCTAGAGATAGCTAGGGGAAAAGGGGCTGGGAGGTAGGGGCAGCATAGGGTGCATTTAGGAGGGAACTAGCCGTGAGGATTAACCCAGGATATTACAGGCCTGTCAGCCTGACACTGATCCTGGACAAAATAGTGGAATGGTTGATATGGGGTTAGATTAATAAAGAATTAAAACAAGGTAATATAGTTAATGATAATCCTAACTGGGGATGTTTTTATGAGATTACAAGTTTAGTTGATAACTGTATTTGTGTTAATGTAATATAGACTTTCTGTAAAACATCTGATTTGGTACCACACAGCATTTTGATTATAAAAATAAAATGATACAAAATTAAAATGGCACATTTTAAAAATGGATTAAAAAGTGGCAAAATGACTTGTTTCACAACGTAACTTCTAAACAGGAAATCATCATTTATCAGCTGTATATCTAGCGAGATTGATTCTTGGCCGTCTGCTATTTAACATTTTTAGAAATGAAAGAAAACACTCTCTGATTAAGTATTCAGAAGATACAAATATTGTGGAGGGAGTAGTAAATAATGAAGAAGGCAGGTCATTTACATAGCCTGATCTGGATCTCTTGGTAAAATGGGTGAGAACAAACAATATGTATTTTAATATGGCTAAATATAATGCATACAACTAGGAACAAAGATTTATACATATTTACACGAGGGACTCTGTTTTGGAGAGCAATAACTCGAAAAAAGAATTAGGGATTATAGTGGATAATCAGCTGAACATGAACTCCAAGTTAGATACTGAGTCCAAAAGAATGGGATCAGTGTACATATAAACAAGGGAAATTTGAGTAGGAGTAGAGGAGTTATATTGCCTCCCTATATGGCATGATTTGACTGCTACTGGAATACCATGTCCAGTTCTTGAGTCCATAAATTAAAAATGATTTTGATAATTGGAGAGGTTTCAGAGGAAAGCCACAAGAATGGTTAAAGGATTGGAAAACATGCCATAGAGTGGGAGATTCAAAGATTTCAAACTATTTAGCTTATAAAGCAAAGGTTAAGGGTGACTTGATCAGTTTAAGAGAACCTACATGGGGAACAAGTTTGATAATGGGCTCTTCAGTCTAGCAGAAAAAGGTGTAACACAATCCAATGGCTGGAAGTGGAAACTAGACAGATTTAGAGGAGAACTAAGGCATGTATTTTTAGCAGACAGGGTAATTAACCATTGGAACAACTTACCCAAGACAATGGTAGTTGCTCCATCACTGGCAATTTTTAAATCAATTTTGGATGTTTAAAAAAAAAACAACAGATAATCTAATTCAAACAGGAATTATTTTAAGGAAATCCTGTGACCTATGTTATACATGAGGTCAGATTAGATGATCATTCATAGTAGTTCCTTTTAGACTAATAATCTATGAATCCTTACATGGCTGACTTTGTCAAACACAAACTAGCAGGGTTACTTTACCTTTTAGTACCTGCTAATTCTCACAGCTGTTGTAACTTAAATATTATAAGGCATTAAAATGAACGCAACATGCTGTAAGCGGTAAAACAATATAATGCATATTTTGGGGGAAAGAGAGTTAACATGTCTAACCTGTGTAAGTTTCAAGTCTTCACCATTAATGTTGCAATAGCATATTCCTTTTTTAATTGTTCAAAGTTTATGTAATTTTCATGTTATCAAGTCTGAAATTATATACATGGAGGTTCAGGATGAGTTAATTATTTTTATTTCCATTAGACTAGGAAGGATTAGTTATAACATTGTTTCGAAGCCATGAGTAAGTTATTCGGTAACTTCTCTGCTATCATAGAGGGAACTCCTATCAAACCCTCATACTTTCACTTTTCTATTTGGAAGTCCAGCTCACATACTGTTAGAAATACATAGGTCAGAAGGACCTACCACTCACAAACAAATATTAGCTAGATTTCTATAGCAGACTAGTGATTAAAAATTAAGTTCAATAGCCTTCCCCCTCAAGACAACATGGAAGACCCCTCTCAAAAAAAAAAATTATAAGCCATGTCATGCCCTCCTACATAAAAATATAGAAAGGACAAAATTAAGTGAAAAAACACCAGTTTTCACTCAGAGTTCCACCAAATCTTTCAGCTGGTATGTGCGAGACTTTCATATCCATGGTTGGGCCAGGGGGCATGGTCCTAAATCCCATGGATGTCCCATGATTGGTGGATAAATCCCATAGAGCCCAGGTCTGGACAGAGGGTCTCCCCTTTCCCTAAAGCAGGGTTTTACAGACATTAACAATGGGGTTAGTGTATCTTCCGCTAGGAGTTCCATGGGGATTTCTATGGGTTAACAAGAGATAGAGCATCACTCTATGCAGTATCAGCTATTTCCTCTCACTAAAACCCACATCCTCTTCACATGAAAGGGCTTCCACACATTTGGATGAGTGGTGGTGGAAATTATGCCACTATAACCCTGTCCACACAACAATTTATCATAGTTTGTAACCGGTAAGTACCATGGTTTGTGTCTGCATGTCAGATAGCAACGGCAGCTAACAGTGTTTTTCCCCTGCAAAAGGGTTGGGATGGCACACTGTTTAGATCCTGTAGACAGCTAATCAGTCATTCTATTATTTTAAAGGGGGATTATTTGTGTAACCATATTTATGTAACTGGCTGTCCAGTTCCTTCTCGTTCCCAAGTATTTATGCGATAGGACTTCCCAGAGTATCTACTTCCATGTGCTGTTGATGTTCTTCTGTTGACATGTCCTCAGGGTACTCTATTCCCTACTGAGGGTGTCTAGTTTGCAAATTAATTCCAATTCAATCCCTGGTCACTCAATTACAGACCTAAAAGTCGCAATACTACAACAAAAAAACCTTCAAAAACAGACTTCAACAAGAAACTGCTGAATCAGAATTAATTTGCAAACTACATACCATTAAATGAGGTCTGAATAAAGACTGGGAGCGGATGGGTCATTACACAAAGTAAAACTATTTCCCCATGAAGAAAAGGAGTATTTGTGGCACCTTAGAGACTAACCAATTTATTTGAGCATAAGCTTTTGTGAGCTACAGCTCACTTCATCGGATGCATTCAGTGGAAAATACAGTGAGGAGATTTATATACACACAGAACATGAAAAAATGGGTGTTATCATACACACTGTAAGGAGAAAAGGAGTGATCACTTAAGATGAGCTATTACCAGCAGGAGGGGGGGGGAAGAAAACCTTTTGTCCTGATAATCAAGGTGGGCCATTTCCAGCAGTTAACAGTTAATGGCCCGTTCCTGTTAACTGCTGGATATGGCCCATCTTTCTCCTTTTTTGACTGAAGGACAGCCAAATATTCTCTCAACAGGTTCAGGCACAAAAGGTTATTTATTTTTGTAAACAACTTTAAATCACTTTACTTGTAAAGGACTTTTAAGGTTCAGCTATATGTGGATGAGTCTCTCTCAAAGACTTCATCTGATATAACCTGATGGCAAGAAAACAGAAAGCATTGAATAGCTGTAAAAATGAAACAATACACCACAAATGAAGAACATGTTTCAAGATACTTGTGAATTGCAAAGCCTCTTCTAACTGATTCAGTTAAATGTCACAGAAGCCTTGAGTAATCTATATTTTATAAATTAAACTCAAGGTTCATCCTTCATCTTTTATTTTTTGATCAAATGTACAGTAACAATATATCTGTTATTAGAAAAGTATTTGTTTAGTTTTCTTTTCTGAAGCAGATGCTGTTGCTATTCTGTCATATTTGTTGCTATGAGGGTTTAGTTTTGTGAATATTTGCTAGAAACCAATCGGATATGGTGAGGATGTGTACTGTTTCTTTAAATCTCCAGCAGAAAGACAGTGAAGAGGGGCTGGAGAAGGTTCTAGGTCCAGGGTTCTCAAACTGGGGATCAGTACCCCTCAGGGGGTCGCAAGGTTATTATGTGGGGGGTCATGAGCTGTCAGCCTTCACCCCAAATCCTGCTTTGCCACCTGCATTTATAATGGTGTTTAATATATGAAAAAGTGTTTTTTAATTATAAGCGGGGGTCACAGTCAGAAGCTTGCTATGTGAAAGGGGTCACCAGTACAAAAGTTTGAGAACCACTGTTCTAGGTAAAAGATCTACAGTGAAGCAAAGGTAGAGATAGAGGCTTTATCAGTAATACTGTTTTCCTTATTCTAACCAAAAGTTGATGGATTTTGAAACAGCATAAATAAAAAAAATACCAAAGACCCATTCTCCACAAGAATTTTGCTTTGATAAACCCCTGGAATAGTCTGAGTAAAAGAAGTGCTTCACCAGATTTCAAATCGCAACATGTCAAGGTTCCTCCCCCACTCTGAACTCTAGGGTACAGATGTGGGGACCTGCATGAAAAACCTCCTAAGCTTATCTTTACCAGCTTAGGTCAAAACTTCCCCAAGGTACAAAATATTCCACCCGTTGTCCTTGGACTGGCCGCTACCACCACCAAACTAATACTGGTTACTGGGGAAGAGCTGTTTGGACGCGTCCTTCCCCCCAAAATACTTCCCAAAACCTTGCACCCCACTTTCTGGACAAGGTTTGGTAAAAAGCCTCACCAATTTGCTTAGGTGACTACAGACCCAGACCCTTGGATCTTAAGAACAATGAACAATCCTCCCAACACTTGCACCCCCCTTTCCTGGGAAATGTTGGATAAAAAGCCTCACCAATTTGCATAGGTGACCACAGACCCAAATCCTTGGATCTGAGAACAATGAAAAAGCATTCAGTTTTCTTACAAGAAGACTTTTAATAAAAATGGAAGTAAATAGAAATAAAGAAATCCCCCCTGTAAAATCAGGATGGTAGATATCTTACAGGGTAATTAGATTCAAAAACATAGAGAACCCCTCTAGGCAAAACCTTAAATTACAAAAAAGATACACAGACAGAAATAGTTATTCTATTCAGCACAATTCTTTTCTCAGCCATTTAAAGAAATCATAATCTAACACATACCTAGCTAGATTACTTACTAAAAGTTCTAAGACTCCATTCCTGGTCTATCCCTGACAAAGAGACTATAGACAGACACACAGACCCTTTGTTTCTCTCCCTCCTCCCAGCTTTTGAAAGTATCTTGTCTCCTCATTAGTCATTTTGGTCAGGTGCCAGCGAGCTTACCTTTAGCTTCTTAACCCTTTACAGGTGAGAGGAGCTTTCCCCTGCCAGGAAGGATTTCAAAGGGGTTTACCCTTCCCTTTATATTTATGACACAACAATATTAACACAAATCTGTACATAATTTGTATTTATAGAAGAATAATCGTGGCAATATTTTTAAAAAGTTTGATGTCCATTTCATTCCAAATAGGAACACCAACAGATGTACTATTACCAAGCGTTTAAAAGTCTGGAAAGTGCACAGAGACCTTTATGAAGGCATCATATGAACAAAGCAAGCAGCGTGACTGGTATCCAAAAGGAAGAAAAAAAAAAAAGAACATCTGGTAGATGTAGTTTTAAACAAGGTACTTTCAGATTTATTACAGTTTATGTCTCATCTATCTGTCAAATAAGTGTTGCAGCTACTTCCACTGTCTGAACTAGTGAAAATGCAAGTCACCTACCAAGAAAGTAGGAGAAACAGTCCAAGAAGTAGAAAACAAATAATTTATGTGAGGAAAAGAGCAGCACCATGTAAAAATTAATCTAAAGACCATAATATTCCCTGGGCAGAAAAACAGAGGTATGGAAAAGGAGAATACAAGATATATGGGGTGCCCAGCCAGTGAAAATGTACAGTAAATATAAGTACACAAACAAATCAGGAAGATAATCCACAGAAGGATAAATGATGCTTATGTCAACAGGCTTTAACTGCCTCACTCTATATGTGACCTCTCAGTCCTTATCCTCAAAAGTTAACACATTTAAAAGATTAACCTGTCTTAAATTCATACCTTTGCTAGACACTAAAAACCATGGACTCAATAGAGACACTGGGTAAGCAGTGTAGCCGCTCTTTGTCGGCAGAAGAGAGCTTTCCCGCCAACAAAATAAAGCCACCCCCAACAAGAAGCGGTAGCTTTGTTAGCAGGAGAGTGACTCCCACTGACAAAGTGCTGTCCACACCGGCACTTTTTGTCGGTCAGGGGGAGAAAGTTTTACCGATGAAAGTGCAGTGTAAACATAACCACTGGATTTATGGCTTATTACAACAATCTTTAATCCACTAACCCCCATCCCCAGCTTTTTTTCACCCTCCCCTTCCCCCATCCCCCCATGACAGGTCAGGTGTTACCAGGCCATTTTCACCTTGAATGGTCCCTTCTTGAAATGCGTTAACTACTTATGCGAAACAATCTCTTACACCTTGTATTTAGCTGTGACACTCTGAGGCCTTGTGAAAAATCCACACCCCTGAGCAACACAGCTAAACCAACCCCCAGTGTACCTAGCACTAGGTTGACAGGAGAATTCTCTTGTCAACCTAACTACCACCTCTCAGAGAGTTTGAGGACCTATGCCGACAGGAGAACCCCTCCCATTGGCACAGGTAGTGACACTGAAGTGCTAAGTGGCATTCGTGCTGCTGCAAGTGTTTTAAGTGTAGACAAGCCTTTAGTACATTTCCCAGACCTGAAGAAGAGCTTTGTGTATGCTCGAAAGCTTGTCTCTCTCACCAATGGAAGTTGGTCCAATATAAGATATTACCTCACCGACCTTGCCTTTCTAATCTCAAGATTTGTCATTCGATTCTTACATTTAAAAGTGATAGGGTAGATATCACTACAACATGTAAAGGGACATTTAAGGACAGAATCTCAACCCTAAACTGGAACACTCCAAGGTAGTGCTCAGGATTAATTAGTTACAGCGAGACTCTGTGCTCGGCCCTAAGGGTACATCCCTACCATAAATTAAGCTGTAATTTTAACATGGGTAGGCTTCCCCACACTAGCTTTAATCTAGGTAGCGCTGGTGCTGGTAACAATAACAGTGATGAGGAGGCAGCATGGACACTGACTCAGGCCAGCAACTTGAGTGCATATCCAGGGTCCCCGGTGGCAGCTAGCCCACAATAAATCCTGTGCTGCCATGTCTTCATTACATTTCAGCGTAGACATATCCAATTATGACAGACTCCCCAGGCTACCTTACTGGCCACAGTTTTGCCTGGAATCTTGCCCCAAACATATCTTTAGCTCTGGCCTGGCATACCACGTAAGAAGGGCTAGGGCTTGTCTTTGGAAAGCAGTTTTACGGCTGTCTTTCAAAGTGTCTGCATGAGGGGAATCCTCACTCGGCCAGATATAGGGCTTTTACGGCCCCTTCACATCTTGCTGGTTCTTTTTCCTGGAGAAAGAGGGCTGGAGTGGGGGTAGAAGGGGTGAAGATTTTTCCCATAGTTTACAAGTTAACTGGTGCAACAATACTTTCCAGATTAGGTGCAGCTAGAACATTTCACCATGTTGTACTTTGCCCTAGACTTCCACACTGACAACTTTCAATGCCTTTCAGAATTCATTGCTTTTGTTGCCTTCACTTTGGCGTTACAAAAAGAGCTGAACCAAAAAAAAAAAAAAAAAATTGGCAGAAGACCTAGGAGAATGACCTAGGTCAGGGGTTCCCAAACTTGGTTTGCAGCTTGTTCAGGGTAAGCCCCTGGTGGGCCAGGAGACACTTTGTTTTCCTGGTTTCAGAGTAGCAGACGTGTTAGTCTGTATTCACAAAAAGAAAAGGAGTACTAGTGGCACCTTAGAGACTAACCAATTTATTTAAGCATAAGCTTTCGTGAGCTACAGCTCACTTCGTCAGATGCATTTCCTGAGCATCCACAGGTATGGCCGCTTGCAGCTCCCAGTGGACACAGTTCGCCATTCCCAGGGGCTTACCCAGAACAAGATGACCTCCTGAGGTCCCTTCCAACCCTGATATTCTACGACTCTATGATTCTAAGCCACGAACCAAGTTTGGGAACCCCTGACCTAGGGTGAGTCTCTTTCATTCTTTCCTGTTGAAGCTGTTCCACTTTGAATAAAATATTTGAACAGTCATTGGGCCAGAGAGAGAGAGAAAGAAACTTTATAGTCAGGTGGCTGGGCACTCAGCTAGGAAGGGGGACACCCAGATTCTAATTCCTGCTCCAATGACCGTTGAGTAATATGTAGTTGAATAGCTTCAACAGGAGAGAGTCAGTTGAGAGATACTAAGCATTCTCCATTGCTCAACTTCTTACAAGTTTATTACAAAAAAAAAAAACCCCAAACCAAAAAATACTGTATTTTCTTTGTTGACTTTTCTTGGCAAATTAATTTTGGTTTCAACCCTTGTGGAAACAATTCTATCCAAATTCAGTTTTTACCTTGATTTACTCATTTATAAGCTGTTCACCAGGTTGTTGAACCCATAACTAATACGAACAGTTCGATATTTTTCAGACTTTATGTACATTGATCAAGGGGAGAAGATCAATTTTTTGATCTTTTGATCTTTTTTGATCAAAGATCAAAAGCTTAATTTTATTTAGCTTTCTCTAACGTATTTGTAATGCCTTCTTATCAGGTAAATTTCTTTGAAAACAAACATTCCTAAACTTTGGAAACATTGTTTTCTTCTCCTCTCCAAGGAGCAATAATATTCTCCAATGGAAAAGTACCCTGTTATCTAATGCAGATCTAAACAAGCACCCTGTATAACAAGCAGTTCTTTTGATTATTTTTTTTTATTCTCCATGCCTTCCTGAATCTTGCTTGTTTTTTGTTTTATTTTTTCTCAACACTATATCCACACACTTCACTAATTACTTTAAGTCATCTTCCTACAATAATGTCTAAATCCCTTTCCTGGTCGCTATGCTGCATGTGTGTCATTTTAACATGTATTGTTGATTCTGGTTAGGCCGTAGGCACATTTTACCATTTCTACATTAAATGCACTTTCTGTTATACTTACATATGCACACACACACAAACTGCAGTATATGCATACACTCACCACAATGCATAAACATATGGCTACGTTCTGCAATTAATTTAATTCAACTAATGAAATCAATATTACTGATCCATTCACTGATTAAAACATGCCACCCTTTAACATCACTTTCTGCTGTAAGCTTATTCCCTTTACACTGATACCACAAAGACAGAGCATATCAAAGATGACAAGACCATCTCAGCAAATACCAGTGCATTATTTCTTGAAGTACAAGAATACAATTATCATTCTGAAAGATAATAAATATGAAAGCATACTATTCGTACACAGTAGAGGGATTCAATGCATATGAATGTTTTTCATCTAACTAACCACACACATCAAAAGAGTGATAAATATTTAACATGGGGAATTACTTTCTCTTTTCCTGTATTTATTACAATAATTATTTTAACAAGAACAACTACTCCATACAGAGGACTAGCCCCTCCACTACCACCAAGTTCTACTAAATTTGAACGCTATGGAGACCTAATCTTCTACTTAGGAGGTTATAAATATGACAATTTTTTAAAAAGATAAAAATCACACACACACACACACAAAATCTCTGCCTAGTCACTCTGACTTGAACAGCAGAAGGTCAAATACATTTACTTTTTATTGTCCTTGTTTGAATGCCTGAGGGGTGGGTGGCACCAGGGAAGAAGGAAATTTCCTAAGAAAATCAAAGAGAAAGTCATCCTGACACCAATACTGTGTATTCTCATTGTATATCTAGAACAGAATTTATTGTGATAAACTTCACACCTGACATCAACTTTGAGTGACTGGCGCTCTTAAACTATTTTTAACACCCATCCGAAAGATTCCTGCCCAGATTTACTATGAATTATTTTACATTTATGGAATAATGCTGGAACAATACAGATTTTTTTTTAAAAAAAGCTTTCCATGCAAAAGTAAGCACTGCTCTGCTGCAGAGGCCAAAAGTTAACCCTATATGTAATCTCTTCTGTCAACATGCACAATTCTTACCATGTATGTGCCACAGTGAAACGCCGCTGTTTTGGTACGTTGCTATTCAAAAGCATCCTGCGTAAGAGCCTTGGAGAATTTCTAGGAGAAGTGACTGGAGAGAACCTGGGTGAAACAGACGAAGACTTCCTGGATGTCTTGGACTTTTCATGCTGCAACAGGTTTTCCCTCAGGTTCTTTACAAGATCCTCGTTCAGCCATGGATTTTGGCACTGTGGATTATCAACTTCAGGTACAGTCAAGGTGTCTGGGCTTGTTGTCTGCTGAGCCATATTCCCCAAGTAGCTTTAATAATACAGTAATGTGATATTTGTTTTGGTTGTTTAAAATATTTCCTTGTTAATTCAGTTCCAGAGAACCGTGCAGAGCTTCTACTCCGACTCAGCAGCCTATTCTGTTTTCAACATGGTGTTGCCTGCCCTCCGCGTCTCTTTATAGATAATGATCTGAAAAGAAAAAAGCAACTAACTCCTCCACCGAAACCTATTAAACATTACCACTCCTCTGACAATCCCGTTGCTAAAAATCACTTACTAGCTATCATTGCAAGTGAACCTGGAGGGAAGAAACTGCGTTAGTACGGCTTTCTGTTAGAGCTCCAAAGCTGCCTGTTAAACTATTGGAACTAACGCGCTGCAGCTGCTTGAGCAGCTTCTGGCTATGTACATAAAAAGCACTAGGAGGAGGGCTTAAACGTCAGATGCGTGTCCGTATGGTTTGCTATTCTTTCCGTTTGCTCATTCCTGAATTTTAAAATAGGCTGAAAGGGGAGGTGGGTGAATGCTGAACATCTTCCTCCTCCCCTCCACCCTCATCTACAATGTTTACCTTTGCAATCCAATCACTCACAGAAGAAAATTGCAAAACATTTTTAAGGTAACAAACAAGCAACAGGACAAAATAAATATAAAAAAAAGTCCACTGATCTTCTACACCACAATCGGTTACCTAAACAAGACCGCATGAAAGAAGAATATGTTCATCTTCAATAATACAAAAGAAAGTGAAATGGCTTTGTCCTATACACACACACAAAACAGGCTATGATTGCCACAAGAACTGTTTAATTAGGTGTTCTAAATTAACAGGTCAATACATCTTCCTATGTCCCCACAACTACTTAATCTGGAAGATAATTCCTATTCCTTTGCACAGTTAGTGAGTGCTGAAAATTGCCCTATTATGCAATACAGTCTTTATAAGTGAATTCTTAACATATGATAAAAGTGGTCATTATTTATTCCTTTCCAGTAACACTACTATTGAATTTCATTCTGAAGAAAAGATCAGCTTTCCTTTTGGGAATTATACAAGGCACTGTGCTGCTGTATTTTTCTTCTGATCTTGCAAATCCTCCCTCAGTCAGTGCTGAGGGTATTGTTTTCAAATTAAGCTCAATCCTCTCTCCCTGAATAGCTAAAGTACTCTTTATAAACATCATACACTTTTTCTGAGACTGACATGATGACCCACAGCAGACAATGCCAGAACTGGAATCAGAGCCCTTATTGATTTAAATTTGGTACATGTCCTACTTTCAGGTCACAGAAACAAACACCCCGTTTCTTTTAAAATGAACACTCCCTGTGTACTAGAATGTCACCAAGATACAAGAGGTCTCCTGAGTGGCAGAGTGTTATATGCATATTATATCACTGCAATATGCTTCTCCCATTAAGTTACATTACCTTGCATTCAAGCTCTCAGGGGAGAAAGCATTTAATTATAAAGGTCCCCTGGCAAAGTTACTCACCAACTGGTGAGCCACCTTGTGGCCAAGTGAAGCATTGTGGAATTTCATTCTCGTACTCCTGCTGCCCAGATCTATTAAAATGCTTAATGACATCCTCCCAGCCAGGTCCTTGTGACCTGGCCCTCAAGGAGGGTCATCTTTTATCTCACCTCTTCCAGGGTAAAACAGGGTTTCCACCCAATAGTTCCAGGCCCTCATACCAGGTTGATAGTCCTGGTCTAGGCCCAATAATCCTTCTGGCCCCTTCTGTCTGGGGTTTTCCAGCTTGTCCTCACGTTGAGGCGATGGGGGGAACTCAGTACCTCCCTCTACTTTGGGTTCCAGCCCTGGGACACTTGTGGCAACTGGCTGTTTTGTCAAAGCTCTTGCTCCTTCTTTGGAGCTACTTCCTACAATGGATCCAAGTTCTCAGTGCCAGGGGATTATATTCTCAGCAGAGGTCTGTCTCAGGGCCCAGCCCCTAAACTCAGTCCTCAAGGTAACAGAGGAAAGGAAAAGAAATAAAGACTAGCAACTTCTCTGTCCTATCTGGATCCTCCAGCTGCCCAAATTCAGCCAACCTAAGCTAGCTTGTCTTTCTGCCATGATCTTCTCCAAGCTTGGCCCTTCTGAAATGAGCTTCTCCCTTCTTAAGGCTCCTCTACTAAGATTGATATGCCCCCCAGGTGCAATGGGCCAGGGCTACCTCATCCCAAAGCTGCTCTTTAACACCTTCTTGCTTGGTACTGTATATGTTTGTATACCCCACCACACATCCACATGGTGACCATGCTTTCAATATGGTAGTCAGGCTTGCCCAAGGGCTAAGTGATAGTGAGTGCACTGCTATGTTGGAGAGGAAGTTTCTGTTCTCTGTCCTAGTTTCTAGATGGCACATGAAATCCTGCAAAGGCAAAACTGAGTTGCAAAAGAGACTTAGCACTCAACAGCAAAGTCTTCCAAGCCTCCTCTGCTAGAAGCATGATGGCTTCAGCATAGCTCCTCAAAAGGTATGTGAGAAAAGAGTAAAAATTATGAAACAGGCTTTGTAAAGGATAAGAAGACTACTTTTCCCTAATCCCTCCTTCCTTTGTTTATAAAAAGCTGATAATGACTCTACATAAGCCTGATCATTTTTCCAAACAGCCGAGTTTATGTATGAAAATCCAGGTACTCTTGTGCTCACACTAAAGCATTTTCAAGAAAGCAGAAATGGTCTCATAGGACTGGACAGACTGCCCTATTTGGGGCCAGATCTTGCACCACTGAAGTCAATAGGACTGTTGTCATTTACTTCAATGAACAAAGGATCACACTTCAATTAGTATGATCTTACAAAAATAATTAGGCTTACATACCGGTAGCCTTATTTCCATTATTTGAAATAATGCTCTTAAAATTAGTCAACATAGCAACCACTACTATCTCAATACACTGTATAATGGGCATACTGTAGCCTTGCCACACATTAAAGAAATGCCAGTGTATGAATAGCAGCACAATAAGGCCCTTTGTTTTTAACGGAAGTTAGGAAAAATGAAAGTTCGATCATTATACAGTGTCAAAGTCCAGGACGAATAGCTATTGAAATGCTTTTTCCACACTGGGACAGGAAGTTATCTTTCTGAACTTTGGTTTTCTAGCGACTCTAACAACTTCCCATAAAGATTTATCCTCTCCTCCCTCACCAAAAGAGAAAGCTTGGAGGAAACAGCGATGTGATTTAAAAAAAAAATTACAAAGCATATATGACAGGTAGTTTTAACATATTCAGTTTTATTGGTTTTGACCAATTAAAGTGCATATATGTCTGACATTTATTAATATATTTTGGACTTGTATACTTTGTAAATTGCAGTCCAACACCATCAACCTTTATAAAGCTGTCTTCACAATACAAGAGTTTTAAGAATCTGTTGAACAAACAAACCTTATCTTCACTGATTGATGTCAATGCCAGGGTTTATACATACAATGAAAGAAAAAGAGTACTAGTGGCACCTTAGAGACTAATCAATTTATTTGAGCATAAGCGTTGGTGAGCTACAGCTCACTTAAGCTTATGCTCAAATAAATTGGTTAGTCTCTAAGGTGCCACTAGTACTCATTTCTTTTTGCGAATACAGACTAACACAGCTGCTACTCTGAAACCTGTCTACATACAATGAAAACTCTCAAACTAATTCACTCTCATGAAGTTAAATGAAAAGGTTTACTCTAAGGCTACAAATGCAAGTGGTCCCCATTGTAACAAAAAGTCAAGGTTTAACTTGAAAAACAGCTATTTCTAATGCTACACCATAAGCACACAGCAGTTTAAACAGAGACTGTTTACTCTAGATTGGAGGAGGAGGGAAGGAATCTTGCAAAGTGACTTATACAGCACCTTTCTCCTCCCACAGTATAAACCTTTACAAGCAAACTACACAATAGGGAGGGGCAAATCATTCATCTCTCCTAAGCTACATACAGTTTATTTAAAAATGGTAGTATGATGGAGATATGCGCTCTAAATAATTTCCATCTGCCTATGAAAATAAACATGATTAACTGATAAGCAGTGCTATTTGGGTCTCTCTGAACAGACACATTTCTGATTTTCCTACTATAAACATTGTAGGTCTGGATTCCCACAACCTGCCAAAACCAGAAAGGAATGCCGACCACTTCTTTGAATATGGTTAGGCAGGCCTCATGACTTGATAGTTTAACATCAAAATCTAATCTTTTCTAACGCATAGGTGGGAATGACACTAGAACTGCTGCAGCAGTTCCAGTCAACATAATCAATAATTTAAGCATAAAGATATTTAGTTGTTGGTGTGACTGCTTTTTGACTGATGAGTTAATCTGCTGGTCCATCTCTAACCACTAAGAATGGAAGGAGGTTGTTGAAGGTAACCTATTAAGCTTATCCGAAGAAAATAATTATTTTTTCTAGACAGCATAGTTTAACATGAAATATATGCATATCACATATTCAGAGGACAATATTGGTACTGCTTTTAGGAACAAACTAATATAGCATATGTCTAAGCAATGTATAGACTGAACACAAACCTAATGTTCAAGTTTTATTTTGATCACAGCTGCATAGGTAGGCCTTATGTCAAAACTAGATATTACAGCAAGCTAGATTTCATCTTTGCTTCTAGTTCACTCACACACCACATGCAAAGCTCAAGTGATTAAACCACTAGCTGGATTAAAGCAAAATTTGTTAAACTGTAAGTGTTTTTTATTTGTGTGCACATTTCTTGTTTCCTTTTGCTCTAATACCGATTGTGCCCTGTTGCTTACTTTATAACATGAAGGTACCCTTTCCCGCTCACCAGGCATACAAATATACTGCGGGCTACTATTTTAACACTGTACTGTTCCATTCCATTTTTTAGCCTTTGGTTCTGGCCCCGCAGCAGGGAACTAGAATCTCTTTACAAAAACATTGCTGAAAATCTAGAGATAACTACCAGCAAATAATACTCATACTCCACCTACCATTTACAAATATAAAATGAAAATCAAACATTCAACGTTTATGAAATTGACATAATCTTTACTTTCCGAAGATGTTGATTATGCTAAACAAAGTAATAAGATGTTAAAGGCTGACAGTCTCAGATTTCTGTATTAAATATGAAAAGCAGAAACAACCATAGCCGTCTCTGCTATGTCTGTCTGTTCTAACAGATTCAAAGTACAAACACAATTCGATAAGATAAAAAGCAGAAGTAGATTAAATATACTAACAGGTTAAACAAACATGAAAATGCAGTGTCTAGGTACAAACTACTTTGCATATATGATTATGGTGAAATTATTTTATTATATAATTACATATATCAAAATACAAGACTATTTATTAACATAGTATCCCTTAAAAAAAGTGCCACAATATCCTTTGTGGATAAGGTCATTGTGTCCTAAGACCCCCTTAATGCCAACTGCCAGGGCGGTTATAGAAATATCATGAGTCTGGTATGTACATTCTAGTTTACCAAAAAATGTCATGTGTGGTCTCAGATGAAAGCCTGTGTCACACTGGTTATTGATATCATTGTGAAACGTGTACAGATATAATGTAAGGAGTTATGTATATATACACTGAAAATAGGTTTTTAGAGTCTGTTTCAGTATTAGTCATGAGTAGCTGTGAAAAAAAGGTTCTGTCAGACAAGAGATGTTTATTC
Organism: Lepidochelys olivacea; assembly: GCF_965140295.1. NCBI lineage: Eukaryota > Metazoa > Chordata > Testudines > Cheloniidae > Lepidochelys > Lepidochelys olivacea. Next base: position 38,530,465 of record NC_140415.1, read on the forward strand.
ATCTCTCTCTCTCTGTCAGGATGTTAATTAAGCATTGTAAGCTAACACAATGGATGCCTATTTACATACAAAGCTAACAAACAGATGTGAAGTCAACAGAGAACCAGCACACAGGAAAAAAAGAAGCCATGAGGGTTATCCTGGCTGTGTGCCAAAACAATTAACTTTGGGGGGTATATCTATAAGGCAAAGGCCCCATGGTCTTGCACCTAGGAAGTAAATATTTTACATTCATGAAAATGGGGTCTTAGCCAACCTTGTTGAAAAAGCTGAAGAAAACTAACAGGTTAACCACCTGACTAAAGAAGTTTTATCTCATACAAAGTTAAGTTTAGTCTCTAGAAAGCATGTTATGCTTTTGTTTTATATGTAACCATTTGTTTCCAATATTCTACCTCATGTCTTGAATCATTGATAAACTTATTTTTGTTTTCACTATAAATATATAGAGGTGCTATAATGTGAAGCCAAGTGCAGGTCCTGAGAAGGTAAGGGGAGGGCAAAGGAAGGGCTGGCATAGGACAGCAGACCTAGTATTTCTGTGAGTAGTCAATATCAGGGGTTGGATATCACAGGAGAATATTTCAAAGGGACTCTGGGACGGAGGTGCACCTATTGCTAGTAAGGGCAAAGGAAGGACTGGCATAGCCCAGATAAGAATGTTTTAGTGTCTAACAGACTGGTGTCAGCTAAGCACAAGCAAGACTCCTTCTCACTGGTGGTATGGGGTAACAAGGTGACTCGCAGTCCTGCATAGCCTGAGAACGGTCAGTCATCTACAAACTAAGGAGAAAAGGAAGACTTGTAAAGCAAAATATGAACAGGAAAAGTGACTCAGTGGCTTGAGGGGGCCAGACAATTTCAGATAGAAAGGACTGCAAAAGTGAAAGAGGGAACCCTCCCTCCCCCTGGGATATGGATATTTGCAGAGAAGAGACCAATATTCCAAGACTGGAAAAGTTGAGAGGGGTATGGTGTAACAGAGATACAGCAGAAAGACTTGTCCACTCTTGAAACATGACAGGGCACAACTGTAGTGCTGCAGCTGTGCCACACTGTAGTGCTTCACATGTAGACACTCCTACAGAAATGGGAGGGGTTATCCCATTGGCATAGTTAATCCACCTCCATGAGAGGTGGTAGCTAGGATGATGGAAGAATTCTTCTGTCAACCTATTACTGTCTACACTGGGGGTTAGGTCTGCTTAACTAACTCACTCGGGGTATGGATTTTTCACTTCCCTAAGTGACATAGCTGGGTCAACTTAACTTCTTAGCGTAGACCTGGCCTAAGCAGAGAGAAGATCAGGAGAATCTTGAAAGCCAGTGAAACTGGTGAAAAATGGATACTATATCATGTTTCCATTTCCTGAAGCATGTATTCTCACTATTCTAGCAATGCTCTGTAAATGGGGACTGTCAAACTTCTGGATGAGGGAGAGATTCAAGGCTGTAGAGGATTCCATGATACCTGGTTTTAAACTGGAGGAGCATAGTATGGGAGTAAGAAAAACAGACAAAAAGAAACAATTAACTAGGGATAAAATGAACTGAAAGCAGTATTTATTTTTTAGTTTTTTCTGGTAGTGTCCAGAATGTGTTAAAAGAATAATTGCTTGCATCTAGCCAGTCTAGTGAACTAGTTATCAACCATTTTACAGAGGCGCCAAATTCCTCTCTACCTGGGGAGTTCCTGACCCCTGCTCTACCCCAGACCCCACTCCCACTCCACCTCTTCCTTCAAGCCCCCACCTCTGCCCCTCCTCCTCCTGCTCCCATTCTGTCCCAGACCCCGCCCACTTCTTCCCACCCCCACTCCACCCCCAGCCCTGCCCTCACAACACCTCTTCCCCCAAGGCCCCACTCTGTCCCTGACCCTGACCCTGCCCACACTCCACCCAAGACTCCATACCTGCCCCTTCCCACCTCTCTGCTGTAATCTCTACAGCCTCAAGGAATTGTGGTAGTAGTCGTCAAGGATTGCCCAAGTGCAGTAGCAGCACTGACTAGCTACACATCCTTTCTAGAAGCCACATCCCCCCTACAGTGGAGACTGTGGGAAAGAGTGGCATTGAGCTGCAGTAGGTGACTAAACAGTTTCAAAGGAAGATCATGTGGGGACTAAAATTGGTGGGCATGTACTTGGAGATAAGCATGGAGGGAATGGTTGCACACTTCCCTCAACTGATTCAGAAAATGTCACGGAATTGCAGCACAGAATCTATTGTACTATTTTTATTTCACAAGTGAAGCCTTTTGAGATCTGTTATATCTTTGGCATCAGCAGAACCAGTGTATAAAAAAAGGACATTTTAAATTACTAAAATTACAGAAATAACTAAATTACTGATAGTCTTCAAATTAGGTAACAATTTTCCATAGACCAGTCTCAGGCAGACAGACATTGAGAGCTATATTTTCAAGGAAAAGAAATAGACAAGAACAGGTGATTGCACACCCAATCACAAGCACAGTTGTACTCTGGCATTTTCAATAAATAATCTATTGCCCACCTAAGCACAATAAATTGATGGGCCTAGGGACATGGCCATGTATTAAAACATGCATGTGGATTCTAACAGACCTAGGACCACATTTTCAAAGGTATTTAGACACTTAAATATGTAGTTAGGTGCCTAGTGGGATTTTCAAAAGCACCTATCTGCATCTTTAGGTACCTAAATACATTCAAAAATAGAGCCTAATCCAACTTCTTATTGATGCCTATGAAAATTGGATTAGCCCTCACAAAAGGGAAATGATTTTCTTACCATCATGAGAACAATTTTCTCCAGTGCACTGAAAATTTTAGAAGACAAGGCGGGTGAGGTAATATCTTTTATTGGACCAACTTCTGCTGGTGAGAGACAAACTTTCGTGCTACAACTCATTCGCTTTGCCTCTCTAATATCATGGGACTGACAGCTGCACTGCATACTGAAAATTTATGACAGCCAAATGGGGCAGCACAAATCTCTTAATATTTTTCATTGCACAGGACATGTAAGAAAACAGTTCTGTTTTTCATGTGTGCAATTTTGTGCTTCACTGTTTAAAAGGCATTCTTGTCTGATAGGAGGAAACTCCAAACTACAGGTCCAACACAAATTAGGAAAAAAGTAAATGCCTAAAAAAAACATTACAACATGGACTTTAGTGTGTCTAATTAAAAAAGTCATCCCAAATCATTTATTTGAGCATACCACATGATAAGTACTACACATAGAAGAATGTATGGAAGGAATAACGATTTAGATTAAGGAAGCATGTGATGACTATTCTCAGCTATTCTGTGGTACAACAGTAGTTTAAGATAAGAGAGTCATAAAAAGTAACAAGCTACAAAATTAATATATTAGAGGGGAAACAAACCTCTTTACTGAGGCCTTTACAACCAGGTTATAGAACACCCAGGAGCAATAGAGTTGAGATAATGGGCCTGATCCTACATCCACTGGTTTCACATCGAGAAGGATCAGGGTCTACACTGTGAATATACAAATTAAAAGAGCACCTTTGGCTCAAAAATAAATCCAGGGCCTGATCCTTCAACCCCTTAATCATGCAAGTTGTTCCATTTAAATCAGTGGGATTAATCACATGAATAGGATGCTTAAGTGAGGAAGGCATTACATGATTGGCTCTGCAAAATAGTAATGAAAACCATAAGCACCCTGCCACTCAATGTGCAAAAGGCTGTGGGGAACAGAATGGGCCAAAACTTGATGCAGCAGTCTCTCTTTTTTAAAAAAGAAATTCAAAAGTGTATAGGCTCTTAAATCAGATGATATTCAGCTGAATGGACAATTCTATTTTTTACTTTAACATTTCAAAACAGCTCCTTAGAAATAACAACAACAACAAGGTCAATTTTTCCTCAAGTTACAATGTACAAAGCTGAATTTTTTTGAAAGATCAAAGAAAAATTATGTCAGATCTTTACAGTATAGTATATGTTTGGCATTTGTAGTTTATTAACACGTTTTAATTGCAACAAGAAAATGCTACTCAATCCAATCCAAACAAATGTGATAAAAAATGTGGAACATTTGATTTACAGTAAGATTTTACCATCTTGGTTTCTAATTTTAAGTTTAATTTTAACACATTTTCTTTTTGGAGCCTAGGCTACTGTCTTATATACAAAAGCAGGCTATCTCCTGCAATTAAAAAGTGAACATTTTATTTTATGGGAAACTGGTAAAGAGCATGTAGAAAATACCACAGGTGTGGGGTTTTTTCATGTGAATATAAGACAAAACTTCTATTCTTTGGGTGGGCAAAGATAATCCAAAGGTTGGCTTGCAAGGGAGAAGACTACTTTGTGGTTTAGTCAGTAATGCTGCTATTGTTGCTATGGACAACGCCTGCTTTTGTGATTAGGCTTTGTGTAGTCAATCAGATTATGTCATGGAAATTGTAATAAACTAAAAAAGTATGGGTCTGTTAATAGTCTGATGTCTGTAGAGTAAAATAAGAGATTAAATGTTTTGCATGAGAGGGGAATTCAATTTCAGGCCATATTGTATACTTTGAAAGGGGTACTGGCACTCCCAGTTACTCTCCAAATTAACTCCATTTCATTGGATTGGTAGATTTAGCTTTACTGTTTTTATTATTCAGACTGCTCAAAAAGAGGACAATTCTCAGGTAAAGGCACCCACAGCCATACCACTACTTACAAATGGATAATAGAACACAGTGTGTTTTTGTATCACGTAGTAAAAAGGGAGCACTTACATGGTCTATGCAAGTGTAAAAGATACTGATTAGTATATGTATGTATAATATTAGTCTGAGTGTGTTGTGAGACAAAGATGAAATCTTATTTCTATCAGAGTATATATTTTTAAAAAGCCAAAAAACATTAAATGGTGTTTAATAGAGTGTTTTGAAGGGGGTTGAACAATGAATCCTACTACAAAACCAATTCCTAACAACATAAATGAAAATACAATAAAATAAAATGAAATGAAAATAGGGCTATAAACATCTTTTCTCTACTAGTTGGACAACATTTATTATTTCTCCTTCCCAAAAGCCACTTTCTTCCCTACTGTAATGGTATCAACTAAATTTGGACGAATGGGCCTGAGTTTTCATTTTAGACCATGATGCTGGAAACAAATCCATGAGGGATTTCTGCCCCCGTGCAAAGACCCATTGAAATCAGTGGGATTCTGCATAAGTTCAAGGGTTTACCACACAGATCCAGTTGCAGGACCAGAACTTTTGTTTACATAATTTTCAGGGGGGAACATGACATTTAAAATGGTCACTTTTTCTTTTATTTTTAAGGCACGGGACTGGAATGCAGGAAACTTAACTTCTATTCCTGGCTCTGCCACAGACTTCCTATGCAATGCTGGGCTATCTGCTATCACAGTGCACACACACAAAGGGACAAATTTAGATTGCATGAGCAACTTCAGTTCTGGCATTTCCTAACTTTTTAGTTCTTGACTTTGCAGATTTAATGTTTTAGAGCAACAGAATAATTTTTCTGTTAGCAGCAACTTTATGTAACTCTTGTTACAGTGTGTATGGTAAGACCCATTGTTTCATGTTCTCTGTGTATATAAAATCTCCCCACTGTATTTTCCACTGCATGCATCTGATGAAGTGAGCTGTAGCTCACGGAAGCTTATGCTCAAGTAAATTTGTTAGTCTCTAAGGTGCCACAAGTATTCCTTTTCTTTTTATGGACTTTCTACATTTTACAGTTCTACATTTTATCTGCATTACTGTAACAGGGTGACTCTCCCCTTTAAAGTAGTAGGGTCAGGCAACACCTGTTCCAGGGTGTATCCTTTAAAGTTTCCTCTGACTTCTGGGGTTGTCAATACTGCAATTAGACACCCACGGCTGGCCCATGCCAGTTGACTCAGGCTTGGGGGACTCAGGCTAAGGGGCTGTTTAATAGCAGTGTAGATGTTTAGGCTCAGGGGGCAGCTCAAGCTCTGCGACCCTCTTAGCTCCAGCCCGCGTGTCTACACTGCAATTAAACAGCCCCTTAGCCCAAGCCCCACAAGCCAGAGTCAGCTGGCCCAGGCCAACCATGGGTGTCTAATTGCAGTGTAGATATACCCTTAGAAAGGGCAAAACATGGAGAATGGCATAGGAAGGTATTAATAAAGAGGAAGATGTTTGAAGAGGAATATAGTTAATGCTTAGGGAAAACTCGGGCTACTATTTCATTAAGGGCCTTGGGCTAGGAGCCTTATAGTGCAAGTTGGGGTCAAGACTCTCCTCTCCCCAGCCAACTGGGACAAGCTATGGGAAAGAAGGCTGTATATATTCTGTCTGTTCCTTCACAACAGGAGGCATACTAGAAGGGGAAGGTCACTACTCACCAACTTCTCTCAGCGATGGAAGGGAAGGGACTGAACTACAAATAGTAGGTGAGGAACCAGCTGAAGGAGAAGCTGGTCTTAATGCTTCATCTAGCTTGAATTAATGAAGAGCCTAAGGAGGAGAACTGTGGGACTCCTGAGCCCAGGAGGAGAGGCCTGATCAGTTGGACAGAGGTCCCAAGAAGGAGAAGTGTGTCACTACTGAAGACAGGAGAAGGGTGGGACCTGATGGCTAAAAGTGTGTTTTGGGGAAAAGACTAGGAAAATAAGGCCCCACAAAGTGAGAAATCTTGTTTAAGTACTCCAGCCTGAGAGTAATTCATTACAAATAATGAAGAAAGAATTGAGGATAGTGTATCTTCAGGGCTACCTCAGGCCATGAAGTAATGCCATAGGACAGCACCAATCTACAGTTTCCATCAGACCATCTTCTTACTAGATACAGATAGAGCCCAGTATTTAGAAGAGCCAGACTTTTGTCTTTATTTCTCTTTACCACCAAAGAGATGGAATCTATATGCATTTAGATTGCTCTGCCTGGTTGGTGCCACATCCCCACTGGCTAGTAGGGGAACCCAGACCTTCCCTGTACTACAGGATCCAGCTTAGGAATCCTCGAATCAGCAGCCATGGTCTGCATGCCTATCCTTTGCTGCTTTCCCTCTGAGCCTGCTCCTACCTTCCTGGCTTCCCCCACTTTCTGGGTCTGGCAGATCCCCAGCTCCCTCTCTCAGGGACCGACTACAGAGGAGTCTCAGCTTCTGGGCTTTATACAGGACCCTCCTATTCCTGCCCAGCTGAGCCTCGTTTAATCAACCCCTGTGCCCTGACTTCTGCTCCAAGTGCAACATGAGGCGTTATTTGGCCTTCCTGGCCACCTTAAACCTTTCAAGCCTTATGTGAATTGGAGACCCCATGACAGTCTCCATGAGAGAACAGAGTATATTTCTCCTCTCACAGTCTACACTGAACTCTACACACAAGGAAAGTGCTTGAAATTTAATGCTGAGACACATAGCAAACAAAAGGAAGGGCAATTTCATAGCTACAGACACCACAAAGATACCCCAAAAGATAGAAGATGAAAAGCAAATGCTGATACATATAGGAGGAGGATTGCAGCAAATAAAACACTTACAAAAAACTGTGTATAAGTTCTTCAGCTTTACTATATGCCATAAAAGGATTATCAGTTTTAAATCATTACTAGAATTTAAACTGAGGAGGTGCATGGTTTTTTTTTAATGAATTCAATGGACAACTCTCTAAAAGTGTTCAACACAGATTAAAGGAAAGATGGTCTAATATCCTGAAAACATACTTGAAGATCTTCTAATAGCAGACATTTATGAAGATATTTTATATATTCACAAATCTTTATTTTGTTTATAATTACAAAGTATGCTGAATCAACCACATAGGTGGAAATATATTGAAGAAGCAAAACTTTAACTGAAATGTAAATGGTTGGTTTCAGAGTAGCAGCCGTGTTAGTCTGTATCCGCAAAAAGAACAGGAGTACTTGTGGCACCTTAGAGACAAAGTACTCCTGGGCTTTTTGAAATATAAATGAGTGATTTGTAATGAAATGGCATTTGTTCATCTGATTACTGATCATTAACTTTCTTACACTACTTATTTCTTAATGTATTATTTCAGTGAACTACGTTAGATGTTTCAGCTGATTCTTGTGCACCTTCTCTTCCTCCAACCTAGTGTAATAGATAGTGACCATAACACTGGTGCATATGAAAACAATTGTAACATTATTCACTGATCTGTGATCAATGGTTTCAAAAGAGTTATTTTATGATTTCACAGTAAATTTACAAAGGCATCATACTAAATCCATGATAAGTATGCAGTTATTAATGCTGTCACTGTGTTCAAGACACAGTAAACATCACCTTCACATAGATAAATCCCTGCTGGCCAAAGGCACATCTTCTGTGCTGAGGGCTCTGCTATACTGAGAAATCTGAAGCATGTTCTCAACTCATTGTAGGATAAGAACTTGATCCCAATATGGAGGAAAGATTCCTGTGCCATTAGCCCTGACTTCTGCTACTAGTTTGTTGCTAGGGAGATACACCTTCAGAAAATGAAATAAATGCAGTCTAGTAGGAGGTTCCTCAAGCATATATACTACTACTCCTTAATTATCAAAATAGTCTGTATTATACATGTAAGCAGAGTCAGGATGAGCTCCATCCTGACATCTGGTGGTGAGGTGTGGCAAGTGTGAAAAAGAACTTCAGGGGCTGATCTCATTTGCATAGGCACACCCACCCCGCCTAGAATGAGGCCATAGCTGCCCAAGTGGTCACTTTGGCTGCTGTGGGATCCCCAGTGTCTCTGTTATTGGGGCAAGAAGAATAAATGGTTATTACCCTGATTATGGGAATCAAGGACAGTGGAACTGTACTTGGCCTTTTGTATGATGGAGGGACTCACCATCAACTAAGTAGCACTTGCTAGGCAAGGGACATGGGTTCCAAAACTCTGTGAATTGAGAGAGGCTTGAGACAGGTATTAGTACCTGGTGGTGTGGGACTCCTTTGTGAGGGCCTGAAACATCAATTGCACCTCTGTTGCTCTCCACTGTAGAATGTCAGAGCTAATTTTGGGTCTATTAACAGCCTAGCTACAGGTACTGTGCTGAATTCACTTTGGCCTTATGGTGCAGCAGCACTAAGGCTCCCACTACTGCAAGCTGAAATCACTAAAGAGCTAAAATTATTAAGAGCTGAAATCACTGAGCACTGTGCCAAGTAGGGGGGAGCCGTTCATGAGATGGCGAGCGGAGCGGAGCCCTGTGGAGCAGTCAGCTTCAGGTCACGTAAGGTGCCCCTTACCTCTTCCCCCCCCTCCCCCCACATGCACATTTTTACCCAGACTGGGGAGTAACACTCTGCAGATGAACTTTTGAACTCTGGGGCTGGACTTTTTGGACTTTGGGTGATTTTTGGACTCAAGAGACGGCTGGGTTGTGGGACTCAAGAACGCAAGGGAAAGGACATGGCCCAATTTGCTGGGGTGGGTCTTTGCTCATGGTTTGGTTAATGAACACTAGTTGTGGTGTTTTCCCAATTTAATGCTGATGTCGTTTACCTCATGTTATTAAAGATTCTCTGCTACACCAAGACTCTGTGCTGGCGAGAGGGGAAGTAATGCCTCTTTGAGGCGCCCAGGGGCGTGTGTAAGATTTTCCCACGTCACTGGGTGGGGGCTCGAGCCAGTTTTGCATTTGCTTTGATGAGAGGGAGGCCCCTGTGTATTGAACCCGGCCCTTGCTGCTATCAACTTGGCCTGACAGAAGGGTTACATACAAAATGCACTATTCTTGACAGTCCAAAACAAGATAAAACAAAACAAAAACACAATACTGAAATGGTTTAGAGGATGGTGTCTTTTGTATTGAATATACAAAATGGGCATGAATTTCTAGAAGTGCTCTCCTTCAATGGATTATACAAAGCAAACTAAGATAAGTACAGTGGATACATTAGCATGCTAATTCAGAGCTGCAGTAAATTAAATGGGAATTAAAGCCAGGTACAGGTGTGTAATGAAGCTCACTCCTGCAACTCCCTGTGTTCAAGGAGTCTAGAATATACTCCTCAGTGATGAACACTAGTAACAAAATAATATTTTTAACAAAGAAATCTAAGAAATTACACCATTAGCATTAAAAACATTTGGAAGCCAAAATTAACTACAAAATTAATGTAGAAACAAGAATGAAGTTAAACTTTGGCCTTGGCCAATGTAAACAAAGAAAACACTCTCTTTTAGAGGGCACTCTACAGAAGGCACATGAATTCTCAGATGATATTAAAGCAGACTGTGAAAATAGCCCACATCAAAATACTTATGTGTACAGAGAATCTTACAACTTAGTAAAAAGTATGATTAATGTAATTATGTATTTGTATCATTGTAATTCCTAGGAGACCCAGTCATGGACCAGTTGTGGTAAGTGCTGTACAAACACAGAACTCATGTTTACAGAAATTTAAACAAAGAGGTGGCAATTGGGAATATTCAATCTCAAAATTCCTCCTAAAGGAGGTCATGGGGTGTGGCTGTTTTGAGAGGTGGAAAAATTGCTCTTGAAAAAAAATAAAGTGCAAGATATATTGTGCTAAGCCCACTAATATTACCCTATCAAAGGAGTGGCTTGAGAAGCTTTTTATATAACCACTGATTGGGGATAGTGTTACAGCAGCTTGAGTGTGGATGCCTGGATAATATGAAACAGGGGGTGGGGGGTGAGGAGTGGGGACAGAAATCCTGTGACTCCATTAACTGTTACTAAGAGAGATATTCAAAAATTTTCAGACAGAATAATTTTCTGTAAAACCCTGATTTAGCAGAATCAAAATATTCCATGGGAACATATCAATTTTGTCAAAAGTTTCAATGGAAATCTGGCAGTGTAGACAGGCACTGGGCCAGCCTGGCCAGGTTTCTGCCAGCCCGTTCACCAACTGGCTAGCTAGCAGACTGGCTCCCAGCTGTTTGTCTGGATCACTGGCTTCCTACTCAGAATTTTTTGAAAAATTTCCATTTTGGTTCTTCCAAAACCAATTTTTTTTTTACAACAAATGTCCATTTCATGGGAAATTTTGCATTTCTGACTTTTTTTTTTTCCAATTTGGAAGGAAATTTTTTTGGAAATACAAAATCTCCCATAGAACAGAAATTACAGTTCCTGCATAGTTGTAATTAGTAACAACATATTCATTAAGAATATGTAACTATGTAGTTGGTAACAACATATTCATTAAGAATCTGAACATAGAAGCAACTGCAAAACCTCAGCTACCTGAGCATCAAGACTAGGACTATATAGTGACCCTGTTCTTACTAACCCAGGATCTTCAGTCACTCCATCAGCAACATCCCTATAGAAATCAAAAAACAAAGTACCATCTGCCAGACTGTGACTAGCATCTGCCGGACTGTGACTAACAGTAAGAGAATAATAAATAAAATAAATAAATGAATGGTGGAAATGTCACTGCCAAAATGTGCCGGTCATGGCATTTTCAACAGAGCACATCCAGAGTTTGCACCAGAAAATGCGTCTCTTACTGTTGGAACCAGATAAGCAATTGATCCCAGTTTCCCTTCACTGGCTCATTAGAACTATGTAAACTGTTGTCAGGTTTGCCAATAGTACACAGCGTTATAGGATATGTCGTTATGCTGGATGAATTTACTGGCTATTTGGTCTACCAGCTGATCCTTTATACAGGTCCCTTCTCAAGGAATCCCATTTTTCAGCACTCTATCTGAGCAGTAGATAACTACCTTTCCCTCATCTTTGTTTTTCAGTGTGCCCTATCTGTCACTGTATTTGTAGGGCCACTTTCTTCTTGGCAGACATGAAAATGAATTTTTCTTGACCAGGCCTAGTTCGGCCAAGAATTCAGCATTTTGTGAACCCTCTTGTCATCTTATCCTCCAGGGGTGTGATGTGGCCCTTAATTCTACCTGCTTCCAATAGTCAGCCTCCTATTGCCTGAGCACTTTTAAAAATGAAGCTGTTGCTATCTGCTGCACAGGCTGTAACCAGCAACACAGTTTTGGTTCACGTTTGTGTCTGCAGCCGTGCCTCTTCCCCTCCTCCATGCACCCCAAAATATTTTTTGTATCAATTGATTTCCTCTCGTAATTTGGAGGCAAACACCATACCTGCCCGGCTTGATCTCTGCGCACATGATTGTGGACATACTTTTGAAAAGTAGGCACTATATTCAGAACAAATATATTAATGCAAGAACCCTCATTCAGACAAAAAATAGAGAGAAAAAATAGATCAATGAGTGTTGCTGTGCCAGTCTACTTCTCACCTCACCTGCAGAAATGAAAATTACATTGAAAGTCTAGAGAGGTTGGGGAAAAGAGCTGATATCTGTATTTCTAGGCCTGGAGGACTGCCTGAACAAACTGAAATATCTATAAATGAGTGCCTTACATATGCAAAAAAAAAAAAAAAAAAAAAAAGATGTGAGGTTAAATACAGAAATGTGTCACTATACAATTAAAATATGCATTTGACAATCAGCAAAATAAACATAGTTCAGGCCATTAAAATGGAGATTTATTCTCTCCCCCAGGTACTTCATTTCATAGGATTATACTAGAGCAGAAAGTGATCTATTAGGTCACCTAATCCATCTCCGTGACAGTGTAGGATTTTTCACTGCAGCAAATTTGCAAGGCTTGTGTCCAATCTAGTGTAAACATTCCAAGTGATGGGGCTTCTAACACTTCTTTTGGGAGATTGTTCCATAGCCTAATAGACTTCACTATCAAGACTCTATCATGATATTGTTAATTCTATCCAACTTCTTCCTGTTTTTAACATCCCCAAAATACACCACACTAAATAAATCCTCTCCCTTATTGCTGTTTACAGCCTTAATATATGGGGAGACTTGTGTTCCCCTGCCCCTCTGCCTTAGTTAGTTTAGATCAATTGTACTTTACTAAACAGTATAGTGCTTTCACTCATCTATTTTCTACAGCAATCTGATCATTCCTGTTGCTTGCATGTGAACTTTCATCTGTCAGCATCTTTCCAGCAATGTGATGCTAAGAGTACTCCAAGCTGCAACAAAAACATAGCCTTATTAAAGGATGAGGACCTTGCTGCTCTGTGACATGAAGCTTTTCTATGTGATTATGGATAGGTGGGGCTACTGACAGAAAAAAATAGTATATGACCAGAAACATTAAGTTATGTTCATGGAAAGGATGTATACAAACAAAAGTTATTACCAATTGCCCTCATCTCCCCTCTCTTCCTTTAGGTTACACTCATTTGCATTTTCTGAAAGGTCTGTGTAGGAGGCGGCCATGGCTTCCTGTGTGTTTGTATAGTCTCTAGCCTAATTGGGCCACAACTCTGATACTGCTTCTTGGGCACCAGCATGATAAAAATATCAAATGGTAGTAATAAGCTACTGAAACTTGAATTGGTCTTTTTGTTCCTTACTGCACTGCTAACTCACATCTAATATACTGTCCACTGTCAGTTCCATGATAGCTGCTTTCCAAGTTTGTCCAACCCACTGAATATCTGTATTTCAGATATTATTTCCCCACATTGTTATCTTCTGCCCATGTTGTTAGAGCCTTCTGCATTATGTCTATGTATTTGCAATTTCTCCAAATTATATAATGCAATTTGTTAATTTCATCAATTTGCTGCTTATTTCCTCTTCTAAAACATAAATTAAAAAATTAAATAAGAGTAGACTTTAACACAGATATCCTGCAGTACTCGAAAGATGTTTCTGCAACCTGATAGCCATGTTATTGATACCCTGATTATCCTCTGCCCTCATTTTTCAATCCACAGGCCAAGGATCCTCTCCAAAATAATTTGAATTCATTATCTTTCAGGGCTCAGAAGTTGCTTCCTGCCCTGCATATTTCCTTGAGAAGATACAGCAGACATAAGAAACCTAGAGGCAAAGGAACTACCTTTCTTGGAATCAGATTATTCCATCGTTTGAAGTGAAAAAGATTGCTCAGACAAAGAATGAGTCATTGATCATGTCACTCTATAATACAGCAGGAAAACAAAGACCCTAGGAGTGAAATAATATTAGTGCGTGTGTGCATGTGTGTGAAGGTGGATGGGAAGAACAATCAGAGATAACCTGAGTGAAAAGTTGGAGATCAGGCAGAGAGCAGAGTCAGTATGAGCAGGTACGAGAGACAGGATTGAAGAGGTGGTTCAGCCAATGCTGCCGAACAAGCAGGGCCTATATATCAAAATAAGACTGAAATTCCATCCCGATGTTTCCTGCTCGTGTTCCAGTATTACTGGATTTAGAGAACAAGCTACTTTATACTGATTGAGAGCTCTGCAATGACAATAACTTGAGACCCCTAGGGAATCAATGTGTCAAGGGCTGGATTTAGATATAAGCATTATAACACTGTGCCTAGGGCCTCAGCTCTGAGAATTACATGATGAGGTCAGAATCTCAGATTTCATTTGATTTTTAATGTTTAATTTCTAGAATTTATACTTGCAAAGTTAAGCTTGAAAACATGAACTGAGCATAGGTGATGTAGGGTCTTCTGCCTGAGCTGGTAGACAGCATGACAAGATAGCTCCGAGAGGGGTGAGCTGCCACATACTCTCTCAATGGATTGTTAACTTCAAGATCCTCTGATCTGGCAGGGTGCTGCCAGCCCCATCTAAGTAGAGTGTGGCAAAAGAAAGGGGCAGTGAGACCAGCCCACTCACCTGCCCAAGCAGACAGAGACACACTGCTGGGGAAAATATTGTGCGGCTCCCCCATGCTGTCCTTGCAGCTCTTGAGGGGACAAAGTTTGCTGCTTCCAATCCAGGAGTAGAGAGTCGGAAATAAGGGGCCTGTTGCCATTACCCCTGCTTCTGGGAGGGGCAGGGAGTCTTTCTGCTTCCATCTGCAGAAAAGAACCTGGGGATTACAGTGCATGAGAAGCTGGATATGAGTCAGCAGTGTGCCCTTGTTGCCAAGAAGGCTAACGGCATATTGGGCTGCATGAGTAGGAGCATTGCCAGCAGATCGAAGGAAAGGAGTACTAGTGGCACCTTAGAAACTAACCAATTTATTTGTTAATTTATTTATTAGTCTCTAAGGTGCCACTAGTACTCCTTTTCCTTTTGTGAATACAGACTAACACGGCTGCTACTCTGAGAGCGAGGGAAGTGATTATTCCCCTCTATTCGGCCCTGGTGAGGCCACATCTGGCGTATTGCGTCCAGTTTTTGGGCCTCCCCACTACAGAAAGGATGTGGACAAATTGGAGAGAGTCCAGCGGAGGACAATGAAAATGATCAGGGGACTAGAACACATGACTTTTGAGGAGAGGCTAAGGGAACTGGGATTGTTTAGTCTGCAGAAGAGAAGAGCGAGGGGGGATTTGATAGCAGTCTTCAATTACCTGAAGGGGGGTTCCAAAGAGGATGGAGCATGGCTGTTCTCAGTGGTGGCAGATGACAGAACAAGGAGCAATGGTCTCAAGTTGCAGTGCGGGAGGTCTAGGTTGGATACAAGGAAACACTATTTCACTAGGAGGGTGGCGAAGCACTGGAATGGGTTACCTAGGCAGGTGGTGGAATCTCCATCCTTAGAGATTTTTAAGGCCCGGCTTGACAAAACCCTGGCTGGGATAATTTAGTTGGTGTTGGTCCTGCTTTGAGCAGCGGGTTGGACTAGATGACCTCCTAAGGGCTCTTCCAACCCTAATATTCTGTGATTCTATGATCACACCAAGTGGTTGGCAGGGCTATAGTGCACAGGCAGTGCTGTGGGGTTTCCCATGTAACTGCGTATGCCAGGCACCAGATTGCCTTAATTCAGCCCTGTGTGTACTCATTTAACATGCCCCTTACTGGGACACTTTGCTGGTTCCTTTGTCCTGTTCCACAGGAAACCTCCATCCGTTATTATTCTAAATCCATGTAAACACACTCATGCAAGTTATTGATGTTAGATCTATTTGTCCCATGGGACCTCCAGCTCTGACAACATAGGAACTTGAGAAAAATGGTGAGGAAAAGGTCAGACACTGAATCTTGGCAATGCAGCCAGAAGCCTGTGGTTTGCAGGAATCATCTGTTCAAGACTGAGACAGTCTTATTTGGAGTAAGGACAGGTAAAGTGATAAGGAAAGTGATTAAGGTATGAGGAAGTAGAAGAACATCTACTACAGTGTTTTTCAAAGTTCGGGCCGCAACCCAGTACTGGCCCGTGGCATGTAAGGCACTGGGTCGCCTTGCTCAGACCCTAGCGGCTCTGGTCACCACTGCCGACTGGGACATTAGAAGTTCTGTTGGCAGTGCTGGCCAGGTAAGGCAGGCTAGTGCCTACCTGTTCTGACACTGCACTGTGCCCCGGAAGCAGCCAGCAGTGGGTCCGGCTTCTAGGCAGGGGGACCATAGGGCTCTGCATGCTGCTCCTGCCCCCTCAGGTGAAAGCTCCGTGGAGCCACTTGAGCGCCTCTGTCTAGGAGCTGGACCTGCTGCTGGCCACTTTTGGGGCACAGTGCGGTCCACGGTGCCATGACAGGTGGGAAGCCTGCCTCTGCACTCCGGCTGCACCACTGACCGGGAGCTGCCAGAGGTAAGCCCACATCCCAACCCTGCTCCTCAATCCCCTGCCCCAGCCCTGAGCCCCTCCCAAACCCAGAGCCCCTTCCTGCATCCCAAACCACTCATCCCTGGCCCCACCCCAGAGCCTGCACCCCCAGCCCATAGCCCTGACCCCCTCCCGCACCCTAACCCTCTGCCCCAGCCCTGAGCCCCCTCCCACACCCTGAGCCCCTCATTCCCAGCCCCTCCCCACAGTCTTCACCCCCGAACCCAAATCCCAGCTCTGTTGAATTTTCTTCAACTGGGTCGCCAGAAAAAAAGTTTGAAAACCACTGATCTAGTACAAGGGATCTTGGCAAGACGCAGAAAATGGGCCAGTAGAGTAATGTAGGGGGAAGCATGATTAGGTGGGAAAGGGTTTGAAGAAGTGATCATTGTAATTTAGGGGAATGGGTCTCACAGCAGGCTGAAACAAATGGGCATTCAGATGAGGAATATGGCTGTATATATATATATATATATATTTTAATCAAGGATAGGGTATAGCCAGAAGAAACAGATGAGAGGAAGAGAGGGTGAATTTAAGGAAATGTCTTTTAAAATGGAACAGAGCCAAGGTATGCGTGATTCTGAGGACTGAATTATTTTTTTTTGTCTGAAACCAGTAGTGAACAGGATCTGAGAGTGTGTTGAAGAAGGGGATGACATCTTGAAAGGTAGTAGACCTTAACAGCTTTTTAATTAAAAGAGTCTCTGATAAGAATTCACATAGGTAACTGATCTTGTTTCAGAGTAACAGCCGTGTTAGTCTGCATTCACAAAAAGAAAAGGAGTACTTGTGGCACCTTAGAGACTAACCAATTTGAGCATAAGCTTTCAGTGAGCATAGCTCACTGAAAGCTTATGCTCAAATAAATTGGTTAGTCTCTAAGGTGCCACAAGTACTCCTTTTCTTTTTGATCTTGTTTCAAAAATCAAACGGGTTCAGGAAAGTTTCCAAGAAGAATATGACACTGACTAAGCTCACATTAGTTATGGACATCACAAAGAGGTTTATTACTATTTTGGGATTCTGGTAATGACTAAGATAAATGCTTAATCCAAAGGGAGATCAGGGAGAGAAAGAACTGAAGGTGTAAGCCAGTGGCAGAAAATGTTGCCAAAAGCACAACTGTCACATCTGAAAGGCTTACAATGAAATAAGATAAAGTCACAAGGAGACCAGACTGCATCAATCAATGACTGCATCTGCCTAATTGCAAAGGCCAGGGTGGGACATCCTTTTCATTTGAACTGGAGGGAGTGGTTACTGAAAAACTAATTCCTGGTACCGCTGATTATGTAGAAGCAGATGTTCATCTAGAAGTGTTAAATAGACATAAATACATAAAAAACAACAGTGTTAAGTACCATGTGCATTAAAATCAAGTTCAAGTGAACTGCAGTGCACATAACTGAAAAGTGCTCAAGCTTTGACATAGCCAATTGCAACAAAATTTGTGGAAATAGAGGCTTGAGCACTCCCTCTAGTGGATGATATGAAGAACTAGAGTCAAAAAGCCTGTGAAAGGAAGGAACATTACTATTAATCTCAAGCTAAAGTAGATTTGGATTAATCTTTTAAAAAAAACTAAAACAAAAAAGCTACAGCTGAATTGTTTTGGCTGCATTAAATATGTTCGGAGCAATACGATTTTTTTTTTTAATTCTGAACTAAATAGATCTAATCTAAATTTGATTTGTAAAGAATTATGCATCATGGAAAAGGAGAGTATGGAAAAGTGTTTTGAAGGAGGAAAGTAGCTTTGTGGAAGTTTGTGGGTAGTTACTCCCAAGAATGGGGGGCAACTTCGGAGAAAGCGCAAATGTAACAAGTAGAGCACGAAATAGAGTTAACATCTCAATAGTGAAGGAGAAATGGTAGATAGGGTGGGGATAAGCTGTGTAGAGCCTTGAAAGTGAAGACAAGCAGCTTATGTTTGATGAGACAGAAGGGAGAGCCAGTAGACGGATGCAAAAAGAGGGGTGACTGGTCAAAGTGGCACACTAGGACAATGTTCTTTGCAGCAGCATTCTGAATGGATGTGAGTGGAGCAATGGTGCATTTGTCAAGGCCAAAGAAAAGGATGTTGAGTAATCAAGATGAGAGATGATGAGAGCCTGGATGAGAGTTTTAACTATGCGGACAGACATGAAAAGCTGTATCTTGGACATATTATGTGGAAAGAATCTGCAAGATTTAGACATAGCCTGGATATGAGGACCAAAAGAGAGATCTGAGTTGAAGATGACACCCAGGGTTACAGGCAGGCTGGCGGTGAAACAGTAATGTGTTTGCAAAACAGTCTGTCTGATAAAAAGTCTAATACAAAATTCAACCATTGGCTTATCTAGTAAACCATCATTCTGTAAAAATGATATGTACACAAGTGTATGTTCTCTTAAAAATACTAAGAAGGCACTTGTGGACTCTATAAATTGCTGAGATCTAAAGAGGCAGGTACCTCATTTTTTCTAATAACCTAAATTTAATTTCAGACTTAAAAGCAACCAGACCAATTAGATTCCTGAGTCACCCAACAGTACTATTACAGATGGTCTTATGAGTTCTCTTTAACTGTCCATACGGGCAGTTATATCTTTTTATACATTCTTATTTTTATCTGGGATACATTTCTTTTGAAAGATGTGCATGCCACCACTAAGGTTGATTCTCTCTGCTCAGTATCTCTCTGGGTATGTGTAAGGGGACTGTTGCCCCCTTACTAACAGTCAGTGTGGGTGTTTTGGTTGGCTATCTCCCAATACTAAAAGAGGGAAGGGTCGATGGGAAATCAGGACCCTGAGACTGACAGTCCTCGGGAACAATGGGGAGAGGCCAATGCTCCAGGTCAGCCTGAATGACAGGGTGGGCAGGCTAATCAGAGTCAGGAGGCCAGGGAGGTCCTGTCCTCCGTGTGAACTGGATTTGCCTGGGTCAGACAGAGTGGGACCAAGCTAAGGAGAAAGCAGGGGCCCGAGCTAAGCTGGGGAGCAGAGCCGTGCCAGATCCAGAGAGAGCAGACCCTGTCCTGGGAGCAGAGCTGCAGCCCCAAAGCCAGAGGCACAGCCCAGAGAGAGCAGACTTGCCCTGGGAACAGAGAACTGCAGCAACCAGAGCCAGAGGGGCCAGAAAAGCAGCCCACAAAGCAGGTCAGTGCTGGGAACAGAGTCACAGAAGCAGCCTGCAGAGCAGACCTGTCCTGGAAGCAGAGCTGCAGCAACCAGAGCCAGAGGGGCCAAAGAAACAGCCCAGGGAGCTGGAGGCAGAGCAGCAGCAACAGCAGTGCAGAGGAGTGGTACAGCTGGGTGTGGTGAGCAGCTGGGGAGGGCAAGGGGGATCCTGGGCAGCAGGCCCAGCACAGGGAGACACCTCAGCCAAGAGGCTCTGCAGGCCAGGCTTGGATCGTAACCCTGACAGGGTGGGGGCGACACTAGGAAGAAGGGTCCTACCACTTAGAGCCTGAGAGCTTGTGGCCACCACCAGAGCAAGTGTCCAACCCACAGCATCCCTTCAGCAAAGCCAGGGCCTGAGAAGGCAGCCTGGGACTTACAAGGAACACACTGTGAACTGCCCTCACATTCCAGAGACACTGTTTGTGATGTTCCCTGCCACAGAGCGGGTTGATGTGTTTCCTTTAACCTTTCCCATTTTCCCTTACTCTTTTTAAAATTAATTGTTGATTAAATAACTGCATTTGATTTAACTTGTATGTAATGGTCAGTGGGTCAGAGAAGTGCCCAGTGCAGAGAGAGTACCCTGGAGTGGGGACACCCTAGCCCCTGTCCTAGGTGAGCACAGGCGGGTTGGGGGTCGAGCCCCCCAGGAATCCTGGGCCCAGCCTTGTTGGGGTTACGAGGACTGTGCCAGACAGGAGAGTGGAAGGGGAGTCCTCAAGGGCAGGGAGGCCACTGGGAAAAGGAAGTGGGAGTGAGGACTCAGATCCTTTCACTAGCCCACTTCACCGGGGTAGTGCAGAAGCCAGGAAAGTTCCCCACAAGAGCGGGACTATTCCCCCGCTTACATATGCTTACACTGCCAAAGAGCGTGCATTCTTAACTCAGGTTAGTGAACCCGAATTAGCTAACTTGGGTTAAAATAGCAGTGAAAACACAGTTAGTTGGCTTTTAAGTCAGGTTAGCAGCTCAAGCTAAAGCCTACAGGGGAGCCTAAGATTGAACTTGAGCTGCTAACTGGAGTTGCTGTGCCATCACTACTATTTTAACAGAGCTAACAGAAGTTAAGAACACACCTCTTTTTTGTTGTGTAGACATACTTGTTCATGGGTTTGGAGGGTGAGGTGGGTTAAGAACTACTGCCTACAGGACACACCCCTGCAAGTAAACCAAAAAAATATATATATTGTATGTATATATTACATGGTATCAGAACATTACAATATCCCTATTATAGTGTGTCCACAAGGATACCAGAAATTGTGTAGTTACTTGTCTTTATCTCTCCTGTTGAGCAAACCATGTTACAATGACAAGCTTCTTTTCCTTTCTAGTAAGGAAGATGCAATTAGGGTTTCCTAAGATGTCACTTTCCTAAGATTGGGTTTCATGTTAATCTGGAGTCAGTTCTGCTGTCATTGAAGTCAATTACTTCAATGGGAACTGGCTAGGTCCGTAATATCACTGTTACTTAACTATATTGGTATCATTTAGTACAAGTCTATTCAGTTAAGAAAGCAGGGTACCATAACTAAAAACTTTTCCCCCGAAAGTACCCTTTGAATAAAGCGCGCACACACAACAAAAACAACCAACAAAAAAACCCGTAGTTATCCAGTTACAACATATACACATAAGTTAAAATCATTCTGTATTATACTACAATTTAAACAGACTGGTGGGAAAGTACTAAAATAAAACTGTATGGAAAATAAATCAAATTGATTGTACTTCATGGTTAAAATATTTTAAACACTTCAAGAATTAGGGCACTGGAACAAGTTTTCAGCCCTGTTTGTAATCACAGCCAAGGATTGAATGGGCTATGCAGGACTTAACTATTCTCTCACCTGTTGAGATGGTCCCTGCGGAACCCAGTTAAGGCACATCAGTATGACAGTAAGAAAAACTGCATTGCCACTGCATTGTGCTGTCAGTGTTTTGAGGGTAACAAGATAACTTCACGTATATGACACCTTTCAAAAAGAACAATTATATTTTTAATAAAAGATTTATAGCATTCTAACCTACAAATACATACTAACATCTTGTCTACATGCAGAAATTGCCCAGCAGCATTTCACTTCTATTTAGAGCATTTTAATGATTTTTAAAACTGTCTTAACAAAATTGAGGGAAATTTATATACATGAAAAGGTGTGTCAAACAACAAAAATCCAAATGCACCATTTTTAAAGTGTCAAAACAAATTTTTTTGACAATTTTTTTTGACAAATGTAACAAATTTTACATTTTTTTTATTTTTTTCCAACACTGACCATTCAGAAAAACCAGCATGAATTTGAGAAATGTTTTGGTGTCACTGAATCTGCATTTTTCACCAAAAAAAGGTTTTGGCTGAAAAATTTCTCTCATTTCCACTTTCAGTGCTCCCTCTGCTGGCACTCAGACAACATGAGAAAACAACATGACTCAAAGTAGAGCGGTGAGGATAGAAGCAGACCGAGGACAGGGACAGGTGCAGAGAGATTACAGGAACAAGCATCAAGGGGAGAAAATAGTAGTGACGGGGCAGGGACGTGGGTCTATTGCCCCGAGAAGACACTCCTCTCCAGAATCTTGAACCCAGGTCTCAGTAATCCTAACATTCTTCTGTCACCCACTAAATAGCTGTGAAACCCACCAACAAAATGTGTGCCTTCCCCTGCTAGTGGCAGGTCTAAATAGAGGATAATAGGCTTCTAATTCTACCAGTTTCTCTATAAGCTCAAATGGTAGAAGCCTGTGCTGTGGATCCAAAGACTTTAACCTTGTTGATGACAATGTAAGGGTCAATATGGATCCATAGAATGGGATTCCTGTTTTTTCGATTTTTTCAACACTTAAGAAATCACATAAACTATGTTAAGAAGGTTAAAGTTTTCAAAGTCAAGCACTCAAGAGTTAGGATATGCCAGAATTCAGGTTGCCTATGAAACTTTAATGTGGCACCTTTGTGCATATACATTATCGTTTGGCTGTTAAATTACTTGTTCACAAGACTCCTGCTTCAGTCAGCTCAGCTCTAGGATTTAATTCAGTTTTGTAGCGAATGAAGCTAAAACAACAGAGATTGCTATCTGCCTATGTAGGTGATGCTACCTAGTCTTTTCTAATAGTTTGAACAGAAATAAGATTGCTGCAACTTGATTCTTGAAAACTTACAGTATTGAGTTGACATATTGACTGAACCCCCATTTTCCAAGGTGGACTATTTTACAACTATCAAATTATAGATATTCCCATTTTGGTGAGATGATCAAATCAAGAGGTGGCCAAGCAGGGCCAGCTCTAGGCACCAGCTAAGGGCAGGGCAAATCAGAAAGGGCGGCACTTCGGCCATTCTTGGGGCAGCACTCCTTCCTGGGTGGCACTTCGGCGGCAGCTTTTCATTTTCCCTTCCTCGGCGGCACTTCAGTGGCAGCGCTTTGGTTTATTTTTTCTTCTTCGGCGGCACTTCGGCAGCAGCTGTTTTATTTTTTCTTCTTCAGCGGCCGCTTTTTCTTTTTTGCGCTTCGCTGCTTAGGGCGGCAAAAAAGGTAGAGCCAGCCCTGTTGCCAAGAACAGACATTATCTAGTAAGGTAATTATCATACAGACATCCTGAAATATGACTTAACATATTTGAAAAGGATTTTTTTCAGAAGTTAAGAGGTATGACACCCAAAGGGGAAGATGTGAGAGAGGAAGTACAGCATTGGAGTGCTGCATCGTGCCTGTGTAAAGGCAAATATAATGATTCTGGTGCCTCTGAAAAAAGCATGCTTAGACAAAGCAGCTACTATGAAGAATGTACTGCTATTCCCTCCCCCTTCCCTTCCCCCCAGGTGGCCTCCAAGTACTGGACAGATGTACAGGAGATATAGGGCCCTATGCAAGTCCATCGTACTCAATCACATCCTCTTTGATGTGTGCAGTACCACTAGCAATGGTAACTGTTTCTTCAACTCTACCCACCCAATTCTGAGAGCACTGGTTGCTTCATTGAAACAGTTCTCTACAGGAACTATTTCCTTCAGAAGGAAAGAGGCTCCTTGGGCCATCTCTTTTCTCTGCAGCAATAGCCACAATTTGATCCCAAATACACACAGTCATGGCAAACCTTTAAATCAAACAACTCCACTCAGTAAAGGAAAGGCAAAATGTTTGTCAGTGCCTTGTGGAGCAGCTAAATTGAGAAAAATAAATGTATACTTCAAAAGAATTCTAGATTTTGTTCCTTTTTACAATTGCTATAATAAAAATGGAATGTGCTGGATATTTTACTTGTTTACATGTAAATGACAGTTCATGGTTTCATTTTCTAACAAGAAGTGAACAATTAAACAACAAGCACAACGGAGCCATCCTTGGATATCGTAGGCTACGTGTGAACTAAGGACACAGATTAAAGGGAATAAAAAAAAATCTTTAAGGTCTGCGATGTGAATTGAAGGTGGGAACAAACATGATCTTCTCAGAGTGATTTCTGGTGCCAAGTGCCAGACCACATAGAATAGAAAATTAATACTGCCAATCAGCTGACAGATGCACCCATTGAAGAGGAGGAGTCATGGAACTTCAATGGTTTCTGAGTTAATGGATGCTATAGTGACTGCTTATTAATGGGTTATTTTTAGAACCCTTGACAAATATCTTTTCTAGTGTGTCAATTAAGTTTACAAATAAAATGTGGGGAATTTTTTTCGATGACTGGCTGAAGTTAATACTGTCCCTTCAACTGCACATCATGCCATTAATTCTTCTTAGTTGCTCTTTAAAGTCCTGGACATTTTTTGCACCTCAATCATTATTAAAGTGCTTTGATATTCCTAAATGTGACTATGTATAAATGGCACCTTTTTAGAATTTGTCTCCTCTGAAAAATCATGCTGCTTTAACTATACCAGCATAAAGCCTGCCCAGTAGTGTGAAGCCAATTATAAATGTGCTTATACTGTTAAAGTTATTCCAGTATCAGAAGGGGAATGAGCTGTACCAGCATAAGGCTCTTTTATACCTGTATCCAGAAACTGGTCAGTATGACCTGGCAACTAGTGAAAAATTCTATGGCTGTCTACGCTGGCCCTTATCTACCACAGAATACTACTCACCTGTCTGGAAACATAGCTCCCACATCCCACTTCTCAATTCTAATCTCAAGACCATTGTGCAGATCATTATGAATACAGTAAAATCAGTTCCATAACCATGGCTTCCTGTCTGGTGCACACCTACCCAACCCAACTTGTCATGACATAAGAATCTTACAAGAATTCCATCGTGTCTGAGGGAACAACAATCTTCCAGTACATGAAGATAGAAATAATATACTTTGTCCCTTCTGACACAAATCCAGAAGTGCTTTTGGGTTGTAGCACAAGAACTCAACCATTCAGGGTTTTAACCTTACGATCAATGGGCAAGCATGATGGAAGACTGCCAATGTTCTAAACACCTCATCATGGACCCAGCCAAAAAACCCAGTGTGGCTTTTCACTCCCATGGAAAATATGAGCTACTTAAACCATATCTGCATATCACATGGCAGTTGCTTCTACATTCTCCATAAATGGGGACAGACACAATTTGATTTGTGATTGTGGAAATAAACTTCAGTCTACAGAACACCCATCAATCAATGTCCTAAACAATAATAACCTGGTGATATCTCTGCTATCCATGCCACATCACCCAAAGCAATCAATTGGATCACCAACCTAGACTTGGACAACTAACATTGCTATTGGTAAGCCATATGAAAGAATAAGACTGCATTCAGACTAGGGGTTGCACTGATATAACTATATTGGTTAAAAAAATCACCCCTCCTTAAAAAAATATAGTTATACAGGAGCCCAGACCTTATTTAAGAAATTTGTTCCCTGGGTGCAGTC
This sequence comes from Lepidochelys olivacea, assembly GCF_965140295.1. Classification (NCBI taxonomy): domain Eukaryota; kingdom Metazoa; phylum Chordata; order Testudines; family Cheloniidae; genus Lepidochelys; species Lepidochelys olivacea. The sequence continues at coordinate 38,556,014 of NC_140415.1, forward strand.
AGAGGCTTAGCTGCTCACTTTAGTTTCAAAATTAATTTTTTTTTTACTGATTTTCATTTCTATTAATCCTGTAAAGCCAACACAGCTATGCAAGATGGAGCGGTATTCTGTTTGGTTTTGTACATTGTCCATATAATTATTTACTAAATTCCAAACAGTTACATCTGTGCAAACTCATCGAAGGCAATGGGGCTTTGCGGATATCCATGAGGATAAGTCTGAGGACCCGAGCATGGCTTGCAGAACTTTCATTGCTGGTTGTGATACATTAGAAGGAAAAACCCATTTTGACTCTCGGGTTGAGTTTGTAGAGCTATAAGTTAAGGGAAAATCCAATCTCTTTACTTGTATACTGAGCACATTAGACATGTAAATCACTGAGAGAGAATAAAATGAAGCTCGATTATATCTGGTTTCTGTAAAGGGAGATTATGTCTTACTAATCTATTAGAGCTCTTTGAGGGGATCAACAAACATGTGAACAAGGGGGATCCAGTGGACATAGTGTACTTAGATTTCCAGAAAGCCTTTGACAAGTCCCTCACCAAAGGCTCTTATGTAAATTAAGTTGTCATGGGATAAGAGGGAAGATCCTTTTATGGATTGAGAAAGACAGGGAACAAAGGGTAGGAATAAATGGTAAATTTTCAGAATGGAGAGAGGTAACTAGTGGTGTGCCCCAAGGGTCAGTCCTAGGACCATCCTATTCAACTTATTCATAAATAATCTGGAGAAAGGGGTAACAGTGAGGTGGCAAAGTTTGCAGATGATACTAAACTGCTCAAGATAGTTAAGACCAAAGCAGACTGTGAAGAACTTCAAAAAGATCTCACAAAAGTAAGTGATTGGGCAACAAAATGGCAAATGAAATGTAACGGGGATAAATGTTTAAAAGAGAACTGGATAAATTCATGGAGGTTAAGTCCATTAATGGCTATTAGCCAGGATGAGTAAGAAATGGTGTCCCTAGCCTCTGTTTGCAGACGGTGGAGATGATGGCAAGAGAGAGATCACTAGATCATTACCTATTAAATTCAGTCCCTCTGGGGTACCTGGCATTGGCCACTGTCGCTAGATAGGATGCTGGGCTGGATGGACCTTTGGTCTGACCCAATATGGCCCTTCTTATGTTCTTATTGTTGATCAAGAGTCCATAGTATAGTAACTCCTCACTTACAGTCGTCCCGGTTAACCTTGTTTTGTTGTTACGTTGCTGACCAATTAGGAAATATACTCATTTAGAGTTGTGCAATGCTCCCTTATAATGTCATTTGGCAGCCGCCTGCTTTGTCCACTGCTTGCAGGAAGAGCAGCCAATTGCAGCTAGCTGGTGGGGGCTTGGAACCAGGGTGGACCAGCAGCCCCCCTATCAGCTCCCTGCTCCCCTAAGTTCCCTGTGCAGTGGCAGCTGCCCAGCAGGCTATCAATTGCTGGGCAGTTCAGCTGTCCCTCCCCCCACTGCCATGTGCTGCTCCTGCCGTCTGCCTTGGAGCTGCTTCCAGAGCCTCCTGCTTGCTGTGTGGGGGGAAGGGGGGAAGAGGAGGGCAAATGTCAGGGTGTCCCCCTCCCCTCTGCTCCCGCCCCTTGCTTACCCCATCTTCCATAGAGCAGGGGGGAACACACAACAGGGCTCAGGGAGCTTCCTGGCAGCAGCTGTGGTCTCAGCTTGCTGATCTACTTAACAAGGCAGTGTACTTAAGAGTGGGGTCAGTGTACTTAAAGGGGAAATGTGCATCTCTCTCTCACACACACACACACACACGGTGTGTGTCTCTGTTTGCCATGCTGTCTCCCTTCCCTCCATTTGTGCTGCCTTTTAGAGTGTGAGGCTACATTAACAATGAGTTAACCCTTGAGGGCTCAGCCAATTGCTAGTTCATCATTTAGCACTAAGGCATTCACTGGGAAATATCCCAGCCTTTGACTTCCCCACCTCAACTAAGCTTCACAATCATCATCACTGTGATTATTAATTAGTTTGTTTATTAAATTGTTGGTTTAAAACTTATATTGTGTGTGTGTACAAATATATAGTCTTTTGTCTGGTGAAAAATTTTTCCCTGGAACCTAACCCTCCCTATTTACATTAATTCTTATGGGGAAATTGGATTCACTTAACATAGTTTCGCTGAAAGTCGCATTTTTCAGGAACATAACTACAATGTTAAGTGAGGAGTTACTGTATGTCCATACCTTTAATACTACATACAGTTCAGGTCACCCCATGACAAAGATGATATATTAGAATTGGAAAAGGTATAAAGAAGGGCAACAAAAATGATTATTCTCTCCTCAGATGGCACAGCTTTCATGTAAGGAGAGATTAAATAGGGATGTGTTATTTACTCCTTCACATAACACAAGAACCAGAGATCACCTTAAGAAATTAATAGGAAGCAGGTTTAAAACAAATATAAGGAAGTATTTCTTCATACTACGCACAGTCAACCTTTGGAACTCATTGCCACGGGTGCTGTGGAGATCAAAACTATAACAAGGTTCAAAAAAGAACTAGATATGTTCATGGAGGATAGGTCCATCAATGGCTATGAGCCAAGATGATCATAAGAACATAAAAACAGCAATACTAGGTCAGACCAAAGGTCCACCTAGCCCAGTATCCCGTCTTCCAACAGTGGCTAATGCCAGGTGCTTCAGAGGGAATGAACGGAACAGATAATCATCAAGTGATCCATCTGCTGTCGCTCATTCCCAGCTTCTAGCAAACAGAGGCTAGGGACACCATTCCTGCCCATCCTGGCTAATAGCCATTGATGTACCTAATGCTCCATGAATTTAGCTAGTTTTTTTTTTTTATCTAGTCTTGGCCTTCACAACATCCTCTGGCAAGGATTTCAATGGGTTGACTGTGCGTTGTGTGAAGAAATATTTCCTTTTGTTTGTTTTAAATCTGCTGCCTATTAATTTCATTTGGTAATCCCTAGTTCTTGTGTTATGAGGAGGAGTAAATAACATACTTATTTACTTTTTCCACACTCATCATGATTTTATAGACCTCTATCATATCGCCCTTTGTCATCTCTTTTCCAAGCTGAAAAGTCATAGTCTTATTAATCTCTCCTCAGATGAAAGCTGTTCCATATAGCTAATCATTTTTGTTGCCCTTTTCTGAACCTTTTCCAATTCCAATATATTTTTTGAGTGGGGTGACCACATCTCCACGCAGTATTAAAGATGTGGGCATAACATGGATTTATAAATATATGGTCAGGGATGCAACCCTATGCTCTGGGTGTCCCTTGCCTCCGATTACCAAAAGCTAGGAGTGAACGATAAGGGATGGATCACTCAATGAGTGAGTGTTTTTTTCATTTCTTCTGAAGCACCTGGCATTGGCCACTATCAGAAGACATAATACTGGGCTAGATGGACCATTGATCTAATCCAGTATGGTCATTCTTATGCACGAGTTACTTCTCAGAGCAGAGTCACATTTTCAAAAGTTTATATACTCTTTTATCTAAGGCTATAACAGTGCCATAGATTTGTAGGGCACATTACAGATGAGCAATAGTGATATTCAGTACTTATAAGGTGTTCTGATGTGTTCAAAGTGCTGTACAAATTTGAACTGTGAACATAATATATTAAGTTAATGTATGCACAGTACTTTGAACAGGTAACACATTATGTAAGTGATATGCATGGATCATTAATATAATTAATTAGCCAAAATAAGATGATAGGTCCCTGCCACAAGGAGCTTACAACTTAAATTATGAAGAACAGTGAGTGATGACAATGTCAAAAACTTTTTGGTGGTTCAAATTTTAACAGTTAGGTTCAGGCCCATAGCACAGGAAAAACACTGAAACATTAAAAAGAGAATAATGATTAATCAAATTAATTTTAAGGAGAGATTTGAAAGAGCAAAGGGATATTTGCACAGTAGCAAGGGGATGCTTTTAATGATCAGGGGCAGCATCAAAACATGAAGTAAAGAGTGAAAGAAGGAGACAAAGGTTTTGTTAAGACATGAAAACCTGGTAATATGCAAGTGGGAGAGTTTGTGGAAAATGAGGGCTGAGATGTGGACTGCACAGAGAGCTCTGAAGGTTAGTTTTAAATTGATGTGTAATGAAACAGGGAGCAAATAAATGGATTAAATAGAGTATTTGGGGGGGTGGAGCAGAAGAGACATGCTTGGAGTAGCATGAACATGTTTGTTTAGCTGCAGTATTTTGACTAAACTGGAGAGAGTAAAACTGGGGAGGATGAAGGAAAAGTTTAGAGTAGACCAGGCAAGATACACCAGGGTAAGACTCAGTTTTGGCTCCGGAGACAAGAGAAGAAGGTTAGAATTTGAACATGCTTTAAAGAGAAGTAATGGTTTTGAGAAAGCATAGGTTTGAGAATGACAACCACAAGGCTGCAAACCTAAAAGACAGAAAGGCATGGGGAGTCAGGGGAGAAGGAGAAAGGAAGAAGTGGAAAGAGGAAAGGCAAGCTCAATTTTTTGTTTTCAAGTTGGGTAAGTGACAGAGTATTTAAGAAGAGTTATTGTAAAATTGATTAAAAAACAAGCCTTATTCTTAAAAAGATGTTGCATTTTGGCTGTCCTCAATTTCTACAGCACTGAGAGTAGATTTAAAAATAAGCCAAACAAATACAGATGTTCATCTGGGACTGAAAACAATAAAGGAAATCTTTAAAGAAAAAAAAGTATACCAGCAGCAAATCTGTCCTGTGTACGTGCATAAAAAAAGCTTATTGAAACTTTTAAAAAAGAAAGACCCCTCCTTCAGGAAGTGCAAAGGCTTTTTAAAGGTTCCTAATGATGGTGCTATATTGTTTTCATAACATCATTTCAAACTAAAGCCTTTTAAGACCTGTCTCATACTCCCATAATTGCCAGCCAATAGAGTATTGCATGGCAGGAGAAAAGAAATCTGCCCTTTAACAGGTTTTAAATGAGCATGTTAAAAATCTAGAAATATCATTAAAAGTCCTTTGAAAGCACTTCACACACTGTTCTTTTACATTCGTATGTGTTTCCTGTCAGAAGCCAAAATGGCCTGTTGCTCTGTGATGTAGGATTTTTATACTTGGGTTAAAATTGGAAATATCAGTTTTATGTTTACAATAAACATCCCTAACTATGAGAGTAATTTTCAAAATCTCTGTTTCACTGAAAAACGAACCTGAATGCATTTTATGAAAACTTATGTCCCCAAAGTGTTAAATGAATTCCATGTGTCCAATGAGTGATGTCAAGGGTTTGGAAGCATGGAAGAAACAGTATGTTCCTGAAATTCGGCAGTCAGGTATATGCAGGTATATAACTGCACACTGATTCTGTATGTGAAAAAGAGGTCTGAATGCATTTGTTCAATCAGGTCACAGAACTCTTCTGGCACAGAGTTGGCCTTGAGATTTTCTGGAATTCCAGAGATGTCTACATGTATAACGAAAGAGATACTTGACCTCCACGTATAAATTCACTGTTATATTTATGGGTGAAGAAGTTCAATGTAGCTCTTGGCCATCGGATTTGCTTCCACCCTCAAATTTCCTCTCTATACATGCTGTTAAAGAACAAGAAAAAATGTTTCATGTGAAATGACAGTAGTTACTCCTAACTAACAGTAGAGGGGGCTCACTTCTTACAAAAACAAAATCAAACTTGTATTAGATTTAGAATTAGTAGGGGAAGCAAAAGTGGATAGGAACCTGGGAGGCAGTGACCATGAGATGGTCAAGTTCAGGATCCTGACACAGGGAAGAAAGGAGAGCAGCAGAATACGGACCCTGGACTTCAGAAAAGCAGACTTTGATTCCCTCAAAGAACTGATGGGCAGGATCCCCTGGGAGGATAACATGAGGGGGAAAGGAGTCTAAGAGAGCTGGCTGTATTTTAAAGAATCTTTATTGAGGCTACAGGGACAAACCATCCCGATGTGTAGAAAGAACAGCAAATATGGCAGGCGACCAGCTGGGCTTAACAGTGAAATCCTCGCTGATCTTAAACACAAAAAAGAAGCTTACAAGAAGTGGAAGATTGGACAAATGACCAGGGAAGAGTATAAAAATATTGCTCGGGGATGCAGGAGTGAAATCAGGAAGGCCAAATCCCACCTGGAATTGCAGCTAGCAAGAGATGTTAAGAGTAACAAGAAGGGTTTCTTCAGGTATGTTAGCAACAAGAAGAACGTCAAGGAAAGTGTGGGCCCTTTACTGAATCAGGGAGGCAACCTAGTGACAGAGGATGTGGAAAAAGCTAATGTACTCAATGCTTTTTCTGGCCTCTGTCTTCATGAACAAGGTCAGCTCCCAGACTGCTGCACTGGGCAGCACAGCATGGGGAGGAGGTGACCAGCCCTCTGTGGAGAAAGAAGTGGTTCGAGACTATTTAGAAAAACTGGAAGAGCATAAGTCCATGGGGCCAGATGCGCTGCATCTGAGAGTGCTAAAGGAGTTGGCGGATCTAATTGCAGAGTCATTGGCCATTATCTTTGAAAACTCATGGCGATCCGGGGAGGCCCTGGACGACTGGAGAAAGTCTAATGTAGTGCCCATCTTTAAAAAAGGGAAGGAGGATCCCGGGAACTACAGGCCAGTCAGCCTCACCTCAGACCCTGGAAAAATCATGGAGCAGGTCCTCAAGGAATCAATTTTGAAGCACTTGGAGGAGAGGAAAGTGATCAGGAACAGCCAGCGTGGAAGGGCAAGTCATGCCTGCCTCATCTAATTGCCTCCTATGATGAGATACCTGGCTCTGTGGATGAGGGAAAAGCAGTGGACGTGTTATTCCTTGACTTTAGCAAAGCATTTCTACCGTCTCCCACAGTATTCTTGCCAACAAGTTAAAGTAGTATGGACTGGATGAATGGACTATAAGGTGGATAGAAAGCTGGCTAGATCATCAGGCTCAATGGGTAGTGATCAATGGCTCCATGTCTAGTTGGCAGCCGGTATCAAGTGGAGTGCCCCAAGGGCCGGTCCCGGGGCCGGTTTTGTTCAATATCTTCATAAATGATCTGGAGGATGGTGTGGATTGCACCCTCAGCAAGTTTGCAGGTGACACTAAACTGGAGGAGTGGTAGATACGCTGGAGGGTAGGCATAGGATACAGAGGGACCTAGACAAATTAGAGGATTGGGCCAAAAGAAATCTATGAGGTTGAACAAGGACAAGTGCAGAGTCCTGCACTTAGAACGGAAGAATCCCATGCACCGCTACAGACTAGGGACCGAATGACTAAGCAGCAGTTCTGCAGAAAAGGACCTAGGGGTTACAGTGGATGAGAAGCTGGATGAGAGTCAGTGTGCCCTTGTTGCCAAGAAGGCTAACGGCATTTTGGGCTGTATAAGTAGGGGCATTGCCAGCAGATCGAGGGACGTGATCATTCCCCTCTATTCGACATTGGTGAGGCCTCATCTGGAGTACTGTGTCCAGTTTTGGGCCCCACACTACAAGAAGGATGTGGAAAAATTGAAAGCGTCCAGCGGAGGGCAACAAAAATGATTAGGGGACTGGAACACATGACTTATGAGGAGAGGCTGAGGGAACTATGATTGTTTAGTCTGCAGAAGAGAAAAATGAGGGGGGATTTGATAGCTGCTTTCAACTACCTGAAAGGGGGTTCCAAAGAGGATGGATCTAGACTGTTCTCAGCGGCAGCAGATGACAGAACAAGGAGTAATGGTCTCAAGTTGGACTGGGGGAGATTTAGGTTGGATATTAGGAAAAACTTTTTCACTAGGAGGGTGGTGAAGCACTGGAATGCGTTAACTAGTGAGGTAGTGGAATCTCTTTCCTTTGAGGTTTTTAAGTTCAGGCTTGCCAAAGCCCTGGCTGGGATGATTTAGTTGGGGATTGGTCCTGCTTTGAGCAGGGGGTTGGGCTAGATGACCTCCTGAGGTCCCTTCCAACCCTGATATTCTATGATTCTATGATTCTTCGACAGCTCACAACAAACTACAGGGTAATATGCTAAAAATGCATTAGAAAGAGCTTTCAGTATAGAACTAGTACTAAACAGCTTTCTTCCCCTTAGCAAAATCAGTAAGGATAACACCCTAATAATTATAATGAGCAACTGTGAAACATTTCAATTCAGTATGAAAGGCAGAAGTTACCACCACCTGGAAAGCTCACTTGTCAAGTGTAATACATTCTAAAAGATATTCGTAAGATTCAAATTTACAAACTATCCCATAACACTTTTGAAGATTTGTAAATATTTTACATTTTTAATCATGATGTTTTCTGAAGTGACTAGAATAAACTTATTTGGCTAAATCTTACTTTTTGCTTCCATTTTATTTTAAAAATGCACTATATTTTGATCAATAGAAAAATAGATATCACCTAGAGCCTATGTCTATCTTTCTGTAATATCCTTGGGTATTTATGTTTCTTTATCTATTCTTTTTCTTGTGGCAGAGTGATAGGATGGTAGGAGGAAGGATATATTGAAATACTGTTAGATCTGAACACACATATATAAATTAATCTTCCTGGAGGGACACACCCAAACAGTAGTGATCAGAAACTGCACCTCCACCATTTAGGTTCTTCTTTTGTGGAGTCAGAAAAGGGTCAATTCTCTCTTCACTTCTATTCAGCATTTACATGGAGTTACAGTAGAATCTCAGCATTATGAACACCAGAATTACAAATGGACCGGTCAACCACACCCCTCATTTGGAACTGGAAGTATGCAATCAGGCGGCAGCAGAGACCAAAAAAAAGGGGCGGGGGCAAATACAGTACAGTGCTGTGTGAAATGTAAACTACAATAAAAAGATTTGACTAGGTAAGGAAAAAGTTACTCACCTGGTGCAGTAACGATGGTTCTCTGAGATGTGTCTCCCTCTGGGTACTCCACTGTAGGTCTGCTTGCGTCCCTGCGCTGCTGATGGGAGAATTTTGGTAGCACTGTCCATTAGGCCCGCACATGTGCTGTATCTTCTCATGCCCCGCCACAAGGCTAGCCAGCTACCGCAGAGTCACTGACAAAAACTCTGACGTAGAGGGGAGGAGGGTGGGTCGTGGAGCACCTACAGAGGGACATATCTCGAAGAACCATCATTGCACACGGTGCGTAATTTCTTCTTCGAGTAGTGTCCCTATGGGTGCTCTATTGTAGGTGACTCCTGAGCAGTATCCCTAGTGGAGGATTGGGGCTTTGGCATCGAGTCAGTTACAGATGACAGTACTGTGGAGCCAAAGATGGCATTGGAGGCAGAGTCCCCAGGAATCTCAAAGTGATCTGCGAAGATATGGGCTGACGCGTACATCACTACTCTACAGATTTCTGAGATAGGGACAATCTTGAAGGTGCTGATGGTTGAGGAGATTGACCTCATGGAGTGCATGCAAATAGTATCTGGAGGTGTCCTGTTGCAAATCTTATAATATTGTCTAATGCCTATGGCGCTGGGCGGGGGGGAAGGGGGGTGTCTCTGAGCGCTGCTCCTGCCCCGAACGCCGACTCTGCAGCTCCCATTGGAACTGCAATCATTGGGAGCTGTGGGGGCAGTGCCTGTGGGCAGCGGCGCACAGACACCCTCCTGCCCCCCCCACCTAAGAGCTGCTGCCAGAAGGGTGTGTGGGTCACTTTCAGGAGCCACCCGAGGTAGCGCTGCACCCTTCACCGTCTCCCGCATCCAACCCCTTGCCCCAGCCCAGAGCCCGCATCCTGTACCCAAACTCCCTCCCAGATCCCAACCCCGCTCCTGCACCCAAACTCCCTCCCGGAGCCTGCACCCTGGACCCCCTCCGCACCCAAACTCCCTCCCGGAGCCTGCACCATGCACCCTCTCCTGCATTCCAACCCCCTATCCCAGCTCGGCGCCTGCACCCTAACTCCCTCCCAGAGCCTTAGGCAGGTGTGTGGGATAGTGGGACTTGGACCCATTCTGGGCACCACCAAAAATTATACAGACCTGCTGCCTGTTGCAAACGGACTGCTAATGGCTCTGTTCCCAGCCAACAGTGGTTGAGAAGGAACTAAGGTGGCAAGGGGAGTTAAACAGTGCACGCAGCTTAGCCTTGTGGCGGGCATGAGGAGAGACAACATGTGTGCAGGCCTAACAGACACTTTTACCAGTTTTCTGATCAGCAGAGCAGGGACGCAAGCACATCTACAATGGAGCACCCACAGGGACACTGCTCAAAAAAGAAACGGTTTCTGTGCTCGTTTCATTTAAATTAAGATGGTTACAAGCAGCATAGTAAAGTTTCAAAGCTGTATTAAGTCAATATTCAGTTGTAAACATTTGAAATAGCCACTATAGCATTTTGTTCAGAGTTATGAACATTTCAGAACACCTTCATTCTCAATGTGTTCATAACCCTGAGATTCTACTGTACTATGAAAATTACTACAACAACCTGGATTCAAGTGGCAGCAATATGCCGATGAGACACAGCTCTACTTACCTTTTGCCCTATATGACTAAACTACTACCACCAAGATTGCCCAGTACTTGGATGAAATCAGCTCACAGTTGAACAGCTGTTGAATCTGAACCCAAGCAAGAGAAAAAAGTTATGCTGGTGGGCAGAGGAAAGAGGAAATACCCACAATTCACTAATTCAGTCTATAGCAATGTACCTAGTTTCCTTGCTGACGCCAAGCTCTCATATACCATTATCTGCAGTAAGACTTTTATCACCTCTATTTGACTATCAGATTCATTCCCATCTGAGGCCTGGTCTACACTACAAAGTTAGGTTCAATTTAGCCGCGTTAGTTCGATTTTATAATGAATGTGTCTACACAACCAACCCTGTTCCGTTGACCTACAGGGCTCTTAAAATCAACTGCTGGACTCCTCCCCGATGAGGGGAGTAATGCTAAAATCGACCTTCCTGTGTCAAATTTGGGGTACTGTAGACACAGTGCTGTGCAATTCGATGGTATTGGCCTCTGGTAGCTATCCCAGAGCGCTCCAATGTGACCTCTCTAGACAGCACTTTCAACTCTGATGCACGAGCCAGGTACACAGGAAAAGCAGCGGGAACTTTTGAATTTCATTTCCTGTTTGGTCAGCTTGGCAAGCTCAGCAGAACAGGTGACCATGCAGTCCTAGAATCGCAAACGAGCTCCACCATGGACCGAAAGGGAGACCCTGGATCTGATTGCTGTATGGGGAGAAGAATCTATGCAGGCAGAACTCTGATCCAGCAGAAGAAATGCTGATATGTGTGCCAAAATCGGACAGGGCATGGTGGACAGAGGCTACACCAGGGACACACAGCAGTGCCACATGAAAATTAAGGCGCTCAGGCAAGCCTACCAAAAGACAAAGAAGGCAAACGGTCGCTCCAGGTCAGAGCCCCAGACACGCTGCTTCAATGATCAGCTGCATGCCATTCTGGGAGGGAGGGGGCTCCCACTACCCCACCACTGTGCGTGGACACCTGCAAGGGGGGAGGGGTGGAGTCTCACGCAACACAGATGAGGATTCTGTGGATGAGGAGGAGGAGGAGGAAGAAAATGCACAGCAGGCAAGCAGAGAATCCATTCTCCCCAGCAGCAAGGACCTTTTCCTCACCCTGGAGCCAATACCCTCCCAGGGCATATTGTTCCCGGACCCTGAAGGTGGAGAAGGCACCTCTGGTGAGTGCACATTTGTAACAACACTACAGGGGTTAAAAGCAATAGTGTTCAATGTTTGATTTGCCCTGAACAATGGGGGTGCATTTGCAGCCAGTACAGCTACTGGGAAAGTCTGTTAACGTGTCTGGGGATGGAGCAGAAATTCTCCAGGGACATCTCAGTGAAGCTCTCCTGGAGGTACTCCGAAAGCCTTTGCAGAAGGTTTCTCGGAAAGGCTGCCTTATTTCGTCCTCCACAGTAGGACACTTTACTACTCCAAGCCAGAGCAAGTGGTCTGGAGTCATTGCAGCACAAAGCATAGCAGCAAATGGTCCTGGGTTTTGGTCACATTCATACAACGTTCAGTCTTTATCTTTCTGTGTCAGCCTCAGGAGAGTGATATCATTCATGGTCACCTGATTGAGATAGGGGAAGTTTTGTAAGGGAACAGTAATTCCCTCTGTTTGGTGATCCCTGACACTTTAGATCCTGGGCATACTAGGCTGTTTGTGCTTGGCTAAAAGGGATTATCCTGGAGAATAGCCAAGTTGGGGAAGAAGGGTGTGCTGCACATCCACCCCAAAACCACAGCAAACCCAACCGGCATTGGTTGCTATGGGAAAGGAGGGTGCTGCAGTTTGAAACCATTGCCACATGTTATGAATGCAGAAGAAGCCAACCCCACATACCCTTTGGCTTACCATGGCTGCCTGGAAAACTAATCCTGTTGCCCAGCCGTGTGTGATGTGTCACCATACCGGCAGGCACGCAATATAAAAGGGAAAGTGTGACCTTGTACCTAAAACACATGTGCTGTCTGCTGTGACTTGATTGATTCACTGTGAAAGAGTCTCCCTTTTGTTCTCAGAAACATATCTTCTTAAAAGTCTACTCTCCCTTTTTTCTACCCCTGCAGCTGCAAATGCTTCTCTGCTCCCTGCATCAACTCCACCCCTGAGGTTATTGCAGATTAGAAGGCAGAAAAAACACACTCGCAATGACATGTTTTCAGAGCTCATGCAGTCCTCTCACACTGATAGGGCACAGCTGAATCATAGACTCATAGACTATCAGGGTTGGAAGGGACCTCAGGAGGTCATCTAGTCCAACCCCCTGCTCAAAGCAGGACCAATCCCCAATTTTTGCCTCAGATCCCTAAATGGCCCCCTCAAGGATTGAACTCACAACCCTAGGTTTAGCAGGCCAATGCTCAAACCACTGAGCTATCCCTCACCCCCATGGAGACATTCAGTGGCAGATGCCAGGAAAGCATTAAGTGAGCATGATCAGATCGCTCAGGAGGAGATGCTGAGGCTAATGGGGGAGCAAACGGACATGATGAGGCATCTGGTTGAGCTGCAGGAAAGGCAACTAGAGAACAGACCCCCACTGCACCCATTGCGTAACTGCCTGCCCTCCTCCCATATCCTCCTCATCCAGACGGTCAAGAACGCAGCGGGGGGAGGCTCTGGGCACCCTGCCACTCAACTTGGGGATGGCCCAAGCAACAGAAGGCTGTCATTCAAACAGCTTTGATTTGTAGTGTGGCTACAATAAGCAATGTGGCCTTGTCCTTCCCTCCTCCCCCACCCCAAGCCGTTATCAAACCCTTTGGACACCCAGGCTTCCTTGTACTAGTCAGCGTTGTCAGTGATCTCAAGGTTTTTTTAATAATAAAGAATGAATGGATTCAGAACAATAGGGACTTTATTTCCTGTGCCAGCTATGGTCGAAGAGGGGAAGAGGGATTGGCTTACAGGGAAGTACATTCACCAAAGGGGTGGCTTTGCATCAAGGATAAACACACAACTGTCACACCGTAGCCTGGTCAGTCATGAAACTGTTTTTCAAAGTCTCTCTGATGTGCAGCACACCTCGGTGTGCTCTTCTAATTTCTCTGATGTCTGGCTGTTAAAAATTGGCTGCCAGGCAATTTGCCTCAACCTCCCACTCCACACAGCAAGCAGCAATAACAATGGGAATATTGTTTCGCTGAGATCTAACCTACTCAGTAAACCGTGCCAGTGCCCTTTTAAACGTCCAAAGGCACATTCTGCCACCATTCTGCACTTACTCAGCCTACAGTTGAACTGCTCCTTACTGCTGTCCAGGCTGCCTGTGTATGGCTTCATGACCCATGGGAACAAGGGGTAGGCTGGGTCCCCAAGGATAACTATTGGCATTTCAACATCCCCAACGGTAATTTTCTGGTCTGTGAAGAAAGTCCCTTCTCGCAGCTTTCTGAACAGTTCCAAAAGATGCAAGCGTCATGCACCTTTCCTGACCATTCCATGTTGATGTCAGTGAAACGGCCCTTGTGATCCACCAGTGCTTGCAACACCATTGAGAAGTACCCCTTGTAATTTATGTACTCTTTGGCAAGGTGGTCTGTAGCCAAGATAGGGATATGCGTTCAGTCTATCGACCCACCACAGTTAGGGAACCCCACTGCATCAAAGGCATCCACTATGACCTGCACATTTCCCAGAGTCACTACCCTTCTTAGCAAAAGGGTATTGATTTCCCTGGCTACTTGGATCACAGCAGTCCCCATGGTAGATTTTCCCATTCCAAACTGATTCCCGACTGACCGGTAGCAGCTTCCACAGTGCTATCGCCACTCACTTCTCAACTGTCAGGGCAGGTCTCATCTTGGTATTCCTGCACTTCAGGGTGGGGGAAAGCAACTCACAAAGTTCCATGAAAGTGGCCTTACGCATGCAGAAGTTTCACAGCTACTGTGAATCATCCCATACCTGCAACACTATGCAGTCCCACCAGTCTGTGCTTGTTTGCCAGGTCCAGAATCGGCATTCCACTGTATCAACATGCCCCAATGCTGTCATGATATCCCAATTGCCACATCCCATGCTTTCAGGAACATCTGTGTCCATGTCCTCCTCACAATCTTCCTTATGCTGGCAGCTCCTAGCTAGGCTCTGCACATACTGCAGGATAATGCGGGAGGTGTTTTACAATGCTCACAAAAGCAGTGTGCAGCTGAGCGGGCTCCATGCTTGCCATGCTATGGCGTCTCCATGCATAATCCAGGAAAAAAGGCACAAAATGATTGTTTGCTGTTACTTTCAAGGAGGGAGAGAGGAAGGGAAGGAGGGAGGGAGGGGAGACTGACAACATGTGCCTAAAAACACCCGCGACAATGTTTTTGCCCCATCAGACATTGGAAGCTTAACCCAGAATTCCAATGGGTAGCAGGGACTATGGGATAGCTACCCACAATGCACCATTCCGTGAGTCGATCCTAGCCATGGTATTGATAATGCACTCCACCGACCTAATGCGCGTAGTGGGGACATGCGCGATCGACTGTATAAAATCGCTTACTAAAGATCAACTTCTGTAAAATTGACCTAATTTCGTAGTGTTGACATGCCCTTAGTCACCTCCCAGCCAGACGACAATATTGCATTTTACATAGGACATGAAGCCATTAGCCTTTGGGAAACTTCAGTTAGTACAGAATGCTGCAGTGCGTCTCCTCAGCAAAACAGACTTTTGGGAACACATCACACCTCCTCCTCACCCTCTACAGTACCTTTTGTTAGAATATTAAGTAGAGCTGTCAAGCAATTAAAAAATTAATCGAGATTTAAAAAAATTAATGGTGATTAATCATGCTGTTAATAATAAAATACTATTTATAAAAATTTTAGATGTTTTCCACATTTTCAAATATATTGATTTCAATTACAACAGAATACAAAGTGTACTGTGCTCACTTTATTGGAAATATTTGCATTGTAAAAATAAAAAAATATTTTTCAATTCACTTAATACAAGTATTGTAGTGCAATCTCTTTATCATGAAAGTTTAACTTATGAATGTAGAATTATGTACAAAAAATAACTGCATTCAAAAATAAAAAAAATGTAAAACTTTAGAGCCTACAAAGTTCATTCAGTTCTACTTCTTGTTAGCCAATCGCTCAGACAAACAAGTTTGTTTACATTTGCAGGAGATAATGCTGTCCGCTTCTTGTTTACAATGTCACCTGAAAATGAGACCAGGTGTTCACATGGCACTATTGTTGCTGGCATTGCAAGATGTTTACGTGCCAGATGTGCTAAAGATTCATATGTCCCTTCATGCTTCAACCTCCATTCCAGAGGACATGAGTCCATGCTGATGACAGGTTCTGCTTGATAATGATCCAAAGCAGTGCAGATCAATGCATATTAATTTTCATCATCTAAGTCAGATGCCACCAGCAGAAGGTTGATTTTCTTTTTTGGTGGTTCAGGTTCTGTAGTTTCTGCATCAGAGTGTTGCTCTTTTAAGACTTCTGAAAGCATGCTCCACACCTCATCCCTCTCAGGTTTTGAAAGGCACTTCAGATTCTTAAATCTTGGGTCGAGTGCCGTAGCTATCTTTAGGAATCTCATATTGGTACCTTCTTTGCATTTTGTCAAATCTGCAGTGAAAATGTTCTTAAAACATGACATGACATGACATGTTGGGTCATCATCCAAGACTGCTATAACATGAAATATGGCAGAATGTGGGTAAAACACAGAGCAGGAGACATACAAGTCTTCCCCAAGGAGTTCAGTCATAAATTTAATTAACACACTATTTTTTTTAACAAGCGCCATCAGCATGTTCTCTGGAATGGTGGTCAAAGCATGAAGGGGCATACAAATGTTTAGCAGATCTGGCACGTAAATACCTTGCAATGCCAGCTACAAAAGTGCCATGCGAACGTCTGTTCTCACTTTCAGGTGACATTGTAAACAAGAAGTGGACAGCATTAGCTCCTGCAAATGTAAACAAACTTGTTTGTCTGAGCGATTGGCTGAACAAGAAGTAGGACTGAGTGGACTTGTAGGCTCTAAAGTTTTACATTGTTTTGTTTCTGAGTGCAGTTATGTAACAAAAATCTACATTTGTAAACTGTGCTTTCACAATAAAGAGATTTCACTATGGTACTTGAATGAGGTGAATTGAAACATACTATTTCTTTTGTTTATCATTTTTACAGTGCAAATATTTGTAATAAAAATATAAAGTGAGCAGGGTCCACTTTGTATTCGGTGTTGTAACTGAAATCAATATATTTGAAAATGTAGAAAAACATCCACAATATTTAATACATTTCAATTGGTATTCTATTGTTTAGTAGTGTAATTAAAACTGTAATTAATCATGATTAAATTTTTTAATTTAGATTAATTTTTTTAGTTAATCATGTGAAACAGCCCTAATATTAAGTCAAATTAAAGTTTCAGGCCTTATCTTTAGGCATTCAGTGGTCTGGACCCAGGATAGTTAAAAGATTGCCCAGAGCTCCTGGAGGAAGATCATGGAGAGACAGCTTTCTTGGGGGCAAATCCTAGACCGGGGAATGAACTCACAAAGGAATTAATGACCATTACAAATCTTATCTTCCACTCAACATGCAAAGCTGACGTCACCTCTTAATTTTCTAACATAACACTTTGCAGTGTGTACATAAAAGAAAGTATTTTTTTAAAAAAGAACTACCAAAACAAAACACTACATTGTGTGCACAATTCTCCCCCTGGGGAGAGGAAGACCCCCCTCCTCCCCCGACACAAACACACATATTACAAATGTTAGTCACATCCCTTAATGCACTACTGGAGAGTACTCAGATACTACAGTGATGTTGGGCTTATAGTAAACTTTATAATAGTGATTAGAACAGAAAATGATTCTTGTTTGATTATAGACAAATGGAATCATTGTACTGTAAGAAACTC
Organism: Lepidochelys olivacea; assembly: GCF_965140295.1. Classification (NCBI taxonomy): domain Eukaryota; kingdom Metazoa; phylum Chordata; order Testudines; family Cheloniidae; genus Lepidochelys; species Lepidochelys olivacea. The sequence continues at coordinate 38,573,325 of NC_140415.1, forward strand.
AAATGTTAATTATGCAGTAAAATATAAAGCATGTTTGAAAAAAATGCAATCATATAGGAGAAGCAGCATGAGATAAAGAAAACTAGTTTCCTTATCTGTACATTTTTGCTTAATAATACAAGACAGCCATCATCTGGACGTTACTGAAAGATATGCCTACTGAGTCCACCACAACAGAAGTAGCTTAGGGTTTTCCCCTCCACCCCATCTTCTAACTTGGAATTCAGTCTTCCTTCTTGCAGCAGCTGGACTGCCACAGCATTATATTCTAACTCTGGAAGATCATTTCCAAAGTTTACACTACTTAAACTAGACAGAACATTACCAATTAGGAATGTCATTATAGATTGTGTAGAGTTAAAAAAACCCGACAGACTCAATTTTACAAAGAATGTTTCATTATATAGGAAGAGTCTAACTTTCTCCAAAAATATTTTGAAACAGAAAATTCATTGAACCTGACCCATTCCTGTGAAAAGTTTCAATTCTAATGAATTGACATTTTTAACAGAAAAACATCTTGTCAAAAAATTGTGACCAGCTTTATTTATGAGCCAAGGAATCCCTGGTCTCTGAAGCTGATATGGTGCAGTCAGGAATATAGATGCTCTGTCTGCATTGCTGGCCTGCTTCAGTGGTATCAAAGTCTGAAACAAGTTAGTGCTCATTTTTCAGGAAAAAGAATGGAAAGTTCTAGTAGTTCTGAACTGTCTACTGAATTTGTATGCACTTAATGCCAATATGACTATGAACTGCAGGCAATGAAAGGAGATTAAAATGATCCTAACATTATTAAAGAAAAATTAACAACTGGATTTATTGGAAGTTAGAATAATGTGAGAATTTCCAGTTTGAGGTATATTAAAACAGAATTTATATGACCAGAAATTATACCAAAGAATAAAGGTTTTGGTAGTGGTGGGGGGTGGGGGTGGGAGTTGGTGTTTGGTTAATTATGAATAGCTTATGGCACATTTAGTGGACAGTATAAAGAAAAGTTTGTTTTAAATCCATTTTTAGCAGTAGATCATCCTGGTAATATGGATGTGCATGCCTACTTTCTTCACCTGAGCTATCAAAAACTCACATCAGTTAAGACAACACTGTGGATATTGCTACACTAGAATTTTTAAACTAATATTAAATTATTGCCAATTAACTCAAGCTAGCTAACATATTTGTACATACTAGTCTGGACATCCTGGAACAAATGTTTGTGGAGTGGCCAGACTAGCACATGTAAACACGATGGCTTACTTGAAGTAACTGGAAATCATTTATCTTGAATTTTAAAAAAACACAGTGCAGACAAACCATATAGGAAGAGAGATGTGAAATGACTGCATGGCTAGACCATGTATTTCCTTTGAAGCAGGACATGAAAATGACTGACAACGTATTATGGGAAAGGGAAGTTAGGATTACTGAGATCTATGAAGCACAAAAAGGCAGAGTGGAGCTATTTCTTGAATGAGAAATGGAATATTTTCTGTTCTGAATCTTGCTCAGGTGGTGGTACTAAGATTATGGGTTCTAAAGTTCTGTCTGGATAGAAATCCATTGGTATTAAGGTTGGAAGAAAGAAGAGAAAAAAAGAAATGTATTGAAATTCTAAGAAATATGAGTTTTTGTATGACATTTAGAAATCTGTCTGAGGTGAAGAAGAAAGGAAAATGTTTAATTTTCTCCTTAGGGTTAAGGACACTTAAACTGGCACATTTTACATTTTGTTGTTCTTGATCTGTTGAAGGAAGATTTCCATCATGCAAAGCAGAAAAATACTTCCCTGATCCAAAAGAACAAGAAAAGATTGTTTGTTAGATTAAGAGCTCATATATACTTCTGGTACCAGGTTTTTCCTTCTTTGATGAAAGAACTGGAATGAGTGAACAAGTTGTTCAGTGTGGATGAATCCCCAACATTTTCTCTGGTGGATTCTCTGAACAATTTAGTCTCATTTGATTTAATTTTTTCCTTCGTTTGATATGTTTTGGACCAACATAAAGTAGTTTGTGTGAGATTAGGCAGGGCATTACAACTCTCAGCCAATTTGGCCATTACCTTAAAACTTCCATTTTTTAAGAAAAATTTAATGACGTTGCAAATATATAGATATATATAGATATTCCCCCAAATACATTGGGAACATATTTTCATGTCCCCGAGAATAAAGTGCAGGGGGAAAGGTGTCAATAATCATTCTAGTCCCTGATTCCTCCATACCATTGAGGTATTATATTGGAAATGAGGTGGTCTTATGTGGGGTTGGCAAACTGCTGATGCAATCTGTGGCCACTCTGAAAGGATACAGGAACTTCCTGCACTGGAAAACAGGCTGAAATCATGGGTGGCATGAATATCTGGGCAAAAGCACTTCCCTTTTGTTTTAAAATTTACTGTGTCGATGGGGGGGGGGGGAGGGATAGCTCAGTGGTTTGAGCATTGGCCTGCTAAACCCAAGGTTGAGTGAGTGAGTTCAATCCTTGAGGGGGGCCATTTAGGGATCTGGGGCAAAAATTGGGGTTTAGTCCTGCTTTGAGCAGGGGGTTGGACTAGATGACCTCCTGAGGTCCCTTCCAACCCTGATATTCTATGATCTAAGTCCTGTTGCAGTAGCATTTAAGTGATGTCATAGCTGGGGCACTTTATTCCCTAAACTGACTGCTTTCTGCAATATTACAGCCATTTGGATTGTTCACTGACTCCAGTTGTTGGTGTGAATTACTAAACCACTTCCTGCTGCAGTGAAGTGAAGAACTTCTAGAAGGCCAAATTGATAGCCTAAGCTATGCCACTCTGGTGCACACACAGGAGACTGGAAGAAGAGAAATTCAGGCTTACCTTGCCTAGACATTTTGGCTGAGATGCTCAGAGTCAAATATGGGAGTTAGCCAAACAACTTGCTGCAATTTCAATGGAAGTTGTGAGAGTTTTGAAAATTTCAACCTCCATCAATGTAGACAGCCTATTACATATGGGCTAGATGATATGGGCTTGATCACTGATGACTTACTTAGGAAAGCTAAGACAATATGTGTAAAATGGTGAGAGGAACTAAGCCACAATGGTACACAAATTACACACACTCTCTCTGATAACGCAAGTTTCAGACTATTGGATGAGACTAGCATGTGAGAAAGAATTTTTTAGATCTTTCAATCACAGATATTTTCAACAGGCCCATCATCTTTGTCAGTTCTTGTAGTCTGAAAAAATATTATATATTTTCTTTTTGAGAATCATATGTATTGGGAGATTTCTCTTCTCACAAACTGGCTTGACCCTCTTTGTTCCTGCTCACACAGAAACTTCACTTTTTTTGGTTTTGGGGCTTTGAGTTAGGAAGCCACGCCCATCCCTGAACCAGTTCCCTCTCCTCTGTTCTTTCTCCATCTCCCCACTACAAGAAAAAATGCATTTTCTAAATTTACTTTTAGAAAGCAATTCTGAATCTAATTCTATACCTGCTAATATAATATGTAGCATAGTTGTTACTCTCTGGTAGAGCTGATCAAGAATTTTCCAAAGATCTGGTTTTTCTTCAGAAAGTGTTGATTAATTTAAACAGAAAGTCTTTGCTGAAATGGACCCAGATTTGAAGGAACTTCTGTTGTAAAGTTTCTCAGGTTCAGGATGGAATTTCTGGTCAGAGAAAGAAAACCTCCACTGCACAATAGCCCAGTGGTTATGGCACTTGCCAGGGATATGGAAGAGACAGTTTCAAGTCCCTCATCTGAATCAGGCAGAGCATCTCCTATCCCAGGAAAATGCCCTACCCACTGGGCTATTCTGGGGTGGGGTATCTATCTCTTTCTGACTTAGAACAACGCTTCTCAGCTCTCGTCCCCTAATGCCCCGACTCTACTTGTGCTACGTTGAGGACATCTTCATCTTCTGGACCCAGGGAAAAGAACCCCTTGAGGAATTCCACCATGATTTCAACAATTTCCATCCCACCATCAGCCTCCGGCTGGACCAGTCCACACAAGAGATCCACTTCCTGGACACTATGGTGCTAATAAGCAATGGTCACATAAACACCACCCTATACCAGAAACCTACTGATCGCTGTGCCTACCTACATGCCTCCAGCTTTCACCCTGACCACACCACACGATCCATTGTCTACAGCCAAGCTCTACGATACAACCACATTTGCTCCAACCCCTCAGACAGAGACACAAACCTAGAAGATCTCTATCAAGCGTTCTTACAGCTACAATACCCACCTGCTGAAGTGAAGAAACAGAATGACAGAGCCAGAAGAGTACCCAGAAGTTACCTACTACAGGATAGGCCCAACAAAGAAAATAACAGAACGCCACTAGCCATCACCTTCAGCCCCCCAACTAAAACCTCTCCAACGCATCATCAAGGATCTACAACCTATCCTGAAGGATGGCCCATCACTCTCACAGATCTTGGGAGACAGGCCAGTCCTTGCTTACAGACAGCCCCCCAACCTGAAGCAAATACTCACCAGCAACCACACACCACACAACAGAACCACTAACCCAGGAACCTATCCTTGCAATAAAGCCCGTTGCCAACTGTGTCCACGTACCTATTCAGGGGACACCATCATAGGGCCTAATCACATCAGCCACACTATCAGAGGCTCGTTCACCTGCACATCTACCAATGTGATATATGCCATCATGTGCCAGCAATGCCCCTCTGCCATGTACATTGGACAGTCTCTACGTAAAAGAATAAATGGACACAAATCAGACATCAAGAATTATAACATTCAAAAACCAGTTGGAGAACACTTCAATCTCTTTGATCACTCAATTACAGACCTAAAAGTGGCAATTCTTCAACAAAAAAACTTCAAAAACAGACTCCAACGAGAAAATACGGAATTGGAATTAATTTGCAAACTGGATACAATTAACTTAGGCTTGAAGAAAGCCTGGGAGTGGATGAGTCATTACACAAAGTAAAACTATTCCCCATGTTCATTCTCCCCCTGCCCCCCGCTGTTCCTCAAATGTTCTGGTCAACTGCTGGAAATGACCCACCTTGATTATCACTACAAAAGGTGCCCTCCCCCCCGCTCTCCTGCTGGTAATAGCTCATCTTACCTGATCACTCTTGTTACAGTGTGTATGGTGACACCCATTGTTTCATGTTCTCTGTGTATATAAAATCTCCCCACTATATTTTCCACTGAATGCATCTGATGAAGTGAGCTGTAGCTCACGAAAGCTTATGCTCAAATAAATTTGTTAGTCTAAGGTGCCACAAGTACTTCTTTTCTTTTTGTGAATACAGACTAACATGGCTGCTACTCTGAAACCTCTCTCCCTGTTTTTTCATGAAACGCATTGAAAGGTTTTGCTTTCATCCCAACTTGGAAGAGGAGAGTTTTGAAATTGCAAAAGTTTTCATGGGATGGGGAAACCATTTCCCACCCAGCTGTACTGCCTGGTGCCACAGTCTACTAATAACTAGTCCTGTACTGGAGACCAGCAGGAACATGATTATAGTTACTTTGTAATCTTAAAATTTATTGAGCTTGCGATCTTTGCCTCCAAGCCTTTTTCTTACCTCTATAACAATTTCCAAAATGAAGTGCATTATTGTTTGGTTCCCTACCTTGCTATGAAGGATTACGTTTTAACTCACTGCTAACATAATTCTTCTAATTCCTAAATTTGCCTCCACCTTTATTTCAACTATTTGATGTACTCTAGTCAATATCTGTATAATTAAAATATACCACTATTGTGACTCTGGCCGTTTTACATATTTTTTTCTTATTTTCTAAGTCATTCCTTAGTCACTTCAATTATTTTCTTTTAGTCAGTTGTCAAGAATGATTTTATTTTCTGAAATTTCTCCAAACTCAGTATATAGTATTTTCTACATCATTACAATGTCTCCCTAATGCCTTCTGTTAAATGACTACAAATCCTTTATAATTTAAGATGCATACCCTCTATTGTTTTTCTGTCCCTCCTAAATCATTTACATTTCATAATTAATATTAGATAAAGTAGGCAAGAATATTGACACTCTTGGATTGGTAAAGAGATGTATTAGATGATCAAACTGATCATGATCCCAGTAAACCAAAATGAAACCAGATTGCTGGCATGTAAAATTAAAAAGGTCATAGAGCAGTTTTTAAACTAAGGGCTGGGGGAAAGCCAACAGATGCAGAGAAGCACATGGTTTGGACAGACACATCCCTTATGGGAGGATCTATTAATGTATATTCTCTATATCCCAGTAAGGAGGAGAGGATGGAAGATGATATGGGTAGGATCTAATGAGAAACAGTCAAATGAAAAAGAGTCCCATTCAATTACATCACATAATGGTAGACAGATAAAAAGTGACAGTTTATTTAAGTGCTTATATACAAATGCTAGAAATCTAAATACTAAGATGGGTAAACATAAATGCCTTGCATTAAATGGAGGATATTGATATAATAGGCACCATAGAAACTTGGTGGAATGAGGATAATCAATGGGACACATTAATACCTGGGTACAATATATATCAGAAGGACAGAATAGGTCATGCTGGTGGGGGAGTGGCACTATATGTGGAAGAAAGCATTAAGTTAAATGAAGTAAAAATCTTAAATGAACCAAATTGTACCATAGAATCTTTATGGATAGTAATGCCATGCTTGAATAATAAGAATATAGCAGTAGGGATATACCGCCAACCTCCTGACCAGGATGGTGATAGTGACTGAAATGTCCAGGGAGATTAGAGAAGCTATAAAAATAAAAAACTAATAATAATGGGAGATTTCAACTATCCCCATATTGACTGGGCACATGTCACTTCAGGATGGGATGCAGAGAGAAAGTTTCTTGACACTTTAAATGAATGCTTCTTGGAGCAGTAGTCCTGGAACCCACAAGAGCAGAGGCTCGTTTATGTGTCTAAGTTGCGTGTCACAACCAGTCTTCACCTGTTGCCTGACTTGAAATAGATTTACATGGAGAGAGGCAGGAATCGTTTTGCAAAATATGTTCCATGAAATCAGATTTTCAATGGGAGCTTCTGGATGTTAAGCATTTTTGAAAACTTCAGCAGGATGCTTAAGTGGGACCTGTTGAAAGCTGCCCTCTTTAGAAAATATGGCCCTAGATTTTTTAGGGTCAATTTCTCTCTCTCTCTCTGAAGCATTTGAGGATGAGAGAAAAAGAAAAAAAGGAAGAAGAAGGATGTGTATCTCTCCTAGAAATGATAAGACAGTATTCACCCTCATTCCTAACAGGTCCAGGAACAGAGTCAAAATCATTACTTTACCTTACCAACTTTTGCCAATTTCAGATACTGTTTCTTAAGGTCTCCGGATATTAGAAACTTATTAAATGTTTGGAAACAACACAGTCCTGTTCAAAGCATGTGAAGGTGGAGTGGTCTTGCAACATAGTGGTGTGTGTTTCCACTTTATTAAAGGAGATAGAAATGAGGTTTGTAACAACATTTGATGTTTGATTCTCTTCCTTAAGCAGACAATTATAGTTATTTATTTTTCTGCTGTAAAATGTCTTCAAGTATGAGAAACATATTTTGAGGTTATTAAAATAGGTTAATCTTTAAACTACAAATACAGATATATTGAGAGTGTAGGTGTTCCTATTGTTGGCGTATTTCCTGTTCTCAATACAGCACATGCAATCTACTCCTATATATATGGTCACTAAGGTGTCATAAAGGCAGCCAACAATAGATAGAGTGACAAATTAAAGATATGAGGCCACCTATAAAAATAAAATAGATAAAATCTTCTCTACCTCTTCTTACATGACTTCTTAAATTCAATCTTGTTCATTTTCAAATACATAGAAAAGAGAGTTTTACGTTTGGCAGTGGCTGCAAACCAAACACCACAGTAATTTTCAGGCAATATGTTCCAACCTCCTAGACACGTTGGATGGATAGTTACTAATAAAGAAAAATAATATCTATTGATGTTGTAGGATATAGAAGTATTTGTAATTATGGGAAAAAACAGTGGAGAAATGTGGTGGCATTCCTGTTACAATATTTCAGTTTTGGTTCCATTTACCTACAGCAAATGATAAAGTATCTCTATTTGTTCTGTCCAGTTCTGTCAACAAGATCACAGGTTGGTCACCAGGTATTACAATGAAAACCTTAGTGAAATTAATTCTGCAAAGAGAAATTATGATGCACCACCTTTGCTACAGATATACAAAAAATATAGTACCCCAAGAGACAAAATTATTGAGTAGTTTAGCCCATCTCTTAGCAACATTAAAAAAGCACACATATATTTGTGTCTTCATTTTGATTTAAGAATTTGATAATTGGCTTCTAATGATTCATATTTCTTCACCTCTTTATTTTCTGCTAAAAGCTACAGCAAGTAACAATTACAACCATGTATTGTTTCATGCAGTTTAATGGTCTATATCTGCACTCTAAAAAGAGGTTCCAAATGTAAACCTATAAGTCAAAAACTGAGTTGCTTAACACTGATAATGGTTCTGATTATGAGAAATGGCCACATGGAGTTAATTAGATTATCATTATGATTAAAATGTAGAATTAGCTGTACTGTTAAAATGCTGTAGGTGCCCAGCAATGCTTCTAGGAAGTGAAAACAAAATATTCCAAAGGTTCCACACCTTTCAGTGGTGAAAAACTCAGATTCACAGGGAGCATAAGTCCTGCTGATTATCCATAACAACCCCGAAGTCCTTGTCAGAGTCATAGCTCTCCAAAATACAGCATCTCCCATCTTATAAATGTGACCTGCATTCTTGGTTCCTAGATATATGACCTTGCATTTTGCTGAATTAAAATGTATGTTGTTCAAGGGAACCCCCCCGCTTGCCACGTGGTTCAGATTGAGCTGTGTCATTTGCAAACTTTACTTATTTTCTTCCAGATCATTGATGACGATACTGAATAGTTAAACATTTTTTAAAAAATGGTCATGGTTAGTCTTGAGAAAAGAAGACTGAAAAGCGGGAACCTGATAACATGTTAAGGGATTGTAATGGTGTGGCATCCACCTCTCGCAAGCACTCCCTTCTGGTTGGGTGTCTGTTGTCTTTAAACAGTCCCAGCCCTGGTATTGGGCCATATCCCCAAAACTTCCTCCCCGGAAGGAACAGTTTCATCCTTTCTGAGCCCTTCTGGCCCCGCTCTCCAGCTGGGCCACTAAGTAGTTCAGATTCCATTCTGGGGGTTTATTGCTGTCCAATTGTAGGCCACTTCTCCAGTGACCTATGCGGGAGACCCAGGCCCACCCACTACTCTGGATCCCAGCGCAGGGATCCTAAGAATAGCAGACATGGCACCATGTCCCTTTAACTAAATTGCTTTCAGTTCCCTGGGTCACTTCCCCACAGCCACAGCCTTCACCAATGCTTTACCCTTACCTCACGGCTCTTCTATGCTCTGGCCTTGTAGTCAGCCAGGAGTTCTGTCTCAGGTCTTGTCTATACTAAAGGGAAAAGTCAATCTAAGCTATGTAATTTGAGTTACATGAATAGCGTAACTCAAATGCATGTAGCTTAGATCTACTTACAGTGGGGTCCACACTACACAATGTCGAGGGGAGATGTTCTCCCATCATCTCCCCTTACTCTTCTCAATCAGGTGGAGGACAGGAGTTGATGGGAGAGCGATCGGCGGTCGATTTAGCTGGTCTTCACTAGATCCAGTAAATCAACCGCCAATGCATCTTCGCCGCAGTGTTGATCCTCCAGTAAGTGTAGACAATCCCCCATTCCCCAAATCCCTGCCATCATTAAGCTGTCCATGGTGCTGCAGTTCCCTTTAGCCAGCCAGGAGCACTACTGACACTCCTCTGGCTGCAGCTAGGAACTGCCTCCAGTCTGTGCTACAGATCCTTTTATACTAGCCTGAAACCCTATGACTGACTAGCCCCTTTCAGCCTCCCCTGGATTTGCGGCTTTCCTGCAGTCTCTCTAGGCTACTTGGAGGATTTTTCTACTGCTTTTTTCCGGTGACAGGACCACAAGGCCTCCAGCAAGGGGCCGCTGGGCCTAGTCCATCCCATCACAGGGCTGTTATAAACAGGTGATCAGTTCTCCATGTCTGCTGAAGGTAGGACAAGAAGTAATATGCTCAGTCTGCAGCAAGGGAGATTTAGATTAGATATTAGAAAAAACTTTCTAACTATAAGGGTAATTAAGCTCAGGAATAGGCTTCCAAGGAAGATTGTGGAATCCCCATTTTTGGAGGTTTTTAAGAACAGGTTGGATGAACATGGGTCAGGGATGGTCTAGGTTTACTTGGTCCTGCCTCAGTGCAGGGAGCTGGATTTGAGCACTTCTTGAGGTCCTTTCCAGTCTTACATTTCTATGATTCTATTAATAGCTTTCAGCCAATAACAGATCTCTGTGGGATCCCACTAGAAACAGCCAGAAGGGTTGGTTCTCTGTTTACAATTACTCTGAGATTACCAGTCAGAAAAATTTTAATCACTTTTAAATTTAATATGTGCTACACAGATTTTGTAGTTTTAACTTTTTAATTAGAATGTCTTACAGTACTAAGTCAAATACCTTACAGAGTTTAAGTATATTATGTCAGTTATCTTTGCCAAACTTGTAATCTAATAAAAATCTAATCTAATCTAGAAAAATATGAAAATGGATATAAAAATGATTAGAACACTCCCCTAAGTACCAATCAACTGAAGATGCCTCAAACATGCTACAATTCATATTGATTTAAGAATACTATTTAAAGCAAGTTAATAAAAGGAATAACTCACATGTGAGAATTATTATAAAGAGATAAAATCATACATAAAAGTTCTTATAAGATCAGCCTTCTCACTTATGAAATATAATTACCTGTAATTGAAATGATATTTTATTTATATTATATCACCCCCCTACATACCTCTTTTAAAGGTATCTTAATCTCTAGGTACTCAGATTTCTAAATTGTGCTAGGATAAAAGATTATTTTAAATTAACTTTAAATGCAAATTATAATTCTGCACTCTCATTATAATCAGAGACAGAATTCTTATTTTAGAATTCCCCTCGGCCCTTCAGGGAAACATATGAGCTGAGTGTTTAAGGAAATATAAGTCATGTTTATGATGGGTTACCTACTACAGAAACACACATGTGAGTTTAGAATTTTAAAAACTAGAATGTATTATTTTATAGCTCTAGGAGATTAAAATGTATATATTTTACCATCCATTTATATTAAAAAGATTTTTCAATACTTAGTTTGAAATATTCACATTATTTTTCTGGTATAATATATGCTATTACTGCCAAAAAATTTTTTTGGTTAAAGCTATAAAAATGCTTGTATAGAATAGGTTAATTTTATTTTACAAATTAGTTATTTTTCATATTTTTCTATAAGATGTATAAATAAAGAAATGGGACGTTCCAAAGATTTCATTACTTGGTGTTGCTGCTGTTTATAATGTCCAAAATGCGACTATAGTATAAAGGCTGACTATCTAATCCTGAAGACAGTTTGTGGCAGGGGTTATCTTCCTTGGAAATGGGAATGCTAGCTAGCTATGCACAAGAGAGCTATTCAAGAGAGAATTCAAATTCTCTCATTTGAATAACATGGCAGCTAATCAGATTTTACAGAAAGCAAAGCAATGGGAAAGAATTCCTATCAGTGAAGTCCAATCTCTAAAACCTGAGAGGTTCCCTAGTCTCTTCCCTACACCTTTCAAAATACCACACAGAACACCTAACTACATCCCTGACTAAAATTGACACTACGGTAATTTCATAGTCTGGTCTCCACCAAAATCTATCAATCAGTTCTGTTTCTTTCATCTGAAAGAACATTACAGACTATACTTTTATGATATTATAATCTACAGATTAGTTTAACTTCTTGGTCATTTTTACTTTCAGATCCATACTGACCATCTCCAAAATCTGGAGGGGCTGACAGCCTCCACATTAAAAATATTTATCAGCTCAGATTATTCCATGCCACCCAAAATGCATATCATTATTAGAACTGTATACCTTAAAAAAAAAAACAAGAGACACTGTTTGACCAAATGTCTACCTTGTTCTCAAATTATCTGAATAAATCAATAATGTGTCCATTGCAGTGAACCTAAGTTACAGATGAACTTAGGTAGAATAACCTATCAGCATGAGCCTCTGAACATCCAGTAAAAAGCTCTTTTATAAACTGTCAAGGCTGTTTTGGTTTACTCAGCTCTAGTTAATATATTGGTCTAATCCTCATGCCCTGTGAAGAAATTACTATTGATTCAGTTCAGTGTCTAAAACAGAAAAACAAGGCACAGAACAGAAGAAAAATGATTTAAAACAGTTTCAGTTTTGCTTCTCCGATGAGTTGCCAGGGAACACACACAAAAATTGTGAACAGATAGGTATTCCACCAGAAATAGAGGCATAGTTTGAAAATCACATTTAAACCTATATGTGGCAGGCCATGTCTAAGTTAAACAATCACTAGTTTGGCAGATGCTTGGAAAAAATTGAAAGGCCATATGCAATTTATGTTGAAGGGTCCTTCTTGCATGTAGCAATCCATTAATATTTTAATGTTACAGGTGAAGCTATTGAAAAGGCTGACAGATCATTATTTGCTCAGCACTCTGAGAGCCAAGAGTTAGAACTTTGAGCTCAAAATCATAATATACCAATAAACTTACTGCAGTCTCATTGAATGCAATTACAGTTGAGTTGGAGGTCTAATTTATCATCATTTGCATCTGCAACTGAGGCAACTAAATGAATAAATTTTTACATATGCAATTCTAAAAATGTATCCCTAAGGGACAACTGTTGTCATATGTAGAATGAGTATGCTTCATCATAAAAGAAGGCAGGGTAGACTAATGCATCAAAAGACAGTGATAATAGTAATACCATTTACGCACTTTAACATGTGCCTTTTGTTTGTAATAACCGACTTTGCAATAGACTTCATCTGTAAAATTATAGACAGTAATAAAAAAACCTGGACAGGCTTCAATCCATAACTAGTCATTGTCATTGTCTTTTAATAAAATGGCAATTGGTTTATTTTATTTCAAATGTTCGGGGGGGGGGGTTGGTGTTACAATAGCACTTGGAAATCCAAATCAAGATTGGGGCTGTATAGTGCTCAGTAGCAAACACACAGAGTAAGAGACAGTCCTCACCTCAATAATATTAATTGTGTAACTTATACTTTAATTCATTATGCCTGCTGAGCAAATAATTTTCATCAGAATTCTTATATGGAGATAGAAAGACAACCCCAGCCTCAAAGAGCTTGCACTCTAATTTAGGATATATCACAATAGTGAGCGTAACAAAAACAGCAAAAAGGAGGGGATGTGGAGGACAAGGGAAACAGCAACGAGAACATTCATTCTCAGAATAGGCCAGCTAAGTGCACTGCTAGAGATGCAGTTAGTGTCATTTTATAGTATAATGTCTCTTTACATTCTCTCATTCATCCATTAATATAATTATTTCTCTCTCTCTCACGTGTGCACACACATTCTATAATATTAACAACAAATGAGATAAAGATCAGAAATCTACCAGCCAGGTCTATATATCCAGATATTATATACTTCAAAATCTAATTTTATATACTGAAATTTTAGCTCAGAAGGTACACAAGTGCTTTTTGAATAAATAAGAAAAAGCAACCTAAAAAAACTCTGACCTACTTTTTGTTTATATCTTTGGATGAATGTAGTACTCCTGAAAATGAAACATCAGTGCTCAGAATCAAAGATGGAGATGCTGTGTAAGGTGTGCCACACAGTTTTACCAATGATTTGTAAGTTATTCCAGGCTTAGACATCTCTTGAACAGACTGCCACTCATGTCAAGTTGTGTGATGATTTTGTGAGAGACCAAGTTTCCATTTGTAACCGGAATAGAATTCAAACTTGCATCTCCTGAGGAGAATATTGCTAAGTTGCTGATTCTACTAATTTCTGTGGATCTCCTTGCAAGATTAGGGTACTATTTGGGATGAATATTCACTGTAGTTTGTTAGCCAAATATGGATTTATATTTTTCAACAGCATTTCCATAATGGGGTTATGTGTAGATGTGTATATGGATCGACTGAATTATTTGCATATTTATCATTTCCTAATAAATCAGATATGCCAGAATGACTAAAACAGAGACACCGTTGTCATTTATTGGGTTAAAACTGATTTCTTTCTTTTTTGTGAGAGTCTTTTAATGTTCATTTACACCACAGTGTGTGTTACAAAGAGTAAAGAGCTATTTCCAGTTCTTTTACCAGTTTGGAGTGGGGATGTGCATTTTCTTGTCAAAATCCTGACATCATCTGCATTTTCTCATGCTTTTATATCTCCTTCCTTCTAAGAGCTATTGTTTTCTCAGTCAAAATCCTTATAACTAAGGATGGGACTATCACCACTCCTGAGTCAGCTTGAGGGGACTCTTATCTGATAGGCCATACTCCAGCTCTCCCCATAAAGATGTGGGACATTGTTCCTGCAATCATTTCAATCTCTGCTATGAGTAAGAGCACATGCAATAAATCAAGGGGAAATGTTGTGCTTCTTTATATGGGAATAAATGCAAATTAGAACTTTATCAGATTATTTAGCATATTAACTAAAATAATGTATACAGAAACTATATTAAATTTGATTTATGAGTCTATCTATAAAGGCCAAGTAATTCAGAGTTAAGGATGAGACTTTATCCTTTCCATGTTATGTCTAAGCATATAGTGTTTTATATTGAGTGATTTTAAAACAGTAAAGCCAACATTTTCAAACATGGTGCGTTATTACACCATAATGACTAAATTCTACATCTCTTGGACCTACCTGCTTAAGAGAGGACTTCTCTTCCCATACAATACTTTCACATTTGTGATCAATGATGACAATCATTGATGCATCAAGTCTGATACATGACAATCATTATAATAAATCTGAGGGGGCTTCAAACAAGGGACTGCTGTGGCAACGTCTTCTCAGCAAGGGCCCCTCAATTTAAGAATCACTCCTTCCCTTATGTGACCAGATTTGGTCACACTGATACCATGCTGCAAGGCCTATATTTTTCTATGAGTTTTTGGGGAAGCCCAAAGCCTGGGGTTTGAAGTATTTTGTGGTGATTGAGGTGGGGGAGATTTTTCCTCACTTGCTATTGGGGGGTGGGAGGGGGCAAAAATGGCTGCTGTTTTGCTATGGATTATTTTAAAGAAGTGTCCAGGTGTCTCTGACAGGTGTCTTCCCAATGTATCTAAAAAAAGGGCACAGAAATATAAGTGGCTGATGTTGCAACTCCCATTGATTCAATGAGAGTCATGAGCACTCAGCATTTCTGAAAATCTTATTTATATACCTAAAATTTAGGCACCAAAATTTGAAACTGTTGGTTAATGTGACTTTATATACCATATGAACTCTAATACTAGGGCACAGGGACAACAGGATTAGCTAAGGACAGAGTTTCAATCTTAACTTGGTATAACTTAGTTTTTGTGTTCTTAAGCCACACTCCTGGCACTATACTACTGTACCTTTTTGTAGGAATTATTAATTAGGGCTGGCAGTTTCAAAGGAATCTATGGGAGTTAGGTACCCAACTCTAACTGAAATTCAGTGAGAACTGGGTTGCTTAGTTCCCATAGGTTTCTCTGAAAATCCCAGTCCGAGTTAATAATTCACATTCAAAATAATATAAGGAGAGTGACTTAATACAAAACATAAGATACACAGAGTTAAATATGAAACTGTCCTTTAGTTTATTGTACTGTGCCTTGTGCAGCCACGCTCTCCCCTTCCTTTGCCTCCACCCTCTTGCCAGGCATAGCACTAGCCTAACCCTTTATTCCAGTTTGTTGAAGAGGAATAAAATAGAAGATTGGCGAGCAAGGGACAAAATGTTATTTATATCTGATTATACTATTGATTTTAGTTATTTAGAGAAAGCTGATACTTTTGATTCAGTACTTGTGAAGTAATTGTTTTCCATTAATAAGAAAAATCCAGAACCATTATTAAAACTATTAAATATTGCTTTTCACCATTTGCAAATAATCATAGAAACAATCACCCTTTTATTCATTACAACTCTACAAATACCTCTCTGTTTCCCTTAGATAAATACAACTCATTTACTCACTCTGATTATTAATGCCTTAGTGCTAGTGAAGGAGAGGCAACAGTCTACAAGAGACTATGTTGTTGAAATAATAGAGAGAGGATCTGCCATAATTTTGTGAAATGTATTAATGTATGAGGTTTTATCTCCCACTGATGAGTGGGATTGTTAAGCATATAAACTTCCCACGCATCAGTAGATAAACAGACCTTCTTAGCCATGTGAACATGAATGATTTTTCCTTGAACAGAACATACAGGTACAGCTAGTGCAAGTAATTTTGTAATTAACTTCCTCCATTACTAATATGGCACCACCTCAGTGTCCTGGGAACTATCCTCCAACCAGCGTATTTTCATATTTAATTTACATAATAAACAAAAGGTTAAATAACTTGTGTATTTTTCTAAAATGTCAAAGAATTGGGGTAAATCATTTAGGAAAGCTCCTGATAAAATATCTTAGCATTTGGGGAATAAAGACAAATATCACATACTACAGTGGCAGAATACAATACATGTGATTTTATATCTACTAAACTGCCCAAAGAAATCCAAATGATATCTCTCTTCAGTATACATTGAAAGTAGACAGCAGTCTAAGGGCTTGACATGGCTGAAATTAGCCCTGTAAGTCTCCTTTGCTCCTTAGCTATAGGGAGCAAATCATGGATTCTTGAGGATAAATAACTCCTCTTCAGAAGCTGCAGGCAAATTAGGAATTAATCAATGCCACCTTCCCAAGAACAGAGTCCCAAACTTCAACCCTTTGAGAATGATAACAAGGTACTGATTTCCATGAGGGGGGAATCAGTTCCTCTTTGTCTAGCTGAATGGAAATTCAACTATTGAATATATTTTAAAGGTTTCCCGTGACAAGTTCTTGGAATCTTTCTTGACCTGGTAGAGGATCAGTGCTCATGGTCAGTATGAGAGGGAGGAGAGGCCATTAGCCTATATCCATATGAAGTAAAACTCAAATGGCTGTAACTCCTGTCTACATTTTCACAGCCATGAGTTTGAAAGCTTTTTGGAAACATGATAGCTAGAGTGCATTTGCATGAACTTTCCCCCTCTCAGTATGTCCAGAAATTTAGAGCCATAAAAAATGTGTTTGAGTTGGATGGGTGAGAAAGGACTTTAAGGGCTTCCATAATAGGCTATCTAATCCTTTTAAAACATTGGTATGATAAAGGATAGGAAGAATGATCTGGAGATCAATGCACTAGTTGGGGACTTGGGAGACCTTGCTTCAATTCCCTGCTCTGCCACAGACTTTTTGTGCGACATTGAGCAAGTCACTTGGAATACATCTACACTGCAGCTGACAGCATGCTTCTCAGCAGGGGTAGGCAGGCATGCGCTAGCTCTGCTTGAACCAGCATGATAAAAGTAGCACAGCCAGAGGTAGTATGGGAGGCATCTCAGGCTAGCCGCCAGTGGGGCTGGGCAGGTTTGCACTCAGGTGGCTAACCCACACTACCACCTCTTAAACCGCTTTTCTCAGTGCACTAGCTAGAGTGGAGCTAGCTCATCTCTCTCCACCTGAGCTAGGACGCATGCTCCCAGCTGCCGTGTAGACACACCCTTCATCTCTGTGTGTGTCATATACCGACCTGTAAACTGGAGACAATATTTCCCTACCTCACAGGCATATTGTGAGGATAAATACATTAAACGTTATGAAGTGCTCTGATAAGGAGGGCCATTATCCCATGTTGCCACTCACACTTGGGAGGAGGTCCCAGTAAACATCTTCAAAATTAAGTTATTATTCCCTTTAAAACTTTCCTTTTCCATGTTGCCTACAAAATACTTGACAATGATTAGGCTGTTGGTATCCTGACACCACTGCCTATCATGCAGAACAATATTGTCTCATTGTTTCCTTGTAGTCACCCATCCTGTCTATATCCACCTGTTGTCCTATACTTAGATTGTAAGCGGTTTGGGGCAGGATCATCTTTTGTTCTGAATATGTACAGTTTTAGCACCAGGGGTTCCTTATCCATGTCTAGAGCTCCTAAGTTCTACGGTAATACAAATAAATTATGATAAGCACTTCAGATAGATAGAATCAGTTTCAATATCCTTCTTGTGTTGGTGTGACCTAAAAGGTAATAACTTAAAAGGTAATTTTATTGTCTTTTTATAGTTTGAACTTGTGCTCCAACAGAACAATATTGCATTCACATGTCTTGGAAAACTAGCTATTGTATTTTTACACATATGCTCAAAAATTTATTTTCATATACACAATTTGCTGTGCATATTGGAAGTCAGGAATGTTTCCAAAGAAACAAGATAGCATTTTTGCTGTTTCAGAGTTGAAAACACCTAAATATTGTAACCATGTTTAATAAAGCAAATCACTACACTGTAACAAGTTAAAAAAAGCTAATAATTATTTGATTTAGCAGAAACTAGTTGATAACAAGTAATCATTTTCTTGTTAGTCTTAAGGTATTTTGTAACTTCTATCAGTTCGAAATAGAAAAGAAGTTGTGTAATTAATTAGAATGGATAAAATGTCTCACAATACAAATTAGCGTTTAATTACATCACACAAGACTCTACAAGCTCCCTTGGCCTGTTTCCACCTCCCTCCCACCCCCCAAAAGCTATTTCAGTGCTGCAGCTAGATTGAGATTTTATTAAATCTATCTTCAGCAGTTACCCAGAAGCCAGTTATTTTACTTAGAATAAGCATAAAATGTATCACTTTTTCCAGAGTGAGTAATAGCATTATAAAAATAGGATTCATTTCCTAAAAGATCATGTAATAAAAATCAGGAAACAAGAAGTCATAAAATCATATTTAACTGTGCATAAATAGCAAACAAACAGTCACCAAATATAATGAGATTAATATAATCAAAAGTGAAGCTCAAGCCCAGGGTTCCAGCCAGGAAATAAAGCATAGTAAAGCAGCATATTATTTTATTTCAGCCAATTTCTTTAATGTTAATATAATTCTCATTAAAAAATAAAATAGCCTTCAAATACCTAACCCAATAATGTTTTAAGGTCTTTTTGCAGTCAAAGAGGGTGTTGTATTTTCAATACATGACTTGTTTAAAAATAAATGAATAAATAAAAGCACAGAGTAAAATAATATGTATACATATCAAAATTCATCATCCATTTTGTTCATAATGATTATTCACATGGTAAACATCCAGAATTTCTGCAGAATCCTCTTCCATTACATTACCATGGCAAAGTGGCTCAAAAAGCAAATAGCAATACCATCACTTTTCTGCCACCTCTCCCACATTGCCCTTTGCACGTGTAGATCTCAAAGCACTTTAAACATATTGGTATATATTATTCTCTCCTTTTGCCAAATTGAGTAACTGTGGTACAATGAAACTCATTCTCCACTATGTCCAAGGTACTCTAACTTACTAGCATAAGTGAGGATCAAGTACAGTATAGCTTAGCTTAATTTGTCTCCTCCCACCCTCAGTCTGCCTCTTCACACCAGTGCGAGAGCAGCAGCAGCTGCTGTAGGCTGTCTTTGCCAGCATTACACCAGTGGAGACTTCCCATAATCCAGGGGCAGATATTCTTCTGTGGGAATCTCCAGCCAGGAAGTTTGCTTTGTGCCACTAATTTGACAGATCAGAGAATCAGCCCCAGAATGTTTAAAACCTACATTTTTTCAAGGGTCCACCTCCATTTTGGGTTGTTCACATTCAGACACTCTAACTGCTGATTTTCAGAGGTGTTGAGCACCTGCAACCCTACTGATTTCACTTGAAGGTGTAAGTGCTCAGCATCCCTCAAAAGTAAGCTCTAGTTTTTCAAGTTGGGCATTCAAAAAATCAGAGCAGCCCAAAACTCGCAGACTTATCAAAATTTGGGTCTAAGCACATTTGAGACATAGCCTGGTGTAGAGTCTAGAACTTAACCTAGGTCTCCTGCCTAGCAGCCCAATGCTCAATCCAGCATACCATACTGGCCCCTCAATGTAAAACCACACCCCTACCCTCATCAAGCAGCATTTTGAAAATCTCATCTCCAAACCTCTAACAACAAAAGCAAATAACATTTGTTGCTATTGTGTACACATCATGCCTTTCCCCTGCTCTGTTCTTGTCAGCTGAGAAGATACTAAAATTAAGAAAAATATTGCTCTGTCAACAGTATTAATTTAATAATTAGGTATGTACTAATAATTCATGATCCAGCACCATTAATCTCAAAGGTAGTTATGTCATTGACTTCAGTTAGAGCATCAAGCCTTTCATCTGAAGATCTCAAAGCACTATACAGTCATTCATTAGGACACTCATGTGAGGTAGGAATTACAATCCTGCTTGTTCAAATACAGAAAGGAGGTCAAACACATTTCAGACTATCACAAAACAATCTGTGGAAGAGCTGGGAACTAAACTTGAAGGTCCGATTCCCAGTACCATACTCTAAACACTAAAAACACTCCCTGCCTTACTCAACACCTAGATTCTTGTCAATTTCAATATTCTACTTGTTGATAATAACAAAACATATAGACAGAACAGAGAAATGTACAAAATGTTTATGCCAAATACATGTCCACAATTACAAGTAACTCAGCACTCCAGTCACAGGTGCCAGTTTCCTCTGGAACCTGGGGGTGCTCAACCTGCATGCTCCACCCCAGACCCCACCCCCACCCGACCCTTTCCCTCTAGTCCCCACCCCTGCCCCACCTCTTCCCCCCCAATTCTTCCCCCTCCCCAAGCATGACCCTTTCCCACACCTCCTGCTCAGTGCCTGCTGCATTGTCTCAGAACAGCTGAATTGCAGCGGGTGGAAGGCACTGGGAGGGAGAGGAAGGAGTTGATTTGTGGTGCTGCCAGCAGGATGGGGAGAAGTTGATCGCAGGGCCACTGGTGGATGGGAGGTGCTGGGAGGGAAGCGGGGAGCTGGCTGTCAGTGAGTGCTAAGCACTCTCTAATTTTTTCCTATGGGTGCTCCAGCCCTGGAGCACCCACAGAATTGGTGCCCATGACTCCAGTTTTATTGATAGGTTAACAGCCTAACAAGGTTTTAGCCCTTATTTTATGGGGCTAACAGATATTTTCATGCTGCGGGAGAAGTTTTTTTGATTTTTAAAATCATACATAATAAAAATGTAAGGAGCAGGAAACAGCATTCCAGCCCTTTCTACTTGGTAGCATCTCTTTGAAAAATCTGTGGAGGCCATAAGTACAGTGAAATTCTGAGGTTGAATAGGTTTTCTCTCTCTCTCACACACACACACACATCTGCATACATCAAATAATGTGTGTGATGTTTCTAAAACAAAATCAAGATTTAAAGAAATTGTCATGCAATTTGACATAAAATCATTGATGGGCAGGGATATACTCCCCTCACTGCATCATTGAAATTATATAGCTGGGAGGGCAGTGAATACACATTTGGCGGAAGAATTTCTATTTTTCTAGACTTCAATTGAAGTTTATTCTCTTTTTTCTTTTTATTTGGATGCTACTGACTCTCAGCAAAAACACCAATGCACCTGTTCTCTAAAGGCATTCAGATACCACAGAACATGTTCAGAGGAGAAAATCCAGGATATACACCTTAACACACCTAAAACCACCTTCAAACAAGGATATTCCACCAGAGAAGTAGATTACATCATGGAATGGGCATCCAAATACCCCAAAACAAACTGTTTCAATACACAAATAAAACCCTCTCCAATTGCACCCCCCTAGTTGTCACCTCCCACCCCACACTAGAACCCATATAGGGTATCATCAAACAGTTACAACCCAGACTCGATAGGGACCACATTCTGAAAGCAATCTTTCCAGAACCCCCTTTTTGGCCTTCATACAACCCCTAACCTCTCCATGCTCATCATCAGAAGCAAGCTCCCTGCAAAGCACGGCACACCAACTCAAACGGCACCAGACCCTGCCAGAATAAAAGATGAAAAACCTATAGACATATCTCCACTGCAACAATGATCAACATCCCCCACAACACATCTCTGAAAATCTAGTGGTCCTACACATGCCTATCATAACATGTGGTGTACCTCATCCAGTGCACTAAATGCCCCAATAGCAATTATGTGGATGAAACTAGAAAATCACTATCATAGAAGATTAGGGTCGGAAGAGACCTCAGGAGGTCATCTAGTCCAACCCCCTGCTCAAAGCAGGACCAATCTCCAACTAAATCATCCCAGCCAAGGCTTTGTCAAGCTGGGCCTTGAAAACCTCTAAGGATGGAGATTTCACCACCTCCCTAGGTGACGCATTCCAGTGCTTCGCCACCCTCTAGTGAAATAATGTTTCCTAATATCCAACCTAGACCTCCCATGCTGCAACTTGAGACCATTGCTTCTTGTTCGGTCATCTGCCACTACTGAGAACAGCCTAGCTCCATTCTCTTTGGAACCTCACTTCAGGTAGTTGAATGCTGCTACCAAATCCCCCCTCACTCTTCTCTTCTGCAGACTAAACAAGGCCAGTTCCGTCAGCCTCTCCTCGTAAGTCATGTGCCCCAGCCCCCTGATCATTTTTGTTGCGCTCCGCTGGACTCTCTCCAATTTGTCCACATCCTTTCTGTAGTAGGGGGCCCAAAACTGGATGCGATACTCCAGATGTGGCCTCACCACTGCTGAATAGAAGGTAATCACTTCCCTCAATCTGCTGGCAATGCTCTTACTAATGCAGCCCAATAGGTCATTAGACTTCTTGGCAACAAGGGCACACTGTTGACTCATATCCAGCTTCTCATCCCCAGGTCCTTTTCTGCAGAATTGCCACTTAGCCAGTTGGTCCACAGCCTGTAGCGGTGCATGGGATTCTTCCATCCTAAGTACAGGACTCGGCACTTGTCCTTGTTGAACCTCATCAGATTTCTTTTGGCACAATACTCCAATTTGTCTAGGTCACTCTGGACCCTATCCCTACCCTCCAGCATATCTAAGTCTCCCCCCAGTTTAGTGCTATCTGTGAACTTGCTGAGGGTGCAATCCATCCCATCATCCAGATCATTAATGAAGATGTTGAACTCACACAGAAAAGTGATAAAAGACAAAAACAGCATATCACCTATGATTAACCCCTTTTCACAAGCAATGAACCTGGGAGCTTAAATTCATAACTTTGCTAGACCTTAAAAATCAGGGACTGAATACAGACACTGGATTTATGGCTTAATACAACAATCTATAACCCATTCTCCCCCACCCCAATCTTCTCCAACACCCCCCTCCGCCACCATGATAGATGAGGTGTTAACATTTTACTTCACTTTAAACGGTTCCTTCAAATATGTGTTTACTACTTAAGCTAAACAATCGGTTCCACCTTGTGTTTAGCTGTGACACTGAGTACATTCCCCAGACTTGAAGAAGAGCTCGAAAGCTTCTCTCACTCTCTCACCAATTGAATTTAATCCAATAAAAGATATTGCCTCATCCACCTCAGAGCAAAACTGTCCTTTATGGCCTACATAACAAATCTCTAGTTCAATATTCTGTAATCTTTACATGCATAGCACCTACCTTTGATATCAAAAGGGTACATTTGCACAGGGATAAAAATAACCAATTACTTTCATTCAAGTGGACTATTCTGCACTCCTATATATTATTTAAATTGACATAGGTATTTTACAATGAATAATTTAATTTTCTGTATGCTACCCAAATAAATATTTTAAGATGAGGCCTTAGTTTGTTTTACTTCAGTCTTGCTAAACAAAATCTGGGCAACATTTTTAAAACAAGCAGTTGTGAAGTACAGTTTCAGTCCAAACTATTTGCAAATTTGACACAGCTTTGCCAAATAATTTTAGCCAAAAAATAAATTTTCAGGCTAAATTCAGAAGGGGACTTTGCTGCCATTCACAAAACAGCCAGAGGAAGAGGAGGTTGCTATTCTTCTTCATAATGTTTCGCCCAGTAGTTAGGACACTCCACTGGGATGTGGGAGATCCTGATTCAATTCTCCCCTGTGTCTGATGTGGAGCAGGAATTTAAATTGTGCCCACTGATAATTCTGAGGTAGGTGTCTCTCAATCTCTCCTGTTGAAGCTGTTCCAAAGACTATTCAGATATTTCATACAACCTGGAGCAGGGACTGGAAACCAGCAAGTTCTGAGTTATTAATATTTTATGTAAAGATCTCCAGCTTCTGAACTATACATTTATTTTATGTAGAAAAAAGGTTGCTTCCTTGTATCTCTGAATTGTTTCATATTAGAATTTACAAATTAACCTAAACTATGTACAACTTTGACAGTAAATGATCCTTGCTATGCCCAGTATTTTGATTTAGTAGTTATTTCAGCCCTGTAGTGATGAAGTATGGAGACCTCCTTTCTTCAACACATCCTCTCTTTTTATGTCCTCCAAGCAGCTACTCCTATGGACTTTCCTTCCTTGTTCCTGGAGACCCTGAGTGTTGTCTTGTAATATCCATCCCTACCTCATCTTTCCTTAGGCCCTGCGGAGTGGGGGGCATGGGGGTGGGCCGGGTGCAGGAGGGAGAGAGAGAAAGAAAGTGAACTTAGAGCTAACGCTCAATTTGGCCATGACCAAATATGGGCTCTGCATCCTGCACACACAAGTATAGTACATTTACACCTCTCCACCATAGCAAACCTCTAGCCTCTCTCTGTATCACCCCTGCAGAAGTATGACATTGTTGAATGAACTTGAGATAAAAATCAGTCAAAATAATAACACTAACATCTTAGACTGTACATGCAATAAGTAAAAATGAAGAAAAAAATCTCATTTACATTGCATTGAACAGATCTAGATGCTACGACTAGCCTATTAGTCTTCTGAAGTTAATGAACAGCATTGTAAACAAATATAAATTCCACATAATTTGGAAGATTTAAGGTCGTTTTCAAAAGATGATTCTCACTTTCATCTAATGAATGAATAGAAATTTGCAGAATTCTGTAAAGTTTTCGTTATAGAACCAGAGCTCAAATCAAGTTAAAAGAAAACCTGGGCTATATTCTGAATAAACTTGGGCTAAGAAATGGTTCCCCCTGGAAACTATTCAAGTCTGTGGTTTTGGTTGTGTTTTGTTTTCAATTTTTAAATTAATTTAAAAACAAAACTCAAAGCAAAACACAAGAAATAAGGTCACGTGTGAATCAAAACCACAAAGAAGTGTCACAACATTCCTATGCACTGAAACCATCAAGCTTCACAAAGTGTATGTCTACACTGAAATCAGAGGTGTGACTGCACCACACATAGACACCCAAGCTAGCTTTGATCTAACTAGCTTGAATAATAATTGTAGTGAAGCTGCAGCAACACGGGATAGCAGCTCAGACATATACCCAGGATTAGGGGCAGGGCGGGAGGGGAAAGGGGGTAGTACAGCCTAAGTTACCGTGCCTTTGCTGCTGCTGTTATTCAGCCTAGGTAGATCACAGCTATCTTGGATATGTCTACATGTGTAGCACTTACACTTTTGATATCCATAAATTATACTGCATGGTTCTACCTTAATACATAATTCTTTTTGGAAAGTTATGTGGTAGGTTTCATTGAGTCAGAGGAATTAAGAGTAATAATGAAAGGGTTTAACACTTTCCTTTACTCTTTTTGAAATTATAAAAGGAATAAAATAACTAGGAGCAAGTAAAATGTTTATTGCAGAAAAAAATGAATGAGGATATTTTTATTACATTTTAAATGTGCCAAAGTACAAGAAGATTTTTCTAAGAATAAAAAGTATTTAAATGAATCTACACTCTTGGGGTCCAGTCCATCTGTCACAGAAATAAATAAAAGTCTTTCCATAGATTTTTAATAGGATTTGGATCGGTCCCCTGATATGTAAACTTTTAATACAGTGCCCATCACCGAAAACGTACCATGGAGGACATTGAATACACGTACCATGAGCTGTATCCAGTCTACTCAGAAGCTCTGTCTTACCTACAAGTGCTTTACAAAAAAGCACCATGAACTAGACAATCACAACGCTCTCAAATGAACTCACAGGAAAATGATAAAAGACAAAAACAGCATATCACCCATTGTTGAACCCTTTTCACAAAGCAATGATTCTATATCTGATCTCTCAGTCCTCATCCTCAAAGGAAACCTGCACAACACCTTCAAAAGATGAGCCTGGGAGCTTAAATGTATAACTTTGCAAGGCACTAAAAATCATGGACCGAATAGAGACACTGGATGTATGGCTTATTACAACAATCTAAAATCCATTAACACCCACCCCCCTCCCTGCAGCTGCTTCTCCCCCACCTTCTTAACACCCCTCCATTCATATGGAGAAAATGGGTCACTTCACCTTGAATGGTCCCTTGAAATATGTATTAACTACTTATGCTAAACAATCTGGTCACCTTGTGTTTCGCTGTGACACTCTGAGTACATGTCCCAGATCTGAAGAGATCTGTGTGATCTTGAAAGCTTCTCTCTCTCACCAACAGAAGTTGGTCCAATATATTACTTCACCCACTTTGTCTCTGTAATATACAGTGACACCTTTGCCAGGGCTCAGCATAATGCTTCTTTAAAGAACTTGCACTAGAAAATACTTTTCATGTAAGAAAAAGTCTTTTTCTAGTACTTTCTCATTAATAAATATACTACCAAATTTCTCCATCCATATTGAACTGCTATGTTCAGTAAGGGATGTCTGCCTTTTGTACACCCAACTTTAAGTTTTTCTCCTCATCTTAAAGAGGGTTGCCATGAAAATGAACATGTGTTAAAACTACAGTAATCATTTCCTGTAGGAAGTTATTTGAAATTGAAAACCGATTGTCCATTCTGAAGTAGAGACCTTTTAAACACCAGCATACCTCTCTAGTCAAGTGAAAGCAAAGGCAGATATTTCTACCTGCACATTTTGTAATAGCTCATACTGTGGAAGGAATGTAAACCTCTTAGTTTCATCATCCAACATAACTATGACTTTTCTGAATTATTTGACAATGTACTTTTACAATAAAAAGCCTTGTTCTCCATAGTCTATGATGAGACTGCAGACTTATCAGAATTAGGCTTGAGTGGCTACTTCAAAAACAAAAGTCTTTTAGACAGTGCATTAAAATTTAACAGAATTCTGTAATCAAATAAAAAACACCACTATATGCTTATATTGTCTATGGCCAGTAGAATAAAATAAAAGATAATAAAGCAAATAATCCTTGCAATATAGATTACAAATTGATTTTCCTAATAATACACAACTAGCAATGCAGCTAGATCAGCCTACGGGTAGATCAGGCCTGAGTTTAATATAACCAGACTGCACTTTGTGGAGACAAGGTTCTATGACCTTTGATAGAACTCCACCCAAAAGCTCTCTGGCAATAAAACCAGTGAAATAAAGTTTGTCATTTGCTGACTTTGTGTGTAGACACAGTAGAACATAAGAACAAACTATTGGCTGATTATACTCTGAGGGTAAGACACAGTTTCTAGAAGCTTTTGAAGACTCCCATTAAATTGTTCTCTCATCCCCTGAGGAGGGGAGTCTGTGGAATGGAGACTTCATATGTAGAAAGGAACTTGAGAACTTGTCACCAAGAAAAGAAAAAATTGGATGCACATACTGAAGAACAAAACTACAATAAGCAGTTTCATTTGATTACCACAGTGTGCAGTTAAAAAAAAATCCCTTTTTGACTGTAATAATTTCTCAAACATTTTGAAAAATTCTGTTGGTTATGGTGGAAGAGGGAAGCATTATAAAGGGCCTGATTCTGCATAGTAATGAGCATCCTTACCTCGAACGGACTACAATAAGGGCTGATAGCATTCAGCAATTCACTTAATTTAGCCCCAAATGGATAAACCCCATAACCACAGAATCACATAAACCAGGCATGAAATTAAATAATCTACAGATAAAATGTGTTATATAAGAGCTAAATATTATATTATTGGTTTCAGAGTAACAGCCGTGTTAGTCTGTATTCGCAAAAAGAAAAGGAGTACTTGTGGCACCTTAGAGACTAACCAATTTATTTGAGCATGAGCTTTCGTGAGCTACAGCTCACTTCATCAGATGCATGCCGTGGAAACTGCAGCAGACATTATATATACACACAGAGAATATGAAAAAATACCTCCTCCCATCCCATTGTCCAGCTGGTAATTATTAATTATTATTATTATTAGAGCTGAGACAATGATTTTTCAGTGTGATGGCTGAACAAAAAGAGTTTTTTTTAAAAAAAAAAGTTTTAGATTGACTTGAAATGGAATTTCTTTTTCCTCACTGAAATGAAAAACCAAAACAATGCTCTTTTGGGTCAAACAAAATGTTTTGTCTGACATAAAATTAATATCTTTTCACTTTGTTTTATTTTCAGGGATTCTGTTTGTTTCTTTAAATAAAGCTAGCTAAATTTCAAAATAAAATGTTTTAACTTTAAAAAAATTAATTTTTTTTGGCTAAAACTATTTTTTGCAAATTTGGATTGAATTCACAA
This sequence comes from Lepidochelys olivacea, assembly GCF_965140295.1. Taxonomy (NCBI): domain Eukaryota; kingdom Metazoa; phylum Chordata; order Testudines; family Cheloniidae; genus Lepidochelys; species Lepidochelys olivacea. Next base: position 38,601,883 of record NC_140415.1, read on the forward strand.
ATAGTTTTTGTTCACCTGAAACTGCATTTTTTTCGGTGAATATATTGGCCAACATTTTTTGCTCAGTTCTAATTATTATTATTAATTTGGCCTAAAGTAATCAATGGAAAGTAGCTAAGACCCACAGGTACTATTACACATGTCCAAGCTTCTGGTTTTTACTCCCTGAAAAACAAATGCAGACCAAAATTAATATTCTCCATAAATTTTCATGAATTTTAAAAAATAAATCGTTTTCCAAAATTGCACTCTATACAATCCAGTTTTACAATTTCCTATAAATATAATACAAATCATACTAAGTTAACATTTTGTTTGTACTATATGGAGATTTATAGTTTCTACTTGTGGATCAAAAATCGAATAAAACTCAGGGTTTAGTTAAAATGACTTATGCTGAATTTTAGAGTGAGCAACAGTGATCAGTTCATCAGTTTAATTCTCCATGTTCTATCAAATTTAAAATAGGAACATTTTAAACTGCGTTTACCTGAAAATTTCCTTTCTTCATTCTAAGGTCCACAAATCTTTTTAAATGGGTGCTTCAGCCTACTTGCCGTTTGAGGCAGAACAAGACCTGTCAATCATTGGCAGCAGGGGAATGAATGAGTGAAGTTCTCTGTAGTCGAGATAACTACAGGACAAATAGCCAGGATAATTCCATTCTACTATCCTAAAATTACACATTGCGTTAACTATACTGTAAAGGAAAAAATACGACAGTTTCTCCTGCTGCAGAGTGTGGGGATTAATTTTCCCAAATGAAATAAACCTGAATCTTTGGATGCCAATTTTCATCTCTATTCTGGATGATCCATTTGTCTTCAGGGTTGGCCAGGTACATGGACCTTATTACTCAAAGAAACAAAATTTTCAAGTAAGCATAGATAAATGTTTCTATTCTTCATTTTGCTGAGATCAGCTGTTGCAATGAGATTTTCACAGCAGTGTGCCGCCAGAGTGGGAAGAAGGATAATCCTTTACATATCGACATCCCAAAATGAGGTATATTAGGGATCCTAGATCATCCACTGGGCACTGAAGCATGAAAAAGTCTTTAGCCAATGCCATTTGTGACAGAAGACTATGACCAATATGCAGAATTTGGTAAATGTAAGTATTGATAGCCATATGGCAAGCTAGCAGATCTCATTACAGGACACAGGACTTTTCTGCTAGGAGATTATTAGTGCTCCTAACGTTTACTTTAATGGATAGGAGATATAATGGCACCTGCCACAGGGATTCACTTAAAATATTACTACTAGGACCAGAATGAGGTTCCAAGATCATGCTCTGTAACCTTATGGGGCTGGAATCAGGATAGATGCTCCTAAAGAAGCATTTAACGTCAGGGTTTATACAAATTTCTTCTTGTGAACATGCTAAGAACATTACAGTACAAAGACTAGATCTTGTGGCTTGGACATTCATACACTCACAACAATGTCATCCTGGAGGAATTAAAGGCTATGTTTCACTTGTTTAAAGTGGCATTTGAATAATGGATTTTGCTTCAGGCAGTTATTCATTAAATTCTTTCTATGACCCATGAGAGCAATAATCACTTGATCCAAGTATCCATTTTGAATATGTCTGTTGCTGTATGGAGGACTGGATTTTTTAACATTTTTCTTCTGTGAGACACTGACATAGGAAGGTCCAAGCCTAGGTTAAACAGTATCTCACTGGTACTTTCTCCTTGCTATCTTTTGTATGCCCCAGGGAAACAATGGAAGAGATGAGAAGGAATATAGCAGAGACCTTGCCCCACCGTGCAAGAGATAATTCAAAATTTGTATCCTAAGCCCTGACATATGGAGAGTTCACAGGGTGCTTTATTGCTGTTTATAGGTGCAAGGAGATTAACTGCCAGCTCATTTAATTGACTTTCAATGAGATAGTATAGTTCTGGGTGCAGTTTCCACTCTGCTTAATCCAACTTGTCTCTCTCTCAGGGAAGCTACTAACCCAGGGTACAAAAATTGGTTTCCTAGAGACTCTATCCATTTCTACTGTATGAGGTCCATATGGGTCAGATAAACCTATGTTTCCCCACAGGTTGGGATAGGAGTAGGGATGCTCTAGGAGGTCTGTTATATAGGTGGCAACAGGGGAAGGGGCAGGACCCAAAGGTCCCTTATTCCACTCTCCAGTATTGGCAATGTCTACCCTGTTTGTTGTGCCCTCTTTCTGAGGCTCAATGGGAATAGGTGGCTGAGTTACACTGTAAGAGATGTGGCTGTTGGTGTGGGATCCAGGCACAATCTTTGTTCTGGCATGCTGCCCTTCCGGCAACAGTTGCCTCATGGAGATGCTTGCCCCCAAAGCCAGCTATTCCAATCCTGCATGCCCCTTTTCCTGCCCAGAAAGGAAGGCCAGTGCAACCATGCCTCATCTAGGCTGGAGTGGGAAGGACTTTCTCTGCCCTAATCAAAGACTGAACTCCCCAACAAAACACTCAAGGGTGAGGAAGGGGACAAAGACCCTTCCCTTTTTCTCTGGCTTTTCTCAGCTTAGTTCTCTCCCTGCAGCCTGTGGGCACATCTACACTGCAATTAAGAACTTGCAGCTGGCTGGTGTCAGCTGACTCAGGCTCATGGGGCTAGGGCTAAGGGGCCGTTTAGCTGTGGTTTAGACATTCTGGCTTGGGCTGGAGTCTGGGCTCTGGGACCCCGCGAGGCAGGAGGGTTCCAGATCCTGGGCTCCAGCCTGAGCCTGAACATGTACACTGCAGTTAAACAGCCATTTAGCCTGAGCCCCATAAGCCTGGGTCAGCTGACACAGGCCAGCCAGGAGTGTTTAATTGCAGAGTAGACACACCCAGAAGTGAAAGCAGAGCTCAGAGGACAATCTCCCCTGCAAAAAGACAAGTGGAGCCCCAGGACACAGACTGAAATTAGATGGAGACATTATTGAGCTACACTGTTAGTCATAACTTAGAAATGAAAGTATAGCATTTCCCTCAGAAAAAAAAAACTCTACAGCAAGGAGGCCTGGCTGAGCCAGGTAGACATGATATTCTCTTGCTACCAGTGACTGACAAGTTTGGTTCTGCCACCAAGCTATAAGCAGAATAAAGTACCTATTGTAATGGATCTGTGAACCTTGTTCTTTAGATTGTAAAGAATGGGGTTTGTCTGATATCCTTTCCTCACACCTTTCCCACATCCCCAGAATCAGCAGGAGGTTTAGTCTCAGAACCTGTACATCCTGGCCTATGCATATAGATGTAAAGCCATCTGCACAAAAGTCCTGTGTTTCTGCACATGTTTCAGACCTGCCCTTTCTTGCCTCTCCACTCATATATGCACTTGTCACATAGCAAAAAATCTCCGAAATAGGCTTGGTCTCACAGGTTTCCCTAACGGAGGCTGCCTCCAGGATCTCTCCCCTAAAGGAGGTTTCAGAATGCAGAAAAGACACCTACCTAAGTTGATGATGATCAAAATTAACCTGCCTGGGAAATTCCAGTAGGATTCATATGGATAGGAGTTGGAGGGGCAACCGGTACACAGATAGTGGATGTGCCATCAGCTCTGACCCCTCCAGCTTATGGAAGGTCAGCTGAAAGGTGAAAAAACACCAGAGAGCTGGCACTATTGCCTCCTGTTAGCTTATTTGTAAGAAGTACATCTATTCCTTGAACAGGTACTTCAAATAACATTTAAACATGACTACACTGAAACCTAATTTAAATGGTTCTGGTTCTATTAGGGTTGAAGAATTATTAGAGAATACAGTTTCCATTGTGAAATAAATTAAATAATGATTGTAATAAATTTAGGCAAAAAGAGGTCAGAAAGAATAAGGCAATGTCTGTTAAATATAAATTGTTCCATTTTACTTTTACTTGATTAAGATGAACATGTCACACGCAAGTATCACATTCCTATATTTAACAAAGAAGGAAACCAACACCCACATGCAATGAAATGAATGTTCTTCAAACAAACATATTTTGCAAATATAAATACCCTCATTTTAAAAGTCAATATTTATTCTTATAATTTCATACAGCATAAAACTTAGCTATTTGTAATTACAGAGCATTTCAAATCACATAACTAAGTAATCTGAAGATGTAAAACTGAAGCAATCACTGGAAGGAAAATTAAAATTAAAAGTAGGATGCTATAGTCACTTATATCAATGCAATTTTGAAATATATAAGAATTATTTGTTTAAATTACTTTCTGGACAATTCATAATGGACATTAGTCCAACAATATTTATTAAGTTCAGAAAAGTATTTGTATCTTTCAGGGATTCAAAGTATGCCAATCATTACAATATCTAGGTTCCAATAACACTTTGAATATAGTAGTAAACAAAGCAATAAACAGCTGCCAGAGAAGTAAATGACAAATCTCCTAAACATTACTGCTATTATACAGGCTGTCACCACATTCTGAAAAGCTGTTTTTGTTGGTATGTCAAGTTTGAAAATACCATAGCCCTCACTTGTCTTGGATTGCATGGAGGTCCTTAGGGCATAACTAAGGTGAATAACTGATCAAAAAAACTTATGCCTGCATCTGTAATTTTCACTCCATGCATCTGAAGAAGTGGGGTTTTTTACCCACGAAAGCTTATGACCAAATAAATCTGTTAGTCTTTAAGGTGCCACCAGACTCCTTGTTGTTTTTGTGGATACAGACTAACACGGCTACTCCTCTGATACTTGATCAAAAGAGAAGTTTCAAACTGAGCAAAAGATCAAAGGTGTGACTTGGGATGAAAAGAACCTTGCATTCTGTTAGAGCTATCAATCATTTTTTTGCCCAGATTTGTGAAGTGATAATGATTTTTTCTAGTACCTAGAGCTGTAGCCACAGAAACCTTGCGTCTCACTAGCTATGCCACAAGGGGGTGATGAGGTACCAGGATTGTACATAACCTCTTGGGGTGGGGGGGTGTAGATAGGACAGATGTGAGACCGGGGAGTTAAAAAGAATATATTGAAAATGTGCTAGACAGCTATGAACTTTGGAGACCATAAGTGTTAAGTGGAACTCCTGGGGAATCCTAAGGAAGATGTTAATGCAAATTCCCCAACTCAGGTTATACAAAAACCTTTTTGAAGCTATGTCCTAAGGAGGTGGTCATCATCTGCTGATTACATACTACAGAAGGCCAAGGCCAAAGGCCTGAGCTGCATAAATAAATGGCTGATGTGCCCAGCTTTTGTTCTGGTTCTAAAACAGATGTGAACTTGTAATCACAGGGAAAATCCAATCCCAGGCTGGAGTTGGGAGTGTCTTCTGATAGACTTTTTAACACATGTGTAGAAACTTAATTTTGTATATGTTTTCACAGCAATGCTCTTACCTTAAGAATGAATATGCTCCCTTACAAGGATCTGTGTGGTAACTTAAAACTGTGGGCAATAGACATAGCCCTTGGAGGGAAAGCAGAGAAAAGACTGTGGCATTTTTAGGCAGTTTGGCTTGCTGGGGATATTATGGTGTATGACAGGGAGCATTGTGGTGTATGATGTGCAGCATTAAAATCTCCAGTTAGGAGGGAGTGAGACGCTGGTCTCTGCCCAGGAGAAGTGACTTCTGGGAGTCAGAAACTCATAATAATCATGGGTGTCCTTGGTGGACCACTGAGGGGGAACACAGGTGCCTGAAATTATGACAATATACACACACACACACACAAATTGCACCATGTACTTTTTGGTCATTTAGCCCTCAGGGTATAAAGGGAAATCTGGCCTGAAATGACCCAGAGCTCTAAAAACCTGGGCAACACCCTGTCCAGAAATATTTTACAGTAAGAAGGGCTGGTTCTGGAGTCTAACAGACGATAGATTACTGGGTCTGTGAGAACAGGAATCCAGAACTCAAAGTTTTTGTAACAGTGGTGGGCAAGTGAATAATCTGAGTCAAATCGTTTTCCTATTACTAACATAAAACCATTTAACTCACCAAATGGAGCAGGTATTCCAGTTATTTGCAAAAAATCTGTATTTATTTCACATTCCTCTATTTGCCTTCAATATAATTGACTAGTAAATAGAGTAGATTTAGAAGAGACGTCTGTAATAAAATTGCAAAACAAATCAGACCTCTTTTATATTACAACAATCGTACAAATACCTGTAGCCCTTTAGATTGTGGTTTACAAGGCTGCAGAAATATTATGTAGAGACATGGCAACTAGCCCCAATGGTAAATTGAAATGTTGTATATGTAAGATGTATCCCAGTGTTTACTTACTACATCATCAGCTCCATCCTGTACCTTTCTGAAGTCACAAATTTCAAATAGAAAAACTGGAGATGAAAATACCACGTGGTGAAGTTAAACTCAGTAATATTTTACACTTACATATCACGCCTTTCATTCAATTATCTCAGAATACTTTAACAGAGATTAGTAATTGCTGTATTTCTATCCATATTTTATACACAACCACAGTCAGGAACCAATAAGTTAATTGACATGTCCAAGGCCACACAGTGAGCAAGTTGCAAAGTCAGGAAAAGATCCCAGGTCACCTGACTTCTAGTTCCCAACTACCTAATGAACTACACTGCTTCCTTTAGCCTTCCTGTGTACATGAATTCAAGATTACCTTCAAATTTTAAAATACAGGGGATAATTCTCCATTTAAGAAGAGATGACACAATGATTCTGATGTACTTTTCTATGTAATGAAATATTGTTGGGTTTCTTGAAAAAAAAGTGTACTACAATAAATTATTCTTAAAGAAGTGCAGTGGTAATTATAAAGAGACACTGCATTAAAATTATATTTATAAACAATATTTCATTTTCTGTGTTCTCCTTTTAGCTGATCCCCTCCTAACCAACTCCCTGCAGCCTCCCTCAGTCCTCCACCCCCAAAATGCATGGAACTAACATGACATTTTCACTATCACATTGTTCACTTGTTTTTGTGTTCTGCCCCTTTCTCCACCCAGTGTCTGTCTTGTCTGTTTAGATTGTAAGATCTTTATGGCAGGAACTGTCTGCTACTCTGTTTGTAAGTGGTCTAGCACAATGGGGCCCCATTCTTTTTTTTGTCCTTAGACACTGCTGTAATAAATATAATTAATAAAACAGTACCATATTATAAAAAACTGCATTTTTAAACACCTAATTCTCTTTGCCATTTATGCTTACTTTTTGGGGGTTGGGGGAAGTTGTTTTTAATTTTTAATTTTCCTCAGTTTGGATAATAAAACTAGATTGGCCTGTTTAACTTTGGTTTTAACAAATTCACTTTCTTGTTCTCATGTTCTAGCACAACACAGTTATGCATGAGTTTGAGTATTTTGCAGGTAAAGCTTAAAACACTACAGAAGGAACTTTAAAAATGTTTTCACTGAGTAGGTTTTAAAAAATCATGACCAAGTTTTCAAATTGCACTCCAGTACATTTTGTAAAAACTCTTATACACAATCTAAATTTTGAGTCAACACTATTTAACTGTATCCCTTTAATACAATATGGTATGATATCCATTTCTACATAGACACTATAAACAAGTTGTGTCCTATTTTCTGATTTTATGAATTTAAAAAAAATTAGAAACATCCATCATACTAGCCAGTATGTCCCCAGGGAATCGATCCATCCATGAAGCATTTTTAAAGAGATGTTCTTCTGACAAATAGCTTAAATTATCTAGTAGTACTAAAAACACAAATTAAACAAAGCCTTCTCTGGAAAGTCACCAAAAATGAACTGAAGTACTCCTAAAGACTTACCTTCTTTTCAAAAAATTTTGCTCAAAATACAAATTATACAGAAATACTAAGGGAGTATATTGCTACAGGTACTTTTTTGTTTATAATGAAAACAGCAACACTGCTATAACACTTGGGATTTAAGTTGTAAGTGATCCCCTATCAAAGCTCTAGAAAACCTGATCTTTCTAAAATTTCTTCAATATCTTTAAACATTTAAATAGAATTTGTTACAGTCCATTTTGATTTTACATTCAACCGTTACCTGTTTTCAATCAGAATATTTTACTTTGTGTATTCATTTATGTTGTCAACAAATACACTTTAGCTAAGCTTCCTTACACCACTTTTCTTCCTTACTTCAGAAAAATAGATGCATCTGAAGCATGTGTTTCCTAGAACATAAGATGAAAATAACCACTACAAACCCTTGAATTATAAAGTAGCATGGTTTAGTCAAAACAATATTATTAACACAATGTTCATGGAGACTTTTAAGCTCCTACACATTTCTCTATTCTGAAGAACAATTAGTTACTAAAAACTCCAAAATGATACAAAAAGAGAAGGGAAAAAGCAATAGCAGCATTTTTTCCCTTGGCTTCTCACCCTCTCACTAACTGATTAGTTGAGTACTACGTACATGCAACCCTGAGAATGTGTTAAGACCAGTCACAATATGGGAAAATGCTGAATACTTATGCCATCATTTTGTGATTCACACCAGCTATACTACTTTACTTGTTTCAAGTAAAGAATCAACATTTATTCTCGAAAACTAAAATCCTAAACCATACAGTGAATGTTTTTATCTATTGAAATACTGTAATACATTCAAATGGTTATTAAAATAGAAGATAGTTCATCCTTAGACATTATTATTTGTTCACTTAAATCTCTGTGTTAAAATCAATGTAATAATTATGGACAAACACAAGCTCACATAAGGGATACAAAGATTTAATAGTGGAACTGTCACTTGAAACAAAAGATATTAAAGACAGACCAAGTAAAAATACAATTCTAAATTTTAGTTGTTGAAATTATTTTTATGTACTATGTATAAAATGGAGACTAGGGCTAGTGTTGTGCAGAAACAGAGTAACTGAGTGCAAGAGAGCATGTGTGTGTCTCTCACAGTTTACCAGAGGGGCACAATCATACCATGCACAAGGTCACCTACTGTAGAGCTCTAGTATGCACAAAATAATTCTCTGGTATTTATTCACAAAGCATACCACACTGTAGGAGTCTGACCATCCAAATTAGAAAAAAAAATCTTATCAATATTTAACTGCAGTTCAAAGTTCCTCTTCCCACATTTCACTACAAGCCTTTATTCACAATGTCCACCTAATATTCAGATTCAAAGGTGTCGTTTTTCCAACTAAAGGAAGTGGTTCTACTTGCTGCAAATGAAGAATTATAAATTGAACTACACCCTGCCATCAGTTTTATAGCAAAACTACCCATTGATTGTAACAGAGAGTTCAGTTTAAAAAAAAGGTATCACTCTATATAGCCCATAAACTGCAAAGTAGGGACCATTTAGCTGCACACAGCAAAATAATATATAGCTCACTTAATAGGGGACCATAGACTATTATATGATGGACTCCTCCCTCTGACTAAAAAAAATCATTAGTCTATTTCTCCATTTAACCCATAAATCCTAGCAAGTCTCTAACCCTGGATCTGTTACACTGCTCACCTTCACACAAAACGGTTATGATTGGAACCTTATGTTGACAGCACTGGTTTCATCCTTCCCTCCCCTTCTCAGTACCAACATTTTATCCTCCTAAGATAGCACTGTAATGAAAGCAGCAGTGCATCTTTTAGATTCTCTTTAATGAGGAGCGAGTAGCAGGGAGAAGGAGAAAGGGGTCCCCTTCCCGCTAAGCCAGGCGCTCTGCAGTGGGTGATGTGCTATAATGAGCCTATGTAATGAATGAACACATTTCTGGGGAAGATGATTATACATTTTGCTCTCAAACTTTCCCAAATCAGCCACGTGTTTGGTGGTGGGTTGCTTTGGGTGGGGGTGGCGGGGTGTCAAAGTCTTTCCCTATTTGTATGATAAAAAGACAAGTTCTTCCTCGGTTCCTCTTGGCCATCCAACTACAGCCTGACTCAGGACTCAGCTGCTAAGTAAGTGGCCCCCAATTCCAAGGTGGCTTGGCACAGCATACACCTCTCCCCCGCAGCTGTGCCCTCATTACCTCCCCTCGCGCCTGTGTCCTGATGCCCCCCCAGCCCCCTTCCCCAAAGCCCTCACTACAGGTCTCACCTCTGCCCTGGTGCCTCCCCCCCCTTCTGTCCTGCCGGCCCCTACCCAGCCCTCCCTAACCTGCCCTCCCTGTCATCCTCCCCCACGGATTCCTCTCACATCCCACCCCCCAGCAATGGCCCTTCCTGTCAAACGGCTGCCGGGCGCACAGAAGGGGGCTCTGGGCTGGGGGGAGGGGGGCGGGCGCAGATGGCGGGAACGCCTGGCAGTCACCCCAATGCCGCCAGCCTCCCCCCCCCCCAGCCCCACCAGCCAGGAGCGGGGGACGCGGGAGCGGCGATGGAGGGAGAGCGGGAGCTCTCCGCCCGCAGGCAGCGCGCCCCAGCCCCTTCCTACCGTCGGAGTCCCTGGGAGGACGAGGGCCAGGACATCCGGGATTTCTTCAAGCCGGGCCGGTGGCCGGTCTCCACGGCGTACGACGCGCGGTCCATGGCTCGGCAGTTCAGGTAGCGCTCCGTGTCCGAGTAGCCGCGGTGCCTCACCCGGCTGCCGCTGCCGGCCAAGTAGCGGCCTCGGGAGGCTGGCGGCGGCGGCTGCGGAGGCTGGGGGCACTGGGGCGGCGGCTGCCGGAGCTGGGGCTGCTCGTGCCGCCACAGATGTTTGGGGGCTTTCAGGCTCCCCCCGCCGCCAGCCCTGTCGCCGCTGTTGGCCAGCGCGGATAAGCAGCTGCCGCCGTCCTCTGCCTCCATGCTCGCTCCTTCGCCTCGGGCGGGCCGGCGGGGGCACCTCCGCGCTGCAGGCGGCTGCTGCTTCCCGAGCAGCGGGGAGCTGTTCAGCAGCCCTTTCCGCAGGCTGCCGCCTTTTCCCCCCTTCAGCAGCGCCGCGGGGAAACCGCGCTGAAAAGTTGGACAGCTCCTGCCTCACTTCCCCGGACTCCGCGAGGAGCAGCTGCCGCAGGGAGCGAGAGCTGCTGCCCTCTCCCCGCAAAAACACTCCGGGTCACGCCGGGAGCTGATGATGAAGCCTCGTGGCTTCAAGCACCGAGAGCCGGGCTGGAGCGCTGGGGAGAACAAAGCGCAGAAGAGACTGGAGCAAGCTCTAGAGCTGCTCTGTGAGACTGAAGCTGGCACTGGAGAATAAAACTAACGGCCCAGCCCAGGCAGAGGGATGGACTAGATATGACCTAAGACGAGTTTCTATTGCTAATTTCTCCGATTCTTCTCATCCTTTAAAAGCTCCTTGGAGATTTTCTCTTGCTTCTTGAAGGCAAGCGAAGTAAGCATGCATTAGATAGCATTTTGCTGCTTGTCTGCCTTCTATTTCTCTCCCACTTGGACTCAGAATGGAAAGTGACTTCAAGTAGCAAAGTACCACAGAGTGGATGTCGCTGCTAAATTGACTGAGTAAAGATGGAACCGTAGGCTTTTAACTCCTTCGCTTCTCAGCATTATACTATATTTTTAATCGTTCCCATATCAGGCTCAGAAGTCCTCTGCTCCCACTTTGAATCGTCCCCTCGTCTTTCTTCTTCCCCGATGATTAAACTCTCTCTTCTCTCCGCGACTAATCCTGGCTGTGAATCAACGCGAGGAAGGTTTAATTATAGCGATGCTGTGCCTGCTGCTGGAGTGAAGGCTGAATCAAGCTTTTCCATTATAAACCACGAGTTTCAGGAGTTTGTAACTGCCTGTAGAAAAATCATTCAGCTGAAATTTACAATACAGTAGTTTCAGCTCAAGACAGCATTTTTTTCAAATACAGTTATTTTAAAATTTCAGTCTGATACGTTTTGCACTCCTGTACACTAAATAAAAACAGCCATACTTATGGCACTGAATAACAATTTGATAAAATTAATTTGTGGAGGCTTTCATACACAGTATGAATTAGATATTTTGATTGATTCTTAAAAGTAACAGTATTTGAATTCAGTTTTACATCTGGCAATAATTTTTAAATCTGGCATGTCATTAATAAACATAGCAATATTATGATGAAAAATGATAGAAATTTAAACCATTAATGCATTTTTAACAGACATCTTTCCTGTCTACTCAATCAAACAATTATTCTGTTCGCATGCTCTGTCACTGGTATTTTGGCAAAGTACCATGCAAGTATCTGTCCTACTTTATAAGAGGGTACATTTTCTGTCTTACAACACTGTGGATGAGTATGCACTCAAACTGCTCCAAGTAGGTATTTTCACCCACAATTTCTGATCCCTCCAAACACATATGGTTCACCCTGTTTTTCCCCTCTTTCCTCCATCACTACGCTGCAAGTGCATCCATTACTCCTCTGCAAACATCCCCAAAATGACCTCCCTTCCACATCTGTAGATTTCCTATCCATACTCTCCAAATTGAACCCAACTTTGACCCTCCCTTAACTGTTGACCTTTCCTGAAAATCTGCCTCCAAAAAGTGACTTTATTCCCTCCCAGTTACCTAACCCTCTTTATGTCACAACCCCAAGCTATACTGTCAAAAGCACTTTTTTTTTGCAGGTGTAAGTTGTCTACACTAAGAGGGTTTGCCAGCGTAGCTATACCAGCAGACCTTTTCTAGTGTGGACTAAGCCTCCATCCCCATTCATTCCTTGGCCTTTATACTGAAACTGTCAACAATGGAGTCAATTAGTGCCACATGAACAGTGATCATTTTTGTTAAATGGACAGTCCTCTGCTAAGAACTGAACTGAGAGTTCCAACTCTTTCACATAGGCCACTGACAACAACTTTCAGACACTACCAACAAAGTGTTCATGAAATATGGAAATGCAAAAAACACTCTCAGTTCCTTGAGTCCTTCCATTCCAACCCACCCTACTTCTTCTGCCTTATTTCTCCATCTCTTCACATATTACCATTCAAGAAGAAAACACACTGTTGAATCTCACAGGGATAATTTTGATATGAAACAATAAAGAACTGTGCAATGCCATACCTACCCTCACCATTGCCTGATTGCTAGCAATGACTAAGGTTCATGATGTTTGTTTTAAAAGACAGTTTATGGTTGCAGTTTAACATATTTTACACCATTTCTACAAAATATATAATAAAAGCCTGAGTCGAATACTGACAAAGATCAATTAGGTAACTGAAAAAAAAATGGTCTAATGGAAGATCAGTCTCACTGTTTCTTGTAGCACCTATGATCAGCTTTCACAGATGACAATTTATAACTTTACATAAAACTCTTTATTCATAGATCATAGGATTTTGCCAGTGCAAATAAATAAAAAATAAAAACCCATCCTCATCAATTGTCCTTATTCCTAAAAGTTAGAGCAACTCATCAGTAGAAATAACAAATGAGAAAGGTGCAAGACCAAGGACCAACTTGGTTTGAAATTAACTCATTGATTTTATAAAACTTACTGAGTCTAGCAGTTCTGTGACTTTCTAGATCCTCCAGGCCCTAAAACATCAGCTATCCTGGTTCCTCAGCAGTCAATCTATGATGGAAGGCCTCCTTTTGTAATGTATATTTGGTCCACATACTCTTTGGGGTAGGAATTCTTATTTGTTTTGCACATTTGCCTTTTATTATTCATACAATGCTGTATACTTATAGAAGTAAATACACACATACGCATCCTATGGCCCTAGTTTGGAATAATTCTCCTGTGTGGCAACTCAACATGCTGGGTAAGAGGGAAACATGCTTTGCTGTCCATCTTGTTTATTTTTAATACATATAATCTTTTAGTTCTTTGGGGGAAAGAATTTTGATTGCAATGGATACCTTTGGGGAGTGGGAGGGAAAGATACTACTACAGTGATGGGCACCACTACAAGAAAAGAGATAGACAAAGGCAAAACAAAGGGTACCATTTTCAAAAGAGGCTTAATGACTTAGTCCATTCAAAAACAGGATTCAAGCTCCTAAGTCGTTTAGGAATTTCCAATTAGAGTTAGGCTCTTAAGTCACTTTTGAAAAGGGGACTTAAGCACTTCTGAAAATGTTCACTACGACAATCAAATTAGCAACAGGTGAAGGCATATTTCCTTAGATTGTGAGCTCTTTGGATCAGGGACTTAACACATTGCAGTATTGGCCACTACTTGCTAATAAATAATTAATAATTGGCATATATTACTCTTGCTAGTTGACATGCCAATTCTTGAAGTTCACCAGAAAATTTAGGTTACTCCAGCTGTTGGGAAAGAAAAAGGAATGGCTAAAACAAACAACTCTCATAACAGCCTCAGAAACAGATGCTTTCACCAAGACGGGCATATAATCAAAATTCTGCTCTCTTACTTCACCTTGTAAGGTTGCTGGCCTAATTCTTCAGTCTAGGAAGGATTAAACACCTTGCCCAGATCTCTTTAAGGGCCTTTCCTAAGGACATGGTTTATTAATTCAAACAAAACCTAGCAGAGTAATGAAAAATAAAGCAATTCCCTTGACCAACACAGACTGCATGGGTCTAGAAGTCTTTCACTATATAACTGTCTATTTGCTCCAGGGCCATCCATAGGAATCACCTTCCCTTCTGCAGCACCTCACCAACTGAGCTCTCAGTCTTTTATAAGGATCACCTGTTTCCTTCCCAGCAGGATCTAATAATTGAACAAAGCTGGCTGGCCCCATGGCCCCTGTCCCTTAAAGGGGCAGATCAGCCTGTTACACACCTGTTTAAAGTTCTTCTACAGCTAATGAAAATCTAGTCAGCTGGGAAAGAACTCACTTCTGCAATACAGGCACCTGGGGGACTTTCCAAGCATTTGCTGTGAGAGACAATCAACCAATTTGGGTGAGTCGAGTCCTCTGTTCTGGAGAATGGGGGTTGGGCTGAGGTGGCAGCATGCCTAGTTAGGCTTACCAAGGACAGAGAAGAAAGGATGTCCTCCCTTAAGAATTACAATTAGTTTCTTTGGTTGAATAACACAGCAGACCTAAAGAACTTCTGAGGGCCAGCATCTACAGAAACTAATTCTGGTTGAACAGCGCTTTTAATTCATAGAAGATTACCCATGCTTCATTTAGAATGTGCCCAATTGTAAAGAAGAGCAATATAGATTTGTATGTCTATATTAGAGTATGCATTTGTTCTTGGAAACCAATCACTATTTTATGGTTAATAATAATAATGAATAATAGTAGCACTTTGCATTTACATAGCACTTTTCATCCACAGATCTCAAAGTGAAGTACAAACAGTATTATTATTCCTATTTTACAGAAGCAGAAACTGAGGAGCAAAGATACAAAAGCGACACTAACAGTTTAGTGATAAATATGTGACTCTCCTGACTCTTAGTCCTATGTTCTATACACTACTTTTACACATTTGCATTTTTGTAAAAAAATGTAAGATACATATCTCTTCGATCAGTTTATTCAAACATTGCCACAGCATTTGCCCCTAAGGCAAAGAATATTTAAGCTTCCCATAATACCATTTTTTAAAAAGGAGTGGCCAGTGCTTCTTCCCTACTCCATATACAAAAAATGCAAGTCTCCGCAGTCCACAAGTTCTGCAAAGGGTAAAAAATAGTGAGCGACTCCTACTGAATAATCTTTTAGTAACTCAGTTGCTGCCTTTAAAAAGTTTACACTTTTAAATAAAAAGGGAGAAGGGAGGAAGTGGCCCAAATATGCTTAACTTAGAGACAAATACAGTGAAGACCAAAACTGTTAAGTCCAAGATATCTAATAAGAGCAAAATGCTAAGGCTGTAAATTATACTGATGTGCCAGTTGACAGATTATCCACTAATTTATCTAATAGCTAAAGTCTTCAGTATGGCTGTTATATGGGCACTCATAGCTTGAGAGAGATAGAGAGAGAAAGTGTGTGTGGGTGTGTGTTGGTTGAAAGGAAATTTTAAAAAAGAGCTTGTTTGACATTGGTGCAGGTGTACAACATTCCACAATATTAACCACCTTCTTTTGGAGGAGTGCATCACCCATTTTTCTCATGTATTTGTACTAGATACTTATAGGACTGCTGTGCTCTTGCTAGATTATATTGCTTCTTACTGGCTCCAAACTGTACTCTGGCTTTTCCTTTGACTAAAGTGCCATTGATGACTGATTGTGTTGAATAGGCATTACTTCAGCCCCGTTTAGTGAGAAGTTCCAGGCATAATGCACCCCCACCCAGGACATACCCTCCCATGAGCACAGAGATACCACTTGCACAAAGGGAGGATCTAAAGGAAAATTATCCTTAATGAGAAGTTGAGCAAAATGTATTCTCTACACCTTATTTTTCTTGTAAGACCTGAAGATCTATAATGGGCTGTCAGGATCAACTTTTAGAAATTTAACGTGCCACTTGTACAGGCTGTCATTTATAAGTTCCACTGAATGAATCCTTGTTTTATAACTCTGATCTGTATATATCCCTGAGCTCTTTCATAAGTCAATCTGAAACCTGGACTGACCCAGACATTTCACCATTTAGGTGGTGGTATCTTTAATTCTTTCTAATTTTTTCTAAATTTAGAAGTTTCTCTTTTTCAGTGCCTTCATACTCAGATTTCTTTCCATCAACAGGTTCTTCCCCCTTCATGTCATAGTGATCTAGGTCTTCAATGTCTTCACTTCCCTCTCCTCCTCCTCTTCTGACATTACTTCTTCTGTCACTGAATTCAGTCCTCTTGGTAATGGCTGATCTAACATCTCAACATCTGGATACCGAGGAAGGTTGTATAATCTGCAGAGGTCACATAGCAATCACTTCAGTTGAAGAAGCAGACTATTGCTCTTCTTAATGTCTTATAATCGCTCTAACACTGAAGTCAGATTTGGGTCATCTGATTCCACAAGCCATACTGGTGATGAAGAGGGATAAGATTCTGTGACACTGCAGTGGATGGTGATCAGCAGTGGTGGCTGCGGGCTGCAACCTGGCGGTGGTGGCAGTAGAACAAACTGGCAGTGCAGCTCATCCAGCTTCCAGGAGATGATGCAGAAGCACTCATGGTCCTTGTTGAAGATGGACTTGAGGAACTTTAGCTCAGCCTTGAGCCCAGACACTGACATCCTGGCCTCATCTCTGGCCCAGGCCTGCACCACCTCACCTTGTAAGTGATGATGCCTTTTTGTTAGTATATTAGACACATAGACTGGGCAGGCTTATTTTAATTTTTCTTGTCTGGCCATTTCCATGTTAGACTCAGAAAAGGTAGTAAGTCTGTTGAACATTCAGTAGACATATAGAGCATTCTTCCTTTGAGAGAGTTCTAACTGACAATAATTAACTGAAAATATATTCCTTTTTCCATTTTCCCAGAATTTGCTGCAGCTTTCCCAGAAGAGATTGCTGAAGTGAGCCTTGAATATGAGAAATGTTGCCTTAGACATACCCATCCATTAGTATGTGTATAAGCATCTTAGAGTTCTCTTCATCAATCACAGCTAAATGCACAGTGATCCATAAAATAAAACATAACATTTTCAACTCATGAAGAAAATTCAATTTTTAATTAGTTAGGATTCTTAACCTTTCCCATCTCTTTTTAAAAACTTGTGCATGCCTAAAAAAAGAACTATGCAGAAAAATGGACAGAATCCAAGGTCTGGATGAAAGCAAGGGAGCTAAAATGCAAATTTTCTGAATGCATTTTCATCTGTCTTTGTTTACCACAGGACAAGGGTGAAAATATCTTTAGAATTTGTTCAGCTGAAGCACTTCAGCTGTTAATAGTGTGGCAGATAAACTGGTGTATTCTTTTCGTGTTTCTTCAGAATGGCACTAACATCAAATGAAATAGTGAAGGTAAGTAATCTGCATTTGTTTTTTTCTGACTGAGTGCATGGAAACTGGAATACTTTTATCATGCAGAAATACTGGGAATATTGTCTTTTGTATCTCCATTTCCTGATATGATGATGATGTGCAGCCCACAAAACTATTGCACTTTTTCCTTTTGTGTAAATATAAAGAGAGTATAATGAAAATTGAGTTGTAATAGAAACAATTCCAAATTACGTTAGAAACATATAACTAAGTATTAAACAGATAACTAGTATATGATAATCAAAAGAGGGAACATTTATTTAGCGATTTAATCCAGTAAATAACAATATCTATCAATCCCACATATAAAAGAAGATTCTTTATTCCATTCAAGTTACATTACATTAAAGCAAATCTTCAATGCCATTTAAGAAACTATACAGTATTTTCCAGATGACCATTCAGTTTTACTTGAGTAGAGCCAGCCAAAACTGGAGATTTCTAATTTTAGCAGAAATGTCAAAATGTGGAAATTTGGATTCAGTCTGATTTAGACAGAAAATATATATTTAAATTTCTCACAAACGAGAAATCTCTCCCACCGCTCCAAATACTTTTGGAAACAGCACCAACACATGGTGCACAGTACCCATGAAACTGACAACTATGTCAGTTTCACTAAGCAGCTTCCTGGGCTTTCAGGGTCTCCTTCAGTCCCACCATGCAGACTGCTCTGGAGCCAGAGACCCCAGGGCTTCCAGACTGCCAGCTGACCTGGGAGTCTGGAAGCCCTGAGTCCTTGGATCTGAGGCAGTCTTCCTGGTATGAATGCCCCATAGTCAGAGACCCTGGAAGCTTATTTCAGGGCCTCCAGGCTCCCAACATTCCATGCCAGGGAGCCTGGAAGCCCAAAGAGCCCCAGCTTGAGCCAGGATTCTCACGGCTTCTAGGCTTCCTGCTACAGAGCTGGGAGCCTAGATTCTGGAATGCTAGACATAGAAGGGCTGCCCCAGGGTCCCCAACAACTTGGCATCCATATGGTGGGGCTACCCCAGAGATGCTTGAAGCCCAGCTCCCCAGAAACTTGCGGGGCAGAGTTCCATTGGAATCCAGTCTGAAAGTTGATGAAAATTCATCAACCCAACTTGCTTTCGCAAGATATTTCCAATGAACTAGTAATTTCTGACAAAACTCTGTTTTGTCAGTAAATTTTCTTCAGCTCTACTCAATCTTTTAAAATTGAATGAGTTTGCATTTGAAGTAAAATCAAGATACAGTGGACAAACTCACTGAGCTAATTGTTCATATCAAAATTTTTATCATGTCTGATTCATGAAGCACGAGCACATTCCTGCTGCTGGTAATGGAAGAAGAATTCAGTAGATAATCATTATATAAATCAATTGAAAATATGAATTATTAAAGAGAATAAAGCAAGTGCTTTAAAAGCACAGAGGTCTGATTAAATATAAAAGACATAGCTAGATGTAGAAATTACAAATCATAGCAAGGGAAAACAATATTACAAGAACATGTTCACTAATATAAGTTTCACATAATCCACTTGCAGAATGCATTTACATTAATCATAAAGTTATTTTCCATTGCAAACAAGTATTTTGTGAGATAGGCTAAGGGTAATGTGTCAATTTCAATATACATTCTAAAATTCTATATAATTGTAGAGAAAAAATTAACAATCAATAGGCTTTTTGTTGAATAGCCTATATAATTACGGGATGTTCTTAATCATTTGATTCTGCTAAAATTAGTTAACATTATAGTTGTAAAAACTACAAGTAATCTAAAATTATTGTTATTCAAGTTTGAAATTGATCACTGATCAGATTGGGTTGCTTTTTGCAACATATAGGCAAAGATTTTTATTCATTAGCTATGTAGGGCACCCATTGCAGAGGAGGATGCTGATAAACAAAACATATTTCACAGTTTACACAGAAATAATGGTAATTTTATTAGTACCCACTGCGGTGCATTACACAATGGTGAATAATAAAACTACTTAATTTATTCTTCTATTTACATATGATAGACATTTCTTGCATCTGGTTAGCTTTTTCCCTGGTTTGATCTCTGGTTAATTTAAAGAACTGCTTTTCTTCAAACCAGTCTGGTACAAATGCCAAACTCAACTTTTAGTATAAAAGTTAAATTCACTTAAATATGTATTACATGACTGACAATTACATTTTTAAAATCTGAATCACCCAGAAGCGAAAGGCAGAGCTAATAGCTCCCTATGAGCTAACAGTTCATACAAATTAATTATTTAATTCCAGTCTGTTACATATGTTCGTATTTTACTCTCTCTGTATGTTAAAGGAGTGTTTCTTTGAATACACAAAATATTCTCTGTTGTGTGTTTTTCCTATTCATTGTGATGAATAAGGTTTGCAGGACTGGGCCCCAAGTGCTGTAATGTACAGTTAGTTTATTTCCGAGTACTTCAGCATTTGGGGTCCAGTTTTACAAACCTTATTTATCATACTCTAGCCCTGAGTGTGACTCATCCCACTGTGGCCACACAAGAGAGTAGTTCAGCCATCCTCCCTGTCTGCTAAGGTGAGGAAGAGATCTGGAGTCCTCTTCCTTCCCTCAAGTAAGTGGGCAGAGTGCGACAAAGCTTTGGCTTTATCTCCCCTAACACACCGGCGGGGCTGAGCTGACATGAGGAAAGAGGTAATTGCATTCTGTATAGGGGTGGCACAGATTACTTCTCTCTCTCGGAGCAAGGAAGGATTAGTGACCTGAGTTACAAAATTACTTCCACATGCTCCTCCTGGACAAGCACAGCTCCATGCAGCCCATAGTCAGGACTAGGAGGATAGGTGCAATCTAGCCAACAAGTAGTCCTAGGATCATCACTAGCCTACATAGCCATACAAGAAAGTAAGGGGAAGTAAAGCCCCACCCTGTATTCCCTTATGTGGGCTAC
Source organism: Lepidochelys olivacea (assembly GCF_965140295.1). Classification (NCBI taxonomy): domain Eukaryota; kingdom Metazoa; phylum Chordata; order Testudines; family Cheloniidae; genus Lepidochelys; species Lepidochelys olivacea. The sequence continues at coordinate 38,622,471 of NC_140415.1, forward strand.
TTATACTGTGAGTTGCCGCATGGGAGAGGAAGCAGGATCTGCAGAGCTACTACTTTCCTTAACCAGTGCAGGTAGGTAGCACTGGAGTGGGAGGGGTGAGGACTGAGCACAGCCAACGCTTAGCTCCCCACTTCTTCTCCACCCCATGGCTCCCCACTGCAATATAGCTCTGCTGCCACACTATGCCCTGGTCTACACTAGGACTTTAGGTCGAATTTAGCAGCGTTAAATCGATGTAAACCTGCACCCGTCCACACGATGAAGTCCTTTATTTCGACTTAAAGGGCTCTTAAAATTGATTTCTTTACTCCACCCCGACAAGTGGATTAGTGCTTAAATCGGCCTTGCCGGCTCGAATTTGGGGTACTGTGGACACAATTCGATGGTATTGGCCTCCAGATTGAGTCCCGGAATCGCAAAAGAGCTCCAGCATGGACTGAACTGGAGGTACAGGATCTGATCGCTGTATGGGGAGAGGAATCCAGGCTATCAGAACTCCGTTCCAGTTTTCGAAATGCCAAAACCTTTGTCAAAATCTCCCAGGGCATGAAGGACAGAGGCCATAACAGGGATCCGAAGCAGTGCCGCATGAAACTTAAGGAGCTGAGGCAAGCCTACCAGAAAACCAGAGAGGTGAACAGCCGCTCCGGGTCAGAGCCCCAAACATGCCGCTTCTATGATGAGCTGCATGCCATTTTAGGGGGTTCAGCACCACTACCCCAGCCATGTTGTTTGACTCCTTCAATGGAGATGGAGGCAACATGGAAGCAGGTTTTGGGGACGAAGAAGATAGCTCACAGCAAGCAAACGGAGAAACTGGTTTTCCTGACAGCCAGGAACTGTTTCTCACCCTGGACCTGGAGCCAGTACCCCCCGAACGCACCCAAGGCTGCCTCCTGGACCCGGCAGGTGGAGAAGGGACCTCCGGTGAGTGTACCTTTTAAAATACTATACATAGTTTAAAAGCAAGCATGTGAAAGGATTAATTTGCCCTGGCATTCGCAGGTCTCCTGGATGTACTCCCAAAGCCTTTGCAAAAGGTTTCTGGGGAGGGCAGCCTTATTGCGTCCTTCATGGTAGGCACTTTACCACTCCAGGCCAGTAACACGTACTCGGGGAATCATTGTACAACAAAGCATTGCAGTGTATGTTTGCTGGCATTCAAACAACATCCGTTCTTTATCTCTCTGTGTTATTCTCAGGAGAGTGAGATATCATTCATGGTCTCCTGGTTGAAATAGGGCGCTTTTCTTCAGGGGACATTCAGAGGAGCCCGTTCCTGCTGAGCTGTTTGCCTGCGGCTGAACAGAAATGTTCCCCGCTGTTAGCCATGAGGAGGGGGAAGGGTTGAGGGGGTAGCCACGCGGTGGGGGGAGGCAAAATGCGACCTTGTAACAAAAGCACATGTGCTATGTATGTAATGTTAACGGCAAGGTTTACCCTGAAAGAGTGTAGCCACTGTTTTATAAAATGTGTCTTTTTAAATACCGCTGTCCCTTTTTTTTTTCTCCACCAGCTGCATGTGTTTCAATGATCACAGAGGCTAGTGAAGATTCTCCTTCCCAGAGGCGAGTGAAGATTAGAAAGAAAAAAATGCACTCATGATGAAATGTTCTCTGAGCTCATGCTGTCCTCCCACACTGACAGAGCACAGACGAATGCATGGAGGCAAATAATGTCAGAGTGCAGGAAAGCACAAAATGACCGGGAGGAGAGGTGGTGGGCTGAAGACAGGGCTGAAGTTCAAATGTGGTGGCAGCGTGATGAGAGGAGGCAGGATTCAATGCTGAGGCTGCTGGAGGACCAAACCAGTATGCTCCAGTGTATGGTTGAGCTGGATCACAGACTGCCACTACAGCCCCTCTGTAACCAACCACCCTCCTCCCCAAGTTCCATAGCCTCCTCATCCAGACGCGCAAGAACACGGTGGGGGGGGGGGCACCGTCCAACCAGCCAGTCCGCCACAGAGGATTGCCCAAAAAAAAGAAGGCTGGTATTCAATAAATTTTAAAGTTGTAAACTGTTGAAGTGCTGTGTGGCATTTTCCTTCCCTCCTCCACCACCCCTCCTGGGCTACCTTGGTAGTCATCCCCCTATTTGTGTGATGAATGAATAAAGAATGCATGAATGTGAAGCAACAATGACTTTATTGCCTCTGCAAGCAATGATTAAAGGGAGGATGGGAGGGTGGTTAGCTTGCAGGAAAGTAGAGTGAACCAAGGGGCGGGGGGTTTCATCAAGGAGAAACAAACAGAACTTTCACACCGTAGCCTGGCCAGTCATGAAACTGGTTTTCAAAGCTTCTCTGATGCGTACCGCGCCCTCCTGTGCTCTTCTAACCGCCCTGATGCTCTTCTAACCTCCTGTGCTCTTCTAACCGTAACCAGCAGCCAGGCAATTTGCCTCAACCTCCCACCCCGCCATAAACGTCTCCCCCTTACTCTCACAGATATTGTGGAGCACACAGCAAGCAGTAATAACAGTGGGAATATTGGTTTCGCTGAGGTCTAAGCGAGTCAGTAAACTGCGCCAGCGCGCCTTTAAACGTCCAAATGCACATTCTACCACCATTCTGCACTTGCTCAGCCTGTAGTTGAACAGCTCCTGACTACTGTCCAGGCTGCCTGTGTACGGCTTCATGAGCCATGGCATTAAGGGGTAGGCTGGGTCCCCAAGGATACATATGGGCATTTCAACGTCCCCAACAGTTATTTTCTGGTCTGGGAATAAAGTCCCTTCCTGCAGCTTTTGAAACAGACCAGAGTTCCTGAAGATGCGAGCGTCATGTACCTTTCCCGGCCATCCCACGTTGATTTGGTGAAACGTCCCTTGTGATCCACCAGAGCTTGCAGCACTATTGAAAAGTACCCCTCGTGGTTTATGTACTCGGCGGCTTGGTGCTCCGGTGCCAAGATAGGGATATGGGTTCCGTCTATGGCCCCACCACAGTTAGGGAATCCCATTGCAGCAAAGCCATCCACTATGACCTGCACATTTCCCAGGGTCACTACCCTTGATATCAGCAGATCTTTGATTGCGTGGGCTACTTGCATCACAGCAGCCCCCACAGTAGATTTGCCCACTCCAAATTGATTCCCAACTGACCGGTAGCTGTCTGGCGTTGCAAGCTTCCACAGGGCTATCGCCACTCGCTTGTCAACTGTGAGGGCTGCTCTCACCTTGGTATTCATGCGCTTCAGGGCAGGGGAAAGCAAGTCACAAAGTTCCATGAAAGTGCCCTTATGCATGCGAAAGTTTCGCAGCCACTGGGAATCATGCCAGACCTGCAACACTATGCGGTCCCACCAGTCTGTGCTTGTTTTCCGAGCCCAGAATCGGTGTTCCACAGCATGAACCTGCCCCATTAGCACCACGATGCATGCATTGGCAGGGCCCATGCTTTCAGAGAAATCTGTGTCCATGTCCTGATCGCTCACGTGACTGCGCTGACGTCGCCTCCTCGCCCGATATCGCTCTGCCAGGTTCTGGTGCTGCATATACTGCTGGATAATGCGTGTGGTGTTTAATGTGCTCCTAATTGCTAAAGTGAGCTGAGCGACCTCCATGCCTTGGTATGGCGTCCGGCACAGAAAAAAGGCGTGGAACGCTTGTCTGCCATTGCTCTGACGGAGGGAGGGGCGACTGACGACATGGCTTACAGGGTTGGCTTCAGGGAGCTAAAATCAACAAAGGGGGTGGCTTTACATCAAGGAGTATTTCAGGCAGGACTTCACGGAGGGTTCCAATAAGAAATGGTGCACCTAAGTTATTGTTCTTATTGGAACAAGGAGGTTAGTCTGGCCTCTGATTGATACATGGCTAGATTTACCTCGCTGCACCTTCTCTGTGAGTGACTGCAGTGTGACCTAGAGGAATGAGTCCCCTAAACAGGGAAGGGGGGGAAGCAAATGAGTACAAAACAGATCTGGTCTATTTCTTGTTTTGATCCACTCCATCTATCTTTTACATCTTTGGCTGGCAGCAGACGGTGCAGAAGGAGTGCATGCCATCCACATCTCATGGCTGCTCGGCAGAAGATGATGCAATACGACTGCTAGCCATCCTCATCTCTTGCCTGCCCGGCAGAAGATGGTACAGTACGACTGCTAGCAATCCGTATCGCCTGCCTGCTCACCATAAGACGGTTCAATAGGACTGACTGAAGGACTAAAGAGAATGACCTGGTCAAGTCACTCCAAATTTAGTCCCTGTGCCCATGTCTGTCCAGGCGCTCCCGGGCGACATGGCCAGGAGCACCTCAGACATGACGATGATGGCTACCAGTCATATTGCACCGTCTGCTGCCAGATGGGAATGGGTTGCTGCTACTGTGTAGCAATGCAGTACTGCATCTGTCAGCACCCAGGAGACATACGATGACGGTTACCTGAGCGGGCTCCATGCTTGCCGTGGTATGGCGTCTGCACAGGTAACTCAGGAAAAAAGGCACGAAACGATTGTCTGCCCTTGCTTTCATGGAGGGAGGGAGGGAACGGGGGCCTGACGATATGTACCCAGAACCACCCGCGACAATGTTTTAGCCCCATCAGCCATTGGGATCTCAACCCAGAATTCCAATGGGCAGCGGAGACTGTGGGAACTGTGGGATAACTACCCACAGTGCAACGCTCCGGAAGTTGACTCTAGCCTCGGTACTGTGGAAGCACTCCGCCGAGTTAATGCACTTAATGCACTTAGAGCATTTTCTGTGGGGACACACACACTCGAATATATAAAACCGATTTCTAAAAAACCTACTTCTATAAATTCGACCTAACTCCGTAGTGTAGACATACCCTAAGTGATGTACACTCTGCCAGGGATAGGCCCAACAGAATTTACTTTCTGCAGGAGCAAGGGGAAGACCAGGAGGCAGTTGGTCTGTCTCAAACTACTTCACAGGCAGCTCCTGGGATAGTGCAACCACATGGTGCCTCTTGCTCAGAGAAAATTGTAAAATGACAGTCTAGCCCCATGTGAACAAGAACTACTGGACTCTTCTCTTGAATTACTATTCTGCCCTCTTAAAACGGAAGACTGCGTACACTAGTCTCACAATATTGCAGTAATGTTACAATTGTGTGGACCTCGTTGATTTCAGCTCACCGAGTTTCATGTGAGCACTTCCTTCACATTTGATTCACACAAGACTGCAACCCCTGAATTTTAGTTTGAGTTTCATGAACAAAAAAAATAAAAAAAATTCCAAGTTAAGCATATTAAAAATACTGTTTCACTCGCATTTCAATGGAAAAATCATAAATTGTCCTAGATTCACAAACGTTAGTGAAACTTGCAACAAAAGAAGGCTGAGTTTTTATTTTTTAACAAAACGCCAGGGGTGTTTTCCATGATTTCACATTTCAGACTAACATCTTGAATAAACTAGTAAACACACCAGCATTATTAAAATGCAGAATAGACAAAGTAATTATGAGGAAGTAGTTTGTGTAGGGAAGATATTTCACTTTAATCTATTCGCCCAAATAAGCAATGGGTATGACTGCGCAGGAGACAGTTTCTCTTTTAACTCTGCAAGTTATGGCCTGCATATGCTATTTTTCCAATACATCTTTATATTGTACTCCAGTCAGACGGCAATGTCTAAGCACACCTGCTCCTTGGTTTTCATCTAAACATAAAAGGCAATGCTTAAAACTAATAAATAAACAAACATGAACATAACTCCATCTATTTAATCCATGCTATTTCATTCATTCCTGATGAAATTCTATTGACTTCAATGGAGCTGTACTTACACCAGGAGTGAATCTGGTCAACAGTTTCTCATCTCTTCTTGCCTGATCCAATGCCCACTGAACTAAAATGGGGTTTTCATCAAGCTGATTGGGAAGTGATTTACCACCCCGACTCCTCCTCCCCCCAGAAATAAAATAAAATAGAGAACATTGAGAGAGAGAGAGAGAATCCATTTAGCCAAAAGTCATTTTCAATCAAATCTATTTTGATGGAAACATTTTTAACCAGTTCTACTTTTCAGGAATTATACACTAGAAGAAAGATTTTTCAAAGCTACGTACAGGATCTAGCAGTACTGGACATTCAGATCCCTACGGCAGTTCTGAAAGTAACATCTCTGCTTTATGTTACCCAATAAAAATTTGATCCTTGATATTCTCCTTGTCTGATCAGGGATATGATTTATAAACAAGGCCATGATTTTCCACACCCTCAAAAACCCTATTAGGTCTTTTCCAGAATGTGCATGGATACTTCCATGATTTTCAAGTTCTCTAAGCAGTGAAAACAGAGCTGCACACATTTTTGGATAAAATTGAACAACTGTTTCATTCATTCCTCAACTTGCCCTTATTCTTTAAGATTCTCATAGCAATTTTTAAGTTTATAGATTTCCCCAGCTCTAACAAATTTGATTTAAAGTATTTATATATATAAATGTAGCGGAGAATGACTACTTCAGAGCAAGTAACTAAAACAATTTCCTAGAACAGCCCAACAGGAATATCATCCAAACTATTCTTAAAGACTGGCACAGAGTATAATTAGAAATCAGCAGTACAGAGTACCTCAAAGAAATACAGTTCAGTTAGCAACACTCAAAGCCTCTTAACATTAAAAAACAAAACAAAACAAAAAAACCACAATAGAAAAATAAAGGAACTAGTGGTCCTGTCTTCCTTAGGGAGAAAGTTATAAACCAATCATAACAAATGTACTTCCTTGGAAACTGTATTAAGAAAATGAAATTCTTGTGTATTAATATTTGTATTATTATTGGACAGTTTAACTAAAATATACCTTTTCTATTTTAGACAGAAACATACTAAGATGAAAGCATTCAATCTAGTCAGACTGAAGACACCTTCAACATATCACCAGGAGGTACTTTCATTAGAAAGGGAACATACAGAATAAATCATGAGTAAAAAAAAAAAAAAATTAAAAATAGATTGACAAATTATATTTGCAGTAAAAAAAGTAAATTGCTTTTGGTGAATCAAAATCTATTAAAGATTTGAACAGCAGAAAATAATTTGGTAATAGATGGATTATTATTTAAATGAAGCATAAGAGGGGAAAGTAGTATTCATTAATGTGGATAAATCAGTATGAGTACTGTCAATTCCATTTTCCATCTGTAATCCTCCTAATTAAAGGTCTTTATGGAGGGATATCAAGCATTATATATAAAAACATTTAAAATATTATTTATATAAACTGTCAAATGTTACTTGTGCTGCAGATATAAGGAAAAAATTCCTGGTGTGACTTCACTGACCTTACTGATTGAATTTGGCCCACATTTGGCCTGATGCTGTTCCAGCTAAAACTGATGGTAGTTTTGTCACTGATTCCACTGGGATCGGAATTGCCTAGCCCATTTTTTATTATAAGCTGTAAGTGAACTTTATTTGAACTGTATTGTTAGCCTGGAGCCTGCATAATACTATATATCAATTTTAGTTATACTCTGAAAATGTAAAATCCATTGGATGAAAATTATTTAACATTTATCAGATATATTACCTTGCAGCTACAAAGTACTGTCCTCAAGAGACCCATGTGAACATCAGATAGCAAGACAATTATATACACAGGAAAATAAAAATTGTGTAAGTTATATATTGGGTACAAGCAGGATGTCATAGGTTTGCAAGATCCAAATGGGAGCTCAGCCAGACTGTGACTGCCCTGGATGTTGATGCACAAGGAGGTATGGCTAAAGAATCCATCCCCTGCAGTGCCATTCACAAATCAAAAACTAACTTGCATACTATGGTCTCACCTACCCTCTAAACTAGGCCAGCAGAGTTGGTTGACCTCAGAAGAGAGCACACAATGCACCTGTCAAAGGTGCACAACAGGGGCCACATTTCTCTTGCGTGTTTGGTAGCTTCAGAAATGATTGCCTCCCAGAGCTCCTGCTGGGACAATGCAGCACCATGCTGCTGCCAAGGTGGGCCAGTGTGAAAAAACACCACCACCACCACATGATGGAGAGTCTTGGGTGAGATATAAAAAACAAAACAAAACAAAAAACCCCTTGCACCCTGGAGAAGAGTGATTAAGATGGCTTTAATCCACCTTTACACTGCACTCTCCCAATCTTGAGCTCCTCTGGACACCCCTCAGCCACACACACCATACCAATAACTTAGATAGCTGCAGGGACTGCAAGTTGTAGGGGCTTCTATGGATCCGCCCCATAGGCCACAGCACTTCCTGGAATCTTTTCAGAGCTGTTTGCAAATTCTATCTGCCATTTTATTATGTCTTCTCACACATCTAAATCCGAGTAAATATGATCTTCTATTGCACTCAATCTGTCAGTGTCTACTGACTCTAATATTTGAGTTAAAGCAATTTCTCAGCTTTTTTTTTTAAATACACACACACAGTTGAGTCTACTGATAAAAGCTGTGTAAATATCTTCAGTTTCAATACAATGTTCTTCAGCGAGAGATCACTGACCCTTTATTCCTATGCAGGTAAGAAGTTGGTCCTAAGCACTGTTAGCAAGCTCTCTCTCTAACCTAGGTCTCTGCAGGAGACAAGTAATCTGGCAACAAACAACTACAGAATTATAGGTTAACTGAGGATTCTTCTTCTCAAGCTTCTGGGCAAATCATAAAATGTGGAGAAAACTAACCCAAATAAAGCTAAATTTGATCCTCTGCACTGCAACTGAGAAAACAGGTCACGATGTATGGAGTCAGGAGAGTCCTGCTGAGTACTGTCAGCCAAAAAACTGGCTTTGAATCTTGGTCATGACAGTTTAAAGTCATTTAATGTTTAAGCGAAAAGGCAATATGGTCTCAGATCAGTGTCTAGTGGAAAATATTACAAGAAACCAACAGCAGTAATTCAGTAGTTTTTGCCATCTATGATTAAGGAACAGTAATTGGGGAGAAAGCATAATCTATTCACATTTAAATTTACTGAAATAATTAATAACTAAATTATATATTTGGCATGCGTAGAATATTTCAGCTTTGATATGGTCAATCTATCTGAATTTCGTAGTATTTTGAAGTACTGAAAAAGAGGATGGGGAATATTAAAAGAAAAAAAATAAAAATATGCTGTAAGTATTGTTGCACAAATTATGCTTAAGATAGGAAGTTCTTTAAGACACTTAAAGAGTTAGGAGAACTTCCTCAAGTAAGGTTGGCAAGGAAGGGAAGTAAGGATATATCCCTGAAGTGAAGTGCACGCTTCTGCCTCTCATATACCAAAGTAGTGCAGTTATAGTAACATTTTCACCTTATCCCATTTTTTCAGTGTGCATTTTCTCGGAACTATTGTTATATTCAACAGATTAACAGTGATGATGAATCCTCTGAATTTCTAATTGAGCATGTATTTTCTCAAGTTATTCCTTATTCAAAATATACTATAATATGATGGTAATAGTCCAAATGCCAAATGATATAATTACAGTCCAGAACACTGCAGCTTACTCTAAAAACACCACAATATTTTTCTTGAAATGCTTTCAAACAACAAACAATCGTGGTCTAGACTTTTAAAGAAATTTATAAATAAGAGCATTATAGAAACATCAGTATATAATATTTAAACATAAGAAAATAAAGATATACTTTTATGATTTGAGGGAACACTGAAAATCCATAAAACGTTAGTGAAAGCCGTATTAAGACATGTAGCAAATTAATTGTCCACATCAATCTTATGGAAATGTTTCCCTATACACAGCTTGGCTCACTTTTATGAGAGTTCCTCTTACTGAATTCAGGTGCAGGTGGTAAGGAGTAGCATGTTATACAAACTGAAAGGGGGTTCTTGGGGGAATAAGGAAGAAACTGCAAGTATTCCAATGTGTTACTATGTTGTTTAAAATAAAAAGAAAAAGGTAAGTGTAGGTAAAAAATGTACAGGACAAAACTGCAAATTCTGAACTGGAATTTTATCAAATATGAGACTTGTGGCTTATCATCAAGTGCTACTGTGTAGTTCGTGGTTTGAACCTGTTTGAAACTGCATGTGGGACTGCATTAAACTACCTTAGTTAATATATTTAATATTATGGGATAGAAGGAAAAACAATTTCCCCTCCCCGAAAAGTTGTTCAGTATACTGTGCACAAGCCTGTCTGCTGGCAGCTGTGACAGATGTGTTTATGTTTCGATAGTATATATATACACCTACAGTGTGTGGAATACATTGAGATTATTTCATGTAGAAGGTGCTATATAAAAGTAAAAGAGAAATGAGGATTATTTAAATCCTTCAACTACAACTGTCTCATCCTAGTACTGTCTAGGATACTCACTGTTGTTTTAGTGGTAATTTGTGCATATGTTCTAAACTAGCCATGACTCTAGGGGTATCCAGGCATGGGGGATAGCAGTGTGGAAGTTGTGGCTCAGATGGCGGCCTGCTGGAGCTGCTAAATCCACACTGCTATTTTTAGTGTGCCAGCTGGAACTGAGCTAGCATGAGTCTGTCCTCCTGGGCTGGGAGGCTCGCTTCTAGCTATAGTGTACACATACCCTAGAAGTAAAGCTGCTAGCACAGTTGGCATATGTGATTTCCCTTCCTATGCAATGCTCCCTGTCACAAGCTCCTGTTATCCCAAAGTGCCTCTCTGGTTTATAATTTCAACTCCTCTCCATAGTGTGCAGGGTGAGGGGACTTCTACACATAACCTCAAGTATTTTGTGGTGTGTGTGCAGGACATCTTCTACAATCTCACCTACCAACACCCTTTCTGGCCTCTGGGTATTAAAATAAATATTTTTAATTGACCCAGGCAGGTTATTTTCCACAGAACCCCCTAATGCAGAAGCATGAACTCCAACTCATAGCACCACAGCTGGCAATATAGTCTCTTATTATTGGCCTTGCATCTTTGGGACAAAGGCACATGGGTACACGCAGACAGATCTTCTCACTGCAGAACTGCTAGTCTCTCAGTCATGGAGTTCTTTCAAAACAAACAAAATTTCCAGTCAGAGGCTTTGTTTCCCAGTTTTTAAATTGGCAGAACTCCTCATTCTAGAGGGTTTGTTTCAAAGTGGACATTTCCCTTCCCCAGTCTTTAGTAGTTAGCACTGGTCTGTCTAGTATGCTGCACTGCCTTTTTTCTAGTTATATCCCAGAATGTCTCAACAATGAGCAAAAGCATATGAACAATGGAATGACTTGTCCTTGTAAATCCTAAGTCAAGAAAAATGCAGGACTTGCATCACTCCTTCTCCCAGCATGCCTTACTTAAACCCAGCTACATTTCCAGCAATACCAAAAGAAGGGGGGCGTTCCAGCCCACTTGTACAACCGAAACTCCAGTTACAATTGAACAGCAACTCAGGAGAGCTGGGTTCTATTCCTGACTCTGCCATGGGCTTCATGTGTGACCCTAGGCAAATCAATCTCTCCCTGCCTCAGTTTCCTATCTGTAAAGTGACTAAGTGATAATCAGGCTTCCCCTAGCTCACAGAGTAGTGGCAAGGCTAAAATCCATCAATATGTGAAGATAGTGTAGCGCGAACTAGAGACAAGTCCATAAATAAATATCCAATACTGACCAATGTTGCGGATGGATTACCAGACTATAGGATCTTACGATACGGCAGTTCCTGTGTTTTCTTCGGTTAGTAACAACTTCTTCTATTTGCATAGTTTTTGTTCTTGAAAAGAATCACTTATAACATAGTACCAAAGAATAAAACATTCTCACACATCAGACCAATTGGCCAGACAATCAAAACTATCACTTCAAATGTAATTTAATTTAACAAAGAGGTTGAACATCTTTAAGATACCAGCAAATCAGCATTGCTTCACCCCGAATTGCCCCATCCTAATACCATGTGTTTTAAGAGGATTTTTGCTTTGGCTACTTCAAGGTTGTTGATTTCCTCCATTACAATAATGAAAAACATTACAATTCTAGAAGCTTTTTAATAATTACTGCTACTTACTCTGAGCTACCATGTCGTTTACTGTTAACAGTGAAAGTCTTAAAATCATGATTTTCTGTCTTTTCAATTAAGGATAGATTTACAGAGTAGTCTCCAGAGGAAATGCCAGGCTACTGATGACTCTACATTAATCTTCCACACAGCTTTTAGCATCCATGTGTGGGATGGATCCTGCTCCCACTAAATTAAATGGGATTTTGCTAGTCTTCAGTTGCAGCCGGATCTGGCCCTATAAATATATTCTACATCAAGAAGCCTTAGTGGCACAAAGATGAAACAAGAGTCATTATGGGCCAATTTATAGCAATTAAACTATAAATCAAAAGTACAACTACACATTTGTCTTTGATGGAAAGAAGCAACTGCTAGCAATTCAATCATACACAATAAATGAAACAGCTCAAGGAAACCTTTAAGGTTAAGGCTTTTGTGTGTTACATTGGCTGTCACACAATCAGATTACCTTTTGGACTGTGGAACTACGTTATCTTTTATTTTATTTTATTATTAATTACCGAACCACATTATCTTTTCTATTTTATTATGAATTACCAAAATAATTTTCTGCAGGTTTCTCTATATCGTAAAGGAATTTCCCATGGCATTCACACCTATATTTTAAGAGCTATCCAAGAAAAAAAAATGTTGAACAATTTTTCCCGATAATGATCTAAAAACTTCTGTGATTTCATCATTATAAAGGGGCTCAGATACAACAGTGATTGAAGTAGTATAAGTAACAGGATAGATGCCTCCATCCATCATTCCCATTGGTCATTTGTGTGCCCAGAGGTATTAACTCACTCCCCCCGACCCCCAAAAAAGGAAAAAGGAAATGCCAAAAATAATAATGGGGATAGAGTGATTTATTTGTGGTGATATGCTAGAAAAGCTAAATAGGTATAATAGGCTAACATCTGACTTAGAGGGGAGTAGCAGGGTTGTGATAATCTCCAAGTATCATAAGGGCATAAACACCGAGCAGGAGATGAATCATATAGGATGGCATAAACTAGGAATAATAGGATGAAACTAAGAAAGGAAATGTTAGGGTAATTTTTAGGAAAAACTTTCTGATAGTGGGTTCCTTACATCTCTAGATCTGCTTTCCCAAGGGAAGTGGTGAAAGACTCATTGCTTGGGAGGTTTAAATCTAAATTAGATGAAAGCATTTGAAAACACATTGTAGAAAATAATTCTGCAGTGCCAGGAAAATTAACTGGTGTGCTAATAAGTCTTTTCCATCTCTAATTTCCCTAGTTTTGTCATTTAAAGATAGACATATCAACCCCAAAAGATTAAAAATACAAGACCACTGAAAGAAGTGGACATTTAAGTAACTGATTTATCTTAGCAAGAGTCTTATCGTACAGTTTTTAAAACTCCTCTGAAGAGATCACCCATCATTACCAATCTCAATTTTCTAGATCTATTTTTTTGTCCTGTTTTGTTCCCTTTTTGTTTTGTAAAGGGAAAAAGGAAATTTAACAGAAGATTATATATCTGGGAGAGGGTGAGGACTGATACAAAAGATGCCAGGAGTGCTTCATTTTGGGTGGCCAGACCTGTATTCATATATGTTTACATGTCAAGTAAAATTCAGATCTCTTATAACTATAGAAAGGCTATTTCTCAACGAAATATACATATCTTTTCAATCCCCCCATAATCTCAAAGATGTAAGTACTAGTAAGACACTAGATATATTAATAAAACAAAATCTGTTTTATTTAAGAATCTCACATAAATTTCGATACACTACTCACTTATTCTCAAAGTAAGTTGGACCTAATTCTGACCTCACTAACACCATGGCATGTCAGGTGTAACTCTATTAAAGTCAAGAGAATTACAGCTGTATAGAACTTATGTAAGAGAGTTCAGAATTAAGTCACTTGTATACAGAATGTCAGATACCCACATCAAACTCCTCTTGCATAAATAGAACATGTATAATTGCAACTTTCAGTGTTTAAAATTCAGAATGTGTACTCATACCTTAAAGATGGTAAAATATTAATGTTATTAAAATGTAATCTCCTAGAGAATTGATGTCAGGTATACTAAAATTTCTTATTATAGTTAAAAGTTATTTAACTTTGCTATTACTACGTTCTTGAAATATTCTGTAGCATCTTCATTAATTTAAGTACAATAGCTGTTAAAGTTTTTTGCAAGTGCTTTATTATCTCTCTCCCACAAGGATCCATGTTGCTTGTCTTGCCAGGTAAGCAGGGCTCAGCATGGATCCATATGAAGCCTTCAAGACTATTCACACAGAAGGATAATTGTTAAGCAACAGCAGACATTTATTTCTCCCAGTTTCCAAGACCCAGTTGGCCAGAAATGAAAGATGACATTTGAATTTGGATTCTCACTTCACCCCCAAAAGATAGCCTATTAAGTTATTTTGATCTTTCTCCTCAGAACTGCACAAGTCATACCATGACCTGGACACTTTTAATCTTAAACTTTGATCCTTAAACTTAAACTTCAGTCCTTACACAAGCAAAATTCCCATCTCAAATTGAATATTGTAGGATCAGGCCCTTAGTTAGAAAAAAGAACTGGTTTTTGGGTGCGCAATAGACCATAGTAATATTTTGGTGGAGGAAAGGAGTATCTTCAGTCTTGTTGCTAGACTGGCTAGGTTAATGGAGTTCCTAAATCAACCAAAAATAGCAAGCATTTGTTGTACGATCAGCTTCTCAATTCAACCAGTAGAAAGAGCAAACTCTTAATACAAATATCTGAGTTAGCTATCAAAGCTTTCAGTCGACCACTTTTATTGGTTGTTGCAGCTGAGATTCTATTCTTAATCCTACCCACAAATCCCTATATGACATCATTGCCCTGATGTACTGTTTACTCTAAGTTAAGCATAGAAGAACTGAAGTTTAAATAGAAGATAGAATGTATTTTGCTTTGGCTATAACAAAAAAACTAAAAAAAATGGGATTTCAGAACACGTGAATACCTAACCCAAAAAATTGCTTAATATTATTGCCAATATTTTTATCTTCCCTTCCTCCCAGTATTTATCATCACTTACCAAGTTATGGCTTAACTTTGTTTGAAAGGTCGCTGCACAAGCAAAGCAAGAAACTGCTTGAGATCCAGCTTTTGGGGGACTGTCTTTTGTTTGTGAAATGCCATACACATGTATAAATAATAATAAATGTTAGCACAAAGAAACAACTGGAACAAGATACAAGGTGGTGAAACAAGGATTTTGTGCCTAATATAGTAGGCTAGAAACATTACTGAAGAATTCAGAGTAACAGCCGTGTTAGTCTGTATTCGCAAAAAGAAAAGGAGTACTTGTGGCACCTTAGAGACTAACCAATTTGAGCATAAGCTTTCATGAGCTACAGCTCACTTCATCGGATGCATACTGTGGAAAGTACAGATGATCTTTTTATACACACAAAGCATG
This sequence comes from Lepidochelys olivacea, assembly GCF_965140295.1. Taxonomy (NCBI): domain Eukaryota; kingdom Metazoa; phylum Chordata; order Testudines; family Cheloniidae; genus Lepidochelys; species Lepidochelys olivacea. The sequence goes on from NC_140415.1 coordinate 38,637,834, forward strand.
AAAAAATGGGTGTTTACCACTACAAAAGGTAAATCAGACACAAATCAGATGTCAAGAATTATAACGTTCATAAACCAGTCGGAGAACACTTCAATCTCTCTGGTCATGCGATTACAGACAAGAAAGTTGCGATATTACAACAAAAAAACTTCAAAACCAGACTCCAGCGAGAGACTGTTGAATTGGAATTCATTTGCAAATAGGATACAATTAACTTAAGCTTGAATAGAGACTGGGAGTGGCTAAGTCATTATGCAAGGTAACCTATTTCCCCTTGTTTTTTCCTAACCCAAGTCATATCATGACGTTCTTGTTAAACCCTGGATTTGTGCTGGAAATGGCCCACCTTGATTATCATACGCATTGTAAGGAGAGTGATCACTTTAGATAAGCTATTACCAACAGGAGAGTGGGGTGGGGGGAGAGAAAACCTTTTGTAGTGGTAAACACCCATTTTTTCATGCTTTGTGTGTATAAAAAGATCTTCTATACTTTCCACAGTATGCATCTGATGAAGTGAGCTGTAGCTCACGAAAGCTTATGCTCAAATAAATTGGTTAGTCTCTAAGGTGCCACAAGTACTCATTTTCTTATTACTGAAGAACAAATGGGCGGAGGGGGGATAACTTTTGGTGGTCTTGAGGGGTGGGGGTTCTTTCCTCTTCTCACAGTAATCAGAGGACTGACCTTAGAATTTGTATGGCCCCAAGTCGTTGGAAACAGGCATTGGGCTGTGAGCTGCTTCCCTCTAATCCTTCTGGTTAAGTGACATGCTTGTCTGCCAACAAGTTCTTCCCTGGCCCTGTGGTCTTACTAAAGGAGATATTAGGAAACAAGACTGTTTTCTGCCCAGCTGGTGCATAATTGGGGGTAAGTAGAGTTACCATCCACTGGCAGGCACACACTTACTTGCTGACCCCTCTAGGAAGGCAGCTGATTGGTGAGCAGGCCAACAGGCCACCTAAAATGATTATGAGATAGGGAAGCAGGCTGATGTTGTGCCACTGAATATTTTGCAAAGGAATCTGGAATGAAGGCCTTTTTAGTGATACAAAAAGTGTCAAAAGCTGGGTAAGAGGAGTGGGAGCGGCAGTTCCACTGGGGCGAAGAGAGACTGCTTGTCCAACCTGAATAGAGTTAATGACACACACTCAAACCCAAACTCATTTCACCTCGTGTTGGGTTTCAATGCTAAAGTTTCACCAAGCTCTATGGACATTTTTTTTTAGCATAATTTTTAGAGGTGCTGAGCACTGCAGCTCCCGTTAACCTCAGCTAGAGCTGTGGATCGTCAGCACTTCTGAAAATCAGGGCCTTCTGTCTATTTTTCATTGGTAAGTAGTACAACATTTAGGAAAAAAAATTGTTTTAAGATTATTTTTCAAATAATTTACTATTTGGATCTTGTAAAAGGTCAAGGTTGACATTAACTAAGATTGGCTTATTTTAGAGGTTTTATAATAATACCTAGTTTATGTTAATTCATGGTTTTACTCTTACAAACTATCTACTTGATATTCCAGAAACATCCTAATAGTCAGGAACAAAAATATGAAGTTCAACCCAATGATCAAAGAAACACTCAAGAGCTATATATGAATGTTAAGTGATTCATGACAGTATCTCCTCAACATTTTTGCTTCTTTATTTGTAGCATATTTCAACTTTACAATGTATAATATAGAGCAATGGAACAAGTCCTGGCTGACAGATTGAGGGAAGTGATTATTCCCCTCTATTCAGCACTGGTGAGGCCACATCTGGAGTATTGTGTCCAGTTTTCCCCCCGCCCCCCCAACTACAGAAAGGGTGTGGACAAATTGGAGAGAGTCCAGTGGAGGGCAACAAAAATTATAAGGGGGCTGGGGCACATGACTTATGAGGAGAGGCTGAGGGAACTGGGCTTAGTCTTCAGAAGAGAAAAGTAAGGGGGAATTTGATAGCAGCCTTCAACTACCTGAAGAGGGGTTCCAAAGAGGATGCAGCTAGTTCTCAGTGGAGGAAGATGACAGAACAAGGAGCAGTGGTCTCAAGTTGAAATGGCGGAAGTCTAGGTTGGGTATTGGGAAATACTATTTCACTAGGAGGGTGGTGAAGCAGTGGAATGGGTTACCTAGGGAGGTGGTAGAATCTCCATCCTTAGAAGGTTTTAAGGCCCTGTCTGGGATGATTTAGTTGGTGTTGGTCCTGCTTTGAGCAGGGGGTTGGACTAGATGACCTCCTAAGGTCTCTTCCAACCCTAATCTTCTATGATTCTAAGTAATTGTTACTGGGTTGAATGGGTTAACATTGGGAAACCCCAGACTAGAGTTTATAGACTAAATCCAATTACATTTTATTCCATTCCCTTCAAAAAGACATTGTTAAAGACATTTATAATAATGCAGGAAATATTTGACATCCCAACCAGGAATAAATAGTCAAAGTATACAGGTCTAAGACTGCTAGCTCTTATTTATGAGTGTAGTTCCAATTTAATTAATAGGACCACTTGCATGAGTAAGGACTAGCAGGACTAGCATATGGAGTGGCAAGGGTGTGGGTGAGAGGACAGGAGGTTAGATGTTCTTATTTGTATGTTCCATACCTGTACTCTATCCTGTGTCTGCTTTGTATGTTTAGAGTGTAAGCTCTTCAGGGCAGGGACTTTCCACCACTGCCTAGCACAATGAGACCCTAATCTTGGTTGGTGCCAAGGCACTCTACCACCTGGAGGCGAAAACAGACTCTCACCCCAAAACACATGTGATGGTAATTCAGCTATTTCCACGCAAAAACACAAGGCATGTACCTCATGAAAAACAATTCAGGAGAATAAGCTATTTGTGGAAAGGGTGCAGGAACAAGGATTTCTACATCTGAATAAGCCATTGTTATAGCCTTTCTATTCCTTTTTCCTTCCTATTTTAATAATCTGCCTAGGTATTTTTGGAGTGAAGCTAACTGCTCCTTGTTCCATTTTCCTCTTTGTATAGATAGGTTTTTATCTAGAAGGATTACTCTATTTAAACAGCACACAAATGACTGATGTATCTAATTATTCTATGTGTTTGAATGGCTCTGCTTCCCAGAGACCTATTTTCTGACCTCACCATGGGGGCGAGGGGAGAAATAAGTGTTCATTACACACATCAAGTTGTTGATCTTAACAACCAGATCCTTTAACATAAGCTGTAAGCAGTTCTGAGCTACATGTCTAACTGGAGGATGCCCAGGGAAAGTCTGGGGATGCAGAGCAAAATGAAAATTACATAGGCAAGTGAGGTATTTAATAAATATACTTACAAAATCTAGTTAATGCAAAATGTGGATCTGAAAAAAATATTTACTATATTTGATTTCTTTAGAACATCAATTTGGATAGAGTTGTGCAGGTGCCAAAATTTACTTTTGGCATGAAATTCCATGATTTTGAAATCTGTTTTTGTTCTGATTCAGAACACAAACAAAATATATACAAATTTCCTGTGAAATTATAGTACTGGAAAAATAAATTTTCTGGTCAATCTAAACATTCTATTTTGATTAATATCAAAACACAGCCTTCTAATTTGACTTTTTATATCATAATTAATAACAATTTCAAAACAAAAAGTTGTTTTAAAACAAACAAAAAATCAAAACATTACATTCCAGTGTTCTATTTCCACATTATCAAAACATGTAATTTCAATTTTTTTCAAAACACAATTGCACCAAAACCAACAAGTTTCCACGGAATGTTTCAATTTTGCTGAAATCATTTTCTGACAGAAAAATGTGCTATTGGAAAATTTTCAACCAATACTAATTTTGAACTTAACATGTATTTTTGCATGCAAAAAAAGTTAAAAAGAGCATTGATTGAATATACAGTTAAAATTTGCTGTCTAAATTTGGACCTGATATTGTATGCTATTTAGATAGTATCCCTTAATGTTTCTTAACATTCTTCAGTGAACTTGGAATTTTACATTAACTAACATTTGGAAGTAATTTGCAATACTAATGGAAACATGTTCAAAAGATACAATAAGCTCAATTTTTAGCTCTAAATTGTACCTACTCAACCCAGTAGCCTACATAACAGAAAAATATGAGAAGCAGAAAAATGGGACTGTGTGCTTTAATATTTAGATTAAGGAGGAATGCACCATCTATGATTATCTTTTCAACTAGCTTTCAGGTAAGTACTATTTAATATTTATAGATGAATTGAGGTATTGTATTTGAAGAAAATGCTATCTCAAGATCACCTACAAGATTTGTTTGAAGGTCAGCTCTGCAGAATGCTGCAAGTAAAGAAACCATCAGTGATAAATTCAGTTAGCACTATATACAGGCAAAATGAATAACTATATATTCTTGTTGGTGTGACATCCATAGTTATCCATCATGTTGTATGTACTTTTTAAATTAAACAGAATTGTTGACATTGTAAGAAATTGTATTACATAAGCAATACAAGAGGCAGCCAGGTGTGAAAAATAAGGTCCTAATCCTACAAACATTTAGGAACAGATGTAGCTTTATTCATATCAGCTGTCCCTGTCAAGGCAGCCTGCAACATGCCATGGGGGTCAACAGATTCAGGCTATTTCAGACTGAGATGTCGGGGAGACTATTTTAAAGGAAAAGGGTCTTCATGGAGAATGCCCAACCAGCAGCCCCATCTTTTTTTGTACTGTATATCTCAACTCATGTAGGCAGCTTTCAGGCTGTTCAGGGCTTTACAGAGCAATAGGAACAGCTTAAACTTCACCCAGAAGCCCATATGCAACCAGTGAAGATCATGGAGGACTAGGGTAATATGCTCACAATTCTACTTAACAAGCAGGCTGCTATATTCTGTACTACTTTTATTTTCCAAGTAGATTTGAAGCATAGACTCAAGTAGAGCACTCTACAATCTCCTACTGATATGTTAATTTTAAAAGTCAAAGGTTTTTGAAATCTAAACAGACTCCTAGGAAACTAACATATATACACACACACACACACACCCACACCTTTCTGCCACATCTTCTGCTTACTTTGCCCAGCACACCAGTATTATCTTTGCTTTATCTGGATTGAGCCTCATTCAGATCATCTCTCATCTCTGGCAGAGAGTGGAAAAAGGGACTTGACTAAGCTAATCTCCTGGAGAAGATAAAAATACAATGGGGTATCAGGATCATATTCAAGACATTATAACATTTGCTTGCTTGGTAACTTTCCTAGGATATGTCTACACTGCAGCTCGGAACAAACCTCCCAGCCTGGATAGACAGGCTCACAATAGAAGGGCTCATGTTAGTGTGCTAAAAATAGCCTGGATGTTGCAGCTCTGGTGGAAACTTGGGGTAGTCACCCAAGAACAGAGCAGCAAGTCAGCTGGGCTTGAACGCCCGAGCTGCTCTCCACAAAGCCACAGTGTCAACACTGCTATTTTTAGTGTGCTGTGTCAAGACGAGCTAGCACGAGTCTGCCTACATTGCAGCTGGGAGTGTGCCTCCCAGCCCACGCAGACATATCCTCGGAGAGTTACCAATGAAGCAAAGGTTAAAGGGTCTTGAGTACGCTGCTGACACCCACCCCTAATGGCCTCACATACGTGCTGAGCAAGAGACAGATGACAAGAGTAACAGCATGCTGCAGTGGACACAGCATTGGACAAGGACTCCAAGCACCTCGGTTCTATTCCCAGCTCAGTTACTGACCTGATGTGAGACCTTTGGCAACTCACTTCACCTTTCTGAGTCTCTTCTTCCTTTCCCACTTTTTGTCTGTCTTGCCTATGTAGAATTGTAAGGTCTTAGGGGGCCAAGGTATGGTCTCTTTCTTCTCAGAGGGAGGAAGAAAGTAGAAAGAAGAGTGTGTGTGAAGTATAGTGGACAGAGAGAGTGAAGTTAGTTGTTGAAGGGTGGTGGTGATCATGTCAGGGAACTTCTGCTGCTGCTTCCCATGCAGAGGGATGAGAAAGAAAAGCCTCCAGGTCCGATATCCTGGGTGGGTTCCACTGAGTCTGCTATGGAGAGGAAGCTGGAAGGACCCAGCTTGTACCCAGCGCCATCTACAGCCAAAAGGTGCAGGGACCTTTAGAAAAGAAGCCACAAAGATCTGGAGATTTCTATAGTTCTCTTGAAAACTCCTCCCAGCTGCTGCCTAATCATCATTTTCACAAACTAGGTCGATTATGATTACACTTATTTATATACACATAGTTGTATTTAAATCTATATTAGACTGTTTTCTTAAAATGACCTGCTGTTGCTACCACCAGTGTTAGCAACAGTAGGAACACTAGCATAGACTCACTGCTGGTATTTTAATTGCTGCATCATCTAACCATGCTCAAAGCAGGTCTGGACAATAGATTTGTTAAAACACTGTTAAAACAGCTCCCACCACTGGTGAAACTGCACCAATGGTAGCAGTGGTGGGAAATTTTAAGGATAAGAGTATAGTGCAGGAGGGGTGAGCTGGTACAACATCGTGCATCAACTATGGGAAAGGGACTGAGAGACTTTTTCCATTGGACCATATGAACTGGAACCATAAACTCACTGAACATTAAATCCCACCAAATGAGGGTAAATCCATCCTCATCATCGTATCCACTCATACTCCACACCTGAACATAGCCATTATATGAACAATATACCCCCATATCTCAATGTCTGTACTTTGACCCGTTAAACTTTTACCCCCAAATCGGGGAGATTGCAGATTATGTATTCCTTACGCCACCCGTTCCTAAACCGAATTTCGCACCTCTTGATAATCTGTACCTTATTCCCTGATAACCAGAAACCTTTATGCTTAAACTCTGTACCGTTTTCTTTTTACTTCAACATCATCTTAATAAAATTATTAAATACTAACAAGGACTACATACTGGCATACGTTTGCCACATTGAGCCCTTGAAGAGTACTGCAGTGTTGCCCTACCATTGCTAAATGTGCGGCATACTTAGCCCTTAAATTTGTTACGCTTAGGCATGGTTTTCCAGATGAAAAGGCGTTATATCCATAACATTACTTTAGTATACAAAACCATGCACTCAAAAGTTAAGAAATGACAACAATTAGGTTGCAACCTTAATTCTGCCTCCTAGTGCATATACATTGTAATACAATCTTTCATTACGTGCTCATATACTTATTTTTTCCCATATAACTGCTGTCTCATTCAGTGCCCAGGATGGACAGTGCTCAGGCAACAAGGAAGCTGTTTAGTATTTCATTTTATTCACCCCATTCACTGTCTGTCTTGTTTACCAAACACTATTCAAAGATTGCAGTGAATACAGGATTATTCATTTCCTTTGGTCTTGTCTAGGGTGCTCATCAGCATACTTATCAATCCACTGAGAGATAAAAAAGCATTATTTATCCACGTTTTAAAATGGGGAAACAAGACTCGCCTAAGGCCACACAACTGGGACTGGAAATGGAGTTAAGACTACAACTCAAAACCTTTCAACTCCAAACTCTATGCTCAAGATCACACTGCTTTACTTCCAGATATGCTGAGCATCCATAACTCCTGTTGACTGCAGCTCAGAATTTCTGCAATCAGGCTCCAGGTGTCTCAGGTTAGTCACCCAGAAAATGAGGAACACACAAGCAGTGGCCACCTGCCAAAATTTTTGTTTCAGTCACTTGCTCAGCATCAAACAACAAGACTGTGGCAGAGGTAGGAAAAAAGAGAATTATTCTCCTCTGTGACATTAACCTGTCTTAACCACCAGAGCATCCTTTCTCTTCTGGCAAGTCCCTGTTTAATTCTCCCTACGCCTTCCATCGTCTAGAGCAAGGAATGCAGGGATCCTAAAGACAACAGCTTCATTTACTACATTGCTCGGATTCATTTCTTGAGCAGCATCCATCCTGTGCACTAAATGAGGAAAGGATCATATGGAGAAAAACAGTTTGTGATCATGTAATTACAGACTGAATCATAATGCATACTCACAAGGAGGACAAAATTAAAGTTGCTTGGGCAATCTAATTGCTTATCTTTCAGAGGTCAACTTTGCGATCTAAATAATGGTCTTTTCTGTAGTTTCCTAGGTATTTTTTCAAAAGCAAAAATAAATTCTATTACATGCACCTGTAACAATCTCCCATCATGAATCAGCAGGGTTTGAACTCTTAACCTTAAGCAGTACAGCACAGACTGCTACCACTTGACCTACTGGACTAAATATAGTAGCTAGTAGAAGGAGGTGGCTTTTATCCAAGAGGGAGAATGGGACACTGGGGTGGTCTGTATGAGGCCTGCTCAGATCTTTCTCTTTCCCCTTCCACAGAAAGTATAGGGCTTCTGCCCCACATACTGTAGCGTCTTGGGGCCATGTATTAGATCCAAGTCAGGGGCAGTCTGGTCTAGCTCCCTGATTCTCTCTCCATCTACTAAAGCTACTCCAGTAATAGCTGGACTGCCTGCTTCCAATGCATGAGGTGTTGCTGCTTTGATGGTGGTAGCATGAACCCAGCCTTCGATTAGAATGTTTGTGCTCATTTATTATTTTCGCATGCTGCCAAAATTTTGCTGACAGGGCAAGCGATAGAAGGGAAATGACAGTTTTTGAAAGTATTTTATTCAGCTAAACCAGAATGGAACTTCTTGCTATGAAGAAAAGGTACTTTTCTGGGTCCAGGACTTTCTCCCTGATTAATTTCAAAGGCTTGTTGCAAACAATGGAGGTGTTAAAGAATTTTTAAGTTGCTAAGCAACTTAAATATAGGGGTCACTACCAACTCCTCCTATAATAAAATGTAAAATATAATATTCTCACTGTGATAGTAAAATTAATGGATTGAAGTTACGACCAATACTATTACATACAAATATATGATATGTCCTGCAAGCATGATATAAAAGGGCATACTGCAAAGAATTGAAGACTTTCTTGTTGAAACTAGTAGGAATATTAATTGATTCAAACTATTCTCTACTTTGAGTGGCATTGGATGAAAGTGACTAAACTTTAGCAGAAATAGCAGATGCTTAAAAACTATTTCCAGTCACCTACAAAACTAAAATTAGTTTTGTAAGTGATCCTCCACTCTCTCCCTCTGGTTTATAGGCCTGTGTCACTCAAGGAGATTTTTTGGTTTACACTTATAAACTGCATCTGTAGGGATGATTTACACGCAAATCAGGAAGAGTGCAAAGAAAGGCCAATGTGAACAGGCATTTTCCAACATAAAAAAATCCCTGTAAGAGATAAACACTGTGTATGCTTACAGCTAGATAGGATTTCTGATTTCTTTTGTCATAATTAAATTGGCATTAATGTGACAAAATACATTGGGGTACATATTGTGAGATCCCTTGATTTAACAATTCTTTTTTATATTATATTTTCAATAAATCAGACATTGTGTATGGGCAACTGGCCAAAGCCAAGACCTTGACAGAATAGACCTTGTAAAGAAGGGCTTGTCATTTTAACATTCCCAAAAGGAATATAAATAAAATATAAATGTGAGATCCTCTCCCTGCTCTGGCTGCTTTATGCTGGCTAAAAGGCTAGAGCAGTGCAAAGTGATTCCAAAATCCCTGGTTACATCTGGGAAGGATTGCCCTGGCACAGGTACCGCACAGTAAATCATAAGGCTACCTCTTGACCTGAGGACACTCTCAAGCACTGGCAGGATGCTGGGGCAGGAGCACAGTGCAGAGTGCTACAGAGATTCCTGGAAAAAAACAACGAGCAGTCCGGTGGCATCTTAAAGACTAATAGATTTATTTGGGCATAAGCTTTCATGGGTAAAAAAACCCCACTTCTTCAGATGCATGGAGTGAAAATTACAAATACAGGCATAAATATATGGGAAACCCAGGGAAGCTGACATATCATACAGACCCCCAGGGCTCTCTAAGGCTCTCTCCTGCATAGCACCTATGCAGCTACACTGCTGTAAGCTCTCTATTTTAGCCATACCCTCAATTACACCTGAACCCTTGCCAGCCACTACAACAGCCCACATTTGTTTTTAGCTGAAAAGTGGTTAAAAGACACCATAGCTCTTCCTTTCACAAGGCTGAGAATGCTTTGCTGGACTTCATATAATCTCACCCCAAATCTACCTCCACCACACTCACAGAAAGGCCACATATGACCGTATTAAAATAAAAATATGTGTCATGGTCAGGGTTTTCCTTTTACAGGACTCAGTCTTCAGAGTATGAAAATGCTGGGGGAGAGGGGTCTCTTCCCAGAGTTTTCTCCAAATTCTTTGATAGGGATGGGCAGGGTTTGCCTCCTCCTTACAAGGGCTATAGGATTATCTACAAAGAGGTCCTGTGTTTATATGCCAGTTTCATGACCACTCTTCCATACTCCACTAGAGATTGCCCAGAACCCCTGTTAGTTAAGTGTGGTTCCATAATACATTGGCAGTCCACTGGAAAGTTAACAGAGCCTTAGACCATTTTAGCTTTTGTGCAGATTCCCTGGGAGGTAATGGAATGGGATAACACTCCTGTCCTGCCTCTAACTCCTTCCCTTTTTGTAAATCCCTATCCATTGCAAATGTCCATGTGTGAGCTACAAGGCTAGAGGCAATGGTGCTTTTGTGGTGGCTGAACCCCCCTTCTGCAGAGATAACTATGGCAACACCAAGCCCCAGATTGGCTGGTTCATTTCTTAACTTAGTTAAGAAACTGTGCTAAACACAGACTATGCCTGAAAGGAATCAATTTTTTAGAACTGGTACATCATCTCTGCTCCTCTCTTTGTGCAGAAAATGAACTTGAACTCAACTAATTTTTTTCTTCCATCACCACGTATCTGACCCACAGCAACTATAATTTAGGTTGTAGAAAGCTGCCTTTTACTTTTCTGTCTCTTGCATTGTGAAGTAAGCCCCTGTGGCCTTACATCCCAGGTGTCACCAGTCATCTCAGCAGGCATGTGAGTGGGAAATTAAAGACCATATAATACTCAGTCCTTGAAAGGAAAAGAAGAGACTTTCCAGGAGAACTGTGAGAAAGAGTGATTTAAAGAGATCACTAGTTCATGAAACAAAACCCCACATATAACTAAAACCAGCTATGAAACAGGGACACTATCCCACCTGCTACTTCCTGAACAACAGAACCAAACAGTATGAATAAACACGTACAATAGAATGAAATTGAGACTAGTCAGATGAAGAAATCCCATATTTTGATGAGATATATCAAAGATATAACAATAACCAAAAATGAAAATATTTTACTACATAAATTCCAAACAATCAGTTATATGTATTAAGCCACATGTTCCTCTTTTGATGTGGTATTTGCAAATACTCCCTTTTCTAGAAAATACGTGGACACACTCACACACTTTATCTCCCCAAACCACGAATGAGCAGATTATTGCAATACATGTTTCCAATGTATTTCAAGAGCTTCAGTACTAACAAGTGATCCTTTTGGGGCGGGGGGGGGGGGGAAGAATGCTTTCACAAACTCTCAGAGAAGCCTAGAATCCAGGTATTCTGCTATGAACTTGAGCCTCCACAGTTTACTAAAGTCTATCCAACATTTGGTTCATGTAAGGACTGCTTTGAGAAATAAAACCATTAATGATTTTTAAGTTGTCATCCAAAGTGAGACCAGAGCATAGGTAAGTACATTGGAGACTTTGGTGCTGGTCGCAGGGAGGGAGGACTCATCTCAAAAGTGCAGATTAGATTGTGACATTTCTGTAGTAGAATCCAATACCTTGCCATTTCTTTTGCTTCTAACAATCTGCTATCCTCTAGGATTAAATGAGATCAAGAGTCAATACAATGCAAACCCAGACTGGAGCATTCACTAAACACCTCTTTTTGACTTACTAAGTTTATTGGCTAAGGATGTAAGAGCCTCCAAATGTCTGTCAATTTCTTTCCAGTCTCCACAGACAACTTTCTGACAGGCAGTATGATCTAAGAAAGGGGTTAAGAGCCAGGCGCTCTTGAATTCCATTTCCAGTTTTGCCACTGATTCGGTCTGTGGCCTTGGGCAAGTCACTTCACCTCTGTGCGTGGGAATAACAATGCATAGCTATTTATCTACCTCAGAGAGGTGACATGAGGGTTAGTTAATGTGTTTACTACACTTTTAAAAGAAAGACATTCTATACAAATGCTAAAAATTGTATTACTGTTCATTCTTCTTACTGGCAAGTGAATTGTAGTGCACAGCTGCTTCTGCTGAAAGCAGCCTAAATCTGTGTGAAGCTGCTAGAGACAGCGGAGGCTTAGGGGCCCTAAGAACAGGATTTTGAGTCGGAAAATGAATCAAACTGAAACTTTTCCTTTCCCCTATCTTTCAACACTGTCGTTTCCACTTATTTTCAGCGCATAAACTACCCTGCTGAGCTGCAAAATTATATTTCTGAAAAGCAGCTTTCTCCCAGGATTCATTTCCAGTGCATGCTGCTCTGTTATGGTCCAAGTTCCCTATTTTCATCATCCCTGGCAATGCTCAAGCTCTTAAAACAAGAACCTGGAACAGTTACAACTTCCAATATGAGTTTACTGGACAGTAAAATTATTGTGGCAATTTTATAATAGAAGCTAGAGCTTTCTCCATTATTCTTTGAATCCCTTTTCTTGAGTAATAAGTTATTTAGGGCCAGATTGTACCACCTTTACTCGTGCTGAGTAGTACCAGTAGCGTAGCCGGGGGGGAGTGGCTGCTTCCCCTCTGAGCATAAGTGGTGCCTTTTTAATTTATAGGCGCCTTTTTTAATTTTTACTCACCTGGTGGTGCTTCGGGTCTTCGGCGGCGGGGGCCTTCACGCTCTCTGGCTCTGCGACGGCACTTCGGCAGCACGGGCCTTCACACGCTCCGGCTCGGGGGGGCCTTCCTTCGCTCCGGGTCCTCGGCAGCATTTCGGCGGCGGGGGCCTTCAGTGCCACTGAGGACCCAGAGCGACGCCCAGTGAGTACAAGCGGGTGGCACCTTTTTTGATGTCTGCTGCCCCTGTTCGCTCCACCTACTACGCCACTGAGTAGTACCTTATTACTTGCAGAGTAAAATACAACTCGTCTTTTGAGTAAAGATTAAAAAATCTGGCCCTTAATGTCTTATTGTAGGACAGACAAGAGTGGGAGACCCAGAGACAGAAACCAGGATTTACCCTGTTAGATGTTAGTGCTCTCGGTCTATACTATCAGGCCATGCCTACACTACCCGCCAGATTGGTGGGTAGTGATCAATCTATCGGGGATCGATTTATCGCATCTAGTGTAGATGTGATAAGTCGATCCCCAATCGCTCTGCCGTCGAATCCGGAACTACACCACGGTGAGAGATGGAAGCAGAATTGACGGGGGAGCGGCGGCCGTCGATCCCACGCCGCGAGGATGCGAAGTAAGTGATTCTAAGTTGATCTAAGATACGTCGACTTCAGCTATGCTATTCTTGTAGCTGAAGTTGTGTATCTTAGATCGATCCCCTCCTCTAATGTAGGCCAGGAATCAGAGTATTGATTTTAATTCTCCAAATAATTCCTCTCAAAAATGAGGAGAAATTAGCCATGTCTCATAGGCAGTTTGCACCTAGCAAAACAGTTGATAATTAGGACCAAACTACTGCATCTCAAAGAGGGGAGAGGGAAGTAGGGACAACATTAAAACAAGGTATGGACAGATCTATCATCCACAGAAGTCAATAGAAAGACTTTAATTGACTTTAATGGACTTTGGATCAACCCTTAAAGATTTAAGTAGGACATTGCTTATCTAATCTACAATATTTTTCCATTAACATCATCTTTGAACAAGTAGCTAAACTGGAGCAGATGTATGGGAAAGATGAAGTTTCATGGATTAAGAATGTGCTACATTTAAAATTCCAAAAGTTTACTATGGTATAAGCCACTGTCACCACAACGGTCTTTAATGCCACCAATATTTTTTTTTAAATCTTTTTACTTGGTTATATATTTAAACAATATTAGAGCAATTTAAAATAAACCTTACATAGTACAATAACATTCATGCCTGAGAAGTAGTGTATGAACACAGAAAGCAGGAAATAGTAACAGGAACTGCAATTTGAGTATATACAGAGTACAGCTGTGTGAAATTCAGAAATATGTATTTTCAGAATTTTGCAGTGAAAACTGATTTTTATTTGCATGTTTCTGAGAATCCATCTCCCAATTTTGCTTTACTTGCAATTATACTGAAAGTTATTTAAGAGAAAATGCAAATGTTGGCCTATATTTCAGGCAAGGACATGAGACTCATTTTCACTCTAAAATGGACCCTTTGCTGGAAAACAGACTCATGCTTGCCAGAAAAATGTAAGTATCTGAGCAAAACAGCCTATGGAAATGGGCCTCTTTATGGGTTCATAACAAAATGTACCAAGTCTAAAGTTATCAGAGAAGTATATCGTTTAAAACCTCTTAGGAGGCCTAAGAGTTATGTGATTTCTTCCAAGTTCAGGCTAACGTATGTTGTGTTAAGAGAAAAAGGAGTACTTGTGGCACCTTAGAGACTAACCAATTTATTTAGTTGTGTCACAACTCACTCACAAGACGTACATCCTGCAGTTTGTACCTTGGTGTTATTTCTGTGTGAACCTCTAGATAAAGTTTAGTGTCAATGGGTTTGTTAGAACTAGCAGTAGGATTAATCCTTGGCTCAGATGTAACCACACTTGTTTTTAGGGTAACAAAAGGGCTTGTCAAACTGATCATATGAAACGTGCTCACCTAATTGGGAACACAGGTGAAATGTAATGAAACTTGCTAGCATGTAATTAGAAGCCTGTTTAACAACATCCTTTCCCCAAAATACCGAAGATTTTTTGTTCCAAATATCTGTTTAAACGCAGTCTCCAAATGCATTTTAGGCTTTTCCGTTTATGGAATTGGCATCTCATTAATGTGACATTTCACATCAGATTACGTCAATCACATTGTACATTAAGAGGGCAGAAGCATTATAACAATTGAGACAGCTGGCCTCATTGTCATGCAAAAGTCAGGCTTTAGGAGCAATCTAAGGGCTCCTATTCCTCAGGCTCAGATGCATTCCTGGAGGTACTGTAACGTTTGGAGGTGGGGGTCTGTGTGATGGGGAGATTGCTGCTGCACTTCATCCTTTGAAACTAATATTGAGATATTCTTGAGGTAGCTGGTCACCTCATCTATCTGTTGCAGATGAAATAACCAGATGGAAGTTGCTTGTGGATGGGAGTGGAAAGAGGAATATACAATAGCATCTGCATGGATGGGTGGCTGAAAATTCTTGGATCATATTTCAAGAAGCCTTTTAGTCAGACTAACCTATCAAATTGTTTTATTCAGACTAGACCATTTCAAGTGTCCTTTCCCTGGACCAATCATCATTCATGGTAATTCATAGTAGCAATTAATAGCCATTGGGCCAGTGCAAGAGAGAAAATGACTCTGTAGCCCAGAGGGTTTAGGACACCCATCCAGAATATGGGGGAACTGTTGTATTGAGATAAAATAAGCAGGCCAAAAGATATTAACATAATCCAATCACAGTCCAACATTATAGAGTGTTAAACAAGATCTGGGGCTTGGTGTACAAAGACCTCAGCCTGCTTAGCACCACAGCAAACACACCATTAAAAATCTTTTTCAACTTTTATTAAAGATATGGAAAAAGGAAAAACAGTTAAAGGATTTGAAAGTATTAAATTAGGCTTTCATTTTAACAACTTCCTGTGTTCCTTTTGCCTTTAGCTGTAGACAGTTTTTAGAAGGAATCACTTCCCCTCCCTGCAAGGGCATCGGAGCCTTCCCAAAAGTGGGTGGCCAGGGGCCTTTGCTTCCCCAAGGACCCACCCACAGCCAAGCCGGAAGTCAGAGCAGGGCTAGGGAGCTCGCCCTGCCTGCACCTGGAGTGGGTGGGGCCCTAAAGCAGCCCCCTGCCTGTGTCCCTGCCACCCAGATCTCCCGCCCAGGGCAAGTGGAGGGACTCAGGCTCCCCACAGCTGCCCGCACAGCTCTCCCCCACCTGGCTCTGGCAATGGGGTAGGGGCCTCAGAGCCACAACCAGGCCATGATAAGAGCTGCATGGGCAGCTATGGAGAACTGCAGCAGACTCTCCCACTTGCCTGTGCTGCAGGGAGCCCAAGGAGAGCAACCCCTAGCCCGTGTCCCTGTCCCCCCCTCCCAGGGCAGATGGAATGTCTGCGGCTCCCCACAGCTGCCCGCTCGGCTCTTATCATGGCTGGGCTGCGGTTCTGAGGCCCCACCCCCTGGCCAGAGCAGGGTTGTGGAGAGCTGCGTGGACAGCTGTGGTGAGCCAGCATGGAGTTGCGAACCCTCCACCTCCCCTGGGCTGGGTGGGCGGGGACACAGGGTAGGGGCTGCTCTCAAGCCTCCCACCCCCACTGCACCGCGGGCAGGTGGAGGGTCTGCACGGCTCCCACAACTGCCTGGGCTTCCTGGCCGGGCTCCACACTGGCCTGGCCAGCGGGTGGGGCCTCAGAGGGAAAAGGGAAGGATGCAGGGTCCATCCACTTTCAAAAAGTAGGAGGGCTATGGCCACCTGGCCCCCCTGGTTCTGATGCCACTGGCTCCCTGTTTGACAGTCTCTTAGATTATATCAAAGATAGTAATAACCATCCTTTTGGCAGAAAAGAGAAGTGAGTTGAGATGGGCTGGAGAGGACATTGCTGCTTCTTATGTTAAAGACCAATTTTAGAAGGAAAAAGGCCCCTTCGTTTATAGTCTCTTAGATGGTATCAAAGATGGTAACAACAGTCATTCCAGCTGATGTTTGGGATTCAGCTGGAGCCAGTGGGGGTGGCAATGCCATCTGGGTCCCTCTCTCTGGCTTGTTCTGGTCAAGACAACTCTCAGGATCAGGATGATGAAGGGCTAGGGTGCCAGGAAACAGTGTGGGTGAGGGCCATGGTAAAGCTGTTGCCTCTGTCTCTTCCATCTGTTCTATTTTTTCTTTTGTACTTTCACCAAAAATCTCTTTCTTTTAATGACCTGGAAAGGGAGTGATGGTAGAATAGCTCATCCCCTCACTATTTTGGTTGCTAACTAGGCCTGAGTGCCGACATACCCATTTTAGTTCATTAAACTTTGGGCTCCACAGCACCTGCTTTTAACAAGCATAATTTCATCACAGTCCTTAAACCATATCAACTTGGCTTTTTATTGAGGCTAATTCAGTTATTCTGTCTCCCTTTGATACCTTTTCCCATCAACATTTGTTATTACAGGTTCTTGTAACAACTTATGATTTCTTACATACTTTTTACAGTTGAACCCACCCAGGCAAATTTGTAGGCTGAAAGGTCAAAACAGACCCAAGTTTAAGTCCCTGCTCCAATGACTATTTATTTATAAAATGTGGATGATCTTCAACAGGAGACTTAGAAACACCTGCCCGAGAATATCGCATAGTTCAGTGACTAGGGTCCTCTCCTGCAATGGGAGAGACCCAAATTCAAATCTCTTCTACTCATCATGTAGAGGGGGGAATTGAACCCAGGTCTAATACCTGAAATAAGTTCCCTAGACACAGGGCTAACACTTATAAGTCGGGGCCTACCAAATTCAGGGTCCATTTTGCTCAAGTTCATGGTCATAGGATTTTAAAAATAGTAAATGTCATGATTTCAGCTATTTAAATCTGAAATTTCACAGTGTTGTAATTGAAGGGTTCCTGACCCAGAAAGGAGTTGTGGAGGGTTTGCAAGATTATTGTGGGGGGGGGTGCGATACTGCTACCCTTACTTCTGCGCTGCTGCTGGCGGCGGCGCTGCCTTCAGAGCTGAGCAGCTGGAGAGGGGCAGCTGCTGGCTGGGAGCCCAGCTCTGAAGGCAGAGCTGCCACTAGCAGCAGTAAGGATGGCCTGGTGTGGTATTGCCACGCTTACTTCTTCACTGCTGCTGGTGGGGTGCTGCCTTCAGAGCTGGGCTCCCACCCAGCAGCTGTCCCTCTCAGTTCTGAAGGCAGCGCAGAAGTAAGGGTGGCAATACTGTGATGCCCCTAAAATAACCTTGTGACCCCCCCCCGCAACTTCCTTTTGGGTCAGGACTTCCAATTAGAGAAACTCTGGTCTCTCCCATGAAATCTATATCATATACACAGTATAGTATAGTAAAACCACACAAGACCAGATTTCACAGCCCATGGTGTGTTTTTCATGGCCGGGAATTTGGTAGGGCTCTACTTATAAAAGAGGCACCCCCAACTCACCCTGCTATGTGAATCCTTTGTTTTGTTTTTGTCAAATGCCTGAAAGTCTAAATGAAATTTTTTGAGTTGAAATAAAATGTTTTGTTTCAACATTACCAAAATGTTTAAACTTTTTTGGTTCAGTCAATACTATTTAGTGAACTCAATAGAAATGTGCAAATAGTTTCAGTCAACCTGAAACTACATTTTTTGGTGAATATTAAATATGAAAAATGTCCCCTCTCTCTACTTGTTATTTGAAGAAAACAGACTAGAAGTTAAAGGATTTCTTCACATGCAGAAACCGACTGATATTCCATCTTATGATATATATATATACACACACACACACACCACATCATAATTATATATGCAAACTGAATATATTGCTCATTGTTGAAAAATAACCCGAAAAAATAAGCACTTTCATAAATATTAAAAGAGGCTGCCTGCATACTTCTAATCTGCCATACAGAAGGTTAGGCAATCACTAAATTTAATAAATGTAACTGAGTTGCTATCAGCAGCATGCTCAACCCATCAATTGACAAGCATTTATTTTTGCAGCTCCTGCTAGCTGCTCTAGAAGTGAAACATTAATATAAAGCCTACAAATCCTTTATCTCAACAATGGCCTTGATTAACCGGTTTTACACTCGCGTGAGATCAGAAACAGGCTAGATATATTTAACACTCTTAAAACATGCAAAAGAAAATGAGCAGGAATAAAAAGGAATAGTTTGCCAATGTGAAAAAGCAATTTTACATCTTAAATAGTAAGACTTCATAGAAATGAGAGGACAACTTTCCATTTTTCATCATTTGGCAATGAACATTAAAGTTTTGATTTCACTCATCTACACTGGTGTAAATCAGAAACAACTCTGTTAAATTCAGTGGTGTTTGCTCTTTTTCAAAACTGGTGTGAAGAGAGAAATGGGCCCCTAGACTTCCTAAGGAGAAAATAGACCTCAGCCTGTACAATGGAATTTATACATTATATCACAAATTCCTCAGGGCAGGGATTGTCTTCACTGTAAGTCTTACACACTGTTGGTGCTTCACCTCGAGTCATAATAATTTCACAGTGCTTTACTAAGAAAGCCATATAGGATTTCTAAATCCCACACTTAGGATTTTAAAAAAAAGTTTTAAATAATGAAACTTTCCCTCTTTATAATTCATTTCTATTAATTGTACATTATTCCCCCTCCACCTATTCATCAATGAAAGAAGAGTCCTCATCTCCTGTAATAATCTTCAGAATTCCCTATAGTACTTGAATTTTTTCACACACCAGAGAGTGAGGAAGGTCTGCTATGTCCCTATAGGAGCAATAGGTATCTTGTACTTGGGTAATTTCACAGAGACAGGCAGCTTGGATATCATCCATACCTTTCTGTAGACTTTTGGTAGGCATTACTAACATTCTGAACAGGATACATCAAAGCTACTCGAGAGAATTGGCAAGTAGCAAAATGGCATAAAACAGTTAGCTATTATTTCCTAAACAATATTCCTCCACAGCCACATAAAAGGCACTTCAGATAAAGAAAAACTGTGAGAGATAAAGGTTTTATATTTCCAAAGAAATGTTTACTGTAATAATTGTTTGTGTTGTTTTTACAGTCTGGCAGCTTCACCCTATAGGCTGAGGATTTACAGTTTCTCTATTACTCACAGCAAAAAAAATTACTTACAAATAAATCTTATATTGCCTGATTTCAAAACTAATTTTAATAGGCAGAGAGCAAAAAGGCACAGGCCTTCTAGGAAGAACAGGGAGTTCTCTCTAATACCGACATGAGATTCTTGCACACATATACACACACCGCTCACATATAATACACCACCTTCTGGGTAGAAATTTTTTTTAAAAAAAGAGTATGGATATATCCATTATTTACTTGGAATATCTTTAAACTGCCTTCCCTATTTCATATTTGAATTCAACACAGGAACCAATTCACCCACCAGAAATTCATAATTACTTCTTTATTTGAACTTTCTGTCCCATATATTGCTTCTTATCACACACGAGTATTTTTCTCCAATTGTACAACATTTACCTTTTTACCATTTGGAGAACAATTATCTTCAGTGAATGTTACTGAATACAAGATGCAGACAACACCAAGCTGAGAGGGGTTGCTAGCACTCTGGAGGACAAGATTAGAATTCAAAATGACCTTGGCAAGTTGGAGCCTTGGTCTGAAATCAACAATATGAAATTCAAAGACGACAAATGTAAAGTACTCTACTTGGGATAGAAAAATCCATGGGCAGCATGTAATGGAGACCTGGGGAGGCTAAGCCTCCCCAAACCTCTGCTAATGTTCCCTGCCATGGCCCCAGGGCCAGGCCACAGAGGGGCTCAGAGCTACCCCAGGCAACCACGGCTTGGGGTTCCTCTGGCTGGCTGAGGCTCAGGGTAGCTCAGGCAGATAGGCTGGGTGCAGCTTGGGTCGGCAGGCAGGGTCTCAGGGCAGCTCGGGTGGGCGGGCAGGCTGGGGCTTGGGACGGCTCGGGCCTGCTTGGCCAGGCCTTCTCTGGCTGCAGTGCGGGATTCCAGGATCCTCTGGCCCCGGTGGGCAAGAGTGAGGGGGTAGCGGGCCGAGTGGGGGCAGGGCTTCAGGCTGAAGAGGCAGGGCAGGGGGCTAGCCTCCCTGAACTGGGGGTTCATGTGCCACCCATGAAAAAAAAATCAAATATTTGACTCCAAAATGGGGAATAACTAGCTAGGTGGTACTACTGCTGAAGAAAATCTAGGGGTTATAGGGGAACACAAATTGAATATGAATCAGCAATATGATGCAATTGTGAAAACAGTTAATATTCTGGGGTGTATTAACAGGAACATCATATGTAAGACATGGGAGGTAGTTGTCCCAGTCTACCTGGCACTGGTAAGTCCTCAGCTGGAGTACTGTGTCCAATTTTGGGGGCAACACTTCAGGAAAGATGTGAACAAATCAGAGAGAGTCCAGAGGACAGCAACAAAAATGATAAAAGGTCTAGAAAAACTGACCTATGAGGAAAGGTTCAAAAAACCCTGGGCATATTTAGTCTCAAGAAAAGAAGACTCAGGGAGGATGTGGTAACAATTTGATGCCTGGACCTCAGCAGCCCAGAACTACAATTACAGGGAAAATCCTGCTCAGCCCCAGGAAGGAGTATGTTCAGTTTGGACAGAATATTCAGGGAATTATCTGCAAAGCTCTAGCAAGTCTATACTGACCATGGGCAAAACAGATTTTTCAAAGGCTAATAACTTGGCTAAATTTGGGTGGATTTTCACAGGGAAAGCAAAAGGCACATCCCTGACACAAAGGCCTCCCTGCCCCCCTCCCTCTGTTCTCATTACCATATATCAAATCCCTGCTACAGAGCAAAAAAACCAACCCTTATTTTTCCTGTAACTCTGTTCTCTGAAATGGCTGAATCATTTTGGCCGAAGCTTAAAAAAAGCCATCATCATCACTCTGAGGCAGACATCTGGCATGTAAAATTTCATCCCAAACCATGGCTAACATTTGGCAAAGTTACAAGCAACTGAAAACAGGGTCCAACAATGGGAAGTGTCACACAACCTTAATAGTGGCACTGCCAGCCGTACCTATAAAACACACCCACACTCAGAGTGTGTGAAGTCATAGACAAGATAAGAGACAATTCCATAAGAATAGGACAACAAACTACTGCAGCCACAACATTTTATGTACAACTATCTGTCTAACATATCTACTGATTGACTACTAGGAACAAAGACCTAATCCCCTCAAAATTCTCTGACTTAGTTTTCAAGTTGTACTCATACGAAATATTTCCATATATACTAAAGCCACAAATTGCACCAATAGTAGATATCAAAGTCTCTGGCAGTCTCTTTTCTTAATACAATACATCCCAAATGGTCTGAGTCACTTTTTTACAACATTTCTGTTTGACATGATCAAGGGTGTATACGCAGCATGACTAAGTCTCAGTCACATGATTTTAGAAAACATTGTATCATGTTTTGTTCATATTTTCTACTAGTACTACCAAAATGGTTCCATACATTACAGAACAGACATTTTTACTCCAATTGTAGCAATCATTTTCATTTCTTGGTTTGGTGTTATGGGGGGAAAATATCTACCTTCATTTTTTGCACTAAGTCTAACATTTTAGCTATGAAGATTTTCTGAGTCCATTTTAAAGGAAATTCTTATTGAAAATAAAGGAGTAAAAGTGGGAAACATTTCAGGTCAACACTTACCTGCTGGCCTCTGCAGATGTGATGGCAATTAATGGAGGAATCCTTAGTGGAAGACTGGTGGGCCTTGGTATAGTCTCCATATCACTCTGTTTATCCCAGTCTGCTTGCTCCAATTGTCTGAAAGCCAGAGGAGGAAGCTGGACATTGCGGCAGGAAAGTCTCCGCACAAGATAGGGTTCCATTCCTTGGAAAGGGCCTTCGTCTTCAGTGTTGGAGCACAGTGTTTCTTCTGAAATCTATAATCACACACACACACAGAGATCTTATTTCATAATTCTCTCCTCTTCAGTTCCTTTTTTATAATACAAATTAATTAAAAATCTCTGAGGTAGTCCTAGAACTGTTGGCAAAGGTGTTAAACCGAAAAGAATCTTGTTTGTGGGAAAAGTAGCTAGGTGGGGTAAACTGAAGAAATTTGGATGAATGTAGTGACCAATACAATATTGACAGATGCTTCCTTGCTGTAATAGCAAATGAACAGCTATTTATAGGAAGTAATGTAGGAATTAATGTATTCTGCAATCCAGTTTATCTATGTAACACAGAGCCCCACTGGTGGTTCACTATCCTGTCAGCAACTCTTGTCAGGCCTGACATACTCACTACACCTAACAGACTGTGGTCATAATCTGTATCTAAAATATGTCATGTAAAGTAGCATATGCGAACTGGTAACATGCTGGTCCCAAAAATCATTGAGTGGTCTATGTACAGGGTGTATACAAAGTTATAAATATGTTTGTGTTCTAGAACATATTTATAACTTTGTATACACCCTGTACATAGACCACTCAGTGATTTATTCAATGTCCTACATTAAAACAATGTAAGGGAACTGTTGTCCCCTTACTAAAACTCAGTGGGTTTTTTTTGGTTGGCTAGCTCCCAATATCAAAAGAAAGTCGAAGGGTCAATGGGAAATCAGGACGCTGAGGCTGACAGTCCCCAGGAACAATGGGGAGAGGCCAATGCTCCAGGTCAGCCTGAATGACAGGGCAGGCAGGCTAATAAAGGAATCAGGAGGCCAGGGGGGTCCCGTCCTCCGTGTGAGCTGGATTTGCCTGGGTCAGACAGAGTGGGGCCGAGCTAAGGAGAAAACAGGGGCCCAAGCTGAGCCGGGGAGCAGAGCTGTGCCAGAGAAACAGCCCAGGAAGCAGGTCAGTGCTGGGAGCAGAGTCACAGAAGCCGCCCACAGAGCAGAGACCTGTCCTGGGAGCAGAGCTGCAGCAACCAGAGCCAGAGGGGCCAGAGAAGCAGCCCAGGGAGCTGGAGACAGAGCAGCAGCAGAGCTGGGGCAGAGTGGAGCTGGGGCAGAGTGGAGC
This sequence comes from Lepidochelys olivacea, assembly GCF_965140295.1. Classification (NCBI taxonomy): domain Eukaryota; kingdom Metazoa; phylum Chordata; order Testudines; family Cheloniidae; genus Lepidochelys; species Lepidochelys olivacea. Next base: position 38,661,551 of record NC_140415.1, read on the forward strand.
TGGGGCAGAGTGGAGCTGGGGCTGGGTGCGGTGAGCAGCTGGGGAGAGCGAGGGGGGACCCTGGGCACTGAGCCCAGTGCAGGGAGATGCTCCCAGCCAAGAGGCTCTGCAGGCCAGACTTGGAGGGGGATCATAACCCCGATGGGGCGCGGGTGATGCTGGGAAGAAGGGTCCCGCCACCTAAAGCCTGAGAGCATGTGGCCACCGCCAGAGCATGTGTCCGACCCGCAGCATCCCCGCAGCACAGCCAGGGCCTGAGGAGGAGGCCTGGGGCTCTGTCTACACTACCGCAGTAAGTCAACCTACACTACGTAACTCCAGCTACGTGAATAATGTAGCTGGAGTCGACGTACCTTAGGTCGAGTTACCCGCAGGGTCTACACTGCAGGGGGTCGACGGGAGAAACTCTCCTGTTGACTTACCTTACTCTTCTTGTTGGGGGTAGAGTACAGGGATCAACTGGAGAGCCATCTGCTGTCAATTTGGCAGGTCTTCACAGGACCTGCTAAATCGACAGCTGGTGGATCAATCTCAGAGCGTCGATCCGGGCTGTAGTGTAGACCTGCCCCGGGACTTGTGAGGAACAGACTGAATTTCCCTTCCATTCCAGAGATGCTGGTTGTGATGTCCCTATGCCACAGAGCGGGGTGACGTGTTTTCCTTTAACCTTTCCCATTTTTTCCTTACTTTTTTTAATTGATTGCTGTTTAATAAATTGTATTTGCTTTGAACTGTATGAAATGATCAGTGGGTCAGGGAAGCACCCAGTGCAGAGAGAGCACCCCAGAGTGGGGACACCCTAGCCCCTGCCTTAAGTGACCACAACAAGGTTGGGGGTTGAGCCCCCCAGGAATCCTGGGCCCAGCCTTGTTGGTGTTACGAGGACTCTGCCACACAGGACAGTGGAAGGGGAGCCCTTGAGGTCAGGCAGGCCTCTAGGTAAAGGAAGTGGGAGCAAGGACTCAGATCCTTTCATTAGCCTATTTCACCGGGGTAGCGTATAAGCCGGGAAAATTCCCCACGCTTACAAGTGGTCTCATTCCATTTCCCAATGGGCTTGTGTTGGGAACACAAAAAGCATCATCTAAACTTGCACACCTCTTGGCAGTCTCATTGTAAAATTAAAAGGCTGAATTGTCAGAGACTAAATGCCCACTCTATCCTAGGAGTGGCCCCTCAGGTCGGGGTTGAAGTACATTGGCCACGGATTTTGTGGGGGAAACTGACACTGTGCCCACGTGTATCTGTTCTGTGTACACAGAGAGGAGCCCCAGGGCTATTAAGACAATGATTTTCTCATTACTCATCTCAGGACTAATATTATTAAACTACAACTGTAGTCATAGCCTAATCAGCCAGTTTTAGTAAAATATTTCTAATTACCATTTAAATCAGAAAATTAATAATTTAAGAAAAATAGCCAATGTAATCGTAAAACAATTAAAAAATATAGGAATTATAATATGGTGTGTATAATATGGTGTGCTCAAAAGTGAATCAACAGTGAAATTAATCACTGTAATACTCCACAAAAGTGTCTAATGTGTTACAGTCGTCCAGGGAGAAGTTTAACTTTAGGCTTGGCATTTCTAATGTGTGTTTTTAATGAGGTGGTAAAATGAAAAATAATGAAAAAGTAAAAAAAGTTAAATATGGCCTAGAGCTGTGTGAAAAATTTTGCTGCATTTGGTGCCAGATTAAAATGATGTACTTATCACTGTAAGTCTTTTAATCAAGTTCACTATTGACAAAAAGCAGATTTCTTGCCAGTGAAGAAGGAGTTGCAATTCTGAAAACTTCAATAAAAATCCAGGAAAAGAAGCGAAGAATGAATAGAGTGAACTAGTTGTACTGAGAACGTGAATACATTATGCCACTGCCCCTAAAGAGACATCTGTAAAAATGAAAAAGGTAAGTGGCACTGGCATATATGGCACCATCCCAATCTTTAAAAAAATGTGTAAGGCTAAAGACTGAAGCAAAAATTTTGAAAGTTAGTGCCTAGAGTGAGAGCACTGAAATTGACGTTTCATTTGAAGGCACTGGAGAATTAATTCAGCAGCTCTGAACATCAGGCCACTGATTTAGGTGCAAGCAATTAGTTATCCAAGTTGGCAAATTTTGGCCTGAATGGATTTACTCACCCCACAGGTATACTAGTAATAAAATGCATTGCTAGAATTTCTTTTTGGTATTATGAAAAGGAATTTTTATAAAAAAAGAAGTGTTAGTTCTGCATATTTGTTAAGCTTTTTCAAAACAGCTTTGACATGGCTGACAGCCTATCAGTAAGCACTAATGGTATCAAATTCTAAAGCCATTTTGTAAAATGCACCACAGAACCTTAGTATACAATTTTGAAAGTCTATTTTTTAATGACTTTGGCAAGCTTTAGTTATAAAAGATGGGGATTTTCCATTACAACACACAGCAGAACCCATGTACTCAGAACCAAATAAATGGCATGCCATTGCTTGGGATGCCTGCCAAGGAAGTGATTCAGTGCAATGCATTTCAATTATTCTAAACTGTGGATAAAATGTCACACTTAGTCCATTTGAGTGACACACCTGGTGCTCTCTGCAAACCAATTTGCAGAAACTAACAGGTGAGAATTGATGTTTGCTTGCATGTACTTCCCACTGTGCATTCCTTTGTTCATTTCATGCCACTGTCATGCTCCATGACTGCTGAAAAGCTGATCTTACCTCAGGTTTTTTTGTTTGTTTTTTAAATGCTTTAATGCTACCTATTTTTAAAAGGCAATTAATTAAATATAAAAGAAACATTTCCCAGTACAATGTATTCCTTTTAGCCTCTGGTTACAAGAAAAATCCCTTAATTTGCCATTTTTGTTTCTATCAAATTGTGTAAGTTAACAGGGCTCAACCAAACAACTCATAATATGTAGTTATTTTTGTGCTTACTTCACTACTTAGGTTATTGCCTCTGAGCCTGAGTGATTAGAAAATATTTGCAGACTTGCCAGGGTGCATCCATTAGGAGGAAAAACAGATTATAAAAGTCAGATGTTTCTTTGGTGCAATCCTGTGTATTTACAAAGAATGTACACCACCTCCTGTTTCCCTGAACACATAGGAACAAACAGGAGACAGCTTCCTTACTCACAATTTCCAGGCTGATTTTCCAGTCAGTACTCTGCGCAAAAGAAGCACTCTCTCTCAGCTTCCTTGCAGGGTTACACCCACACTGCTTCTCTTGCTCTTCACCCACTTTCTGGTTCTTTTCACCCACACAGGTGCATGTCTCCACTAATCAAGAACCAGTCCCAATGTTTACAATCAATCCCATGGAAACTCTTACCTTCTCTAATTTAGCTCTTGCTCAGGCTTTTTCATATGGTCCAGCATCTTGGGCAGTGCCTTCTATTTTTCAGCTACCTTAGTTTGCCTGAATGAAAAATGGCTAGCATGCCATCAGCTTCAGTGAGGTCTGCAACTGCCCACAGATCAAAGGACAGGGTTGCTGGAAGCTACCGACACCTTCCTGTACAACAACCTTTATAGGTTACCCAAAAAGTATTAAATATCTGACATTTATTCCTTTCATTTAAGATACCCAGTTTAATATTCTATATCCAAATCCATCCAATTAGAAGCGGACAGATAGATGAAGGTAACTCTTATTCCTGGTGGGATTCACTGTGCATGGAAGGTACAGTCTTGCCCTGGAGGTGGCATGGAGCTGCCCCTCTTTAGGAGGAGCACAGGAGTAGGGTTGCCAACATTCTAACTGCACAAAACTGAACACCCTTACCCCAGCCCCTTTCCCGCCCTGAGGCCCCTCCCCTGCCCCACCGCTTCTCTGTGGCCCTAGCCTCACTCACTTCAGTCCTCCCCCCTCCATTGCTTGCTCTCCCCCTCCCTCAGTTTCACTTGGCGAGGGCAGTGTTGGATGCGGGAGAGGTGAGGTGCAGGATCTGGGGTGGGGGCAAAAATTAGGGGTTCAGGGTACAGGAGGGGCTCTGTCCAGGGGCAGGGGTGCAGGAGGGGTGAGGGCTCCAGCTGGGGGTGTGGAATGAGGGGTTTGGGGTCCAGGAGGGGGCTCCAGGCTAGGGCCAAAGGGTTTGGAGTGTGGGAGCAGGATCAGGGCTGGAGCAGGGGATTGAGGTATGGAAGGGGGTACAGGCTCCAGCTGGGGGCATGGGCTATGGAGTGGGGCTGGGGATGAGAGATTTGGGGTGCAGCAGGTGGCTCAGGCCTGGGGCAGGGGATTGGAGTGCAGGAGGGGGTGCAGGCTCTGGGAGGGAGTTTGGGTGTGGGAGGAGGTGTGAGCTCTGGACTGGGAAAGGGGTGAAGGCTCTGGGAGGGAGTTTGGGTGCGGGAGGGCGTTCCGACCTGGGGCAGGGGACTGGGGTGCAGGTGCAGGATCTGGGAGGGAGTTAGGATGCGTGAGGTGATTCCGACCTGGGGCAGGGGTGCAGGCTCCAGCCAGGTGGCGCTTACCTCAGGTGGTTCCCAGACAGCAGTGCAGCGAGGCTAAGGCAGGCTCCCTGCCTGCCCAGGCTTCGCACTGCTCCCAGAAGTGGCCACCATGTCCCTCTGGCTCCTCGGCGCAGGGGGCTCTGTGCGCTGCCCGCACCTGCAGGCACTGCCCTCGTAGCTCCCACTGGCTGCGGTCCCTGATCACCTCTGCATCTAGGGGCTGGACATGCTGGATGCTTCTGGGGGGCTACGCACAGCCAGGGCAGGCAGGGAGCCTGCCTTAGCCCCTCTGCATTGCCGACCAGACTTTTAATGGCCCGGTCAGCAGCGCTGACCAGAGCCGCCAAGGTCACTTTTCAACCAGCTGCTCTGGTCGAAAACTGGATACCTAGCAACCCTAAACAGGAGGAATTTGGGAAGGTGACAGCCTGGTGCTCCCTTGCACTCAGCAGTGCTGCATCCTCCACTCTATCTGCACTTCCACTCTGTAGGGTGGTCCAGAGATGGGGACAGACTACAGTCCCAACTCTCCCCAGCTTGCCCTGCCCTCTTTGGACCACCGTATGCCCCTGGGGAGCATGGAGAGACCTGTCTCTGCATGCTCATGAGTGCAGGGACTGCAACTCTGCTTGGCCTTACAAGGCAGGGGAATGACTCCTTATGCCCTTTCTATTGCACAGCCCTGTAAGAGCCAGAAACAATCCAGACCTCTGAGAGGTAAATTCCACTAAACCAAAATAAACATCCTTCCCATATTTCTTTTCTGAATGTATTGTGGGGGAGTATATTGCACACTTTTTGAATCCTTCTCTGAAGTCACAATTATTAATTTCCTCAAGGGCTTTTCTATGGCACTCATGACTATAGTAGCTGACATTATCACAAACATTATTTTTACAACACCTTGTGATATGAAGGGGTATTATTCTCATTTTATGAAGCAGAGAGATTAAGATCAAGAACATAATTTTAGATGCCGAGGAACTGATTATTTGGAGTACATAGCATTATATGGCACTTCATATAGTCAAGCACAGCTCCCATTGACTTCAGTTGCAGCTATGAGTGCTCAGTTCTTCTGCAAATCAGGCTCCAGGGTCTCAAGTTGAGCACACAGAAAGTGAGGAACATATAATTAATGACCATCTCTGAAAAGTTTGTTTGAAGTAACTTACCTAGCATCAAATAGGAACTCTGTGGCAGAGACAGGAATAGAATCCAGTTCTCTGGAGTGGCATTCAACTGACTTAACTATGACACCATCCTTTCCCTTTCTGCAATCCCCTGCCTCATTCACTATACCCTTCCCAGCTTCTGCAGCAAATGAAACAGGGGTCTTACAGACAGTCTCCTTCACTACCCAATCCTGATTCTTCCCCAGAGCTCACGCATCTGTGTATTAAATGAGGCAGGGGTCTCATGGAAAACAAATTACTATGTTATCATGTAATCTTGTAAATTAAACTATATCATAATGTATACAAACAAGAGGGCCAAATAAAGGTTGCAAATGCAACCTTAATTCTGGTATTCTTTAGTTTTTGAGTGCTTGACTTTGCAATCTTTATAATATTAACACAATTTTGTGTGTGTAATTTCCTTGGTTTTTAAAAAATCCAAACAACAACAAAAATTAGAAATTCCCTCATGTGGCATTATACTGATACCCACATGGGACATCTGCAGCATTGGAGCCCCTTTAGATCCACTGCACAGACCGCTCTGCCATTTAAGCTAACAGAGCAACTGATAGCAACTGTAAGTCAGCATCAGCTCGGTGGACCAGCACTAGAAGAACGACACACACACACTTTGCCAGGGGGTTTCATAGATATTTGCTGGCATTAAAGGAATAGTAAAAATCAGGAATTGCTCTTCTGTTATCTGTAGGACCCCGATTCCTATTCCAGGCTCTGGAGGAAAGACTTCTACCCATTTCCCCCAACCTTGACCCCTTCTGCCCCATCCCTTCCAGCCTGTCCCATTCCTCTCTCTTCACCACCCCTGCCTCCTTTTTCCTAGTCCTACTCTCCCCCTTCCACCCTACTCCTTGTCCCCAGTCTCCTTGCTCAGCCAGTCCCAGTTCCCCACTCCTGGCTCAGGTTGACCTATGTGTCTCTTCCTTCCTCCCGCTCTCCCCCACATAGCTCCCATTCCCAGTCTTCCTATGCAATCTCATCCTCTGCATTCCCTCCCTGACTTCCTGTCCTATTCTCTTTGCATATCCAGGCCCAGCTCTCCCCCAGGACCCCAGCTCCTTCTTAGATCTGTCACCACCACCCCTCTCCCTGGTTCCAAATCCCAGTGTTCTTGTCCAGCTAGTTCCAGTCTTCCTCCTTCCCCCAGCTCCTTGTCTGACCTGGGTGTCAGCTCCCAGCCCCCACCACCCATTTACTTCATTGGCTTCCAGTCTCAGTCTCCCCACTCAGCCTGATCCAGACGTCCCTCCCCACTAGCTCTCAGTACCGGTGTCCATTCCCAGTGTGTCTGACCTAGGGTCAGAGCATGAGTCAGGAACCGAGCCAGGTCAGAAACCAGGAGATCAAGAGTCCAAGAGAGGCTAGAGTGCCGGTGTCAGGCAGGGTCAGGTTACCAGGAGACCAGAATTAGGAGCACATAGCACAGAGGAGGCAGTACTAAACAGGGGAAACCCAGATACACGGACAACTTCCTGTTCCTCTGCTTGGTTTAAATAAAAGCTGGGAACCAACTTGGACCCCCGCAGTGCCACCAGTCAGGTCCCAGGACTGGAGTCCTTTTAAGTGTTGAGCTTGTAGATCTGGCAACTGTTAACACTTACTGGCTCCTAAGAGCACTGTGAACTGGTGTTTGAGACTTATGGCCTCTGACAGTGCTGGTCTCCTTGTCCAATCAGCCCCAGGTTTGTCCTTCCACTTCAAGTCAGCTCCTCATCTCACCCGACAGCTGGTCTCAAGCTACTCTTTTCTCTCACCTTACTCTGGCCTTTGCCCCTGTGCAATCAGATAAGATGGGTTCCTCCTCCACTCTGCCTTGATGCTAGCAAACTGGAAATGAGAGCATAGGTGAGAAAGGAACCAGCTCTCATTTCCAGTGCCCAGATTAAGAAGCTGAGAATAGGCATAACAGGGAAAGTTATTCTGAGTCCCTGTTGTCTGGGCTAGAAGCAGCATGCTCAATTGCTCTGTGGGAATGGTCCATGCAGTGCAATCATAGGTAGGGCCTGTGAGGGGACCCAGCATGCTGAGCCGCTCTGTGAGGGGTGGGTGGGGGGTGTCTGCACAGTCTAGTCAGCAGTAGGAACTCTGAGAGGCTCAAGCATGGATGGAATCTTTGGAGACTGTAGCTGCTAAAATCCAAGATGTCTGTCTGGATATGTACCCACCATGATTTGTCAAAGGCATTTAACTTGGCCAGATTTGGGCAGACTTTCACAGGGAAGACAAAGGCACAACCCTGACACAAATTCAAGACCCAGCTCCAAAGCTTGGGGGTAGTAGGACATTTCAAATAAAAGGTCTCGATTTTTTTAACAAGTACATTTATTCATGTCTGAATACTGGAGATATCATAGCAGAATTTTTATAAGCCTTCTTGATCCATCGCTCACTTTCTACACTCAGCAGCAGAACTTAACAGAACTCTGCATGGCTGAAATAGTTCCAAATCTAGGCAATGGTGGGGAGTTGGCCACTTCTTAATTGTGGGACACAAATGAACAAAGAAAAAAGTTGCATCCAGTATGATCCAGAGAATAAGGACTGGGAACCACGAGGCTATTGTTCTCTTCTCAGTTCCAACCTACTCCAGTGCCCTGGGTCACTTAACCTCTCTGCTTCCCCCCACCCACCCACCCCTCTGTAAAGTGGGTATACTAATACTTACCCACCTATGGAAAAGTGCAGGAAATCCAGTAGTGTTATTTATTACTGTAGTAATTTCATAGATTTTAAAATATATACTCCCTTCCCCAGTCCACTCCTACAGTTACTCCACCTCCTCCTACTTTTGTAGATTTTCATACTTTTGTACATTTTTTCCTCCAGAAACATATGTAGAAAAAAATATACCAAATCAACAAACTATAACTGTTTTTTTCTTTTTATAAAAGAGTTACTAAATGACAAATTATCCATATCATTTTCAGGTTATTTTGCAACACAATTTACAATTGTTCATGTGTACTATAGAAATGACAATGATTCATATTTTTTAATCCCACAATAAAATAAAATCTAGCCATTATGTGATTAGATTCTTCTTTCCCTCTTCTTTCCATAAAGCAAACACTCTCAGGAAAATACCCCTTTTATAAAAAACGTGTTCAGAATGAATCAGTTACTATATGTCTCATCACGTAATTGGAAATATTATACAAATTGAACATGAGATTGTATCTCACTGCAGCATTAAAAACCTGTCAGAATCTCACTCTGAAGATTTTTATTAAGTGTTCGTACTCAAAAGGCAGAATTTTTTACTTTTACTTCAAATCAGAGTCATAGCTGTAGCTGTTTTTCCTTGTTCCTGACTCAATCTCAAAACCTTTAGACTGCTTTGCCTTGGAATAAAAGGGCACAGATTTTTATCTGGCACAACTGGGGAGACAATATTTCTTCACATAAGGGAAGTTGGACAGTTACTGTCCAACTGGTAAATTAATCTTTTCAATTGGTTTTGGAATCTTCCACAATGTAGATAAAAGGCAGCCCCAAATGGTTTAATGTGTTAAGAAAATTCCCTACTGATTCTTATTTACCCTTCTCTATCATAATTAGAACTAAGAGGCATTTCTATAACTTAGCATAAAACTCTAAGGCTCAGGAGACTTGTGTTCTGTTCCCAGTTCTGCCACTGACTCATTGTATGACCTTGGACAAGTTGCTTCACCTCTTCAACTTGAGGAAACTATTTTGGCCCTCATGATGGATAAAAAAAATTACTGGACTGGAAGTTGGCTGATGCCCAGGGACCAATAAACATGACCTGATTACATTCAATAATGGGCAAACAGAGGACAGCCCTGACCAAAAATATATATATACACACTTTGTACATTTAAAAGACCTAATTTCACAAGGCTGGGCAAAATTAGGACCAAAATTTATTGGGGGGCGGGGGAGGGGGAGAATTTAGACAGAAAAACTTGAATGAAAATTGGGAGTTCTTTAAAAAGAGTTTATTAGATGGCAAAAAGCAGATGAGACAAAAATTAGGTTATTCAGATTACTGAATTTATATATATCTTTAGATTACAATGTGTTTCCTACAGGAAAGAATTTCAACAGGATTGTTTTCTCTACTGCATGTGTAACAAAAGCTCATATGTATAGATTTAAACTTCATGGGTTTTATTCAAACAAAGCTGAATTGGCTATAGTTTGATGACACATTGCCAGTTGCATGAGAGGAGCTCATTCAGGAACAATCTCAAATCCCATACCATGTGGCGACAAGACTAGACTAAGAACATGTATACCAAAGAGTTAACATAGTTGCTACTATATTTCAAAATAGTTGCACAAGATTTAGCCAGCTGATGGGAGTGGTTGGAAGTTGATAGACAGTCCACCCACAATAGTGCTAGTGTTTTGTACGTTTTTGACAAGTTTCAGGAGTTCTGCAGTCTTGGAATAGACCAGTTGTAATTGTATGAGAGAAGTCAGGAGAAGAAAAACTGAAAAACTAAAGCCCAAAAGACGAGCAAGTGCTTCTTCAGTCCCTTTTCACAAGAAAAAAAAATTAACATGGCACCACATGACTTTTAAAGTGATACAAAGAAATACATCATTGCTTCATAACCCAACTTTACTTAGTCGTATTTTTCTGTTCCCAAATTAATGAGGAAAGTACAAGCAAGAAGGTAAAGCTGAAATCCAAAAGTTTCATATTTGAGTGCCTAAATTTTGGGCACCAATATACATATGTAGTCATTTCAGCAAGGGATCTCATTTGAGGGGTGCTCAGCACCATCACGTCTATTGACTGCTTTGGATGTAGGAGATGCTCAGCAACTCTGATGATCAGGCCACTTATTGACGTGCCTAACTCTGGATTTAGATACCTAATTTCAGATACACAAAAATGAAAAGTCTGACCACATATTTACACATTTAGAAATATACTGTAATTTTAACGGTCTCTGTTTAAAAACAGGCTGCTGAGGCATTCAGTAATTTGTTCCTTGGACAATTCGATGACCAGGTTGTAAAATGAGTCCCCCAGTCTAAGAAATACTATGAGCTGAAGCTTAATGAAGACGTTTCCCCTTTTCACACAAAATTTTGAACAAAAATATTTCACTGTCAATATTTAGAATTTTTGCTAGAAATTTAGAAAATATCAAAATGAAAACTTATTTAAATGTAAATTTTCCTTTTGATTTGACTACAATGTTTCTTTTAATTTTGGTTTATGAAAGCTAACCCAAAAATACAAAAAAAAGTTTGAAATTTCCCTTAGAAAAAATGTTGTCAAAAACATTTTCTTGTTAAAATTTTCATTTGGCAAAACCCGATTTGTTGGTTGAAAAATTTTCACCACCTCTAGGACCAGTATGCATGTCAGGTTTTAACAAAGTGGATAAAATGCAAACCGTGAAAAGGGTAAACACTGCAGTCCTGTTCTGGAGTAGTTAAAAACACGCAACTTCCATGGATTTCATTGTGTGGAGTGACTGCAGAATTGGGCTGTCAGACTGAACATCATAGTGGTTTTCAAATTAAGGGAGTTTACATTATATAAATGGAAACTATAATGGAGAACAAAATTTAGTTAGATTATGCAACTAATCTAGCCAAATTAAATGTGAAAGGTAGTCTATATCCCTATAAATATGTCTGTTTGTCTAGGAACTACATGAGACTCAGACCTGAAGAGAGCCCTTTCCCAAAACTATTGTTCAGGAACTCATTACATTCCCACCCTGAACTACAACCCCAATTCCCACTTTGTTCCTCTAGCAGCCAAAGTAACCCCATGTACCCTCTCCCCACCTTTCCAACCACCATCTCATACCAACCCTCAGGTCTCGCCTTATGTTTAGATGCCTGGTAGCCTTCTCTGGCATCAGTCCAGTTAAGATGGTCATAAGTATGCTGAAGTCAAATCCAATGACTTTGACTTCAAGTCTACTGCCTCTTTGATGATCACTAAACCAGATAAATATTATGACACACTATCCTAGTCCTCTAGTCAACTTCAGGCAACTCCTGGACACTAGATATGTTCAAGGCAGTACAGTAGAACCTCAGAGGTAGGAACAGCAGAGTTACAAACTGGCTGGTCAACCATACACCTCATTTGGAACCAGAAGTAGGCAATCAGGCAGAAAAAAAAAAGAGAGAGAAGCAAATACAGTACAGTACTGTGTTAAACTACTAAAAATATAAAGAGAAATTTAAAATTTTTTTTGACAAGGTAAAGAAACGGTTTCTGTACTTGTTTAATTTAAATTAAGATGGTTAAAACAGCATTTTTCCTCTGCGAGAGTGATGCGTTGTCATTCAGGATAGGTTGTAGATCCTTGATGATGCATTGGAGAGGTTTTAGTTGGGGCTGAAGGTGATGGCTAGTGGCCTTCTGTTATTTTCTTTGTTGGGCCTGTCTTGTAGTAGGTAACTTCTGGGTACGCTTCGGGCTCTGTCAATCTGTTTCTTCACTTGAGCAGGTGGATACTAAAACCTCTCCAGTGCATCATCAAGGATCTACAACCTATCCTGAAGGACGACCCATCACTCTCACAGATCTTGGGAGACAGGCCAGTCCTTGCTTACAGACAGCCCCCCAACCTGAAGCAAATACGCACCAGCAACCACACACCACAAAACAAAAACACTAACCTAGGAACCTATCCTTGCAGCAAAGCAATTATTGTTTGAATCAGAGCTGAAGTTACAGAAAGCTGTATAAAGACAGTCTGCAATGGAAGTACTTTCATTTTCCTGGGAAACTTTATGAGTATGTTAAAGCAATTAATTCATTAACACCACAGTCTCCAGACTATTATAGGCTATGGCTTCACTGCAAAACAGGTGTGTTTTTACACATTTTTTACCTTCAAGTCCTAGCCATGGTAGGCCCAAGGGGGTTGACTTCAATTAGCTGTGTCAAGGTAAAAATAAAACTACCTGTGCCTTATTTTACATTGACATAACTATGTCATTGTAAAAGAAAACCCCACCTTTTTTTTCCTCCAGTAAAGACACAGCCATAGCAATGATGAGTAAGATGGTGGTTAGCTAAGTGTAGTTTTCGCATCTAAAATCATCATGTACCTCAGGATCCTCCATCATATAAGAGATATTGTCCCTTTGTGGATCCATGATGCACACAGCTAACTACACTGAATGCTCTACAAAAAAACTGTTCTCCATTAGTTCTGAAAGGCAGGACATTTTACTAAAGCATGCTGCATTCTTCACCCAAGAAAGGAGGCATGTAAAGTAATTTCCTGAAGTTACTATCTTGCCTGTAGATCATTACAGTTAGCCTCATCCAGTTTTTAAAAGTGTATTCTTATGTTGACATTTGGACCCTGGAGGACAAATAGACTTCAGTGAAAAGATGCTAAAGATTAACTCAGCTGTGAATCTTGCCTGAATCTACTTTACCTGCAATTTTTGAAGCAGAGTTTACAAAACACTTGATTAGGTTTGGTGACTGACTTGAAAAAAAGCAATTCCTTTGCTTATTTATCTTACTGCACAGATGACACATAACACTTCTGTTCCTGTCAGAAGAAGGTAAAAGGTGGAAACCCCATCCCAGGGATGGAGGACCTCTAACACTTCCCAGCTTACAATGGGATGTGTAACTGCAGTGAAGCGATGACTCGCCGGTGCAACGCCTCCTGCTGGTCATCCTGGGAATTAGCTCTCCAGCATATGGAGCGCCCTCTGCAGGCTGGTGTCTCACCTGCCACTGGCCCCCATGTCCCTCCTGGACCCCAGTGCCCCTCTACCTTGGGGAGCTGCCCCCTGGCAGTGCCTCCATACTCTGGGTCTCCCCTCCCAAGGGAACCCACAACCCTCTATCCCCTCCTTACCTCAGTGGCTACTGCCAGTCACCATCTAGCCCCTTCTCACTGGGGCAGACTGCAGTCTGTAAATCACTCAACACTGGCAAGGAGGGTTTGGACCAGCTGCCTCTGCCTAACCCCAGGCTACACTTCTGTAGCCTCAGTACCTGCTTTGGGCCTTATCCAAGGCCTCAGCCTGGGGAGTTGCCAGGCTGGAGCTGCCCAGCTCCTCTTACCTTTCCCCAGCACTGCTCTGCCTCAGATACTCAATCATCTCTCAGGCAGCCAGGTCCTTCTCTCTCTACAGCTAGAGAGAAACTGACTCAGCGCCTGGCTCACAGCCCTTTTATAGGGCCAGCTGTGGCCTGATTGGAGCATGATCCCAGCTGTGGCTGCTTCCCCAGTCAGCCTAGCCTTTTCCCTCAGGAGCGGGGTAACTGCCCTGCTACAGTGACACAAAAATTTCTTGGCAAAGGGTCCCCTGTTCTTTGAAAACAAAGCTGACTGCAGACCTGACAAACTCACTACAACAAATACGTCTTACAGGATATTTATCTATAAAGCATAACATGAAAGCTCATAACAAACTTGCCAAGATTCATAATCACGGTGAGGTGTATGTATGGGCAATATTTAAGATCTAATGTATTTATATTGAAAGTATGCTTTATGGACTTGGAGTAGAAATTAGTCTCCAGGAGTAATGTGTCTCAGTGATGACTCATTCAAGCAAGAGGGAGTTGTCACCTCTCCATAGTCAGCCAGTGCAGTAATGTAAGGTTCTATTGTCTACCCTTACCACATCCCGGAACAGTCAATAGAAAACGATCTAAGATAAATGCAAACAACTGAAACCACTTGGAGGTGAAAAGGAACATTATAGCAGGCAGCAGATCACTCTGGCAATGAATAAAGATAAAAGACTATTTCAGTATAACAGAGTGCAGGTAAATGTCCTCTGCATCCTTCCACCGAGGAAACGCCCTAACAAAGAGGGACTTTCATAAACGTTGGGATTCTTGTTCTTGTGAAACTACCCTGTTCTACAGTTGACTGAACTTTATTATATAGGAAAGGTAACAATTGATAAGTGTAGACTCAGGTTTGAGTTTTATGATTTTGTTTTGTGTTCTGACCAGCTGTTTCCATCACTTTTACTTCAAGTTAAATCCTCATTCTTTCTTAAATAAACCTACTGCAAAAGTAAAAATAGTGCAGGCAGAAGTCCAGCAGCAAAGTGGGGTCTATCCAGTATACTCCCCTGAATGCAGCATGTAAGATTACTTGCCTTATGGGCAGATGGCATGTATGTTCATTCAGTGCAAGCAAATCATGGCCCTCAGAGACCAAGTACAGGTTCTGCAGACCAGAGTGGCTGAATTGGAGGAGCTAAGGAAGGCACAGAACGACATACTGGAGAATTTCAGAGACACTATAGAGTGCTCCATCTCGCAGTCTGACAGCCTCTATACTGTTGAGGAGGATGAAAGTCTCATAGAAAGAGAACATCAATCTGGAACAAAGAGAAATGATCCCATAGTTGGAAACCCCCTTCCAGAAGACATCATGGTATCCTCTTGCACTAAGGATACCACTCCAGGGTAGGGGACTAGAGTTATTAGGAATAGACAAGTAATAGTAATGAAAGATTCAATCATTAGAAATATAGATAGTTGGGTTTGTGATGATGGAGAACCACATTGTGTTTTGCCTGCAGAAGGCTGTGGCCCTCTCAAGACATTTAAATAGACTTATGTGTAGTGCCTGGGAAGAACTGGTGATTGTAGTACATGTAGATACCAATGATATAAGGAAAGGTAGGAGAGAAGTCCAGGAGGTAAAATTTAGGCTGCTAGGTAACAGTGATTAAAGTCCAGGATCTCCATGGTAGCATTCTCTGAAATGCTTCCAGCTCCACATTCATGGCCAGTTAGACAGGCAGAACTGCAGGGTCTAAATGTATGGATGAGACAATGATGTTGGGAGGAGGGATTTAGATTTAATAGGAACTGAGGAACCTTTTGGGAAAGGAGGAACCTATATAGGAAGGATGGGCTCCACTGAAACTAAAATGAAACCAGATTGCTGGCATGTAAAATTAAAAAGTTTAAAACACCTCTACAATGTAAGGGCTAGGGGAAAACTGACAGGTACAGAGAAGAACACAGTTTGGATAGAGACATCCACTGGGGAGGATTTATTTACTGGGACATAAGAGGATCCACTTTAAGAGGGCAGGATAGAAGTGGATAAAGTACAAGTAGGAACTGACAAGAAACAGTGAAAAGAAAGAGAGTCCCATTCAATTACATCACATGAAGACAAATAACTAAATATTGACAAATGTTATAAGTTGTTTGCAGTTGTAGCCATGCTCATCCTGGAATATTAGAGAGACCCGGTGGGTGAGGTAATATCGTTTATTGGATCAGCTTCTGCTGGTGAAAGAGCCAAGGTTCCAAGCTATACAGAGCTTTTCTTCAGTATAAGTGCTTATATATCAATGCTACAAGTCTAAATACTATGATGAGTAAACCTGAGTGCCTGGTATTAAATGAGGATATGGATATAATAGGCATCACAGAAACTTTTGTGGAATTATGATAATAAATGGGACATTATAAAACCAGGATACAAAGTAGTTAGGAATGAGAGAGTAGGTCACGTTGGTGGGAGAGCAGCACTAGATGTGAAAAAGCACAGAGTCAAAGATAGTAAAAAACTTAAATGAATCAAACTGTATCATAGAATCTCTATGGATAGAAATTCCATGCTTGAATAATAGGAGTATAAGAATATGCTGCTGACCACCTGACCAGAATGGTGATGGTGATTGTGCAATGTTCAGGGAGATTAGAGAGGCTACAAAAACAGAACACCCAATAATACTAGGAGATTTCATATTGACTGGGTCCATGTCAACTCAGGACAAGATGCAGAGATTAAAATTTCTGGACCCCCCATGCTGGACCTGCTTCTTGGAGCAGATAGTCCTGGAATCTACAAGGGGAGATGCAATTCTCAATTTAGTCCTCAGTGGAGCACGGCACCTGGTCCAAGCGGTGAATATAGCTGAACCGCTCCATAATAGTGACCATAATTTAGTTAAATTTAACATCCTTGTAGGGAAGAAAATACCAAAGAAGCCCACCATGCGAGCATTTAACCTATAAAAGGGGAACTACACAAAAATGAAGAAGCTAGCTAAATGGACATTAAAAGGAACAGTCACAAGGGTGAAACACCTGAGAGCTGCATGGAAGCTAAAAACACCACATCAGAGGCTCAACCTAAACAAATACCACAAATAAAAATAAAACAGTAAGAGGACGGGAAAAAAAAAGCCACCATGGCTAAGCAATACAGTAAAAGAGGCGGTTAGAGACAAAGAGACATCCTTTAAAAATTGGAAGTCAAATCCTACTAAGGAAAATAGAAAGGAGAATTAACTCTGGCAAGTCAAGTGTAAAAGTATATTAAGCAGGTCAAAAAAATAATTTGAAGGGCAACTAACAAAAGACACAAAACTAATAGCAAAATATATTGTAAGTTCATCAGAAGCAGGAGCCTGCCAAGCAATCAGTGGGGCCTCTGGACAATCAATGTGCTAAAAGACCACCAAAGGAAGACAAGACCATTGCAGGAAGCTAAATGAAATCTCTGAATTGGTCTTCACTTTAGAGAATATGCGGGAAATTACCACACCTAAGCCATTTTGTTTAGACGACAAATCTGAAGTGCCAATAGAGGAGATTTTGGAACAAACTAATGACTGGACCAGATGCTTTTCAAGCAGGAGATCTGAAGGAACTCAAATATGAAAAAGCAGAACTACAAACTTGTAGGTAACCTATCATTTAAATCAGACTCCATTGCAGAAGACTGGAAGATAGCTAATGTAATGCTGATTTTTCAAAAAGACTCCAGAGGTGATCCTGGCAATTACAGGCTGGCAAGCCGAACTTCAGTGCCAGGCAAATTGGTTGAAACTATGATAAAAAACAGAGTCATCAGATGAACATGATAGGTTGGGGAAGAGTCAACACAGCTTTTGTAAAGGAAAATCATACCTCACCGATTTATTAAAACTCTTTGAGGGTGTTAACAAAGGTGATCAGCAGATATAGTGTACTTGGACTTTCAGAAAGCCTTAGGCAAGTTCCCTCACCAAAGGCTCTTAAGCAAAGTAAGCTGTCATAGGATAAGAGGGAAGGTCCTCTCATGGATCAGTAACTGGTTAAAAGTAGGAAACAAAGGGTAGGAATAAATGGTCAGTTTTCACAATGGAAAAAGGTAAATAGCGGGGTCCTCCAAGCATCTGTACTGGGACCTGTGCTGTTCAACATATTAACAAGTGATATAGAAAAGGGAGTAAACAGTGAGGTGGCAAAGTCTGCAGATGAAACAAAATTACTCAGGATAGTTGAGTCCAAAGCAGACTGTGAAGAGTTACAAAGGGATCTCACAAAACTGGGTGAGTGGGCAACAAAATGGCAGATGAAATTCAATTTTGATAAATGCACAGTGACACATATCAGAAATAAACATACAAAGGATGGGGTCTAAATTAGCTGTTACCACTCAAGAAAGATCTGAGTTATTGTGGATAGTTCTCTGAAAACATGTGTTCAATGTGCAGCAGCAGTAAAAAAAATAGCTAACGGAATGTTAGGAGGCATTAGGAAACGGATAGATAAGACAGAAAATATCATAATGTCACTATATAAATCCATGGTGTGCCCACATCTTGAATACTCCATGCAGTACTGATTGCCCCATTTTAAAAAAAAAGATATATTAGAATAGGAAAAAGTACAGAGAAGGGCAACAAAAATTTCCATATGAGGAGAGATTAAAAAGACTGGGACTTTTCAATTTACAAAAGAGACAAGTAAGAGGGTATATGATAGAGGTTTATAAAATCATGAAACAACTCTCAGGTCCTGCCTTATGTTTAGATACCTGGTAGCCTTCTGTGACATCAGCAGAGAAAGTGAAAAGGAGAGTGTGATTTACCCCTTCACATAATACAGGAAACAGGGATCACCCAATGAAATTAATAGGAAGCAGGGTTGTTTTAAATATAAGGAATTTCTTCTTCATACAATGCACAGCCAGCCTATGGGGGAACCCATTGCCAGTGGATGTTGTGAGTCACCCAGGATAATTTGGGTAGATGTGGGGAAGGGAGCACTTATATAATTAAATCAGGATGGTGCACTCACTCCAAATAAAAGGAGTACTTGTGGCACCTTAGAGATAGGGAACCAGAAGTCATCCTTTTTTCTCCTACAGGGCATGCAGGTGACCAAGGACACAGTTCCGCAGATGGTCTGGCAGATGTAAGGGCAAGATCTGATCTAGAGCAGAAGAATCTGCAGCTGGAGGAGCAAAGGCTACTCAGGGAGAAGAGGCAGATGGAGCTGGAATCCAGGCATCCAAGTGAGCAGTCAGAGTTGGAATGACAGAAGTTTGCTGACCAAACTGGTTTATACAAAAGGAGCGGGTTGAGCCATGCCCCTGAGACACATTAGGAAAGACATGAAAATACACCTAATAAGGTGCTAACAGACAAACAGATGTGAGTAGACATCCCTATGATGAACCCCATTACTCTGCCTCAACCCCACATCAATATGGACACTACAAAATATTCTGAACTGCTCCTGTGGGAATATGGGAGGATATTCCTTTTGCTGTGTTATTGGGTAATAAATGCAGTGGGGTTTAGCTGCAGAGCACTTTGATGCAAACCTAGGAGACTCAGTGGCCAAGGGGATGAACTCTCTGCTTACCTTTTCAGAGAAACTGAGCACAGCTGAAGGCTGTGTCAGAATTCTGCTTAGAGAAAGGAAACTGAGGGTGGTAAAAAGGACTGTCAAACTCACGCCTGCCTGCCAAAGGATGGGAGAAGCACTAGAGGAGTGTGAAACAGCTGCTTGGGGAAATACAGATTGAAAGGATGGGAAAAGGTTCCCCTTGGCTTCTGATTTCAGGGTGGTCCAGCAAGATGGAATTGAACCTGGGGGAGACAGGGGAATAAATATAACTTCTCTGTCCCCAGGAGGTATGAAGAAGAGGAGGTTGGGGAAAACTTAGGAGATTCCAACTAAGCCTGGGACAGGGACCGCCCATGTCATGGAGACATTGCAGGGGCACTGCCTGGGCTCAGTTCAGACTACAAACACATGGGATCCTCCCACCTTCCCAGCAGTCTGGGGAAGAGGCTCTTGACCAGACCTGTGACACATGCACACACAAAAGACTGCAGCTCAAGCTAATGGATGATTTAAACTCAAGCTAGCTAGCTCATCAGGGAGTGTGGGTTGAAACTAGTAATGCAGCTGGGATGCAGCTATTCTGTACTGCTAATACAAACACTCGGTGCTGCTCAAGTTTTGTTTTGCAGTGTGACTGCTCTCACTGAGCTAGGCTAATTAGAGAGGCTTTATTATGAGTGTAGATAACTTGAGCTAACCCTGCAGTGAAGACAAGCCCTAGACAGGATCAGTGACTTTATTTAACACTTTGCATTGTAACAGAAAGTGTACTTTCCTCTCAAAATTGCAGATGTCAGGCCTTGGAAACACACACTGTCAATGTATAAATAATAAATAATAATAAAGCATCAGGAATGCAGGACACACTCTTCTGCAGTGTATCTTAACAATTCTGTGCTTGTATGCAATAGCAAGGAGGAAGTATCTTAATTCTTAAGAAATATGGCATACAACAGCAGCAGTAACTACAGTTAGATTCACAGGAGACAATGATTCAGCACTCATTTCCCTGATGTGGTGATTTTTATGCCAGAAAAAAAGACCTCTTGCTCTTTATTTAAAAGTTTCTAAATGAATTAGATAGGATATACTGTATTTTGTCTAAATAGAATCAATCCCTTAAGATTGATAAAAAACTGCTATCATTTGCTTAGTTCATCATGTGGAAGTCTGAAGGGTATATTACTTTGTAATCCTGAAATTTGGGGATAGAAGTAAAAAGTTAGTCTATTTTTGTTCGTAACAAAATGTATTGTGGGAGTCTGTTGATCAGAACATTTTACAAACTGAAAAAACCCAAGATATAGTAAGTGTGAATCTGGTTTTCAGCATTATGGGCAAATCCTGTCACTTCCCTCTACCATGGTCCCAGAGGGTTATGTTCACAATGAAACTACACCAGTTCAGTTGTGTAGAAGGGTAGGGTTTGGGGAGCTTGTACAGGGATATGCATCTGAACATACAATGTAGCCCTGCTATCTGGCATTTGCTCATACACTGCCATGCTGCAGGTATTTAAGGTAGGAGCTGTACAAACACAGAAAAAAAAGAGGGTACTAGATATAAGCATGTTGATCCAACAGTCTTTGTTCATTGCAGAGCGGGGGGCACAGACAGCACAGAGACTGTCCAGGCCTTAAATTGGGCAGTCTGGGTGGTACTGGGGAATCCCTCCCTTCAGCTCTTGTAGTCATAGTGCCCCTGCCCCAAATGCGGTTATTCATTCTTAGCATGGGATGAGGGGAGGAAAGGATTTATCCTAAGGTGACACAAATTCAAAACTGATATGCAAATGTATTCGCAACAGAGAAAAAAGTGGCAGAACTGAGCTCCATGACTTGTGTGGACTAGCAGTTCAATTTGCACATACCCTCCTCATTTGAGCTGGAAATAGCTCTGCTTTCAAACACTAATGGCTGCTCTGGCTGCATTAATGCTGCTCCAAGGCCTGATTCTGATGAATCATATTGCACGACTAGTTTTTCCTGTGAGTTACAATACTTCAGTTTACGCTCTATTTCTTCAAAAGCCTTTTCTTGTACTTCTGTCCATTGTCACAAAATGCCAATGTGCTAATGGTCTTGAAAGATCACACTTCTATGACAATTGACTGCAAAGTTACAACAAGTAGTTTGCTATTCCTATGTATCTTTAAATATAGTGAACATTTGTAGGATGCAGAATCTCTGTAATGGCCGTGGTTTTTCCATGACAGTCTTTAGTCCTTTGGATGTAAAGTCTATGGCACTTCCTCCAGTTTCAGTTTTCGCTTATCACGGTTCAATTTGATATTTTTCTCGATATATTTTACCAAGAATATATTTTATTTCCTGGTCAAGACTTCAATGGTTGTCCCTGTATTTCCTCTTTCTCAGATAACAAGAATGTCATATACAATTGTTCTGACATAAAGCAGTCCTCAACTAGTTGGTTTAGTTTCTGTTGAAATGCCTCTGAACCAGTCTTATTCTCATCAGCATTTATAGCCAAATATATTCCAAAGGGAACTGCAAAAGGAGATACAGTACTAGAAGAGGAGTCTAACTAAGTACCAAAACATATATTTTACATCACAAAGTGACAATGTTTTGGCATTTGTTTAGTCTGACAAAATGATCCTTTTAGTTGGTAGTGATAGTGATTTTTCTAAATGGCACTGGGTCAGTTATTTGGGGAATAAACAAATTCTTCATTTCTCTGAAAGTTTTTGTTGTTACCACCAGGCTGTTAATTCAATCAATATTTTCTCCAATTGAATCATTATGCCCCTATTAATTTGTATAACTCTTCCTTTAAAGGCTTTCCACCCAATCTGTAGGCACACCCTTTTTATGCTATTGCGTATGCACCACATTTCTATCTCCTTCCCATTTGTATTTCACTTCTCAGAGCCCTTCAGCCCTAAACGTACCACTCTAGCTCTTTAGGATGGTATCTGTACTCTCTAGTTTCTCTGGGCTGCAAGTCACTTTACTGAGGCTATTCAGTGTGTTGATATTCTGATAGTGTGTGTTGAAATCCATTTCCCACAATGGGTAGTCTATCAAATGTTAAGTAGAAATTAGCCTTTGGCCTAAGTCAGCCCAAGTGTAAAGGAGTATGGGAAATGGAGGTTGCTAGTGTGACAGAGTTAGAGGCAAATTGGAGACACTGAGATGGGAAAACAGAAGTTAGCAAGATGATGACCCGAAGTTATGTGGCAGCTATGTTTTGGTTATAAGTGGTTTTCGCATGGTTTTTAAAGGAGTGTTTTGAGAACTGTGAATGTTTTCGTAATATGCCATCTATATTGATAGTATGGGAAGGACATTGGTGCAGATGTTAATTTAAATTATGTGTACTGTAAAGAATCAATAAGGAGGAGAGGAGGCAGAAATGTATTTTAGTAAGGGACAGTTTAATTTTAATTAGTATTAGAATCGATTATAAAAGGAGTTGTTTTGTTAAAGTGGGGAGACCTCCAATTAATACCAAAAAGAGTACCTCCTGTTAGGCTCCAGGATTGTAAGGTTGTCCTTCATTCTGTCATCAGTGTGGACTGATCACCCACTGATACATTATTTCATCTTTGAGTGTAAGTATAATTGTAGTATTGTGTAAGTGCTAATTGCATGGCTGTGTGCTTAACTAATCATTTTCCTTTTGAATAAAGTTTGGTTTTATCATTGAAACAGTTGCCTAGTGCTCCTCTACTGTTATGGGGCGCTCACCCCTCACGAGCCCTGGAAGGGTGAAAAGACGCAACAGAGGCCAGTTAGCCATAGGCTGCATCTGGAGGGGAGCTAGGACACAATGAGGCTTACTTGGGGATGAAGCTTACCTGGGCAAAAACAGGCAGGGCTTCTATAAAGCCATGCAGCTGGCAACAGAGATTAAAGAGCAAGAGGACTTGCAGTGAGGAAAGCCTTCAGTCACACTCCCTGATACAAGGGTGGCAGTGGGGGGGAGGGGGCAGTGAGTAGATACCTGTAATCCTGTAACAGGTAGTGTAGAAAGCATTCCAGGGAAGGAGTGAGAATACAGAGGTGAGCTGCAGGGTCAAGGGTCCCTGGATTGCAACCCGGTGCAGTGGTGCTGGAACTAAGGGTTCAACCACCTGTCTTGAAGTACAGTAGTAATAACAAACACCAAATACATGATTTCTATCATCAGCACCCCCCCTATAAAAATTGTTCCAGCACCCCTGGCCCGGTGTAGAAGGTGGGCCCAGGTTCTCCTACAAGCCACTGAGGGAGCAGCACACTAGGGACAGCCTATCTGGGGACTGCCAGAGATAATTTTAAGGAGACTCTAATAATACCGGGGGGTGGGGGGGTGCCTTCAGTTTGACTTGGTCAGAAGGCTAATCCACGAAAAAGAGGTGCTGCAGCTCCTAACTAGCGAAAAGGGGCCACAGAGTCAGAGAGTGAGAGAATAGACCAAGGAACTGCGAGAAGAAAGCATCAGGTTGGCCGAGATAATCCCCAGATGTGGCCAGAAAGAGGTGCCCCAGAGGTGAGTAGAGGTCCATGTGACATCTATTATAAAAATGTTCTATTACTGACTTAGAGGTCGACACCTGAAAACTAAGCTGGGTTTTATTGCACCCTTATGTTTTTAACAAACTTAATATTAATAGGGAACATTTCAACATAAAGGTTACAAATGTTTTTGCTCCATCATAGTGTTATATGTTACTAATCTACCTCTTTCATATATTTTCAACTATGTGACTTCTAAGGTTTTTTATTTTACGTTTGCATTTTGCCACTAAGTTTCATTTTTCACTGACATGCTAAATTATTAGTACTTGGTTTGTTTTTCCTGTTTCTGTTCCCTGATTAAGTAAAGTTACCAGGATTATGTGCCAGCTAACACTACTATCCAGCTGAAAACTGTATAGGTTTATTGTTTAACTTCACTGTTGCAAAGAGGTTTTTTTATGCATAAAAGCCAATTGTTCAACTATAGTCACACTTTCTTCTTCAGGATGTAGAAACACCCATGAGATAGCCTCAGAGCTAGATGACCCTGTTCTTTCTTCTGTCACCATGACAACTTTTGGACTTATTCTTGGTATTTTCATTTTGGGATTTTTTTGTTTGTTTGTTTGTAAACTCTTACAGTGTGCCTCAGACACAATACATGTCCCACAACTCTGATTTTTGCCCTCATGTTGAGCACTGAAATTTACACAGTTCCACATTTCTCAGGTCTTTTGAACACTCTTTTCCCATTATTCTCTTTCGTGTCACTCCCAGTCCTTGTAAGGGTCTCTGTTATACTAAGGTTTTCATTGTTTATATAAGTAGTTCTATAAACATGTAAAGTTTTTTCTAAATCCAAATCTAACTCTTCTAGTAAATGTTCTCGTTAATCTAATACACCACAAAACAATTTTGTCACATATCAGTGAATCTATGAGGTCAGAAGAATTAAGGCTTGCTGCCAATATTCTGAAATCTTTAACATACATGTCACTATTTTCTTCTGGCTCTTAATCTATGACAATTCTCTTACTGGCATTTCACTTTTTTCAGGTCTCCGTATCTATCCAATCTTTCCATAACCTCATCCAAACTTAGCTGTTCTTATTCTTTTCTTGGGCTCAGAGAGCTAGACACTTTTCTAACCTTGTTTCCAATCAACAAGTAAAAAAGTGTCCTGTCAGTTTTTTCCTCCTTTCCTGCCATTATTAACTGAATTTACAGACAGAATTCTTTTTTCCATCTTCTCTACACTTGTGACATGTTGTTACAGTTGTATCTTAATTTGTCTGGCGGTTTTGGTCCATTTTCTATGTTTGCTATCGATATACCTGTTACTGATCTTTATGAACTTCTACAGCCTTTTTCCTGTCCTTATTTTCATCTTGCTTCCACCATTCAACAGTCTGGGCACTCTTCGACACGTTTTCTTTACATCCATCAACTGCAGCTTCTGAATAGCTCAGCTAATCAGGCAGGGAGAAAAGTTAAACTTTCCTTTCACCTCTGTAGTAGTTCCTGTTACTTTTCAATGCCTCTTGAAATTATATAAACTGTTTATTTTTAATATGTGATACAGAGCGGCTCAGAGCCTGACCACATCCTAAGATACTATCTTTTGCTTCCTCTTAGGGACTCATAACACAAAAGAAATTATCCTACCTCTGAAGGTTTTCTGTATTGTTGCAGTGGGGTAGGGAGGAGAATGCTGCTGTCATTCTTCATGAGGTCAGGAAGGAAGGGTGCCCCTTGGGTGGTGGAGGAACCAGTCACTGTCAGCACCCTGCTCCCCAGCAAAAGGATTTATATAGTGGGACCATCACTGCAAATCTTGAGGCCTCTCTCCTACTTCTGATTTTATCTACAAGTAGGGAACTGCTTCCTGTTTTTGGCAGCTTTGGGTCTAGTCTGAGAGAAGGGAAGTCTCAGCCCTCTCCACCAATATTCCAATCTATATGGGGGACTCCACCCACCCAGACAGCCCTCTCCTGGGTTGTGGAAGAAATCTCCACCTCTACCAGCCTGTTGGTGTGGCACCAGTAGGGTCCCCAGACTGCCCACTCACAGAAGTGGCAGCAGAAACCCATACACAGAACTCTGTTCCGGTAGACGGGGGTGAGGCCTCCCTCTTCCTGAATGGACTGCAGCTTGAGTGACAACAGGGAGTGGGGGGCCTGGGAGGAGGGAAGCTCCAGTCCAGTTGAACAAGAACAGTGCCCCTCCTCAGTCAGAGCTTACATGGGTGGCCAGTTCACCCACTACCCCAAGCAGAATTAATCTAAACTTCATTGAAGAAGCTAATAGTTTTCGATAATTTTGAACCAAGATGAATACTCATTTCACAAGCCCTCATTGAATCAGTTTCACATCAATAGCTCTACAATTTTTGTAACCAAATGACATTTGGCACTGTAGAATATTATGTTATTGCTCTCAGTGGAAATGGTGATCTTATGAAAAAGGAATAATATGGTAGAAGATCTCAAAGATCCTGCATTTTTTCTGAGGGCATTTTGGCTTAGAAAGTCAATAAGAGATTTATGGAAATAACTGTGTCTGCTCTCTTTCCAACAAAGCACAATAGTTTTCCCTTCAACTTGAACAGATATTGTTTTGTGGTTGCAAACCACAATGTAAGTATTGCCGGAAAAATCTTTCCCCTTACTCTCTGAGTGTGCTTAAGCCACTAAAAAAGCTTCATTTTGACTTTTTTTCCCCACAAACTACAACTGTGATATAGATTTAACTATATTTCTAATTGATCAGCAAGTAATTTAAAATTCCCTCAAAACAGTACATTTTCAAGTATTCTGTGGATTTTTCCTGTAAGTATAGGTATCTTTGAAAATAGGATATTTAAAGAGAGAATAACATGTTTCTCAAATCAAATAATGATCTGTGTGTAACTGGGGAGAGGGGGGAGAATGACAACAGCATCAGCTTTACAATCTTTTCCAAACCTATTAACATCAAAAATTGTGAATATTATCATTCTTCTATATACCTACAAATCCTTTTATCTAAAAAATATTCTAACACTTGTTTCAGAGTAGCAGCTGTGTTAGTCGGTATCCGCAAAAAGAAAAGGAGGACTTGTGGCACCTTAGAGACTAACAAATTTATTTGAGCATAAGCTTTCGTGAGCTGCAGCTCACTTCATCAGATGCATTCAGTGGAAAATACAGTGGGAAGATTTATATACACAGAGAACATGAAACAATGGGTGTTACCATACACACTGTAACAAGAGTGATCAGGTAGGGTGAGCTATTACCAGCAGGAGAGCGGCGGGGAAAAAACTTTTGTAGTGATAATCAAGGTGGGCCATTTCCAGCAGTTGACAAGAACGTGTGAGGAACATTGGGAGGGGGGAGAGGGGGAATAAACATTTTGTGTAATGACACATCCACTCCCAGTCTTTATTCAAGCCTAAATTAATTGTATCCAGTTTGCAAATTAATTCCAATTCAGCAGTCTCTTGTTGGAGTCTGTTTTTGAAGTTTTTCTGTTGAAGAATTGCCACTTTTAGGTCTGTAATCGAGTGACCAAAGAGATAAATAGTTCTTAAATTGTAACAAGCTGTGTTTCACCTCCATTTATTTATTTATTTGGTTGGTTGGTTTTTTTTGCAAGCAGAGCTTCTTAATACTGGTACGTCTAGTACTTTTTAAAATAATGGTACTTTTAAAAACCCTTTTTAATGTTTGCCCACCATTTTTCTTTAACAAGAAAGAAACATCATAGGAAGCTCTGTACAAAAATAACAACACAATCTAATTTGTATTGGAGTTAGTGGAATGTTTATTCTATGCCTAAAATGCTTGAATTCAGTGGGAATTGTGTGGAAGGAAACAGCAGTTTCCTAGATAAGAATATCTAGGTAAACACTAGAAAGACAATGGGGACTCACTGTTAACTTCAAAAGTCCTGTCACTAATCTCCAACATGTTTTAAACCTTTTTTTCCCATGCTGAGAAACTAAAGATCAAAAGAAGATTAAAAAGCTTCTCAGGGGTGAGTTTCACTTCTGATCAGCTGTGTAGACGGACAGTTTGGTCAGACAGGCTCTGTGGAGGAATCTGAAGGAATTCAGCCTTCCAGATCCTAGGAATGGTAAACCTTAGGGAAGAACCATATGTGCTTGCAGTATGCTTTATTGTTTTTAAGATATGCTTCCTTGAAAAAGCATTTGTTCTGAATAAAAAATACATTGCTTCCAGGAAGTTGTTTGGTCGCTAATTACCACTGTCATTGTACTAGGCAGAATAGAGTTGCAGGGTCTGAGCCCAAGTCAGACATGCAAAGATTATCCCAATTGATACACAGGGGACTGTCTCCTGAGTCTGGTCTGAGAGTGTGAGAGGAAATGAATGTTTCCACCCCAAGAAATGGGTAGTGGCCCAAAGCCTGAAACCTAGAGGTGGTATGCTCAAAGAGACCAGGAATGGCCAGAGGCGCAGTTAGCCAGGTAACAGTGATAATATGTATGTCAGGAACCACTCAAGTTTTACCATAATTATTTTCTTTCAGTGTTACACATGGAAGCAGCAGCTTCCCTACGGCAAATAAAGGACAAATACTGAAAGGGAATTTCCTTATCTAAAGCCTTTCCCCAGTTATTTGTGTAATTACATTTGCCATCTTTATCATGTTCAATAATTTCAATATAGAGTTTTCAGCATCACCCTTGGAGCCTTTAGCACTTCCTATCACCCTTTCAATCTTTTGAGGCCTGCCATTTCTTGGGAGCTTAAAATATAATTTTTTAATTATATATACAATTGTCATTTAAAATATACCCTCTATCCCTTATAATTACACCTTAGTTATGAGGAAATCACTAATTTTAGACCCAAATCTTCCTCCATATCACATAAAACTGGTGTTAGGTAATTTTTTTATTCCTTTAACTTATTGGCATCAGATATACAGCTTTAAAGTAGAGCTGTCAAGTAATTAAAAAAATTAATCGTGATTAATCATGCTGTTAATAATAGAATACCATTTATTTAAATATTTTTGGATGTTTTCTACATTTTCAAATATATTGATTTCAATTACAACACAGAATACCTGTACAGTGCTCACTTTATATTTATTACAAATATTTACACTGGAAAAAGCAAAAGAAATAGTATTTTTCAAATCACCAAATACAAGTAATATAGTGCAATCTCTTTATCATGAAAGTTGAACTTACAAATGTAGAATTATGAACAAAAAGTAACTGCATTCAAAAATAAAACAATGTAAAACTTTAGAGCCTACAGGTCCACTCAGTCCTACTTCAGCCAATCACTCAAACACACAAGTTTGGTTGGTTTCAGAGTAGCAGCCATGTTAGTCTGTATCCGCAAAAAGAACAGTCTCTAAGGTGCCACAAGTACTCCTTTTCGTTTTACAAGTTTGGTTGCAATTTGCAGGAGATAATGCTGCCCACTTCTTGTTTAGAATGTCATCGGAAAGTAAGAACAGGTATTCACACGGCACAGTTGTAGCCAACGTCGCAAGATATTTACATGCCAGATGCTCTAAAGATTCATGTGTCCCTTCATGCTTCAACCACCTGATGACGGATTCTGCTTGATAACGATCCAAAGCAGAGCAGACTGACACATGTTCATTTTCATCATCTGAGTCAGATGCCACCAGCAGAAAGTTGATTTTCTTTTTTGATGATTCGGGTTCTGTAGTTTCCACATCTGAGTGTTGCTCTTTTAAGACTTCTGAACACATCTCTACACCACATCCCTCTCAGATTTTGGATGGTACTTCAGATTCATAAACCTTGGGTCGAGAGCTGTAGCTATTTTTAGAGTAGCAGCCGTGTCAGTCTGGATCCGCAAAAAGAACAGGAGTATTTGTGGCACCTTAGAGACTAACAAATTTATTAGAGCATAAGCTTTCGTGGGCTACAGTCCACTTCATCAGATATATATATCTTACTATATGTTCCATTCTATGTATCTATATATATATTTATATATACATATAGATAAGTTGGAAGTTACCATGCAAACTGTGAGAGGCTAATTAGAACTTTTGTAGTGATAATCAAGATGGCCCATTTAGACAGTTGACAAGAAGGTGTGAGGATACTTAACTTAAGGAAATAGATTCAATATGTATAATGACCCAGCCACTCCCAGTCTCTATTCAAACCCAAGTTAACAGTATCTAGTTTGCATATTAATTCAAGCTCAGCAGTTTCTCGTTGGAGTCAGTTTTTGAAGCTTTTCTGTTGCGAAGTTGCCACCCTTAAATCTTTTACTGAGTGGCCAGAGAGGTTGAAGTGTTCTCCTACCAGTTTTTGAATGTTATGATTCCTGATGTCAGATTTGTGTCCATTTATTCTTTTGCACAGAGACTGTCCAATTTGGCTAATGTACATGGCAGAGGGGCATTGCTGGCACATGATGGGAAAAATCACATTGGTAGATGTGCAGGTGAACGAGCCCCTGATGGCGTAGCTAATGTGATTAGGTCCTATGATGGTGTCACTTGAATAAATATGTGGACAGAGTTGGCATCGGGCTTTGTTGCAAGGATAGGTTCCTGGGTTAGTGTTTTTGTTGTGTGGTTGCTGGTGAGTATTTGCTTCAGGTTGGGGGCTGTCTGTAAGCAAGGACTGGTCTGTCTCCCAAGATCTGGGAGAGTGAGGGATCATTTTTCAGGATAGATTGTAAATCTTTGATGATGTGCTAGAGAGATTTTAGTTAGGGGCTGAAAGTGATGGCTACTGACGTTCTGTTATTTTCATTGTTGGGCCTATTCTGTAGTAGGTGACTTCTGGGTACTCTTCTGGCTCTGTCAATCTGTTTCTTCACTTCCGCAGGTGGGTATTGTAGTTTTAAGAATGCTTGATAGAGAAATCTCACATCAGTACCCTCTTTGCATTTTGTCAAATCTGCTGTGAAAGTGTTCTTAAAATGAACACGTGCTGAGTCATCATCTGAGCCTACTATAGCATGAAATATATGGCAGAATGAGGGTAAAACAGAACAGGAGACATACAATTCTCCCCCAAGGAGTTCAATCACAAATTTAATGAACGCATTTTTTCTTTTTAACGAGCATCATTAGCATGGAAGCATGTCCTCTGGAATGGTGACTGAAACACGAAGGGGCATATGAATGTTTAGCATATCTGGCACGTAAATACCTTGCAATGCCAGCTACAAAACTGCCATGCGGACACCTGTTCTCACTTTCAGGTGACACTGTAAATAAGAAGCAGGCAGCAGTATTTCCCGTCAATGTCAACAAACTTGTTTGTCTTAGCGATTGGCTGAATAAAAAGTAGGACTGAGTGGACTTGTAGGCTCTAAAGTGTTACATTGTTTTGTTTTTGAGTGCAGTTATGTAACAAAAAAAATTCTACATTTGTAAGTTACACTTTCACAATAAAGAGATTGCACTACAGTACTTGTATGAGGTGAATGGAAAACTACCATTTCTTTTATTTATCATTTTTACAGTGCAAATATTTGTAACAAAAAATAATAATATAAAGTGAGCACTGTGCAATTTGTATTCTGTGTTATAGTAGAAATCAGTATATTTGAAAATGTACAAAAACATCTGTCATAAATATAAAGGGAAGGGTAAACACCTTTAAAATCCCTCCTGGCCAGAGGAAAAGTCCTTTCACCTGTAAAGGGTTAAGAAGCTAGGATAACCTCGCTGGCACCTGACCACAATGACCAATGAGGAGACAAGATACTTTCAAAAGCTGGGAGGAGGGAGAAAAACAAAGGGTCTGGGTCTGTCTGTGTGATGCTTTTGCCGGGGACAGAACAGGAATGGATTCTTAGAATTTAGTAAGTAATCTAGCTAGATATGCGTTAGATTATGATTTCTTTAAATGGCTGAGAAAATAAGCTGTGCTGAATAGAATGAATATTCCTGTCTGTGTGTCTTTTTTGTAACTTAAGGTTTTGCCTAGAGGGATTCTCTATGTTTTGAATCTAATTACCCTGTAAGGTATTTACCATCCTGATTTTACAGAGGTGATTCTTTTTTACTTCTATTAAAGGTCTTCTTGTAAGCAAACTGAATGCTTTTTCATTGTTCTAAGATCCAAGGGTTTGGGTCTGTGGTCACCTATGCAAATTGGTGAGGATTTTTACCAAACCTTCCCCAGGAAGTGGGGTGCAAGGGTTGGGAGGATTTTGGGGGGAAAGACGTTTCCAAACAACGTTTTCCCAATAAACCCAGATAAACGTTTGGTGGTGGCAGTGGAAGTCCAAGGGCAAAGGGTAAAATAGTTTGTACCTTGGGGAAGTTTTAACCTAAGCTGGTAAAAGTAAGCTTAGGGGGTTTTTCATGCAGGTCCCCACATCTGTACCCTAGAGTTCAGAGTGGGGAAGGAACCTTGACAACATCCAAAGTATTTAATAAATTTCAATTGGTATTCTATTGTTTAACAGTGCGATTAATCACAATTAATTTTTTTAGTTAATCGCGTGAGTTAACTGTGATTAATCAACAGCCCTACCTTAAAGAATGCTTTCCAGACAGCAGAAAGAAAAAGAATGCCAAGCTTCCTTCTTTAACACACACACACACACTTTACTCTTTTCATTTTTGTCACAGAATTAGGTCTTAGCTGTCAACTCTCTAGGGCCCCTTATTTTTACTTTGGTGGTGCTTTGAAACAGCAATGCAGCAGGAACCACCTGAGTCACCATAGCATCAAAGCAGCAGCCGTCGTGTGTTAAAATAATAGCAAGTTAGATTCCTCTCTCGGCTTACAGAGTAGGTGGGTTTTATAGAAAAAAATATAGAGAGATGTGATGGGGTTTTTTTCTCCCAATCTCACAGCTTTAAGAATTATGCTTGGCTGCAAATATTAAAGACATCTTCCCCCTTATCATAGCACAGACATTCTGAATTACGTCAGATGTTCAGTGCTATACAGTCACACAGATCTGTAAAAAACAAGGGCAAGTAGATTTGCCAACAGTAAGCTGCATGCCTGCACTTGTAAAAAAATAAAACAAAATGTGTAAACCTTCTATAAGAAATCTCCTGCTTCATTTTAAAATATGCATCACATTTTTTAGCAAAGTTAGTCTTCACCATACGGAATTTAGGAATTGCCATTGTCAGACCTGTGGTCCATCTGGGGCAGTATCCTATCTGCAGAAGTGGGCAGCAGCAGATACTACAGGGAAAGGTAGAAGAAACCCATAATAGGCAGATGTGGGATAATCTGTCCCACATGAAATTCTCATCTAACGCCTCCACTCCCCCATGCCCCCAGAGATTGTCTTAAACCCAGAAGCATGATGTTTAAATCCCTTCCAAAACATTTTTTAGCATTTACTAAAGTCTAGATTAGCCTTGATATCCCTATAAACATCCAATCCCTCTTTGATGCTTGTTAAGCTTTTGGTTTCAACAACATCCCAGGATAATGAGTTCCTCAGTCTAGTTATGCATTGTGTAGAAAAGTATTTCCTTTTATCCATTTTGAATTTGCCACTTCTCAAAGCTGTTGAATGTTCCCTTGGCTCTTGTATTATGAAGACCAGATGCTCCCAATCTAACTTCCCTACACTGTTCATTATTTTGTATACTTTTATTACACTCCTTATTGGCTCCTTAATAATGTAAAGAATCTCAAACTCATGTAAGTTTTTCCACACCCCTAATTATTCTCATTGCCCTTCTCTGAACCTCCTCTAATTCTGCAATATCTTTTTTGAAATGGGGTAACCTGCATTGCACACAATATTCTAGGGGTGAAAACCTGGCTCCATTGAAGTCAATGGCAACCCCTCCCCAATTTTGAACTACTGAGACTTAATAGCATTTTCATATTTTCTGTATTATTCTCTGTCCTACTCCTTGTGCATCTTTACTAGAGCTGTGTGGGAACCAGACATGGAAATTTCACATTTCCAAAAAAAATTCATTCAAACAGAATAAAAAGTTGGACACGCAAAATTATCCACAGAACCGAAATTTTGAAAAAATTCCTTTTTGGAAGAACTGAAACAGAACTGTTTGAAAATTTCTTGGCTGGCAAGCCAGCATTCTGGGCAGCTGGGAAGCCGGGGAGCAGCAGGGGCTGTCCAGGGAACACAGCAGCCGGGGAGACTACCTACCCATCAAGGCAGTAAGTACATGGAGCCAGCAGCTGGGCAGCCCTGGCATGCAGGCATGAAAAGAGACCTGGTCAGTCTGTCTGGTTTCCATGAAAAGTTTTGATAGAATTGACCCATTTCAACAGAATGCTTAGATTTCTTCAAATCAGCATATTCCAACGGAAAACTGTTCTACTGGGAAACTTTCAGTTCTAACCCTAAACATTTTGTTTGCTTTTTTGGCCACTGCTGCACACTGAGCAGAGGTTTTAATTGAGCTGCCCACCATGATGTTCCTGTCCTTTTCCTGAGATGATGATGATGATGATGATAATTTCAAACCCTGCCAAGTCTACTAGTAGTTCTATACTCTTAAAATAAAGCCATGAAACACTAAAGAAAAAAATTAATTTTTTGTAAAAAAAAAAAAAAGGTACCTTCAAAGATGAGTTAAAGTGTTGTAAGAAAATATCAGGTACTCAGTGTAAGGGATATTGCTGTGGCAGAAACAGGTTCACAGGAATTTATATTCTCATCTAAAAGCAGCAGTAGCTGCTGCATGATTTAACTCAACTTCAGCACAAAATGGTTTGGAACAAAAAGGCGCTTTTATAGAAATAAGTGTCTCACCTTACTGATCTATCACAGTTTCCTATGAATTCCCATAAAGCTGACTGAGAAATAAAATGAATTCACACACGAAATAATAACCCTGCTGCCTCAAATACAAAAACCTGGATTCCCTGAATTCTCGCTTTGTACCTGGGCATTGAATCTCATCTTCAGTGGTATGTCAGATCATTCACTGCTTTGGGACCCACTAATACCATATTATCTGTGATACCTAATTTTGCAAGAAATGGGCTAATCTTCATGTTTTAGTCATAACTGAAACTCCTGGGGTTAGGGTTGCCAGGTGTCCGGTTTTTGACTGGAATGCCCTGTTGAAAATGGACCCTGGTGGCTGGGCCGTTAAAAGTCCGGTCAGCAGCTCCCTGCCTGCTGCAGCTCTGTGCGGGTCTCGGAAGCAGCAGCATGTCTCCCCTCTGGCTCCTAGGCATAAGGGCGGCCAGGGGGCTCTGCACGCTGCTCCCGTCCCAAGCACCGGCTCTGCAGCTCCTATTGGCCGGGAACCGTGGACAATGGGAACTGCAGGGGCAGAGCCTGTGGACAGGGCAGCGTGCAGAGCTGCCTGGCCATGCTTCCATATAGGAGTTGGAGGAGGGACATGCCGCTGCTTCCGGGAGCTGCCTGAAGTAAACACCACCCAGAGCCTACACCCCGACCCCCTCCCACGTCCCAACCCTGTGCCTCAGCCCTGATCCCCCTCTCGCCCTCCGAACCCCTCAATCCAGCCCAGAGCACTTTCCTGTACCCCAAACCACTCATCTCCAGCCTCACCCCAGAGCCCACACCCTCAGCCAGAACTGTTTTATTTTTAAAAGTTCTCTATAAAATACTCAAGGGCCAGGCAGCAGTAATTCACAGCTGGGAATAATACACTTCACAATTTCAGCATGAAACACTACGCACTTTTTGAGTTATCTGAGCACAAAACAAGCATCTGGAAATAGAATCTGACTTTTTTTTTCAATTTTACTTTCTCTTTCTCCCCCTTTCACCTCCATTAAAGGTTTGACAATGGTAGCCATGTTAGTCTGTATCAGCAAAAACAATGAGGAGTCCTTGTGGTACCTTAAAGACTAACAAATTTATCTGGGCATAAGCTTTTGTGGGCTAGAACCCACTTCATCAGATGCATGGAGTGGAAAATACAGGAGCAGGTATAAATACATGAAAGGATGGGAGTTGCCTTAAAATGATTTGTAAAATAAATAGAAACTGTTCACACATTAAAATAGGACCCTATACATCTAGTTTAATGGATCTGTTTCATGTTTAAAGCCCAAGTGAAAAAAATTCCATGGGTCTAGAATGAAAATATTATAAGTCCCTTCTAGTGAGCATGTTCATCATAGGCAACGAAGAAAGCAACGGTGTCATTGCTTTGCAGTTGCTCCTATTTTTACTCAGTATTCATGGCAGAACTAGGCCCTTTATTTTTAAATGCTTCCCATTAATTTAGCATATTGAAATGTAAATTAAATTCCGATGATACTTTACAGCTCAGAATTACCATATTGTGAACTATATTGTTTTAGCATTAGTTTAAAATATTTGTATAGACTCTAAACTCAGGACCAATGATTTGTCACTTGGTTTAATTGCTGTGCACATCTACAATATGCCAACAGAGAAATTAACATTAATAATCAGTGACTCTAGATCTTGCCTCAACCTTGGAATATTTATAGCCTAATAAATGAATGAGGTAGGCATACATATATCCACGCATCCAAGGATTAATCACTTACCATACTGAGTATTGCAATTCCTTTAATTAATCACCTCCCTAGATGCCCACACTGTAAACTTAATGGAGTCTGGTAATGCAGCTTCCAATCAACTCTCTCACTCATATTCAATAGCCTTTCCAAGTTTAAAA
Organism: Lepidochelys olivacea; assembly: GCF_965140295.1. NCBI lineage: Eukaryota > Metazoa > Chordata > Testudines > Cheloniidae > Lepidochelys > Lepidochelys olivacea. The sequence continues at coordinate 38,697,837 of NC_140415.1, forward strand.
TGACTAAGCCGCAATCAAGTTGGCCGCTTCTTTTTTATTTGTTAGAGTACCATCTAGGAGGTCTCAACCAGGTTGGGGCCCCATTGTGTATAGCTGCTGTATAGACATACAGTAAAAGACTGCCTTGTCCAGAGAGATTATAATTTTAATTTTGTTATATTTCATCCAAGAGGTGAAATGACCAAATAGGGGTTGGAGGAAGAGTAGCATAGGGTAACACTAACAGAAGTATTTTCATACCATTAACTGTGTGAACTAGTTGTATTAATATTTATTTTTCATGTTGGTGGAGGCAAATAAATAGATCAGTAGCAGGCGGTTTCTTGCCTAGCCATTAAAGCTGGTCAGAAATTTTCTGATGGAACATTTTTCTGTCCAAAAATACGGATTTGTACAATCGAAATAGCTTACAGGAACTGTTGATTTTGCTAAATCTTCTGAAGGAAGCTGGTTTCCTGGCAGCTCACCCATAGCACAGGCTGCCACAGAGCTGGGACTCTCCAAACTGTCAGGCTTCCCACTCTATAGCAGAGAAACTGGAAGCCCTGAGAGACATAAGAACAGCCATACTGGGTCAGACCAAAGCTCCATCTAGCCCAGCATCCTGTCTTCCTACAGTGGCCAATGCCAGGTGCTTCAGAGGGAATGAACAGAACAGGTAACCTTCAAGGGATCCATCCTGTCGCCCATTCTCAGCTTCTGGCAAACAGCTCAAGTCAGGACTCCCCAGTTCTCAGCTTCTTGAGGACCTACCAGATTGGCAGCCTACTCAATTTAGTTTTGAAAAAGTCCAAATGGAATGTTATTTCAGTTCTTTGAAAGGAACATTTCTGACTTCCATCGCCCTCCCACACATTTCACATGAATTTTTGAAATAGCAAGTTTTTGTTCTGATGTGGAACAATATTATTATCATTATTGAAATTCTGGAATTTTCTGAAGAATGGGAATTCTGTGTTATGACCATCTCTACTAGCCATTACCAGCCAACAGTGTTCTGAGTCTAGGCATTATTCTAGAAGTGAAAATCTTAAGAAGAGATTGGAAGGAGGATGGGAAAGTAGTTTTATGGATTTTCAGGGAGGGAATTGCACACATAGGGGACAACATGGAAACAAGCACACAGGTGCTTGTAAGAGAAGCTGACATCATTGGTGGAACAAAGAGCGCAGTTGTCCAAATTGGGCCAGAGAGAGGCCCAGATGATATTGCCACCTCTACCAGCTCCAACTAAATCCCACACACCTTTTTTTCCTTCCCCCACCTTATTTCTTCTCTCCTTTCCTATCTCTTTCCTTTTGCCTTCTGTTTAATAAGTCTGTCTTAGCCGCCCAAGACCGTATATTTTGCAACACTGCTATGAGCCTGTGAGCCAAAAGAGGTAGCTAAAACCAATGCCCTAAAAAGCCCACTATACTTTTCTTCTTCTCTTGCATGTGTTTGTCTGGTTTTGTGTTTTAGTAAATAGGATCAGACATTAACGACAGCTCCAGCCCACTTCAACTACTTTCTTTTTCCCCAAAAGGACAGTTATTATTACCATCTAAGAGGCTGTCAAACAAGTGGGGTTTTCGTTCTAAATACTCTTCTCAGCTAAAGGGAAAAGGAACAAGGGATGTTGTTAAAATGAAAGTCCTACTTATTATTTTACATTTCAAATGCTTTAATTGCTTTCCTTCCTTTCTTTATCTTCAGTAAATGGATAAAATAATGTTTAGAAGTGCATTTGCCATGGTACTAGCAGGCTGATGTTTTTGTATACCAAACCCCAACCTTGTTTAACCCTGTTGTAATGTTGGACAGTGACAGGGTCTCGTTAACACCTTTGACTCTTTGGGCCTATTTATCCCATCTAAATTAACATTTTGGTGCCCCCGGGTCAGCCTAAAGGGTTAAACACATACCCAGAAGCTAACACTTTGGCAAACAAGCAACTTTTCAGTGCTGGTTTAAAACAAAAGTTTGTTTTAAAATCCTTAGAACGGGGGAGAGGGGGGGTTGTTTGTTTTTTGAATATGCATGCAAAGCAAACTGTTAATGTTCTTTCTTTTAATTATTTTATAGTAACTGTTAATTTTTAACCTTTTAACAAATGCTTTTTCTCTTATTTTGAGGTTAGTAATTTCTGTAACTGATAATAATTTTGAAGATTTAATGAAAAAACATTTTCAAGACACAGCAAAAGTAGTAAAATGAAATGTTTTAAATTGTTGAAGGTGAAGCGGCTAAAGTAAACTTTTATGGAAACAACATCTTGGGTAACTCTTTTGTTAGCAGAATGCCAGCTTAATTCAGGACTGCTACGGCAATGACTGAGCTGAATTTCAAACCACAGGCTGTCAGAGCACCACGGGTTTTGTGAACTGTTTTGTGGTTTTGAAACGGTTTGGTTGTTGCTGTCAACTTTTGTCTTCTGTGCGTGTCAGACAACACTGTGCTAGTGTTGCAGGTTAGCGCCTCAGGATGGACTAAGTTGCCACAGTGGCCCTGTTGTCCTCAGAAACGTTGGGGGTGAAACAGGCAGGCAAGGTCTGTCAGACTAAAAATTCCTCTGAACACCTCTGCGTGTTGCAAATGACTCAAATGCAAAAGTGGTTCCAAAGACCATCATTTTGCTGCTTCTTTTTCAAGCAGGTAACACACTTGGGTAAAAATACCATCAGAGCGAAAGTTTTTCTCCAAGTAAGCAAATTTAACATCTAGTGCATAAAGTGTGCATGATTTGTGTAAACATACAGCTTTTACTATGCACACAGCAAAACAAAACAAAACAAAATTTTTTTGTCATCTTTACCCATATCCTGGGCCTACAGCCAAAGAAGTATGTAAACCGTAAGAGCTGGTTTGCTTCTAAACATCTTACAAATGCAAACAGCAGCAGTTTAAGTTTTCTTTTGGCTGCAAACTAAATGAGTTGTAATTTTTTAGCTTTGTTAATATCCAAAATGTTTAACTGTAATTTTAGTAACATCTAACCAAATAAGATTTGTTAATCCCAATTTTGGGGTAAGGAATTTGCAAACCTTAAAATATAATCAAATACCCTGTTCTTTTCTATTTGTTTAAACTAAAATAAGATTTTTGTTTCTAATTTTATGAACAAATGTCCAATCCCAGGAGGAATTGGTTCATAAAAGAGAGAGATTATGTTGTGATAATTGGGCATACAAATTTACACTAATTGTGAGCTCAACTGTAAAACTGGAGTAAAAGTTTATAAAGTATCACAATAACCTGTAACAATAAATGTTGATGGGGAAAAGGTGCAAAAGGGAGACAAAAAGTACAAATGAAAAAGGCCTACTGATATAACTCAGGGATTGTGTGGAGATCATGCCTTGCAAAGAAAAACAGTGTGAGACTGAAAATCAATAAACCAAAATTGGCATATTGGAAATTAGGCCCTAAGTGGTGGACAAAATAATGAGAAGATGGGCTATGCCCATCACTCCCTTTTTGGGTCCTTACTGAAAGAGACTCTGGACAGAACGTTTGGCTGCTGGAGCAAGCATCACCATCATGGCTGCCAACCCCACCATCTCTTGGGACCCTGGACCTTCTTCATCCTAATCTTGAGAGATTTCCCGACCCAACTGAACCAGAGAGGGGGACCCAGATGACACTGCCATCTCCACCAGCTCCAGATAAATCCCAAGTACCATCTGGAAGTGAGACTTCATCTGTCTCCCCTACTCCCCATGTGTCCTTTTCCTTCCCCAATCCTTATTTCTTCTTTTCCCTATCCCTATTTTTTCCCCTTCTGACATAGCCAGCCAAGACTATATATTTTGCAACACTGCTGTAAGTCTGCGTCCAGAAAGAGGCAACTAAAAGCTATGCCTTACATTGCCAAGTGCTGGTACATGTGTGTCATGCCTGTGTTTTTCCAGTAGTGAGGTTGCATGAAAGTCAACAACAGAGATAGGAGCTGTATTTTCTGTCTTTACTGTTCTTTTCTCTTTCTCTTGTATGTGTTTGTCTGGTTTTGTTTTTTTAGTAAATGGGATCTGACGTTAACGACAGCTCCAGCCCACCTTAACTAACTTCTTTTTCCCCAAAAGGACAGTTATTATTACCATTTAAGAGACTATCAAACAAATGGGGTTTTCCTTCTAAAAACTCACTCGAGCTAAAGGGATATTGTTAAAACGAAAGTCTTATTTAATACTTTATATTTCAAATGCTCTAACTGTTTTTCCTTCTTTTTTGTATCTTTACTAAAATATGTTAATGGTGTTTGCCATGATATTATGTACTCTGAGGTCTCTATATACCAATCCCTGAACCTTGTCAAAACTGTTTAATGTTGGACGTGACTGGGTTATGTTAACATATTTGGGCCTCTATATTCCATCTAAATTAATACAAATACATCACTGGTGGAAGAAATCAGGTGGCTGACAACTGGGTAGTTAGCCCCAGAGTAAATTGTGAAGATTCTTGAAAGTAAGGACAAAACGTTTGTATTTGATGTGATGGAGAAAAGAGAGAGCTAGTGGAAGGCTTCAGAGAGAGGTGATGTAGTCACAACAGGTCAGGGAGATGATCTCAACGGCAGTAGTGTTTTGGATGGACTTGAGGTGAAACCAAGATGGAATAGTCAAAGCCAGTGAAGAGGAAGCTATAGTAGCCAAGACATGAAGTAAGGTCCTTGACAAGAGTTTTGGCAGTGTGAACTGAGAGAAAAGCTACTGATTTTCAGCTCGGGTTTGAAGGAAGATTTCCTGTTACTTCATTTCTCAAAGCCCTTTTATGTCTTTTATAATTTTTCCCCTCCATATCAGCTTCACTAATATTTGCTAAATGTAGTATTTTTCTGACTAAGGTAGCTAATTTGGTTCTTAAACCTAAAGTCTCCCTTTGAATAAATGCTAATAGTTAAACAGTTGGGGAGAGTTTGTGTATGTAAGTAACATAGAATACCTAAAAATACTGCATAAAAGCTGCAGATTCCAAATATATATTTTTCTGCTATCAATACATTGATTAAAGCTGAACATAGTAATCAAGCCTGCAGTTTTTAAAAAAATATACTTGTAATATTTCTTCCAAGAGCTCTTTTCAAGGTCAGTCACAATATTATCCCAAACTTCAGCTTCTTAGCAAAATCTGTATGAACAGGTGTAATGACAGACTGATTCTATTTGTGTTTACAGGGTCCAACATAATTGTTATTAAACATATTCATAAAGCTATACTTGTGATTTCACTTCCTTAAGTCATTCATTGGATTTAAGAATGAAAACTAATCACATAGTGTAAGCTTTCACTTTAGAATATGCTAACAAAATGACTAAAATACAACAAAAAGCCACTGTTCTGTGTTATTAAAGCAATTGAGTGAATCCAGCTGTATTTAACGGTAGCTATGGAAAAGCAAAAGGTCATGATCAAGTTTACCTGCCCTTAATATTTCACTACTGAAAAACAAACATTGTCAGAAATAAAGCCAACATTTCACCCAGCAGGATTAACTTTCAGTTTTAACCATTAAATACTCTAGCAAATGCAGAGGGCAAGAAGGGTATTAGGAAAAATCTTTAAAAGGTAGACTGACTATGGTTTGTGATCAGCAGCCACTACAGTTAAGCACATCCTCAGAATTAAAAAAAATAAAATGTGTGGAACTGCTGCATTAAGCAATCCATAAAACATCAATTTACCTGCAAGGCACCTGCAGGGCTTTGATCAAAAACTGTCTAGTTCTTCATTCTATCAAGACCTTTTGTCACCCCGGATTCCACCCACAGCAGCATGTCACATTTCAGTTCAAAATCAGAAGGTCTATTTACCCATGCTGAACAGATAAACTAAGCAAGGCTTGAATACGGCAATCACTGCAGCCAGCGCCCATCCCCCCACTCACAAGTTTATGCAAAGCCACTGCTCAGATTTCTATCATATTGTGAGTCATGCAGAAAAAAGCAGCAGACATTTGCCTCAAAACACTCAGTAGATAGATCACCTATTTGTGTTTTCATCTAACAGATTTTCTTTATCAAATGCTAGTGGGAGACACAGCTACAGTCTGCTCCTTGGCTGCTGTACAGCATGAACTGAAAAGAACTGTACGTCTTCACAGTTAATGCCTTTATTTTTAACTGCTCTGCCAAGCTACTAGGCATTTCTGATAAAGAGCAATTTATTTTCTAAATATAATTTTTTCCTGTCTTCTCATTTATACCTTGCAATTAAGCAGCTTTCTCCTCAAGAACAGGAACGCATTTACAACAGAGCCCAGTTGTCCCTCACACAGGCTATGTGGATGTGGAGGACATGAAACAATTTGAATGAAATGCTCACTGTGTTACCCAGAAAGCCCTCTGACAGGAGCGGATAGGTTTGCCCTCTGCAGAAAGGTCCAAGTGGCTGCACTTCCACCATAAAGTAACAGATCTCAAAGTACACAGAAGCTGTGTGCCATCACCATACCCAAGTTATGCTCTCAGGGGACTTCCCCGCTTGCCATTTCCTCCAGAATCCTAAGGGAGGAAGTATCTGATCCCAAAGGAAGTAAGTGGGTACATTAATGCTGACCCCAGTGCTGCGGGGTTAGTAGATTTTTGGAGGGATGAAAGGAGGCAAATGACACCACAGAGTTTCCTCCACTCCAGCCCTCCTTCCTCCCCTCTCCCCCCAACCCCAGTACAGCCTGGTGCCTGGAGAGAAGATTCAGTAGTCAGGCATCACTTCTCCCTTTCATGCTCCCTGTGGACCATGAGAGGTGATCCACTGGGATTTTATCCTTTCCGCCTGTGGATGCTGAAGAGGCAATAGCTGTACTATCCTCAAAATAACCTGCCTAATTATACCAGCAAAAACATTGTTCTGTAATGAGAACTTGTTAAATACTATGATTTCATAAAGCCTTAATGTCTACTCCTTGCTAGCCTGTAGAAGTGTAAATATGAAGCATTTTAATTTTTTTAAAAAGCAAATACGAACTAGGATTGCTTATAGCTACAGAAAATGGTACTTCAAAATCTTGTCCAGAATACCCACAGAGTGGAATTTCACTGAGCAGCACAAAACCCTGCAAGTGGGCTTGTGAGCAGTCCAAAGCAGCTGGACTCTTAGTGAAAGGAAGCTAAGTGGCTATTGAAAATGAAATAACTATTACTGATAAAACACTTCCATGATAACACTTAAATACTACATAGGCTCAATAAAACATTGATTCCTATAGAATACAGACTTCGGAAAAGTCTAAAGTAATAAAGTCAGAGGATCAAATTCAAAAGGTGTAACTCTAAGGGAAATAAACCAAGGATGAATTTGTTTTAATATCACTAAAGATAATCAAAAAAGCTATATCACCCTCTCCCATAGAGCGCCCCCCCCCCGCAAACCTTGGCAGCGTTCCCCAAATTGTTTTCCACCAACCCTGTGGAATGGAAAGGGTGTTCAGATTTCAGCACCTCTGACCCACAGGGTCAGATCCAGTGCTGCTCTTATTCTTTCTCATGGCAACACAGCTACAGTGGAGCAATATAGACAGTTTCTTCCAGGGACTTCCTCTAGAAGCCACCTTGTAACCCCAACAGAGGGGTCCACAGGGTGGACAACTAGTTGGTGTGATACAGCATGGCCAGAGAGCAGCAGAAGAGTGTTAGAAGGGAACCTTATTCCCTGTAGAGGGAAGAAAGTTTGCTATAAATTAATTAGAGCACCTGAAACCAGTCACATGATAAAAACCCCCTGCTTCAATCGGATAAAAGCAGGAGTTGAAGCAGAGTGGATTGGTGTTGGCGTAGAGAGCAGTTTGGAGGGAAGCAGAGGAGAGTTTGGAGAAGTGCTGTGGTGGGCTAAGACGACCAAAATCCTACGTAAAGGGACACCTGGTTTGTGCAGAGGGAGGGCAGGCAGCCCCACAAGTTGAAGGGCAGGAGAGGGAAGTAGCCCAGGGGAAGGAACCGCTAGTTCTAGTGGTTTACCGCTATCCCTAGGGCCCCTGGGCTGGGACCCAGAGTAGAGGGTGGGCCCGGGTCCCTCCCTCTCCACTCCCCTCCTCTAGGATGCTAGTGGGGCAGTTAATACCCCAGTTCAGGGTCAAAAAATGGTGCCCTGAACCCCCACCCCCAAGAAGAGAAAGCGTGAGACCCATCACAGTAATGCTGGCAATTTGTCACACGTGGTGTCAGTAGTGGGCTCTACGTGCTGGGGACTTAAACCAGTGTTAGCCAAAACCTTCCCGTCCCTAAGATGGATGACATGGTCAATGCCCTAATACAAACCACTACAGCCCAGAAGGAGGCGACCCGGGTACAAGCAACCGCCCAACAGGAGGCGACTTGGATGCAGCAGGAGACTAATCGTCTGTTGATGAGTCAGGCTGTCCAGGACCGAGCCATGCTGCAAGTGCTGGTGAACCAGATGAAGGCCCTTATGGAGCTGAACCACAACTGTGAAGGGACCTGGACCATATGGGCCAGCCACTGCCTACAGAAAATGACATAGGAGGATGGTGTGGAGGCATACCTCCTGGCTTTTGAAAGAGCAGCGCTGTGGGAGGCCTGGCCCCAAGATCAGTGGTCTGGTATCCTTGCCCCGTTCCTGTGTGGGGAGGCCCAGAAGGTCTACTATGATATGGCTGCGGAGACTGCAGCAGATTACCCCCGCTGAAGGCAGAGATCCTGGCCAGATCCAGAGTAACGGCAGCATTGCGAGCCCAGAGGTTCCATGAGTGGCAGTATACAGAGGACAAGACATCCCAATCGCAATTGTTTGACCTAATACACCTGACCCGGAAATGGCTGCACCCTGAGGCCCTCAGCTCTGAGAAGATGATGGAGCTCCTGGTACTAGACCGGTAGATGAGGGGGCTACCACCAGGCCTCCGGGCTTGGGTTGGTCAGAATGACCCCTCCACCTATGATGAGTTGGTCTCCCTCGTGGAAAGACAGCTGGCAGCCCGTGAACTGTTCCAGACCCCAGGGGGTGAGACACGGCAAACCAGGAAGCCAGTCCCAAACCCAAGGCTCCGGACTGTCGAGAACTCAAGGAGAACCATAACTGGGAGGAAAGACACTGAGAAATGGCGTGAGGCCAAGAAGGGACCTGGGGGTTTGGGAAGAGAGGACTGGGGGGCCGGCCAAATAGCCCCAATTCCCCACACTCGTAACACCGCCCCCTTATTCTGGTGCCGCCCTCTGTTGTACAGGATAGTGCAAATATGAGGGGAAGAAGTAGAACAACTCTTGGTCCCACGGAAACACACAAGTGCAGTACTAGAGTTAGCTCACAATCATCTATTTGGGGGACATCTCGGAGTAGACAAGACACTGGATAGAGTCCTAAGAAGGTTTTATTGGCCAGGAATACATTCAGTGGTCCAGCGCTATTGTGCCTCCTGTCCTGAATGCTAGTTGCATAGCCCTCAACCTCACTTCCGGGCCCCATTAGTACCTTTGCCTATTATTGAAGTCCCTTTCGAGAGGATAGCCATGGACATAGTGGGCCCACTGGAAAGATCGGCACGGGGCCACCAAAACGTACTAGTCATCCTTGACTACGCCATGCGGTATCCAGAAGCCATTCCTTTAAGAAACCCCACATCCAAGGCAATAGCAAAAGAACTACTCCAGGTTTTTGCCAGAGTGGGCATCCCTAAGGAGATCCTGACAGATCAAGGAACCCCTTTCATGTCAAAATTAACGAAAGACTTATGTACCCTACTCCGCATCCAGGCAATACGGACCTCAGTCTATCATCCACAAACAGATCATAGAATCATAGAATATCAGGGTTGGAAGGGACCTCAGGAGGTCATCTAGTCCAAACCCCTGCTCAAAGCGGGACCAATCCCCAATTAAATCATCCCAGCCACGGCTTTGTCAAGCCTGACCTTAAAAACTTCTAAGGAAGGAGATTCTACCACCTCCCTAGGTAATGCATTCCAGTGTTTCACCACCCTCCTAGTGAAGAAGTTTTTCCTAATATCCAACCTAAACCTCCCCCACTGCAACTTGAGACCATTACTCCTTGTCCTGTCCTCTTCTACCACTGAGAATAGTCTAGAACCATCCTCTCTGGAACCACCTCTCAGGTAGTTGAAAGCAGCTATCAAATCCCCTCTCATTCTTCTCTTCTGCAGACTAAACAATCCCAGTTCCCTCAGCCTCTCCTCATAAGTCATGTGTTCCAGACCCCTAATCATTTTTGTTGCCCTTCGCTGGACTCTCTCCAATTTATCCACATCCTTCTTGTAGTGTGGGGCCCAAAACTGGACACAGTACTCCAGATGAGGCCTCACCAATGTCGAATAGAGGGGAACGATCACGTCCCTCGATCTGCTCGCTATGCCCCTACTTATACATCCCAAAATGCCATTGGCCTTCTCGGCAACAAGGGCATACTGCTGACTCATATCCAGCTTCTCGTCCACTGTCACCCCTAGGTCCTTTTCCGCAGAACTGCTGCCTAGCCATTCGGTCCCGAGTCTGTAGCTGTGCATTGGGTTCTTCCGTCCTAAGTGCAGGACCCTGCACTTATCCTTATTGAACCTCATCAGATTTCTTTTGGCCCAATCCTCCAATTTGTCTAGGTCCCTCTGTATCCTATCCCTGCCCTCCAGCGTATCAACCACTCCTCCCAGTTTAGTATCATCCGCAAATTTGCTGAGAGTGCAATCCACACCATCCTCCAGATCATTTATGAAGATATTGAACAAAACCGGCCCCAGGACTGACCCCTGGGGCACTCCACTTGACACCGGCTGCCAACTAGACATGGAGCCATTGATCACTACCCGTTGAGCCCAACAATCTAGCCAACTTTCTACCCACCCTATAGTGCATTCATCCAGCCCGTACTTCTTTAACTTGCTGACAAGAATACTGTGGGAGACCATGTCAAAAGCTTTGCTAAAATCAAGAAACAATACATCCACTGCTTTCCCTTCATCCACAGAACCAGTAATCTCATCATAGAAGGCGATTAGATTAGTCAGGCATGACCTTCCCTTGGTGAATCCATGCTGACTGTTCCTGATCATTTTCCTCTCATGTAAGTGCTTCAGGATTGATTCGTTGGGGACCTGCTCCATGATTTTTCCGGGGACTGAGGTGAGGCTGACTGGCCTGTAGTTCCCAGGATCCTCCTTCTTCCCTTTTTTAAAGATTGGCACTACATTAGCCTTTTTCCAGTCATCTGGGACTTCCCCCATTCGCCACGAGTTTTCAAAGATAATGGCCAATGGCTCTGCAATCACAGCCGCCAGTTCCTTTGGCACTCTCGGATGCAACGCATCCGGCCCCATGGATTTGTGCACGTCCAGCTTTTCTAAATAGTCCCTAACCACCTCTTTCTCCACAGAGGGTGGGCCATCTACTCCCCATGTTGTGATGCCCAGCGCAGCAGTCTGGGAGCTGTCCTTGTTAGTGAAGACAGAGGCAAAAAAACCATTGAGCACATTAGCTTTTTCCACATCCTCTGTCACTAGGTTGCTTCCCTCATTCAGTAAGGGGCCCACACTTTCCTTGGCTTTCTTCTTGTTGCCAACATACTTGAAGAAACCCTTCTTGTTATTCTTGACATCTCTTGCTAGCTGCAGCTCCAGGTGCGATTTGGCCCTCCTGATTTCATTCCTACATGCCCGAGCAATATTTTTATACTCTTCCCTGGTCATATGTCCAACCTTCCACTTCTTGTGAGCTTCTTTTTTATGTTTAAGATCCGCTAGGATTTCACCGTTAAGCCAAGCTGGTCGCCTGCCATATTTACTATTCTTTCGACTCATCGGGATGGTTTGTCCCTGTAACCTCAACAGGGATTCCTTGAAATACAGCCAGGTCTCCTGGACTCCTTTCCCCTTCATGTTAGTCCCCCAGGGGATCCTACCCATCCGTTCCCTGAGGGAGTCGAAGTCTGCTTTCCTGAAGTCCAGGGTCCGTATCCTGCTGCTTACCTTTCTCCCCCCACCCTTGGCTCCTCTAGCACTAGATGGACACGTCGAGCGGTTTAACTGTACCCTTAAAAGTATGATGCGGAAGGTGGCAGCTCAGGACAGAAAAGACTGGGATACCCTTCTACTGTATCTAATGTTTGCTATATGGGAAGTCCCCCAGGCATCCACTGGTTTCTCTCCCTTTGAACTACTATATGGACACCACTCACGTGGAATATTAGATATTGCCAAGGAAGATTGAGAAGAAAAACCCAACCCAGGAAAGAATGTCATTGAGTACATGACACAGATGAGAGAGCGAATAACTGGAGTAAGCCCTATAGTATGAGAACATTTGGAAAAACCACAAGAGGCCCAGCGGACATATTACAACCGTCGGGCGAAAATTCGGAGATTTCAGCCGGGGGAACGGGGGATGGTGCTAGTGCCGACAGCAGAAAGCAAACTCCTGGCCAGCTGGCATGGACCATATGAGACAGCGGAAGCCATTGGGGAGGTGGACTATAAGGTCAGACAACCAGACTGCCGAAGGCCAGAGCAAATCTACCACATCAACTTACTGAAGCGCTGGCGTGACTGAGAGACGTGCCTGGTTGAAGGGTTCATGTTTAGTTATTCCACCTGGAAACAGGCAGGGCACACCCTGACTGTTTTGCAGAAGCAATGCACACATTGCTCTATCCAAGTTGCCGGCAAAGTTGCCCATTGCTCTATCTATTGCCCTCGCCCCTTTCCGTGCCCGGTACCCTACGCTAAAGGTCTACCATTATATGGATGACATTTTGCTTAGTGGTCCCCAGGTCACGGCACAACAGCTTGAATCTTTGTCTCAGATTCTTGGCCAAAATGGCCTGTTGGTGGCACCAGAAAAAATCCAACGCTCTTATCCCTCATTACCCCTCAGGTTGATGCGGACCTCCTTCGCCTGTTTTTGTCTTTGCAGTATCTCATCGCCACTCGTCATTTCCCTTATTTTGTTGCTCATATTCGCAGTCATACCCCTCTGCCTGGGCCACTCACTGAGGGCAATGCGCGCACCGATCGCGCGTTGCTTGGTCAGGTAAATTCCCTTTTTTCTGACCCCATCGAAAGCCATGCCTTTTTTCATCAGTCTGCCTCTGTTTTGGCCCGGCAGTTTCACATTCCTGCTGATTATGCACGTTCCATTGTTCGTTCCTGCCCCCACTGTGCCGCTGCTGCCCCTACCTTTTCTTATGCCGTTAACCCCAGAGGTACCGCAGCAAATCAGCTGTGGCAAATGGATGTCACTCACATGCCACAATTCCGCCCCTATTCGTTTTTACATGTCTCTGTTGATACTTATTCGGGGTTCCTTTGGGCAACCCCACAGCGTGGGGAAGCCACTGCCAAAGTTATTCACCATTTGCTGGCCTGCTTTTCTGTTATGGGTCGCCCAAGCCAAATTAAAACAGATAATGCCCCAGCCTACTGCTCCGCAGCCCTCTCCACCTTTTGTGCCCGATGGGACGTCCATCTTAAACACGGAATCCCTTATAATTCCACGGGCCAACCCATTGTTGAACGTGCCAATCGCACACTCAAAACCTTGCTTGATAAACAATTAAAACAAGGGGAGCTGCGTCTCCGAACCTTAGGAGACATTCAACAACAAATGCATATCCTTTTGTTTACCTTAAATAATTTAACGCTGAATGCAGATCAGCAGACCCCTGCGGATCGGCATTTTCACAAATCTGAGGTACTGGAAAGACCGCGTGTCTTTTACCGTCAGCTACCCGATCCACAGTGGCTGGGCCCAGTACCTCTAATCACTTGGGGTCGGGGATATGCTGCTGTGTCTCTCCCTGCAGGACCGTTGTGGGTTCCAGCTCGGTGTGTGCGACCGGCACTGAAACAGCATGGCATGGCACCAGGGGCTGTCGAATCCCATACCAGAGTTTCAGCTGACTTTGGAGGAGACCGCGTTGCCCCCCGAGTCAACAACGGTGGGACGGAAACGGAGGAGGCGTAGCATTCCAAACCGGCCCGTGACATGGGGAGCAGTTAAAGCATTGGTCGCCACGGCCCAACGAAGACTGGCAGCTGATCAACAGCCAGAGACTCCTGAGACTTTGTTTGTGGCGATTCTCACCCAAATCACTGCTAATTCTGTGATGATTGTGTGCCTTTTGTGCCTGCTATTTCCTGTCAGGGTTGGCTCGGAAGTGCTTCCCCCGTTACGAGCCTGAATGACATATAACATATGGGAACGATTGGCTTCAATAGCAAATGTTACCCACTTTTGTTTATCTAATTCTGTAGCAGCCAGAGATTTGTTAGGTACATGCCTTATTCCAGTATGTCATCACCCTGAGGAGATGGAGAATAAGACAATGTTCTCTGCTTATGCAAATCTCTCTTCCCAGTACTCTAGCATGGCTAATTGGGGCCCGGCCAACGATACTCCGCCTCACACAGCTATATCCCTCCACACACCGTACCCGACCGGGGCCGACAATGTCACCTGTGCGCGTGTAGTTAACTGCACTAGTACAAAGGTGCCCTTGGGCTGTCGAAAAATTTCTCAACCCCTTTTAAATTGTTCCCATGCTGTTAATGTCTCATACAATTATGGCCATATCATCTTACCATCAGGATAGTTTTTTACTTGCGGTTCACGCACCTTTAATTATATTCCCGCAAATTTAAGTGATGGCACCCTTTGCTGTCTTAGTAGAATGATGCTTATATTGTCCTTTACCGGTCAAAAGCGTAGTAAAAGAAGTGTACCCCTTTTAGATAATTGTATTGCAGATGTTGAGCTTTTTAGTTGTGCTGAGTATACTGCTTTAGCGGCCTCTATTGTTGGGGTCCCCGCACTTGCCATGTATTCAGCCAGAACTTTAAACAACCTGGCATGCTTTGCAGCAAAGGCAATTAATACAACATCCCAGGCCATTGCCTTACTTAACACAGAGCAACACGAATTAAGGGATGCAATCTTGGATAACAGAGCAGCTATTGATTTTCTGCTCCTGAAACACCATCTAGGCTGCTCCACGTTTCAGCACATGTGTTGCTTTAATTTAACTGATAATAGTCGCTCCATAGAAACTAGACTGGCTGAATTGGCCAATCTTACAACACACATACGCCAAGATCTGGGGTTTGAGGGTTTTTAGAATTGGCTTACAGGTTGGCTGCCCTCTCTAGAATGGCTGCGACAGCTTTTTGGTTATGCTGTGTTTGTAATTATTGGGCTTATTTTTTGCTGCTGCTGTGTACAATGTATTCCCTCCTTGCTAAGATTTTGTGGAAATTTGCCCTGGAAAGCTCCCCAAGTTATGTCCTTGTCTGTCTGGGAGTTAAATAGCATGCCAAAGCAAATTGACGGCTACCATGAGATGGCCGAGTATAATTAAACAAAAAACGGGGGGATGAAGGGTTCATGTTTAGTTATTCCACCTGGAAACAGGCAGGGCACACCCTGACTGTTTTGTAGAAGCAATGCACACATTGCTCTATCCAAGGACAAGGACTACATATGAACCATGAGAACTTGATTAAAAGACAGTGACTGTGGGAAGCTTTCTTAGCCTGGGCTCAAGGCCTGAGAACCAGGATTGAAGTAGATAAAAGATGGTAAACAAGTATATTAATCAACGTCATACATTCCTTTGTGTATCTTTTTGCGGTAGAAGTATGTAATGCATAGGGGGGAGAAATATAATAAAAGGGGAAGGTGGAAGGCGGGGGGCAGAACAGCCCATCTCAGCTGACCAGCCTGCTTGCTTGCATAAAGCTGTGTTCTGTCTCATCATTGAGCCGCCACACCTGGTCATTCGGGGAGCTCCACCCTAGACAGACGACCCACAGGGGCAGGTGAAGATATCTCCTGAGTTAACTCCAGAACAACGAACAGAGGTCATTGATATGATCCAGCGGAGCCAGAACATGTTCTGTACACAGCCGGGCGATACGACACTGGTCCAACATCATATTGTCACCAGGCCCGGAGTAAGCGTGACGATAAGACTGTACTGGATACCGGAAGCTAAAAGGGAAGAAATTAGGACAGAAGTGAAGAAGATGCTGGAACTCAGAGTTATTGAAGAATCTCACAGCCTGTGGTCCAGCCCTATCATCCTAGTCCCCAAGCCTGACGGCACCCTGAGATTTTGCAACGACTTCCTGAAGTTGAATGAAGTATCCCAATTTGATGCCTATCCGATACCACGCATTGACGAGCTAGTTGATCAGTTAGGCAAGGCCCAATACCTAACCACTCTGGACCTGACCAAAGGATATTGGCAAATTCCCCTGGCCGAGAATGCCAAGGAAAAGACTGCCTTCTCTACACCCGATGGCCTGTTCCAATACACTGTCCTCCCTTTTGGACTCCAACATTCCAACGACTTATGGACAAATTGCTGCGACCCCATGCCAAGTATGCTGCCGCCTATCTAGACGACAGTCATCCATAGCCTTGACTAGGAAACGCACCTAGGAAAAGTAGAAGTGGTGCTAGACACCCTGTGGAAGGTCGGCCTCACTGCCAACCCTCTCAAATGTGTGATAG
Organism: Lepidochelys olivacea; assembly: GCF_965140295.1. Taxonomy (NCBI): domain Eukaryota; kingdom Metazoa; phylum Chordata; order Testudines; family Cheloniidae; genus Lepidochelys; species Lepidochelys olivacea. Next base: position 38,714,282 of record NC_140415.1, read on the forward strand.
GACTAGCTGAGGCCAGATACCTTGGGTATGTAGTAGGGAGAGGTTTGGTGAAGCCCCCAATGGAATAAAGTGGAGACAATACAAGGCTGGCCTCGACCAGTCCACAAAAAGCAGGTCAGAGCATTTCTAGGGATTGTAGGATACTATCGGAGATTCATCCCTCATTTCGCCAAAAGAGCAGGGCCATTGACGGATTTGATAAAAGCTCAGGGCCCCGAGTTAGGAAAATGGACTAATGGGGCAGAAGGAGCATTTGCAGATTTAAGGACAACCCTTTGCTGCCATCCAGAATTCATAGCCCCTGACAAGGTTCCTTCCCCACTCTGAACTCTAGGGTACAGATGTGGGAACCTTCATGAAAAACCCCCTAAGCTTATTTTTACCAGTTTAGGTTAAAACTTCCCCAAAGTACAAACTATTTTACCTTTTGCCCTTGGACTTTATTGCTGCCACCACCAAGCATCTAACAAATATATAACAGGGAAAGAGCCCGCTTGGAAACGTCTTTCCCCCCAAAATCCTCCCAAAACCTACACCCCCTTTCCTGGGGAAGGCTTGATAAAAATCCTCACCAATTTGCATAGGTGAACGCAGACCCAAACCCTTGGATCTTAAGAACAATGAAAAAGCAATCAGGTTCTTAAAAGAAGAATTTTAATTGAAGAAAAAGTAAAAGAATCACCTCTGTAAAATCAGGATGGTAAATACCTTACAGGGTAATTATATTCAAAACATAGAGAATCCCTCTAGGCAAAACCTTAAGTTACAAAAAGACACAAACAGGAATATACATTCCATTCAGCACAGCTTATCTTATCAGCCATTTAAACAAAACAGAATCTAACGCATATCTAGCTAGATTACTTACTAAGTTCTAAGACTCCATTCCTTTTCTGTTCCCTGCAAAAGCATCACACAGACAGAGATAACCTTTGTTTCTGCACCCCCCCCAGCTTTGAAAGTATCTTGTCTCCTCATTGGTCATTTTGGTCAGGTGCCAGCGAGGTTATCCTAGCTTCTTAACCCTTTATAGGTGAAAGCGTTTTTCCTCTGGCCAGGAGGGAGTTAAAGGTGTTTACCCTTCCCTTTATATTTATGACAGCCCCAGACTTCGAGAAGGAATTCATCCTACAAATAGATGCCTCAGAGGTAGGGCTAGGAGCTGTCCTTTCGCAGATGGTAGGGGAGGAGGAACACCCAATCTTGTACCTCAGCCACAAACTCCTCCCCAGGGAACAAAAGTACGCCGTCATTGAAAAGGAATGTCTGGCGGTAAAATGGGCTATGGAGACTCTCCGCTACTACCTACTGGGGTGGTGGTTTACCCTCGTGACAGACCACACCCCACTCCAGTGGATGCACAGAAACAAGGAGAAGAACACAAGAGTGACTAGGTGGTTCCTATTCCTGCAGCCCTTCCATTTCTGGGTACAGCATAGGGCCAGAAGCCAACATGGCAATGCTGATGGCTTGTCATGAAAGCATTGCCTCTCGTCCCAAATAGCCCAACCCCATGGTGTTGAGTGTGGGGTGGGGGGGGGATATGTGATACAGCATGGCCAGAGGGCAGCAGAAGAGTGTTAGAAGGGAACCTTATTCCCTGTAGAGGGAAGAAAGTTTGCTATAAATTAGAGCACCTGAAGCCAGTTGGAGCACCTGAAGCCGGTCACATGATAAAAAAAAAACCCTGCTTCAATCAGACAAGAGGAGGAGTTGAAGCAGAGTGGATTGGTGTTGGAGCAGAGAGCAGTTTGGAGGAAAGCAGAGGAGAGTTTGGAGAAGTGCTGCGGTGGGCTAAGAAGACCAAAATCCTAGGTAAAGGGACACCTGGTTTGTGCAGAGGAAGGGCAGGCAGCCCCACAAGTTGAAGGGCAGGAGAGGGAAGTAGCCCAGGGGAAGGAACCGCTAGTTCTAGTGGTTTACTGCTATCCCTAGGGCCCCTGGGCTGGGACCCAGAGTAGAGGGCAGGCCCAGGTCCCTCCCTCTCCACTCCCCTCCTCTAGGATGCTAGTGTGGCAGTTAATACCCCAGTTCAGGGGCAAGAAACAGTGCCCTGAACACCCCCCACCCCCAAGAAGAGAGAGCGCGAGACCCATCATAGTAGTGCTGACAATTTGCCACATTGGAAAAATGCAACTCTGATCATGTGTCCATGGCAACTAACACTTCAAATCTGATTGTCTGACCAGAAAGAGTGGTATTCACAATTTTCAGGATGTGGTCTCATTCACTTAATTAAATTAAAATTAAATATTAGAATAATAGATTCACTGAACTTGGAGGACTGGAAAGGACCTTGAGAGATCATCTAGTCCATCCCCCTGCTCTGAAGCAGGACCAAGTATGCCTAGACCATCTCTGACAGGTATTTTTCTAACCTGCTCTTAAAAACCTCCAATGACAGGAATTCCTTAACCTCTCTTAGAAGCAGATTAATGCCATTACTACTTGTCCTACGTTCAGTGGACACAGAGAACAATTGATAGCCATTCTGACGCTCTGTACCTCGGGGTACACCCAGCACCGCCATGTTCATCCTTGCAAAATTATTTTGTGGTATCGGTGCAAAGTTTGTTATGTCGGTTGTCTTCGGAAGGCTCATGATGCACTGAGCATTGTTGTTATACTTATGTTATAGTAATTGTTACAGTAATGTTATAGGTTATAATTTCACATATATAGTTATAAGGCTGAAAATATATCTTCATGGCTTAAAGCAAGCCCAGGCAGAAACTCTCCAAGAACAGAGAGGCAGTTCACACCTCATCAGGGCATGTATGGGACAAAGCCAGCCCAGCCTCACAGGAACAAAGGATGCTGCCCTTGGCAATGACAAAAGGATCTGTTAGACTCTGAGTGAGTCACCCCGCTTCCTTTGGTCAATTTTGGACTGCAATGAGGTAATGCTCACCTGAATCTGAAAGGGGGGTGCAAAGCCAAGAGAGAAGAAAGGACACGATAAAAGGGAAAGACATTTGCCATGCTCTCTCTCTTCCACCTACATCTACAGACACCACACCAAGTGACTGAAGTGCTGATCAAAGGGGAGAGCCTGTCTGAAGAGCAATCAGCCAGCTTTTGGTGAGAAGCATCTAAGTTTGTAAGGACAGTGAAAGTGTTAAGATCAGCTTAGAATGTGTCTTGCTTTTATTTCATTTGACCAAATCGGACTTGCTGTGCTTTGACTTATAATCACTTAAAAATCTATCTGTTTATTCTACCTGAAGCAGTGCATTTGGTTTGAAGCGTGTCAGACTCCCCTTGGGATAACAAGCCTGGTACATATCAATTTCTTTGTTAAATTGTTGAACTCATATAAGCTTGCAGCATCCAGCGGGCATAACTGGACACTGCAAGATGGAGGTTCCTAGGGTTGCATCTGGGACCGGAGATATTGGCTAGTGTCATTCGGTTTCACAGTCCAAGGAGCAGTTTACGTGCCAGAGGCTGTGCATGAACAGCCCAGGAGCGGGGGTTCTCACAGCAGAGCAGAGTAAGGCTGGCTGCCAGAGTCAAGGACTGGAGTGACCTAGCAGATCACCGGTCCATATAACACCGGAGGGGAATGTCACAACCATCCTTAACACATTTGAAGGCTTATCAGGTCACCCCTCAGTCTTCTTTTCTGAAGACTAACCACACCCAGTTATTTTTGGTTTGCTTTTTAAAAATCCTTTTCACAGAGGTCAAGTTTTCTAAGCCTCTTATCATTGTTGTTGCTCTCCTTTGAACTCTCTCCAATTTGTCCACATCTTTCCTAAAGTGTAGCACCCAAAACTGGACACAATACTCTACCTGAGGCCTCACTAATGTTGAGTAGAGGATGACAATAACTTCCCATCTCTTACATATGACATTCCTGTAATTCCACCCCAGAATGATACATTACACCCCAGCCTTATTCATACTGCATCACATTGCTGACTCAGTCAATTTGTGATTCACTATAACCCAAGATGTTTTTCACCAGTACTCCCATCTAGCAAGTTAGTCCCTATTTTGTAGTTGTGTATTTGATTTTTTCCTTCCTAAGTGAAGTACTTTGCATTTGCCTTTATTGAATTTCAAACTTGCTGATTTCAGACCAAGCTGCTGTGGTTGGGTAATGATAGCTTTTTCATTGTGCTTGCTCTCAGTTGGACCATGATGCTGGGGTCTCATTTTAATTTTCTTCTTTTCAGTGTGTCTGACTATTACTTGTTCTTTGAAGTTTAAGAGCCATCATTTTAATATAAATCAAAACATGCCACTCCTGCCATCCCAAATTGAAACAGTCAGAGCTGAGACTACAGTAAATTTTAAATTCAAATATAAAACTCTAATACTTCAGTAATATAAGGGTTTGAAATCTGCATTTGATCATACAAAACAGCAGTAGCCTAAGCGTCCACTGTTGCTACCTGTTATTACTATTGAGTTCTCATTGCTATTATGTCCACAAATGTATTTTGTTCCTGGCCCCTTTTAAGCCAACAGAGAATAGCTTGATGGGACTGGGCCATTCATTCATATCAACATGTCCTGGAATTATTTGGTAAACTTGTTCAGGAGCTCATTCTTATTCAGTTCATTATGGAAACGTTCCATTTCTAAAAATATTGCATACTTGCTTCTTGCAGGGATAGTATCTGTAGTACACTGATCCCCTGGCCCACGCCATGCTCTGAGCTGATGTGCTTTGAAGAGCCATTCATATGGCTGTGTTCAGTGGAGAAGAGTGCTGTGGATGGAGGGAGGGAGATCTGGACAAAAAAATCCTTTGGAGATAATTTAGGCCCCTAGTTTTCTCAATTAGAAAAAGAGTCCAAACCAACTACTTCCTTCTTTACTTCCCCCTATTCCTCCTGCTCTAGTAATGGTGGCTCCACTCTGTGGAACTGAATGGCATTACCATGTCTAGTAAATCTTTCACTTCGCAAGAAGAAGCCCAAATTGTTCAGTCAATGTGTGTGTGTGTGTGTGTAATGAAGCCAGTGGAAGTTATGCACATGTATGTGTATCTGAAGACAGATTGGCTCTTAATGACTACTGCTTTTTTAAAAATTACTTGGGATCAACTATTAATATACACTATGTGGCAACTTCCTTGTCCAGTAAACATCTATAGCAGATATCCCTGAAAGATGGAAAGAACCAACTCAATCGAGCACTGCTGTGTCAGATCAAGAACTCCAGAGAAAAACAATAAAGGATGAAATAATGGAGTGCCCATTGCAGACTGTCCCTTCACTTTTCTAGGGAGTCCATGAGTAAAAACAGCTTCTGCTAGCCTCCCTGCCACATGGGGTAGGCTCAGCCAGAAAGCTATGATCAGTCACCATGACTTTTGAGACCAACCACAACTACCCTATTCAGCTGGAAATTCCTAATGGAGTGTGAAAATTTATCAAAAACAGTTAATAAATTTGTTCTATTGAAAAATCTCAAGCTACCATAAAATTACTTATGTGTAATGAAAAGCTTTTGACCTGAAGCAAAACATTTTTTCAACGACAAAATTCTTCATTAAAAATATTTTGCCCCTCTCTGATGATAAATGTAAATGCAAATGATCTGGTCTAGATAATACTTGGATAATACTTATCCAGTCCCCCCATGAATGCAGAGAACTGGGTGAGATGACCTCTCGAGATCCCTTCCAGTCCTATGATTCTATGATGCATAATTGCAACAGGTCAAAGTTGAAGTTCATCCTTGATTTCTGCATTTCCAGAATTTTATTATTTAACTATGCAGCCTTACCTAAGGGACTTATATGGCCCCCATTACCATAGTATCAGAGCACCTTACAATTAGAGTTGGATGAATAACTCATTTTTCATTGGAAATTCAGAAAAATGAACAAAAATCAAATTTGGTTGAACCAAAACCAAAAATTTTGGTGAATCAAAAAAGTTGACTAAAAATTCATTTTGGTTGACCTGAGCTAGATTCACAAATGGCCGGATGAGAAGGTTGTAGTAGCTCCCTTTTAACCCTGTGGATAAGCACTCACCCAAGATGTGAGAGAAGTAGGTTCAATTGCCCACTCTGCCTGATGGGAAGATGAGATTTTGAACTTGGGTCTCCTCTCACTCAGGAGAGTTCTCTAACAACTAGACTATGGAATGTCGTCGAGCAATTCACCCAACTCTACTTGCAGTCATGTAATGTATTTATCTTCACAACGTCCTTCTAAGTAGGGAAGTAATGTTATCCCCCATTTTACAGATGGGGAACTGAGGCACAAAGAAACTAAATGGCCTGTCCAAGGTTGGAACGCAAGTCTGTGGCAGAGCAAGGAACTGAACCTGTCCTCATCTGAATTTCAGGTTATCACACTAACCACTGGACCATTCTTCCCGCCTGCATTAATGGAGGGGTTTGCTTGCTTTTTATACATTTTATGACAAGTAATTACCATTAACATCTAGTATGACTTCCAGCATAATATAGACCATAGAATTTCACTCAGTAATTCCTGCATCAAGACCATAACTTCCAGTTGAGCGAGTTTGGTTTTTGTCTTTACAATTAATTTTATACATTTTGTAAGGGGAAAAAGAAGAAAAAAATCCCCGTTCTTTAACAGGCACCATTCAGCAAAAGCCAACTAGTGATTACCACCACCATGAATAAGCTGCATACTTAAAGATTTCTCAGTCACTAATGTGTCTGTTAGTATTACAGGCTAATGATACATTACTGATGTTCCTGTTCCTATGTGCACCCTTATTAGTATTTTCCCCATTTTATTGATGGGGAAACATAAGTAAAGAAAAAAGAAAAGGAGTACTAGTGGCACCTTAGAGACTAACCAATTTATCTGAGCATAAGCTTTCGTGAGCTACAGCTCACTTCATCGGATGCATCTGATGAAGTGAGCTGTAGCTCACGAAAGCTTACGCTCAAATAAATTGGTTAGTCTCTAAGGTGCCACTAGTACTCCTTTTCTTTTTTGCAAATACAGACTAACACGGCTGCTACTCTGAAATAAGTAAAGAAGCGATTTAACTAAGGACACAGCTGGAACCAGCATTAAAACTCAGGATTTCCCAATCTCCTTCCTATGCTTGTACTACTTGACCACACTATGACATTATTGACATGAACCGTGAGAAATTATTGACATGAACTGTGACGGTATAGATCATTGTTGCACCCAAGGTCCTATAGTTGCACCAAATCTTGTACAAAGGAGGTCAAGTAAGTTGTCTATAGAAAGGTTGTAATTTGCTGGTTATGATTATGCTGTCTCTGTATGTGTATCGTTTTTGTATTTAAAGTTATGAATATTGGCTGTGTATTTGTATCTCAATGAGTTTGATTCTAAGTAGCCTCAGTGAAGCATTTGGTCAGCTTCTTGAGAAAGGACTATTCTGAGTAAGTGCCTAATCAAGAAACACTTAACTGACAATGGACTTTGGGAGACGCCAATCCACATCTGAGCTTTCCTGAGAACGTTCAAACTAACATGTAAACAATGTTGTTGGCCTCCAAAAAGCTGAATCTTTCATGGCCATGTGACTTGCCAAGGTGGGTACAAACTCCATCTCATTGCTGTGACTTTGCACAGAAGAACAAAGGGGTTTCTGCCCACAAGAGAGAGAATATAAAAGGCCCTGGAAGCCACTCCATTTTGTCTTCAGATGGCTCAAGAGATGGCCTCCCCACCCCAAAGAGATGCCTGAAAGAAACTGGAACAAAGGTCAGTAACTATGGGGGTGTGAGTGATTACTGGACCCAGGCCATAAACTACAAAATTGGTTGGAAAAGAATTGGGCCCAGACTAGGAAGGAGTCTAGTCTGTGAAAGAAGTTTATTGGGACATCTCAGAGGGTGAGATTTATCTGTATTCAGTTTCCTACTATATTAGGTTTCGACTTGTGTGTTTTGTTTTATTTTGCTTGGTAACTTACTTTGTTCTGTCTGTTATTACTTGGAACCACTTAAATCCTACTTTTTATACTTAATAAAATCACTTTTGCTTCTTAATTAACCCAGAGTAAGTAATTAATACTTGGGGGAGCAAACAGCTGTACATCTCTCTCTATCAGTGTTATAGAGGGCGGACAATTTATGAGTTTATCCTGTATAAGCTTTATACAGAGTAAAATGGATTTATTTGGGGTTTGGATCCCATTGGAAGCTGGGTGTCTGGGTGCTAGAGACAGGAGCACTTGCCTGGCCATTTTCAATTAAGTCTGCAGCTTTGGGGGCATAGGTCAGACCCTGGGTCTGTGTTGCAACAGATTAGCGTATCTGGCTCAACAAGGCGGGGTTCTGAAGGCCCAAACTGGCAGAGAAAATGGGCTCAGAGGTAGTTTCAGCTCATCAGGTGACAGTTCCAAGGGGGTCTCTGTGACCCAACCCATCACACACACCTCTTGCTCTAATTTTGGATTAAGTGTGTAAATGATCTGTGACAGTCAAAGAACAAGTCAACTCCAGAAAATGTGACAAAGACAACCAATTAACAAAGCAGAAGTTTAGGGGGGAGGGTCTTTTCATTTTCTTTCATCAAATCTTCCTACCTGATTATTCATCTTTAACTAAATTGTTACCTGATTTCTTTCTATGTGTGTTACATTGATAAGCTGCAAAAAAAAAAAAATGTAACTGCATTTTGTAACTTGGTTCTTTTTGACCACTTCAGTTATGCTATTGTGATATGAATACAGAGTTTATTAAATTGCTTTCATAAAGCCATAAATAACACTATTAATATGTGCAGGTGGTTCTTTCATCCTTTGTAGTAATAAAAATATTCTGAAGTGTCAAAACTAAGGAAGTGCACACAATAATGAGAACTTCAGTTTCACACATTCCTATGTAATAAAAGGGTGAGTTTCAAAGGAAATGATACATCTTGCACTTTATTCAAAATATTGCACAGTGTGTGAACTCTACTACCATTATTCACATCAGGATTGATCCAAAGTTCATCAAAGGCAATGAAAGACTCCCATTAGCTTCACTAGACTTTGGATCAGGCCCACTGAGGAGTACCTTACCAAACAAGTAGTAAGTTGATTTCAGTGGGAATATCTGCACTAGAATATATTACTAAACGTGAGAAAGGATTGTAAATCAAGCCACATGGAGTGGTCCTACTGAAAATACTTGGGTATAGTTTAAAATGGATTTTATTAATTATTCTATACTTTAACCTATATTTCAGCATGCAAGAAGCAATACATGTGACACGTGAAGCATACAATTGATAGAAAAAACATTAAAGAACTCTCAGCAAAACAAACTCAGTGTCAGTAGTTTTTATGGACACTAAGCCATTTACTTCTCAGGGTACTAAGAAATATATCATTTCAGGTCTGCCTTATACAAATGAATCTACACCTCAAAAATAATGTCATTTTTAACCATGTTTCTATAAAGCAATTGCTTGGAGTCGATACATTTAATATTTGTCAAGAGAACCAAGTCTGTACCTGATGATGTTTTTTAAAAAAATGTGATTACAAACAAATACAATTATACTACACTAAGTGGCTACAGAATCAGTGAATGCATTCAGTGAAACTTTATACGCTGAACCATGAGCAAGTGCTCCATTAATCACTAATGTAATGGAATTCTTCGGCACACTAAAGAGCAACAATGTATCCTTTCATTTCAAATACAAACACGGCAAGACAAAGAAGCAACATAATGGATACTGTATTAAAAAAAATCAGTATCAAAGAGAAAAATCAGCAAGCTCTACAATAGAGCCCAATTTGTCTACAATGTTCAAAAATGGTCATAAACAAGAAATTATATTTATTTTGTGAATTATTGGGATCATTAATGGTAAATTCCTTCTCTGGAGTAGAATTTCTACTCAGAGTTCATATCTTAATGTTTTATACGATTATTAAAATGCTTCGTGTTTATGTTTTATATATTAAGAACTGTTGCTGGTTATATGTTTTTTCATATTAAGAGTATAAGTAGTTTGGGCAAGACCAGAAGAAATTTGGTCTCTCTCAAACTGAAAACAGGACACATTGAAGATTATTGTCATGAACTTTTATTAATAAATTATAAAGCACAGATGCAAGAGTTGTTTATCTGGCACATTTCATGACCACTATAATAATTTTTCATTCCACTAATAAAATACAGACACATAAAAATCCCCAGACAAATGTACATATAAAAAAACATTAGTACAACAGACTGTTCAATGTCAACTTAACAGGATCATCAGACTTCATTCAAAAGAACCTAACTTCAATTGCTTAAGTTCAAACCTCCCTGAACACTGGGGATTGAAAGTATGACCACTTAAAATCTGATTGGACTGACCAAGGAAATGCTATTGAGAAAACTTAGAGGACAGTCTTGTTTGCATTGAAGAATTCGGCATAAATATGAGGGAGTAGGATCACGCCCAGAAGGGGCAGGATGGGGGCGGCAGAAATCAAGTGGCTAAAGAATTTGGAATGAATTAGCTAGTATGTATATATGCTCTTGGAGCAGAAGATTCTGAGTTCTCTCACTGCTACTGCCTGAAAGTCCTAAAGCTAGAGTGACCAGATGTCCTATTTTTAAAGGGACAGTCCCACTTTTTGGGACTTTTTTCTTATATAGGCGCCTATTATGCCTCACCCCCTGTTCTGTTTTTTCACAGTTGCTATCTGGTAACACTGCCTAAAACAGCTCTTGTGGGCAGTATGGTGACAACTGATGTCATAGCCAGTGATAGATCTGTTGCAAATTAACTTAGATTCATCATATTAGAATCCTAGCTCTACCCTGTAAAAGCATCACCAACCAAAGCATTCAGCTTTCTTCCTGTTCTCTTATAATTTATTCACACACAACAGAAGAGAAAATGAGGAAGATATGAATAATAAGCTTTCAGTATAACTAACAATGAAATTTCTTACATATGCTTGCCATCTATGAAACATGATCTTTCTTTTAGACCAGAGCTATCAGAGTAAACATACTTAGGATCTATACTGTGTCAAATGGAAAATTAGGACCACATAGGCAATCTATAATATTTACTGAAGCAACTTACTTGTAAAAAGAAAAAAATTAGTCCTACCCTTTAACATTTTTCATTAAATTCATCTCTTCACAGAGGGAATGCTGGATAAACATCACTTTCCCCTCTCAAGGAAATCTTTTGAATGTGTAATACCCCCCTATCCCTGACGTGTTTTGTAATTTGAATTTATTAGAGCATTCAGAGTAAATAAGAACATATGGGAAGATCAAAGGCAATGTCAAATCCTGTTTCTTCTCGTGCTGCACATTAAATCACTTGCTGTTCATGTGCATAAGAATCTTCAGATGGAAGTTTACTTTTGCAAGCTGCTCAGTGCTTTGCAAAGTGGTTTTAATGAGAGCAGAACTAGGCTAGCTGATGTTGAAATACTCAGACAATTATGACTCAGGCAATTGTGATGTTTCCATGAGAAAATATGGAATTAGTGGCTTTTATAGTATTTAATTACACAGCTTCTGGACCATTAGTTCATAAGAAGACATCTCCAAGTTCTTCCATCTGTATCTACCAAATTCTCACCAGCCTTTCCCGCCCTCCCCAAAATGTAACTAATATCCATAAATATTTAAAGACAACTGATTGTAGTTGAAGTTTACTTCATCCTAGATCCATCAGTTTATGGCCCCAAAGGGTCTAGAACACTTGGAGCGTAGCTCACTCATTCCTTAGAAAGAGGGAGATGTATTTCTCAGAAGTGACCATTCAAATCTGTACAGAGAACACTTGAGAACACTTCCTCAGATACTGCCCATGGTACCACCTAAGCCTGCTAGCCTTGTCACCTCCCCAGATCTCCATTTCCACTTCCAGCAGAGGTCTCCTTCCCCCTCCTCCTCTCAAGCTATTTCCCACCCATATGAACATTCTGGACCTTCAGAGGATGGGGATGTTAATTAAATTTAGAGTCTTCTACAGTAGGCTCTTCTGTGAAAATGCAAGGAAAAGAGATGGTAGCCACTGCAAAAGCCCAGGTAGTATTATATGATCTAGTCTATTCATTGCTATATCTGCACTGTAGGTTCAGGAGTCATATTTTGAGTGTGGAAGGTCTTTAGGGACTTGTAATGCAGTGGTGACTGCAGCTAGTACAGCTGTTCTACTGCCCAAGTAGGTGGCTCACATATCATCCCTGCCCAAATGTCCCAGCGGGTATGAATGAGGGGACTTTGTTTGGTAGACTGCTCCCAGTGATACTCCATTGGGAATGGGGCAGAAAGCAGACTTCAAGTGATCACTCTCTTTTAACATTCTGGAGTGGTGGGAGGGAGAATGATAACTACCTGGTCCACTCTGAAAACAAAATTGGAGGTGGGGCATGCATTGGCAAGTGCTGAGTGGATCTGGGCATGTGCTGGGGATTGTTTAGAACCTGGATGGGAGTGAAGGGGTTGAAAGATTGATATACATTTGGAAGAGAGGTTGCAGGAAGAATCAGTGCTGGGGTTGCCAAGACTGTGTGGTAAGATGTGAGGTGATACAAGGCCTGGTGGGAGGGTGTTTGGGTGCCAGGTTTGGTCGGGGCTGGAATGGAAAAGCGCTGGATGAAACATACCAAATATTGGGATGAGTCTAGTGTACATCTTCAGAAGAGACAGGTATGAGGTAGCCAGCTTCTAGGCCCCTTGCAGAAACTACCAATATGAGGACTGAAGTGGGAGTAGAGGGAGAAAACAGTTCCATAGAAGCCATAATCTCAAGCAAACCATTTTAAAATCTCAACAGATTTTAGCAGCACATTGAAAGGGACAAACATCTCCAACATCACCTAATGTAACAGTGGGCTTCAACTAGTCATTCATTTCCTTCTTCTGCATGTGATGAGCGTCCTCAATTCTCATTGGTTTCCATGGGATCTGATGGCATTCATCACTTTGAATATACATATAGTCATCTCTAAGGACTCGATCTTGCAGAGGATTAATTACTCCACAAATTACAGTTTCAGCTGAGAAACTGTTGGATTTGCATGGTGTAAGACACAAAAGTAGCAGTTATCATAGAAAACTTTTCATTATGTCTCCTTCCTAACTCATCTACAGTTTCTGTTGCTGCATTTATTTATTTGGGCTTAATGGTGCCAATTAAGCACTGCTCATATTAAAAGGGTAGAGTACACTCACACTGCTCCAAGGTGGGTCACCTGGGAATTATTCTGCCAAGGGAACTATATATAACCCACATGCTTTTACTGCAGCATTTGATTTTGTTTGACCCAAAGTAAGGGAGAATAGCAGTGGGGAGAAGACATGGCTTTTAATTAGAATACTGTCTTTGCACACATGCAGAGGGCAGGGTAGGGTAATTCAGCTAGAAGGGCCCAGAAACATCCAGAAAACAAGGTGTGGCAATTAGTAGACATGTTCAATAGTTGTTTCTGAAGCTGTAAAGGAAGTTGTCACTGAGTGCAGTCCCAATAACTGTATAACTTTGGATACAGGTGAGCACTATTCCAGCTTTACTTTCTAGGGAAGCCTTCCAGCAGGATATTGTTTGGTCCATTGCATGTGTTTTATGGACCTAGAGAAGGAGAGCTGCGAGGGGAGCAACTATCACCTCTAGAAGCTACAGAGCCCGCAGAACTTACCTTTAGTTATTAGTAACTGCTTTCAACTAGGGTTCTGTCTCAGTGAAAGAAAACAAAGGTAGTGCTGAGTGAGGGTTTGTATATTCTTACCTGACTTAGTTGGGCTTATGGGCAGAAGACAGTGCCCTATAGAGGGAGAGCTTATGGAAATCGAGGGAATGGATATTTTACATGCTGATCCCAATACCTGTACCTCAATGGACACAGGTTACAGATTTCTGTTTCACCAGTCACTGACAGGAACAATTAACTATGAACCTAAGGGCTGGAACGTTGTTAGCTATGGAGACCCTCAGACATTTATTTGCTGACAGGCTTCTGAAGTGTTTTGAAAGGAGCAACATGCTGCCATTCTTCTCGAGCGCTGAAGAGTTCACATGACACATACTATGGTTACACTATCATGACTGAGAAATCTTCTCTGCAAGAAGATCATAGGGGAATATGTGTGTGTGCGCGCGCTAAAGGATAGAGGTGTAGATGTTGTCTTGGAATCTTATATTTGAATTCATGTAACAGTCCGTATGAACATCACCAGTAGATTTGCTGTCTAATAGCTTTTGTTTAAATGTTGGTTATAGTATTCCAAATACTATTTCCAATGTTTTCTGAGTGCATTAAATGTTTGTTCTACTAAGGTCTTGTCTACACTTATAGTGCTGCAGCAGTGTAGCTGCACCTTCGCCGCTGTAGTGCTTAGTGAAGATGCTACTTAGACTGATCGGAGAGCTTCTCCTGTCAGCAGGATGGTACTCCTCCTCCCAAAGAGGCAGTGGCTATGTCAACAGAAGAAGCCCTACAGTAGACATAGCACTTTCTACACTGGGAGTTAGGTGGGTATAACTGCATTGCTCTGTGAATTTTCCACATGTAGTTATAGCAAAATACATTTGTAGTGTAGACCAGGACTAAAAAACCATATGGTACTGACTCTTTGAAATTGACTCTGAAATACTAACATCTACTTATCGGGGTTTTAGATAAAATAGCCCCGAAGTTGAACTCTCTGTAATACTTTCTGAAAAGACAGAACTCTGGCCTACACTTCAGCACAGCATTAAGCTGAGGTACAGGAAGAAGAAGAGTGTATAGGTAGACATAATATTGCTTCAGGGTCCCCCCACTCCTTTACAGAAGCAAAATGCCCCCACGGAATTCCAGGCATGTAGAGCTTACATGCCAGGTACTACACCCTTTTTTGGGGTTCAGCCAACTCAGTTCTGCAGGCCTGTGTACATGTGGCAAGGAGCCATGGCCCAAGATCTCACTTCCCTTTGGGGAAAACTGCACTCCAAGAGGAGTAGGGACTGCATTCTGCCTGGCTCTTGTGAAGGGTATGCAAGAGGAGGGCCTTTATTCATTTACAAAATTTCTATTGTTGTGGCAACTAGTTACTTTGAAAAAGTGAAACATACAAATTACAAAACCAGCCCTTACTGGATTAAGTTAGAATGCTGCCACTAGAAATATGTTGACCACTAGAGCTGCACAAATAATTTGTAAATACATAATAATAATTTGATAAATTTCCCCTCTTTTCCTATTTACAGATTTTCTGAAAACAGATTGTAATCACACATTTTTCAATTAAAATTATTCAAAATTATTTGCCAAGTCATTCCATGAATAATTTTTGGTCTGAAGCTTATTCATAAGCAGTTCATGGTGAGCATTTAATATTCAAAATTTGCACTATTTGATTGGACCCACAGGTCACATGATGACAAGTTTCAGAGTAGCAGCCGTGTTAGTATGTATTCGCAAACAGAAAAGGAGTACTAGTGGCACCTTAGAGACTAATAAATTGGTTAGTCTCTAAGGTGCCACTGGTACTCCTTTTCTTGTTAGGTCACAATATATTTCTGTTCCTAATGGGTAGTGCTAAATCCTTCAAAAACCTCCAGATGCTATTTTTAGTTTACTGTGAATACATATCCTAAGGAAGCATTGTTTTCTACTAGCACAAATGCTGAGATCTGCATTTGCACTCCTTTTTGCATAAGTATGAAAATAAATATTTTCGTAAAATAGACAATCAGTAGAGTACTTCTGAACAAAAATTAAGTTGTTTGAGTAGATACAGTCATTGTGATGAAGGACTCAGACCTCAGTAGGTTTTTTGTTTTGTTTTTATCTGTAAGGAGAATTAAAGAACCGAAAAATTAATTTGTACAGAATGATAAGGCAATTCAAATGTAAGAGCTCCAGTCAGACCTTGCAGTCCAGATGGCTTTTAATTTTCGGGTAATGATATTAATTGGAAGTCAGGCTGTAAACTTATACTTTAATCAAATTTTGACAAAGTTTCTTTAATCAAATATGCAGCTGCACACTGGAGGGATGTCAGCAGATTGATACTGTACTAAGGGGTGCCACAGAAAGGCCTAAAGAGATGAGTAATGTAATAAACAGCACTGCCTTTTAAATAAAGTAGACCATTGGAGACTGCCTGATGAGACTCTGACTATGATGTCATTTATTAAGAATCTCTCTATTTTCCCTCTTTCTATTCTGCAGTAAAAACACCTAAAAAGCACCAAACTATCTTGAAATTTACTCCATCACTAGAAAAAATACACTGAGCATTAACTGAAAGAGCCAAAAGTCTCAGCTTCTCATAATTACAAATAGACATGGATGAGGTGGCTACATCTCATTATTTCTAGGTAACTCTAACCATGGTATCTAGGCACCTGATACATAAATTAGAAAATGGAGGTTATTTACTATAACTGGAAGTTCTTCAAGATATGCGTTCCATATCTGTATTACTAAGTTCACCATGCGCCTGAGTCCAGATTTTGTAACAAGCAGCGTGTATTAGCCCGCACTATGCACAGCAGATCTCCTTTTGCTCCCAAGTGAGGGTATAAGAGGCAGTGTGGGTCGATGCCCCCTCAGTTCCTCTTTTTGCCGCAAATCCAACCAGACCCAAAGCAGAGGGGACGGAGGGCTGGTAGTGGAATACAAATAGAATACAGAGGGCCAGGGGGTGTGAGAGCAGCCCCTGGCCTGTGTCCCTGCCCCCCATGGCACGTTGCCCAGGGCAGGTGGAGGATCTGGGGCTCCGCACAGCAGTCTGGACTCCCTGGGCAGATCTTACCCCAGCTAAGCTCTGGCTTCTGGTCTGGCCAGGGGGTGGTCCTCAGGATGAAGAGGAGGAGCAGGGACAGGGCCACTGAGAGGGACAGGGCCTTGTGGTGAGGGGGGGCTAAGGCCCAACTCAGCCTTCCCACAGGGCCTGGGCTTCACAGCGAGGGAACCGATCACCTTATCTGCAAAGCCCAGCCCCTGCCAGCATTGCTCCATGCCTGCCTGAGGCTTACAGTTTGTGGGAGCAATGCAGTCCCCCAAACTATACCTATGTGGGCAGTCACAGCCCCCCAACTCGCCGCCACCCCCCCCCATGGGCTTGGGGAAATAGTGCGGCTCTTATGAACAGTCCTTCATGGGAATCTGTTCTTGCTTCTAAGAGAGTGTACCTTGCTCCCACGGGAAATACAGGAGGAAGAATCTTTGGGCTCAGAAACCAAGGGCTCTTCTTCTAAGTATGTGCTTGGAAGGGTGCTGCTTGTTTGGTGAGGCCAATGTACAGGGGGGTCTCCCTGACCCAGATCAGATAGAGGCCTCATAGCTATCTTCATTAAGTGTTTTCTAAGGTGAAGTTCACTGACTGTGTGAGTTTTCAGTGGAAATGAATGACAAATGATCCACTGCAGAGAAATGTGTGTCTCAACCAGACAGTAGAGGCAGCACTGCTGTTCATCACTGACAGATGAGGGTATACGGCAAGATCTAGGGCAAGAGATGCAGGTTTTCAAGCCCAGGACTCTGGGCATAGTCCCCGACCACAGGGACAGAGTCCCCAGTCCAGGGAAACAAACTACACTAACTATACTAAGCTAAAAGAATAACTATTTACAATCTTATTTACAGGTTTTCTGAAAGGCTGAAGCAAGAGAGGACTCTATTCTGACTCAGGCCATGTGGCGGTGAGAAGGAACTAAAGTGGCATCAACCCACACTGTCTTACAACCTTGCTCAGGAGCACAAGAAAATGTACTGTGAGGGCCAACAGACGCTGCTTCTTAAAATCTCCAGATTGGGGCATATGGTGTGCATGTCTACTCCAGTGTGAAATATACCTAGGGACCAGCACTCAAAGAAGAAACATGAATTCTGTCACAGTGATCAATCCTCTACCCTCCATTTTAGGCTAATTTGAATAAGATCTTGGGGGGGTGGCTGATCTTCCAGAAGCAAAGAACAAAAATGGGTTTGGCTTTGCATACCCTAGGTATGTAATCAGGGGTGGTTTGCATCTATGTGACATCCTAGTCAAACTTGCAGAGTTGGTGGGTTGTGGGAGGAAATCAAATAAATGGCTGTTTTTTTTGCTCCATTTCATTTTTTTAATAAACATGGGAAACAGGATTTTTGGGTTTGCAAGATCTTGGTTGGTGGTTTTGCTTTGCCTCGCTGGACATACTTTGCAAATCATTTATTATTAACATAAGGACAAAAATAGGCCAAATTTTGCAAACAACACAGGACTTATGACCAGACCTACAATAAAAGTGTGTGTGTGTGTGTAAATTTATATCTATATGTGGGAAACAACATTTTTGTAAGCATAGACAGATGTAATTTTTCCATCATTCAAAGTGATGATTAGGCAACTAAAATGAATACATGTGAAAAATACATTTACTGTGATCTTTTAAAATTGAAATTGAACAAAGCATACACAATACTAGTCTAATAGTGAGTTTGTTACAAATAGGAATATGAAACAGGAGAGAGATATTATTAAAGACAATCTGGAATACCTCTTATTTTTCTCCATCTTCAGTTAACTTTTAAAGTGAGGTTAGCCACAGCCCTAGGAATAGTTGTTGAGTTGAGTATTGCAGTTTTTTTTTTTAAATCTACATTATATTTAGATCTACGTTTACTAGAAAGTTAAATGATTGTTTTTATAAAATTTGTGTATTTCTTCTATTTCAGATGCTTTTATAAAAAAACAGTGTCCCCATGTTATACACCAATACAGAGAAAAGGTCACATGACTGCTCTTCAGAATACTAACTTCCTGTGAAGAGAAAAATAACCCTGACTGCAACTGCAAAGTACATTTCCTTATGTGATGTGGAGTTTGGAAAGAAAAATTTAACAGCATCAAAAGGAATTGGGGTGTGTGTGTGGGGGGGGGGGTGTCGCTGATTTATAGTGTTTGAGACACACATTTTGTCGTACATTACGGTGACAGTCACTGCATGAGATAGAAGATAATGTCTAAAAGCGTCAGTGCCTGAATCTCTGACTATGGTCTCAAAGAAAGAAACAGCTTGATAAAAGAATATTATCTGTGACAGACAAAAGGTCCATGCCATTTTAAAAGTGTCTCAAATATGTTGGCCATTTCTGCACGGATTGAAACAAATCTCCTTGGGACCTTCAAGCTTATCTTTAAAGTCTAGTAGACAAACACAATGGTTAGGAGATAAAAAGAGCACGCCAGGAAGGTATAGCAAGTGTAGATTTTCATTAATGCCTTTTGACTATTTTCAAGTAAAAGCTTTTGCCTTTTCTATAACTTTGGAGAAAATTAATTTCCTGTCCTGGTTGTACCCAAGCATGGGAAACTGCAGATAAAAATTATACATTCTAATGAAAACAATGATAAATACAACATTACTAACAACATACTCAACATTTATATAGATTATCTCTCAAATTGTATCACTTACTGAAAGTTATACATGACTGAAAAAGGAGGTAATAGAATTCCACCTGTGATTTTAACTATCCTGATGTCAGAATCTAAAAAGATTTATGGCACTTCTTGCTTCTGCTTGATCTGGAAATTCCAGAACAATAATTTTCACTTAATTTCAGTATGTGTCCAGTCCCAGCTAGAGCAATGAAGTGAAAAGGTGAACAAAATTTTTAAATAATGGAGGAGAAAAGAATCAGTCGGTTAGACAGGTTTTCCAGGTTGCTTCTTATTTTACCCCAAAATATTGATCCATTGCTAGTCACCACACTAGCAACAACTCCTTCTTCAAATCACAATTTGATTTTGAAGAAGGGCCCATGCCAAAAGACTGGACCAAAATGCCTTTGCACTTTTTGGAAATTTGGTTCTGAATCTGAACCTTGTGGCAGGCCATTCTCATTCTAACTGGGATGGACCAGAAAGCAGAGTCTAAACACCTCTAAATTTTAAGAAAGTTTCAATTTGAATCCAGAGCTGAATTTTGTAGCTCAGACCCATCGTTATTTCAATGGGCATCCTTACCAGCTGGTGCAAAATCAGATCTCTTATTGGGGGGAATGAAACATGTCAAAGTATTTTCTTTAATAAATTAGCCATTATAATCCTTTTCTAATGCTAAATATAATTCATAGTCACCTTTTGCATCTCCCAGCTGAACACTCAAGTAAAACACACAAACTTCCGAGAGTCATGGTCATTAAATTGAACAATAGTAGAGCTTTTAGTTAGGTTTCTGATAAAGGTATTATCACAGTTGTCAACCACTTCTATCTGCTTCTTGGCCAGGTTTGTGAAAAACAATGTTAACAGCATGCTGTAGCAGCTACAAGCTGCCCCCATTGTCTATATCTGAGCCTAACAATTATTCGGAAGTGTCACATTGAAATCTCTCCCCATTTATTAACTATCCACGATATGTTGAATGTAACAAAAATTAGTAACCGTGTGGTATTTATCACACTGAATACTTAACAAAATAATAATGCTCTTTTAATATGCCTCTATTCCATGACATTTTAATTATGATTATGGCTGTTTGTCCTTTACCCACCACTCAACATCTGACAATTCCTTTTTCCTCAGAGAATTAGAGGTATGACAACAGGACACTGGACTATTCTTCATATTAATGCCTAGAGTCAATTTAATTTCATTTGTGAACAGTTGTTTGAATTATTGGCACTGTCAGCATGTCCTAATGTAATTATTTCTACACAGCATCAGTTAGTACTGCACTTCTTTGCTATCAGATGCAAAATTAACCTGCATACAGCCATTTTCTAGCAAGGCTGCGGTCAGTTCATTTTTAACACAGCTCTCCAAGACTATTTCCTTAGTATTATTAGCAAATATCAGCACTCTATGGGCCAATCCTGCAAGGTGCTAAACACCATTAGTCAATGAAAATCAAGGACATGAAGCACCATGCAGGTTCAGAACCATTACAACAAGGAATGCATGTTTTATAATCTTCCCTCATTCTGTATCTCATTAATGGCAGCACTCAGAAAAAATTGTTAAGATATATTCCAAGGATCTTCCATGTCCAAATTTTCTTTTTCATCACATATCTTCTGCTTTTGGCAGTAATCCTTACAGGCTTTGTGAACTGTGCCTACTGACCATGGAAAATTCCCATATTTTTGTGAAATATTTCACTGTGAAAAAAGTCTAAAGAATGTATATTGTATAAAATCAGGATTTGCACTGGAATCAAGAGTACCTTTTCTAAGCAGAATTTGAATTATTATCTGATAATCCTTTTGGAATAACGACATACTGTGTAACAGGATAGCTGGCCCTATTAAATGAAACTGGGCTCAGCTTTACTGTTCCAGTCAAGGGGGTCTCTTAGATGGGCCTGTAAAGATGACAGGGCATCACTTCGGGGGCTATAAAAAGTCAGAGCAGATTGGTTCAGTCCAGAAGCACAGAAGATGAGAGCTGCCAGAGAAAGAGGCTCCTGGGTGAGAGCTAGAAGCAAGAGAGCAGCAAGAGGGGTTTTCTTGCTGGCTGGCATCCCCAAGCCAGAGAGCCAGGGCTGGAGGGCTGAAGGCAGGAAGAGAAGCAGAGGGAGATGCTTGCTGGCTTTAAGATGGATAGGTGTATCCAAGGGCCAGAGAGGGCTAAAGAAAAGAGAAGCAGTGGAGGGGCTCACCTGCCGATGTCTCCTTGTTGGGGAGCTAGGCCTTGAGGAAAAATGAGAGGGCTAGAGGAGTGATGGGGGCTTCCAATGGAGAAGCTACAGTGGTCCCTGCTGGGAAGGGCAGGGTTGCACCTCAGAAGGAAGGGCTGATGTGTCAGTCCTGGGAGAGAAGGACTGACCAGGAGTCCAGGTGTGGCAAAAGACACTGGAGTTTGTTAAGTACGAAGCTGGATTTTAAAGACTACTTGCACTGGGGGACATACACTATGTTTTGGGACTTTCAGTTATGGATTTTTGCACTATGTTCTTGCTAATGAGCTATAATAGACTAGATGGTAAACTTATATGCATTTCCTGGGGACTCAAGGGAAATTGAGGCGAGGGGCCTCTTGCAAAGGTGTCAAGACAACGAAGAAGACAGCGCATTTACATGCTGAATATACTGACAAGAACACCAGACTAATTGTAAAATCTGCTTGGGTAGAAAATATTTCTAGCATTTAAATTAATGAGAGTAAAGCTTGATGAATTATTAAAGAACCTTTTAAAGGTTTATCATCAAAAAATGATCCGGTGCTGGTCCAACTAATACAAAAAATACTCTTAAGCATTTTGCTTGTTTTTTTAAATTGCCAGCTCATTTTTGATTTATTAAACAAGTTAGAGAACATCTAAGAGCACTAAATTGGTTTCCAGAAAAAACAAATGCTTCAACTGTTAAGTTCCAATGTTAGAAAGCACTTAAATAAGAATTAATACAAATGCATCAGATCAGACCAAATAAATCATATGGACACTGAGTTAGTGAAAAAAAATGTAAAACCCTTTGCTGTTTTTTCAACATCTCAGATTACTAAAATCAAAAAGTTTAAATATTTTGCAATATTTAAATAGATTATGATGTTTTCACTAGCCTGCTTCCTGACTGTTTGGCTTTCTAGTTCTCATGCACTAGCTCAATATTTTAGTGCATCTGGTGCAAACTCTGCAGTTAGTTTAGATATTTTTTCAGTGAATATGAAATGTAAAAGACAGTACCATGAAAATATTTCTATTTGGTTTTATTAAATTCCCACAAACTCTACATTTTGGAACCTATCCTGTCAGACAGTAGATCTAGTCTATACTCCTGTGGGAAGGGTGGGATCTCAGAGGAGACAAAAAGGAGTTCTAAAATTCTGCAGCTTCTTTAGTTCAGTGCGGAGTTTGTGGCATTCAAATAATGCAGAAAACAAGAATCTGAAGGGCATTCAGTCCACAACTCACCCCCCTAGTGCATACATAGGATGTGGCAGCCCCTCCCTGCTACTTGGGTGCTCTTTCCCCATTGCATCACAGCTTCCTCAGGACAGATACTGACCCTGGACCGTGAAGTCCCTCTCAGTCCCCACTCAAAAAGGGTGGAACACAAGGAGCAGAACAACACTAGATCTACTGTCTTTTCCAGCAATATTTCTGCTATGTTATTAGGGGACCTTAGCATAGACAGTGGCTGCTTCCTAGGTCTGTTTCTCCAGCTTCTCACCTCTGGTCCAAAACACAGCTGCAAACACACAGAGCGTAACCATGTTGTTTTCATGCAGACACACTTCATTGGACTCATGAGAAAGAGGGAGCATGCAGCTTAAGTTACACTCTCACCTTCAGCTGTTTAACACCTTTGTGCCCCTCCTTGAGCTCCTCTATGCTGAATAGTGGAGTGGAGCATGAAAGCATCACCTCTGTTTTCTTCAGGCTGAATCACTTCTCCAGGTCACACTCTTTCTAGCTAACAAGAGAGCTTGGTGACAGCTATGTCGGGATCCAATGACAAGCAAATGTAGGAGGTGATTAAGAGAGGCTTTTCTGAGCCTTACTTCATTAGCGTGTGTGAAGTATTTTTGAAATTCTCAGATGTTGTAGGAGTACAAAATGTTCTTAGTTTCAAACCGTAACTGAATTCTGAGACATGAGAATATGCAGGTAACTGATGCTATATAAGAGAAAGAATAGTTACTTACCCATCACTAACTGCATGCAAAATTGGACTTTTTCCTCTAGCAGTGTCAGTTGCGGCTGTGTCTGCCCTGGCACCACCACCACCCCATCCAAGAACATAAAGGATGGAGCAAGGTCAAACATCCCTCAGTTCCTTCTCCAATACAGAAACCAGATTTACAGGACTCCGTCGAGTGGAGGGGGAGGCAGGCCATGGGATACATATGGATGACACATCCTGAAGAACCACTATTATTGTTGGGTATGTAACTGTTCTTTGACTGCTTGCCCACATGTATTCTACTTCTGATGACTCCCAGCCAGTGACCTGATGTGAAAGAGAAGGTGCTCAGAGACTACCTTAACAATTCCAAGACACCTCTGCCAAAGCAGGCATCAGACCTCAATGCCTTCACAAGGGAGTAATGACTCATAAAATATATGTACTGATCCCCAAGTAGCTACTTCACAATTTCAAAATGGATATCATCACAGTGTCAGGTTAACTGCACCCGTATCCTCCTTCCATGGTCCACTCTAGGAGTGCCGAGTCAGATCTAAGATCTCCAGGCATCACCTGTCTCTGAGTAGGGACACACATCCCACTCCCTTCTGATTGGTGGTTTTAAGGCTGCACAGCCCCCTGCAATACACTGTGATATGCCCAGCAAGCCAGTCTATCTAACAGCCAGTACCTGAGCATTGCTTTCGCTCCGAGGTCAGTGACCAGTGAATGCCAGCAGTTACAAGTTACCATGCAGCTCTTTCTCAGCAGACTACATTTATTCTTAGGATAAAGTTATCACAGAAAAAAGCATTAAACAAAAGTTCCTACAAGCTAACTAAACGTATTAGAAATCACCCATCTTCCGCATGGGGAGAGTCTGGTGAGCCAAAATCCCTTCCAGCCCTTCAGCAAGGGTTGGGGTCCCCCCAGGATCAAAGGTCCTGTCTGTTTTCTGAATCAAAAGAAAAGCCCTGTATATGTTCAAATTCAAGTTTTTTCTCTGTATCTTGGGCTCTTCAATTCCCAGTTTAAACCAATATATTCAAACCACTCAAGGGGGTGATACCTGTCTTATAGTCTTAATGACTTGCCTTACTCATCCCCCACGCATCCAGTTCTTAGTGCCTGGAGGAGTTGTGGTAGCCCTCCCCCATGGAGTAGAACACTATCATACATAAACCATTCATAAATCAAATACAATGGTCTCCAAATTTACTACATGTGGTTGCAATATCTGTCACAGGTACACTGCTCAAAGAAGCCACAGAGGCTGCCAGAGCTGTGGTAGAATGGGCTCTGGTCTGTAATGGAGGGTCTAAGCCAGCTAATTTATAACATAACTTTAATTCAATAATCTATCCGTTTGGATAATCTCTGAGTGTGTATAGACTGCCACTTCAGCCTATCTACAAAAGTGATAAACAACCCTGAGGAGACCCTAAATAGTTCAGTCCTATCAAGGTAAAAGGAGAGGGCCTTGGGTACATTCAAAGCATAGAGTCTAGCCTCCATTTGGTTGATGTGGAGTGTTTTGGAGGGAGGGTACAGGGCAGCAAAGGTATCATATGATTCGGCTGGAAATCAGCGATTACGTTAGGTAAAAATTTAGGGTGGGACCTAAGGGTGACTTTGTCCTTGTTAAAGACAGTGTATGCTAGGCCTTCCAGGAGTGCCTACATTTCCTCTATCCTGTGGGCAAATGTAATGACTACTAGGAATTCTATCTTCATAGCAAGATGATGCATAAAGCATGATGCCAAGGCTCAAAAGGAGAGCCCAATTAACCTAGCCAGCACAACACTGAGATCTCATGAGGTTCCCAGAGTGGAGGAAGTTTATGAAGTAAGCATTGAAGGAACCTAGCTGCTGTACAGTGAGAGAACATGGCTTGCTCCTGTATAGAAAGATGGTGAGCTGATATTGCCAACAAGTTGATGCTGATAGAACTCCTGGCTATCTGTGAGCTCTGTGATGGCAGGTAATCTAAAATAGGAGGCATTTGAGTCTTTATGGAAGATTGACATATGCAGACAAATGGAAAAGATTCTCCATTTGGTCGACACAATAGCCTCTATCTTGTAGAACCATAGAATCATAGAATATCAGGGTTGGAAGGGACCTCAGGAGGTCATCTAGTCCAACCCCCTGCTCAAAAGCAGGACCCATCCCCAGTTAAATCATCCCAGCCAGGGATTTGTCAAGCCTGACCTTAAAAACTTCTAAGGAAGGAGATTCCACCACCTCCCTAGGCAACGCATTCCAGTGTTTCACCACCCTCCTAGTGAAAAGGTTTTTCCTAATATCCAACCTAAACCTCCCCCACTGCAACTTGAGACCATTACTCCTTGTCCTGTCCTCTTCCACCACCGAGAATAGTCTAGAACCATCCTCTCTGGAATCACCTCTCAGGTAGTTGAAAGCAGCTATCAAATCCCCCCTCATTCTTCTCTTCCGCAGACTAAACAATCCCAGTTCCCTCAGCCTCTCCTCATAAGTCATGTGTTCCAGACCCCTAATCATTTTTGTTGCCCTTCGCTGGACTCTTTCCAATTTATCCACATCCTTCTTGTAGTGTGGGGCCCAAAACTGGACATAGTACTCCAGATGAGGCCTCACCAATGTCGAATAGAGGGGAACGATCACGTCCCTCGATCTGCTCGCTATGCCCCTACTTATACATCCCAAAATGCCATTGGCCTTCTTGGCAACAAGGGCACATTGCTGACTCATATCCAGCTTCTCGTCCACTGTCACCCCAGGTCCTTTTCCGCAGAACTGCTGCCTAGCTGTTCAGTCCCTAGTCTGTAGCTGTGCATTGGGTTCTTCCGTCCTAAGTGCAGGACCCTGCACTTATCCTTATTAAACCTCATCAGATTTCTTTTGGCCCAATCCTCCAATTTGTCTAGGTCCCTCTGTATCCTATCCCTGCCCTCCAGCGTACCTACCACTCCTCCCAGTTTAGTATCATCCGCAAATTTGCTGAGAGTGCAATCCACACCATCCTCCAGATCATTTATGAAGGTATTGAACAAAACCGGCCCCAGGACCGACCCCTGGGGCACTCCACTTGACACCGGCTGCCAACTAGACATGGAGCCATTGATCACTACCAGTTGAGCCTGACAATCTAGCCAACTTTCTACCCACCCTATAGTGCATTCATCCAGCCCATACTTCTTTAACTTGCTGACAAGAATACTGTGGGACCCTTTCCGCTTTGGACTAGGATATTCTGAACATCCTTAGAACAGTTTTGTTCAATGTTGGTCAACCAGCCAACATCCATACTGAGAGCTGTAATGAAGTTGGGTCTGGATGGAGAAATTTGCCTGTTTGCAAAATTATGTCTGGAAGCAGAGGCAATATTATCAGTGATTGAGTAGAAAATTTCATCAGGCCTGGGTTCCAGAATTTCTTGGGTCAAGTTGAGGCTACTAGGATCATTGACACATTGTGCCTGAGATTCCTCAAATCCCTTCGTATTAGAGGGATTGACAGGTAGGCATACAGTATCCCCAGAGTCCAAGGTATGAGACATGCATCTGACTGAAGTGGAGCACAGACACAAACACACCCAGAGCAAAAACTTTGAAAATTTCTGCTTGTCTGTGTTGCAAATAGGTCTATGCACCTAGGAGCACCCATGGAAAAAAAATAGTGGGTGCTCTGCACCCACCAGTAGCTCCACGGATCAGGCCCTCCCCCCCAACCCCCGCCGACAGGCCCCACCAACAGCTCCTCCCCCTCCCTCCCAGTGCCTGCTGTGATCAGCTGTTCAGCAGCATGCAGTAGGCGAGGGGGGGGAGGGGTAGGAGCAGGGGCAGGAAGAGGCAGGGGAGGGAGTATGGTGCGGGGACGAGGTGGGAAGAGACAGGGTGGGAGCTTGGGGAAGGGGTTGAGTGGGGATGGGGCCTGGGGCAAAGCCAGGGTCGAGCACCACCCAGGAACTCTGCGCCTCTAGGTCTATGCCTGCATGCCTGACTTTTGAAAGAGGCTATGAATAATGGAGTCTTCAACCGACCTTTCATGACCACAAGAAAACGGTCTGCTCAGGTCATTTGCTAGTGTGTTCAGTAATCTGGGGAGAGGTAAGGCTACTTGGATGGTCGATAATGGATGCACCCGTTCCATAGGTGAACAGCTTCCTGGCACGGAGGAACCATCAAGTACCCCCTTGCTGTTCACATATTTACACAACAACAATGTTCTATCATAGCCAGAATGATCATGCCTTGGATCAGGGACACAAATGCTACACAGACCAGACAATCACCCTGAGTTCCAGATTATTATATGCAGGTTAGCTCATAAACCCTGAATCCTGAGCAGATCAGTGCCCTTGAAGGGGAGATCCTCTACTGTCTGTACCTCTTGGGGGATCCCAAGGCTTGCAAACAGGATACTCTTCTCAGAAGAGCAGAAATTGCCACTGATCTTGCTACAACCTTGGAGGCATCAATTGGAGCCTGAAGGGAGGCTCGTGCACCCAGTTAGCCTTCGGAAACTCAAGATTTGAGCTCTTCCCTAGGTTACTGATGAAGCTTCTCTGCTAGCTCAGACATCTTATGTCAGCTAAGATAAGCATACTTAGACAATGTATGGTAACGGGCAGTCCTGAGCTGGAATCTGGCAGGGGAGTAGCTCCAGGCCTTAAGGATCTTTTTCCTTGCTGTCTTCATCTCTCCTGGGCAGCTGTCACAAACGGACAGTCAGGAATTGGATGTGTGTGAAAATATTCAAAACCAGATGAAGGCTCTCCCAGATATAGGTGGAATGGATGCTGGCGTCTGACACAGACACTGCAGTGGCTCCAGCAAGCTCTCATTGCTTGGCATAGTAAATCTCTCTGGCACTGGAAGAGTACAAGATACTTAGCAGTTTATGAGATATCTCCTGCACCACCTCACCAACCTGCCAGAGGAAATCCTGAAAGGCTTTATAATCAAGAGGGTGCCAACGGCATAACAGGGACTACAGCCTAGTCTGGAAATGAAAAGGAGATTCCACCTGGAATAAGCTCTGAAGACTGTTGGTGCTTCCCATCAGATGCCTGCTGTTGTTGATACATAAGAATGGCCATTCTGGGTCAGACCAAATGTCAATCTAGTATCTTGTCTTCCAACAGTGGCCAATGCCAGATGTCCCAGAGGGAATGAACAGAACAGGTAATCATCATGTGATCCATCCCTTGTCACCCATTCTCAGCTTCTGGCAAACAGAGGCTAGCGACACCATCCCTGCCCATCCTGGCTAATAGCCATTGATGGACCTATCCTTCATGAATGTATCTCGTTCTTTTTTGATGTTCAGTGTCTGACACCTGGGACTGTTGATGTTATACCTTAAGGGACCTTTACTGGAGAAGGAGCTACCCTTAAAGGAGGTAAAGTTAGGCTATTTCTCCTTCTTACTCCTTCTAAGTCCCTGGAAGTTTACCTTTAGCAGAGTGATGCTCTCTCTTACCCCTCTCTGTAGATGAGGACTCAATCGAGTGCAATCATCACTGAGGAGGGCTTTTTAGCGAACTGAGCTTTGGACCTGGCAGCAGAGCCAGAGCTCATTGGAGTACTTTTAGATAAAGACTGCGCAGTTCCAGAAGGATCCTGTTTAGCTGGATCAGAGAGGAAAGACCTTATCAAGTAGAAAAAATTTAGGGCCAGCTTCCTTTACCTTCGGTCTTCATTTGGAGACTCAATCACTGATGAACATTTTCATGGATATGCCCCAGCTGAAGCAAAAACAGACCCCCTTGAGTGCCCATAGTTAAAGAGGACAGCTGCTTCACAAGAGGGACAATATTTAAAACCCAGAGACTTGGCTTCAGACATATGGGCTGAAATCTGGTACCAGGTACAAAAGACAAAAGTATTTTAAAAATTCCTAAAACTCCTAAAATAACAGCGAACCTAACACTAGATGCAATAAGCTGAGAAATATATACAAATAGGTAAGTCTAATTAAGGCAATAAGAAGGAACTAAGGGACAGTGGTGCACATGGTGTAGGAGCAGCTCCAATGGTCACTGATGTCCAAAAGATACACATCTCAAGTTTGCAGATGACACAAAAATTAGGGGTATGGTAAATAATGAAGAGGGCAGCTCACTGATTCCGAACAATCAAGGTTGCTTGGTGAACCAGGTGCAAGCAAATAATATTTGGTTGAATACAGCCAAATGTAAATGTATACTCTTAGGAACAAAGAATGTAGGCCATACTTACACAAGGGGGGGAATCTATTCTGGCACGCAGTGACTCAAAACAAAAAAGTGTGCGGTCATAGTGGATAATCAGCTGAATATGAGCTCCCAATATGACGCTGTGGCCAAAAGAGCTAATGTGAATACACAAACAGGGGAATCTCAAGCAATTGTAGAGAGGTTATTTTACCTCTGTATTTAGCACTGGTGCAGCCATTGCTGAAATACCATGTCCAGTTCTGGGGCCCATAATTCAAGAAGGATGTTGATAAATTGGAGGGGGTTCAGAGAAGAGCCATGAGAATTATTAAAGTATTAAAAACCTGCCTCATAATGATAGACTCAAAGAGCTTAAGCTATTTAGCTTAACAAAGAGGAGATTAAGAGGTGACTTGATTACAGTCTATTAGGCTTTGTCTACACTAGCTCTTTTGTCAGTAATACTTTAGTCCGTCAGGGGTGTGAAAAAATACCCCTGACATAAGTTTCACCAACAAAAGTGCGGGTGTGGACAGCGCTATGTTGGCAGGAGATGCTTGGTTTAATTTTGCCAGCAGGAGAGCTCTCTCCCGACAGCATAGAGCAGCTACATATGACACCTTACAGTGGCGCAGCTGCAGCGATACAGCTGTGCCCCTGTAAGGTCTGTGGTGTAGATATAGCCTAAGTATTTACAAGCACAAAAAATGGGCTCTTCAATTTAGCAGAGAAGGGTATAACATGATCCAGTGGCTAGAAATATAAGCATGACAAATTTGGAATAGAAATAAAGCATACATGTTAACACTGAGGGTAATTAACCATTGGAACAAATTACCAAGGCTTGTGGTGGATTCTCCATCACTGACAATTTTTACATCAAGATTGTATGTTTTTCCAAAAGATATTGTCTAGGAAATATTTTGGGGAAATTCTATGGCCTGCGTTATACAGGAAATCTGACTAGATGATCACAAAGTTCCCTTCTAGCCTTGAAATCTATAAATCTCGAGCACAAGGGGTTCATGCACTGGAATGCATGTAGAAGCACTCAAAAAGAAGAATGCCTTTTCATTGGTTTTAGTTTTTTTTATCTTCCACAATTTCCCTCTGTGGTTCAAATAATATAACCTATAATAATTTCCGAGAGACCTAACTAAATTAGGTGAATGGACAACACAATTGCAGATTGAATTCTGCAGTGACAAATGTAAGCTAATGCACACTGGAAGGAATAATTGAATATTTGCCTTGCTAGATTCTCAAATAAATTCATCTAGTCAGGAAGAACACTTTATCAACTCTGAGCAACAGCAGCATAGAGACCTCTACTCAGCAAGCAGCAGTGGTCAAAAACAGCTGACAAGAAGTTTGGATGCATAAGGAGTGAATGAAAAAATACTGAATATATTATAATGCCATTATATACATCAATGGTATGCCCCTCCCCACCCCCAGCCCTGAAATACTGGGTTTGGTTCTGGTCACTTTGTGTCAAAAATGGTGTTGCAGACATGTAGCCTGTCCAGAAACAGGTGACAAGAATCACAGAATCATAGAATATCAGGGTTGAAAGGGACCTCAGGAGGTCATCTAGTCCAACCCCCTGCCCAAAGCAGGACCAATCCCCAATTTTTGCCCCAAATCCCTAAATGGCCTTCTCAAGAATTGAACTCATAACCCTGGATTTAGTAGGCCAATGCTCAGAGAATGATTACAAGCATGAAAAAGCTTTATTATGCAATGACTGAACGGGTTGGGTCACTAGGGAGGTGGTGGAATCTTCTTCCTTAGGAGGTTTTTAAGGTAAGACTTGACAAAACCCTGGCTGGGATGATTTAGTTGGGGATTGGTCCTGCTTTGAGCAGGGGGTTGGACTAGATAGATGCCCTCCTGAGGTCCCTTCCAACCCTGATATTCTATGATTCTATTAATTTATTTTGGACAGGAGAAACATAAGCAATATGATAAAAAGATACAGACTAGTGAGTGGTCTAGAGAAATTATATCAGGCATGCCTACTTACCTTTTCTCATAATACAAGAATAAAAGGACAGTCAGTCAATGAAATTTTAAAAGGTAGCAAATATAAAACTGGAATGATGATACTTTATTACACATTGTACTGTTAGCCACAAGATAACATTAAGGTCAAGAGCTTAATAGGATTTTTAAAAATATTGAGCAATGATATGGATGATGGAAAACATCCATAGTAAAGTCAGAAAAAAAAACTATTAAAGGTTGGAAGGTTATAAATCCTCATACTTCAGGGATAATCCACCTCTTATGGAGGAATCTGAGTTGGGGGGGCGGGGGGAGGGAAACACACTTTCCCTCTTGACAGACTAATCTGTAACTGTCCATTTCAAAGTTTCTTGCACCTATCTCTGAAGTATCTGGTACTGGAGACAGAATTCTGAACTAGAGAGACCATTGTTCAAACACCAGATGGTAGTCCCTGTCTTACTATTATTTCTATAGCATCATAACTGTGTATGGCACTTTATGGATGAAGGAGATAAGAGATAAAGAAGTAAAAGCACACAAGACACTGATATGAGAGCATGCTTCCTTTTTTCCAGCTATCCAGGTGTTGGAATTAGATCAGTATTTTTGTTTGATTTGAAGTTCTGTTTCATCCTTTGAGTTCATTGCAGCCACCCAGAACATGGAGTCCCGACACCTGATCTGGTGATCTAAACTCTAGACAACATTCCCATCAACCAGAATTCTATTTTGATCTGGTTACTAAACTTCAGCATAAGTGTGCGAGCTTCTACTTCTATTGTAAAGCAAAAATATTCAAAATGCCACATCAAAAGAGAGGGACAAGAACACAAGCTTGTTATGTATTTATTCAAACCTTTTAAAAAGATTAATAGTTTATTAGAAGGGAGATAGGAGTATGGCACAGCATGAGAGTGTCAGATTCAATATAATGATTTCATTTTTATGACTCCTTTTATTGATCTCCAGACATAACATCACAGAATGTCTCAAACTTTTTCAAAATCTCAACCCAGCCAAATATAAAAGGTTTTAATTGTGGGTTCCTGGGTTCTCTCTTTGATTTACAAGGTTAAGGATATATGTGTGTCATCCAGCACCATACAACCTCAGGGATCTACTAAGAAGTAACAAGCCTTTTGTACCAAAGTCTACATCTACACTGTGAGCTAGGGGTGTGACTCCCAAATCGCATACATGTATTTGCACTAACTCGAAGAGATTTAACATGTGTATAAATAGGAGCGTACTGCAGTAGCATGGACAGTGGCAGCATGGCTTAGCCATGCCAAGTAAAAACCCACTTGATGTACGCACTTAGCACAGCTAAATTATGTCACCTCTGCCCATGCTATTTTCATTGAGCTAGTGCGAGCATGTATATCCGAGCTTGGAAGCACGCACCTAGTTCATAGTGCAGACGTAGCCTTGGAGACAGACACCAGTCAGTCCATGTTAACATTTTTCCTCATTACTTCTTGTTAATTTTTTTAATTGGAACTCTATCCTATTGAGCCTACATGAATTCATCCCTCAATTATGTATGTAAAAATTGTGATAATTGGAATAGCTTGATAGTATGATTTTATCATGACTAAAATTAAGTAATTTTGTGCATGCTCATTTAAGTAAATGTATAAATATCTAGTTGCTTTCACAACAGAAGCTATACAAGCATACAAAATAACCAATAAGTAGTCATTCATTACATTGTTTAAACTGCAAGTTATGATACACAATGTGAACAATTCAGTACAGTTTTTAGTTTATTTTTCTTAGCTAAAATTAAACAAATCTACATATGATCTATTTCACAACCAATTTCATTAGAAATGTTTTGTTGTTTTCTTTGGCTACTAGTCTTCACTTCCGTAAGGCTATTCTCAACTATACATTTAATGTAATGCTTCTCCTTTTACTAACTGAAACACTTGTCAGATGCATTCCACTTGAGACAGTAGCATCAAGCCATTTCTATTCTTATTATTTCCCTCCACGGCTCTCAGAGTCCTTTGCTTCTGCTGATCTTCCTTTTCCGGTTGTGTATTTCAAAAATATCCCTTCCCCACCCCTATCAACCACCTCCCCATCTCCATCCTTCTCCCCAGTATTTTTTTAATACACACAAAAGATGCTGACCAAGGACAATTTTGCTGGCAGAATTTATAGGTGTCATGGTTATCTCTGCTATTTATATTAGAAAATAGAGCCCTCCTAGCATACAAGCGATACAAAGCATTTGTTAAGTGGTGACCATTTGGGGAATCTGTCTGTACAATTTATGAAATTTGTGTGAGATTAACTGTAACTATCTTTAACCAGACTGCAGACTCCATTCTGAATGTTGGGTTCTTTACCCCCTTTCAGAGCAGCAGCCGTGTTAGTCTGTATTCGCAAAAAGAAAAGGAATACTAGTGGCACTTTAGAGACTAACCAATTTATTTGAGCATAAGCTTTCGTGAGCTACAGCTCACTTCATCGGATGCATTCAGAACGCATCTGGCTCTGGGAAGGAGGATAAAGGAGTATGAGGCGCAAGTGGTGTTCTCGTCCATCCTCCCCGTGGAAGGAAAAGGCCGGGATAGGGATCGTCGAATCATGGAAGTCAATGAATGGCTACGCAGGTGGTGTCGGAGAGAAGGCTTTGGATTCTTTGACCATGGGATGGTGTTCCAAGAAGGAGGAGTGCTAGACAGAGATGGGCTCCACCTAACAAAGAGAGGGAAGAGCATCTTTGCGAGCAGGCTGGCTAACCTAGTGAGGAGGGCTTTAAACTAGGTTCACCGGGGGAAGGAGACCAAAGCCCTGAGGTAGGTGGGGAAGCGGGATACCAGGAGGAAGCACGAGCAGGAGCGTATGAGAGGGGAGGGCTCCTGCCTCATACTGAGAATGAGGGGTGATGAGTGGGTTATCTCAAGTGCCTATATACAAATGCACAAAGCCTGGGAAACAAGCAGGGAGAACTGGAGGTCCTGGCAAAGTCAAGGAATTATGATGTGATTGGAATAACAGAGACTTGGTGGGATAACTCGCATGACCGGAGTACTGTCATGGATGGGTATAAACTGTTCAGGAAGGACAGGGAGGCCAGAAAAGGTGGGGGAGTTGCACTGTATGTAAGGGAGCAGTATGACTGCTCAGAGCTCAAGTATGAAACTGCAGAAAAACCTGAGAGTCTCTGGATTAAGTTTAGAAGCGTGAGCAACAAGGGTGATGTCGTGGTGGGAGTCTGCTATAGACCACCAAACCGGGGGATGAGGTGGACGAGGCTTTCTTCCGGCAACTCGCAGAAGCTACTAGATCGCACGCCCTGGTTCTCATGGGCGACTTCAGTCATCCTGATATCTGCTGGGAGAGCAATACAGTGTTGCACAGACAATCCAGGAAGTTTTTGGGAAATGTAGGGGAGAATTTCCTGGTGCAAGTGCTGGAGGAACCAACTAGGGGCGGAGCTCTTCTTGACCTGCTGCTCACAAACTGGGAAGAATTAGTAGGGGAAGCAAAAGTGGATGGGAATCTGGGAGGCAGTGACCATAAGATGGTCGAGTTCAGTATCCTGACACAAGGAAGAAAGGAAAGCAGCAGAATACGGACCCTGGACTTCAGAAAAGCAGACTTTGACTCCCTCCGGGAACTGATGGGCAGGATCCCCTGGGAGACTAACATGAGGGGGAAAGGAGTCCAGGAGAGCTGGCTGTATTTTTAAGAATCCTTATTGGGGTTACAGGGACAAACCACCCTGTGTAGAAAGAATAGTAAATATGGCAGGCGACCAGCTTGGCTTAACAGTGAAATCCTTGCTGATCTTAAACACAAAAAAGAGGCTTACAAGAAGTGGAAGATTGGACAAATGACTAGGGATGAGTATAAAAATATTGCTCGGGCATGTAGGCGTGAAATCAGGAAAGCTAAATCACACCTGGAGTTGCAGCTGGCAAGAGATGTTAAGAGTAACAAGAAGGGTTTCTTCAGGTATGTTGGCAACAAGAAGAAAGCCAAGGAAAATGTGGGCCCCTTACTGAATGAGGGAAGCAACCTAGTGACAGAGGATGTGGAAAAAGCTAATGTACTCAATGCTTTTTTTGCCTCTGTCTTCACGAACAAGGTCAGCTCCCAGACTGCTGCACTGGGCAGCACAGCATGGGGAGGAGGTGGCCAGCCCTCTGTGAAGAAAGAAGTGGTTCGGGACTATTTAGAAAAGCTGGACGAGCACAAGTCCATGGGGCCGGATGCGTTGCATCTGAGAGTGCTAAAAGAATTGGTGGATGTGATTGCAGAGCCATTGGCCATTATCTTTGAAAACTCATGGCGATCAGGGGAAGTCCCGGAAGACTGGAAAAAGGCTAATGTAGTGCCAATCTTTAAAAAAGGGAAGAAGGAGGATCCTGGGAACTACAGGCCAGTCAGCTCACCTCAGTCCCCGGAAAAATCATGGAGCAGGTCCTCAACTAATCAATTCTGAAGCACTTAGAGGAGAGGAAAGTGATCAGGAACAGTCAGCATGGATTCACCAAGGGAAAGTTATGCTTGACTAATCTAATTGCCTTCTATGACGAGATAACTGGTTCTGTGGATGAAGGGAAAGCAGTGGACATGTTATTCCTTGACTTTAGCAAAGCTTTTGACATGGTCTCCCACAGTATTCTTGTGAGCAAGTTAAAGAAGTATGGGCTGGATGGATGCACTACAAAGTGGGTAGAAAGTTGGCTAGATTGTCGGGCTCAACGGGTAGTGATCAATGGCTCCATGTCTAGTTGGCAGCCAGTATCTAGCGGAGTGCCCCAAGGGTCAGTCCTGGGGCCTGTTTTGTTCAACATCTTCATTAATGATCTGGAGGATGGTGTGGATTGCATCCTCATTAAGTTTGTGGATGACACTAAACTGGGAGGAGTGGTAGATATGCTGGAGGGTAGGGTTAGGATGCAGAGGAACCTAGACAAATTGGAGGATTGGGCCAAAAGAAATCTGATGAGGTTCAACAAGGACAAGTGCAGAGTCCTGCACTTAGGACGGAAGAATCCAATGCATTGCTACAGACTAGGGACCGAATGCCTAGGCAGCAGTTCTGCAGAGAAGGACCTAGGGGTGACAGTGGATGAGAAGCTGGATATGAGTCAACAGTGTGCTGTTGTTGCCAAGAAGGCTAATGGCATTTTGGGATGTATAAGTAGGGGCATTGCCAGCGGATCGAGGGACGTGACCGTTCCCCTCTATTCAACATTGGTGAGGCCTCATCTGGAGTACTGTGTCCAGTTTTGGGCCCCACACTACAAGAAGGATGTGGAAAAATTGGAACGAGTCCAGTGAAGGGCAACAAAAATGATTAGGGGTCTGGAACACATGACTTATGAGGAGAGGCTGAGGAAACTGGGATTGTTTAGTCTACAGAAGAGAAGAATGAGGGGGATTTGATAGCTGCTTTTAACTACCTGAAAGGTGGATCCAAAGAGGATGGATCTAGACTATTCTCAGTGATAGCATAATGAGGTGAGTGGCCAAGAGGGGTGCTCAGCCAGTGACAAAGTTAATTGCATTAGGTGTTGTTTTATTGAAAGTTCTGTATCCATCTTGGGAAGGATTCTCTTGGTGCAGGCAGTACAGAAATCAGCCATATCTGTCCACTGAGGACACACACATGCTGGTGTGTAGGTGGCATTCTGGGAACAGGAAACAATACCAGGCAGTGCAAGAGGTGCAGCACAGAATCTCACCTCAGCTCCTCGACTATAACCTTAAATCAAAATAGAACAATGAAAATAAAGCATCTCTATGAATAGATTGTATTAAGGATACTGGTCATCTTCCTAGAAAGAACAGCAGTCTTAGTACTCATATGCACAGATATATCCTTCCCAATCGAGGTTATTAGCACCATTTCAAAGATGAAGCACCAAAATAAATGTTTTTTGTTCAAGTAAAGTAGCTATCATCCTTAGAAACAGAGAGGTACCACTGCAGATCAGTAATCCATTAGCACATGACCCTTCTGTAAATACCGCAACAAATTATTTTAACTTTGCCTACATTATGTTAGTAGCAGTATGCTTCTCCTTACAGCAATAGCACTCATATTAATCTTTCAGTCATACCCTTCCAAGATAACTAAACCAATAATGCAGTTCATGTACTTGTAAATTTCAATATACATTTCTGATAATCTGATGCTCACTGTGATATCTTTGAAGGGCATTTTTTCACTTTAGGAACTGAACAAATTGAAGCAGTCCACCAGCATTCATATTATATTTTGATAGTAAATGCAACAGCTAAAAATTTCAGACTTAGAAACCCAAAGAGAACAGGATTCCTTTGCTACACAGTGTGTTATCTTGCATTTAAATTTTGCCTTTTAAAAAAATTCTTATGATGCTGTTATTTTAAGGTAGTGTGTTTCAAGCTCCAACTCAATACTTCATAGCTCTGTACTACTCTCCCTTTAGTTTCACTTTTCTCTCCTCTTTCACCTTGCCTGGACACACTCAATTCACAAGTGGGGGGAAAAGTTCTCTATCACCTCATATATTCTAGAGAGTGAAGTAGCAGGCCACCAGATCTCTCCAAGGATTAGGTCTATTGTCTCTCCTACCCATTCATCTAAAAGACCTGCTGATCAAGTAAGAATTGATGGTTGGTGGGTGCATGGAAGGCAAACTGGTCTAGTGGACAAGGAATATGACAGGGAATCAGACCTGGATTCTATTCCCAGCTCCTCAACTCATTGTGCCTCAGTTTTCCCACCTGTAAAATGGAAATGATAGTGATTTCTCACCTTTCTAAGTCCTGTTATGCAGACAGCTGCTCACATAAAACTGGGCCTGGACCACCAATTCAGTTAATTTAACAAAGGTCAGCTCCTAACACACAATAATGACTTTCCCAGTCAAGCTAACTGGACTAAATGCATACCAGTAAATTATAGGTGAAAATTTCTTTACCCTACTACCAATCCTCTAACTATACCAGGTCTTTTTAGACATAAGAACATAAGAATGGCCATACTGGGTAAGACCAAAGGTCCATCTAGCCGAGTAGCCTGTCTTCCGACAGTGTCCAATGCCAAGTGCCCCAGAGGAAATGAACAGAACAGGTAATCATCAAGTGATCCATCCTTGTCGCCTATTCCCAGCTTCTGGCAAACAGAGGCTAGGGACACCATCCCTTCCCATCCTGGCTAATAGCCATTGATGGACCTATCCTCCATTAATTTATCTAGTTCTTTTTTGAACCCTGTTATGGTCTTGGTCTTCACAACATCCTCTGGCAAAGAGTTCCACAGATTGACTGTGCGTTGTCTGAAAAAATACCTCCTTTTTTTTGTTTAAAACCTGCTGCCTATTAATTTCATTTGGTGACCCCTAGTTCTTGTGTCATGAGAAGGAGTAAGGAACACTTCCTTATTTACTTTCTCCACACCAGCCATGATTTTATAGACCTCTATCATATCCCCCCTTAGTGGTCTCTTTTCCAAGCTGACAAGTCTCAGTCTTATTATTCTCTCCTCATATGGCAGCCATTCCATACCCTTAATCATTTTTGGTGCTCTTTTCTGAACCTTATCCAATTCCAGTATACCTTTTTTGAGATGGGGTGACCACATCTGCATGCAGTATTCAAGGTGTGGGCTTACCATGGATTTATATAGAGGCAATAATGATATTTTCTGTCTTATTATCTATCCCTTTCTTAATGATGCCCAACATTCTGTTAGCTTTTTTGACTGCCGCTGCACAATGGGTGGATGTTTTCAGAGAATTATCCACAATCCAAGATCTTTTTCTTGAGTGGTAACAGCTAATTTAGGCCCCATCATTTTATATGTATAGTTGCGATTATGTTTCCCAATGTGCATTACTTTGCATTTATCAACATTGAATTTCATCTGCCATTTTGTTATCAAGTCGCCTAGTTTTGAGAGATCCTTTTGTAGCTCTTTGCAGTCTGCCTGGGACTTAACTATCTTCAATAGTGTTGTATTCCTTTTGACTACTCTCCAAGCATGCAACACACACAGTAAAAAGTATCTAAATCACTGAGCTGAGCTTTGAAAATGTAGGAGCTTTCCATACTCAAGCTTTTTGTGGAGGTTGGGAGAATGACAGTTTACATCTAGTCATTCTGCATAGGGTATTATGATTGCTGTCTGAGAGTTATATCCAACTGCATTTATGTACTGATGAAGAGAAAAATCTTAGAGCTTTCAAGTTTGACCAAGCAGCAAGACAGCACTAAAGAACAAGCCCTGCTGCTTTTGACTACGAGCTGGATGGATTAAAATAACCCTGAAATATCTTCAAAATACTGGTTAAAATAGTACCTTGAAATTTAACAATTGCTGAAGTGTAACTTCAGTTATAGATTCGTATCTCTTCTTGGTGTTGCTTCTACACTTATATTTATTGCATTTTAAAATAGTCCAGATACATTTTATTCACTTAACTGATCTAATATGGCTTTCATGTCCAATCTTATTAGCAAGAATTACATCAGCCCCACAAGTATGCCTAATAAAACCAAATCACAATATTCATGTATTGTAAACCCCTCTCTTCCCCCACCTTTGTCTACTGCCATTATTTGCTGTGTTTGTCTAGTTTAGAGTGAAAGCTCCTCAGGGCAGAAACTGTCATCTTTTAAGGCACGATCCTGTGCAGTGCGATGAGATGCAATAGAAGGGATAAATTTGGGAGTCATTGTGGCTGGAGTCCCTAGGACCTGACTGCATTGAGAAATATTCCTCCTGCGGGGTCCCTGGGTGTGCATGCCTGACTGGTGGGTCTGCCACACCAGGAAAAGGAAGGGACCCAACCTCTGCCCTTGTCATACAAAAGTGACAAAAAAAATCATGGTAGGAGTCACTTTTCGAATACCAAGCAAGGTGTGTTGTGCCATGTGTGTGTGTGTGTGTGTGTGTGTGTATTTGTAAGAAACAAAGGAAGGTATCTTATTCCCAAAGCTACTTTCCCATTTTGATTCACTGTACAGCCTCTTCCAGGAACCTTCTCCATCCATGGCTTCCATTAAAGATATGCTAAACAGCCTCAGCCATTCAGAAAACTGCAGCCCAGGGTAGCTGTGAAAGGGAGCTGGTACTA
This sequence comes from Lepidochelys olivacea, assembly GCF_965140295.1. Classification (NCBI taxonomy): domain Eukaryota; kingdom Metazoa; phylum Chordata; order Testudines; family Cheloniidae; genus Lepidochelys; species Lepidochelys olivacea. Next base: position 38,755,054 of record NC_140415.1, read on the forward strand.
TGTGTCCCAAGAGGGTCTACAAAGGCATGAAACATGTCGGAAGTTCCTGCCATGCCCCTTTGCCCACCCATGTCGTGTCCTGCCTGAATCTGGTCTGTGGAACTAAAACTCCTCAGGGTATAGGTTTGTTTCTGTAAAAAACCACACATCTATGGCACTATATAAGTAATTGATGCTAAGGATGCTAAGGATGTTAAGGATGTTATGCTAAGGATGTTAAATTACAAATACAAAACATTCAGTACAAATTTTAAGAACTCAGACAACAAGGCTACCTTTTTTACCTGGGAATCTTTGCACCTGGTTGCAGGGCTATTCTCAATGTCACAGGGGTACACAACACAACATTTGTTCAATATCTTCATTAATGATCTGGAGGATGGCGTGGACTCCACCCTCAGCAAGTTTGCAGATCACACTAAACTGGGAGGAGTGGTAGATATGCTGGAGGGTAGGGATAGGGTCCAGAGGGACCTAGACAAATTGGAGGATTGGGATAAAAGAAATCTATGAGGTTCAACAAGGACAAGTGCAGAGTCCTGCACTTAGGATGGAAGAATCTCATGCACCGCTACAGACTAAGGACCGAATGGCTAGGCAGCAGTTCTGCAGAAAAAGACCATGGGGTTACAGTGGACGAGAAGCTGGATATGTGTCAACAGTGTGTCCTTGTTGCCAAGAAGGCTAACGGCATTTTGGGCTGTATAAGTAGGGGCACTGCCAGCAGATCAAGGGACGTGATAATTCCCCTCTATTCAACATTGGTGAGGCCTCACCTGGAGTACTGTGTCCTGTTTTGAGCCCCACACCACAAGAAGGATGTGGAAAAATTGGAAAGAGTCCAGCGGAGGGCAACACAAATGATTAGGGAGCTGGAGCACATGACTTATGAGGAGAGGCTGAGGGAACTGGGATTATTTAGTCTGCAGAAGAGAAGAATGAGGGGGGATTTGATAGCTGCTTTCGACTACCTGAAAGGAGCTTCCAAAGAGGATGGATCTAGACGGTTTCCAATGGTAGCAGATGTCAGAACAAGGAGTAATGGTCTCAAGTTGCAGTGGGGAAGGTTTAGGTTGGATATTAGGAAAAACTTTTTCACTAGGAGGGTGGTGAAGGACTGGAATGGGTTACCTAGGGAGGTGGTGAAATCTCCTTCCTTAGAGGTTTTCAAGGGTTGGCTTGACAAAGCCCTGACTGGGATGATTTAGTTGGGGATTGGTCCTGTTTTGAACAGGGGGTTGGACTAGATGACCTCCTGAGGTCCCTTCCAACCCTGATATTATATGATTCTATGAACATAAGCAAATGAAAATGTGGATTTGAGGAGCAATGTACTGCAAATATTAAAAGTCTGTAGCACTCAAAATTAACTGAGCATAAAAATGAATAGGGAACATGCTCCTGGAAAGAGCAGCAGTTTATCAACCATGTATACTTTCAATAGTACAAATTTAAAGTTACAATGCACTATAAATAAGTCGATGAATTCAAAATAATTGAAACATCTATGTAAGTGAAGCTCCAGTCACAAAATACCAACATTTCAGCCTAAGGTGCCTTTCTCAAGATATATCACAGAAAAAACTGTCGCAGTTAATTAAATACAAGTTCCAATTCCTCCATCATACCCCTTTCCACTTCATACGACGGTGAGTTACCCACCAGTCACACGGAATCTTCAAATTGCTTTCATGGAATGAGTTTCAAAAAAGGTACTGTGCATGAATTTTAGTGCTAGTGAAAGCTGCTGAGTCCTCTGTGCACCCAAATAATAGGTACAGTAGAGGCAGCAGCAGTCCAATTTTAGCCACTCTGCCTTGCCAAGTTGTCTAAACCCTTACCAACAGAAATCACATTATCCATGGGCAGTCCATCCTCAGCCTCTCAAGGATTACAAAGATGTTAAATAGTGCCACCTGAGAACCGATTTTGCTAAGAGAGCCACCTGTTTCCTGGGCTCTGCAACAAAACCACCAAATTCATCTCACAGAGGATAGCAACCGACCATCTTCAAATGGAGATTCACTGTTGGGGAGAGGTGTGGAAAGGAGAGCAACTGAGGTGGGGGGAAGCTAATGGGTAAATCTATGTGGGTGGGAACTCAGTAATGAGTGAATAGGCAAGTTAAAGGGAAAATGGGATGAACCCAGGAAGGCAAGGAAATAAGAACCACATTACAAAAAATTTTGACTCAACAAAGTTGATTTAAAAAACAACAATGCAAATAGGATAGGAATATAAGCATGTACGTATATTGTAAAACTACCAAGATATGCACATAACCAGCCAAATAACTCCATAGTCTTATGACTTTGGGCCTGCCCTTTCCTGTATTTCCTCACCCAGCCATTCCTTGTTCTTCCCGTCTGTGTTCATTACCATTTGCACCAGTGACCACAATGAGCTGGGCTACGTCTACACATAATATTTCTCATTAGTTATACTGATGTCTGTCTTAATGTTATTTACACATTGAAATATCTAACATGGATCTTAAATCTGCACTTAGATACTATGGGGCCATAAAAACAGCCACAGATGGAGACTTTAATTGCTACTTTGGATCAGACTACTGGTTCATCTATTTAAGTATCCTGTCTCCAAGAGTAACCACTATCAGATGGTTTCGAGGAAGGTGCAAGGAACCAAGAAAAGTGCAATTATAGAATAATTTACATATAAGGGAAATTTCTTTTTAACCCTCCAGAGCTAGAGGCTGGTTGATGCTCTTAAGCATGGAAGATTTATATCCCTTCCAAACTGCTATTTTTTTTACTCTTTATATTAGGTTAAATTATTAAGGATATTTCATCTTTGTAAAATGTATTCTTATGTAAAGGTGCTACCTTTATATATAATCTGTATTTTAAATAACTACTTCTCACCTAGCAATCCAGGTCAGCCTCCCCATACAGTAATATTTACAACTGATTTATCAAGAGAGATGAGCAAAAAGTGGCTTTTTATTTTTTACACATATATTCATTTGACTTCAGACAACTTTTAGTTTGAACTTGTGACCCTTCCATGTTCACGTTCTAAAATTATTTCAATGTTCAGGCTTCCTTAGTGCAAATGTTCTCAGAAATTAACTCAAATATTTTGCAAAAGTGAATTTTGAGCTGTAGTCTGTGCACTTCAGAACTTTAATTACGACTATTTCTAAGCTTTTACCCCCCTATTTCAATTTGCTTTTCAGTTTTCTGGTATGTAGCTCTGTAATTGGGATGGCTTTAGGTCCATCAGTTACAGCAAAGGTCAGGGCACCAGCACTCTAAAGGTTGTATTCCCAGCACTGCCACTGGGTCATTATCTGACTTAAACATAGAATCATAGAATATTAGGTTTAGAAGGGACCTCAGGAGGTCATCTAGTCCAACCCCCTGCTCATATCAGGACCGATCCCCAACTAAATCATCCCAGCCAGGGCTTTGTCAAGCCTGACCTTAAAAACCTCTAAGGAAGGAGATTCCACCACCTCCCTAGGTAACGCATTCCAGTGCTTCACCACCCTCCTAGTGAAAAAGTTTTTCCTAATATCCAGCCTAAACCTCCCCCACTGCAACTTGAGACCATTACTCTTCGTTCTGTCATCAGCTACCACTGAGAACAGTCTAGAGCCATCCATGTAACTCAGTTTACCAATTTGTAAGAGACTAAATGGTCACATTACAGAGGCTTCAGGGTTTTAAAAAATATATATATATCACATGTTGATATTTTACTCACATAAAACATACTATATCATATAACTATTTTTAATGGAACCATCAAGTTGTGTATACAAGAAACTTAAGTGATTACATATTTGTGCCCCAGGGACCCCAGTACCAACTGGTAGAGGGCACAGCAGGTGCACAGGATTTTATAGGAATCCCCAGGGTCAGATACACACATAATAATTCACCAAAGAATGGCTTGTGTGGTCTCTACTGAGAGCCAGTTGTCCACTGGTCATCAGTCATGGTCAAATGAACATACGGATAATATTTAAGGAGTTGTGTCTATACTGATAATTATGTTCTTAAGATAGGTAACCAGGAAGTGACATGTCTCAGACAGGTTTCTTTCAGGCAGGAGGTAACAAACACTTATCTCCCTGTCTGGTTGTCATGCATTGTGTCCCCCTGGGTATGCCTATTTTCATACTTAGTCAGATGCTGATTAAGATATTGCAAAATGTACAAGAAATAACAGGGGAAAAAACAACCAGCACAGAGTGTCCTGTTTATGAATAAGGACAATGGATTTTTTGATATATCTGGGGGTGCAAACAGACACCCTGGATCTTTCACTAAGGAGGCAAGCTGACAGCATCACCTGTCTCATGAATGGAAGACCACAGCCAAACCTGGCTGTAAACTGCTTGAAGGACTTTGCATGAGCACTGCTCTATAAGACATAAAAATATCTAGTTAAGTAAGTCTAGGCTCTAGAATGCATGTTATGATTTTATTTTATATGCAACCATTTGTTTTCCAACACTTCTACTTGCTATCACTTGAATTTCTGTACTCGGTTTAATACACTTTTAGTTGTTTTCACTATAAACGCATTTAAGTGCTGTGTGTTAAGCAGAGTGGTGATTTGAAGTGTAACTGGTAAGCTGGGGTGTACTGCTTCTTTGGAAGCAGCAGATATGTGAATATTGAGCATCCAGTGGAACAGGGGCTGGACACTCCAGGGAGATGCTAGGGGATTGGAACGTGCCTATCGCTAACTTCGGAGAGAGAAGTGCCTGTGTAGGCCCAGAGGGGAGTGCTTGTGTTACCAGTGGAGTTGGGAAGCTGACCCCTGGCGGGCACAGACAAGGCTTCCTCACAATAAGGGCAGGTGGTAGCAAGGTGCCTCGCAATCCTAGGTGCCTCACAACCCTGGGTACCTCCAGGAATTGTCATAATATTATAATAATCCTTGTGTTCCCTTCCTCCTGTTCCCTTGTGTCTCCCTCTTGTGACTGTCTATCATTAGTTAAATGTGTTACCATAGCACTTAGGAGCCCTAGTCATGGACCAGGACACCATTGTGCTAGACACTGTCTCAACACAGAACAAAAAGACAGTCCCTGCCCCACAGACCTTACAATCGACATATAAGACAAAAGGTGGATACAAACAAACAGAAAGAGGAGGACTAGGAAACAATTAAACAATATTCAACATAATAGGCAGTGGTTGCCTACATCAGCAGCCTATTTGTTGTCAAGCTTTTTTGTAAGCATTACCACACAGCAGTTTTATGGAGGACTTTAAAGGAGGTAGCTTTGCAGATGTTTATAGGGAGTTTCTTCCAAAGGTGAAGAGCAGCACAGGAGAAAACATGAAGGTGCTTGTTTGAAAATTTAACAATTAGGTGATGGATGCTGGCATCATGGGCCTATCAGAGGCAGGAGTTCACATTTACAATAGTGAATGAGAGATGATAGATAGGGTGGGCATAGGCTGTGAAGGGTCTTGAAAGTGAACACAAGTGTCAGGATCTTGAGTAGGGCAGTCAGGACCAAGGATCAGAGCAGGGTCAGACCTGAGGCTGAGAGTAGCAGTGGCATTTTTAGTCAAGTTCCAGGCCAGGGTTGATACCAACGACCAGAATCTGAGTCAGGTTTCAGAGTTCAGGTCAGGAGGCGAGGTCCAAATTGAGGTGAGGCAGAAGCCAAGAGTTCAAGAGCAGGAATGGTCATGGCAGCTACAGGAGAGCCAGACTGTTGCCTGAACACTTCCAAGAACCTCCCTTGAGTTTATGTAAGGTAGGGAGCCAATCAGGAGCCATGTTGGTGGTGGTATTGTCCACAATGATCAAAAAAGGAGATGGGAGGAAGGACATGGAGAAAGATAGAGAATTCTGTTTTAGTCATGTTGGTCTTGAGCTAACAGACATCCATGAGGAGATGATGGAGAGCCAGGCCTAGGTTTTAGCTCAAACTGAAGATGGGTTTGGAGCAGGGATGGATCTGTGAGTCATCAACAAAGAGATGACAGTTGAATTTGTGTCTGCAGATGAGATTACTCAGAACAAATAGTCAAAAGAGAAAAGAAAAAGGGACCAAGGAGAGAGTCCTGTAGAACCGCCTGTCAGGGACTGGGATTTCGGCAGTCTGACCTAGTGGTCAGAGCCAGGACTCAGGAACCAGGAATCGGAGACAAGGGTCAGAGCCAGAGTCAGAAGTCAGGCATGGGACAAAAGCAAGAACAAGGCAAGGAATGCAAAGACTGCAGCTAAGGGCTTAAGTTTTGAGCAGCCAGAGATATGCGGCAGCTGCTGAGCTTAAATGCACGCCTATTGGCTCCTTGCAGCCAATCAGCTGTTTCTACTGCAGCCCAGCTGGGCTTGTTAACCAGCCTTAGGGCTGAGCTGGCTAGTTCCAGGCTCAGCTGAAGGAATTCAAACCCTTGGCTCCTGACACAACCTCAGAAAACTGGAGGGGGAATGAGGAGCATCCTCTGATGGACAGATCAGAGGAAAACCATGAGATGACAAAGACAAAGGAGGACATGATTTCAAGAAGAGCATGATTGATTGTGTCAAAGGCAGCTGACTGATCCAAGAGGATGAGGATGGAATATTGGTTCCTAGATCTGTGTAGGAAAAGGTCATTGGAGACTTTGGGAAGAGCTGTGACAGTAGAGTGCCAGGGGGCAAAGCCAGATTGGAGATGGTCTAGGATGGAATTGGAAGAAAGGAGCTCCAGAAAGCAATTGTAGACAGCACAGTCAATGAACGAAAAAGCCAGAGGAAAGTGAGAGGTGAAGCAGAAAAGTAAGGGAGTGGATGAGAGTGAGTAAGAGGGAGACCAGGAAATGGGATGGCGTCACTACAGCATGTAGAGGGGATAGAGGAGGAAAGTAGAGACAAACTTCTCCATCTGTGACAGGAGGGGGAGAAGAAGGAGAATTGTAGAAGGGGAGAGGAAAGGCTCACATCATCGTATTTTGTCCCTCTCAGAGTTTGTTACTCTCATTCATTGTATTATGCTGAAGGTTAAATTGTAAGCTTTTAGGGGAAGAGTGTATGTTCTTTATTTGTTCTACAGAGTGTCCAGAGTGATTTTTGGGTATAGTATAAATAAAAAGAAGTAAATAATAATGTTAGTGTTTTCATAAAGCCTTTTTCCAGGGTCTGAATTTTTCCTTAAAAAAAAAAATACCCAAAACCCCAAACACATTGCCTAAGTTTGCTCTCAGAGTAGCAGTGAGCAATTGGAAATTTTAACACACTTGCTGAGCTATTTTCTCCCTAAGTAAATATGCCATTACACACATTGTGATCTCTGACATAGCAGTATAGTGAAATATGGACGCTATGGGTCAGATTCTGATCTCATTCCAGCATAAATAAAGACTAACTCCACTGAAGTCAATGAAAACTACATCAGTTTAAAACCAGTTGGAGATCAGAATCAGGCCTAACAACAAAGAACCAAAATAAAGTACCTGCCAGTCACTATCAAAATTTTGCACCTTGAAATTAAGGGCTGTACATTGTCACAGTAATATACATACATTATGCCCACCTCCACTCATGCTTACATTGAGGGGCTGATGACTGATATGATAACAGAGTCCTCTGTCATCAAACACAATTACGCTGTGTGACAGAAAAGAAAATTGACCGTTCTACGTCATTTCATTTCCCTCTGAGACTGGATAGATCGTCCAAAGAAAAACAGATACAAATTTGGTGACACACTATTGTATGTGCTGATTCAGCTCAGGTTTACTCCCATCACAATATCCTCTCCAATATGGAGCATGGGACAGTGCAGCCTAAAAAAAAGCAGGTAGTGCAGCCAGAAATGAGGCATGGCTGCACCAGTCCAGTTCCTCTCAGCAATTTCTGACAGCAGAACCCCAAGCAGGAAACCTTGAGGCAGTACAGCAGTGACAACACTATCTGTCCACCTTGAGGTGAAAGGTACCATAATAGAACACGTGGCACAATGTAACCTGGCATTGCACCTCTGAGCATCAGCTTCAGTGAGAAGATGAAGAAATCCTCCCATTTCAAATAAATGATAGAAAGTAAACTAGGGGGGATTAAGTACAAACAGCAAATTAAAAGAAGTAGATTTTCCATTCAGCACAAGTATTTACACTAAAAATCTACCATGCAAATTGGAACAAAAATAGAGCATAGCACCAAAAATCATTTTAAATGTTATTGACTAAATGGATCGAGCATCAAGTCAAGTCCTATCACATCTCACCAATCTATTAAAATTCTTTTAGCAAGTCAACAAGCATGTGGATAAGGGTCATCCAATCAATATAGTGTACTTAGATTTTCAGAAAGCCTTTGACAGGGTCTCTCACCAAAGGCTCTTAAGGAAACTAAGTAGCAATGGAATAAGAGAGAACGTCCTCTCATGAATGAGTAACTGGTTGACAGACACTGCTATCTGCTGTGGTAGCCCTCATTGTTCTTGCTGCAAAACTGAAACTAAACACAAAAGTGAGGCTTTGCACTGGGTAGGGTGCAGTGTTCAAACCTTTAAAGGGACAGGACATCACCATTCCTCCACCCTACTGTAAAAGATTTCACATATACATGCATTATTGTCTACATGGCTAACAAAAAACATTATATAACCTAATTAAAAGTTGCAGGTAGAATACCACAGACCGTCAGGTTGTAAGGCATTATTCTGCCCTGGAATAGCAACTCACTAGCTGAACAATTTATAAGTTCAGGCTCACAACTGGTTTTTGCACTCTCTTGGGAGAACACTGTGATGAACAACAACAGGAACAGTCAGTGGTAAGGTATCAACTGCATCTGGTACCAAAGTTTCTTCCACTAAGTCATCAAAATTAGGAACTGGCCCATATGTCATTTCCATAAAATGTCACTGGACAGTTTTACCACAAATAAAACAGGTCTCATGCATTTTACAAGTTCTCCAGGTACCTGTTTCACTCCACAGCCATAGTTATGAACCCACACTAAGTCTCTGACTTGAAGAGAATGATGACATTCATCAATTTGCATAGCTGGAGATTTTGCTACACATGAGGTAATATCAGGATGTAGCAGGTCCCAACAAATATGCAAAGATTGTTTCAAGAAAAGAGTTGCAGATGACTCCTGGGTAGTAGCATGTGGTGTGTTCCTGTAGACAAATAAGAAATTGTCCAATTTCTGCTGATTATTCATTGTTATTTTTTAAGGCATGCTTAAGTCTTTGAACAAAGCATTCTGCTACTTTGTTTGTAGGAGGATGGTAAAGAGCAGAGTGTGTGTGCTGAATTCCATTTGAAGTTAGGAGCCTCTGAAATTCTTCATCACAGAATTGAGGTCCATTGTCACTCATCAGCTACAACTGTAAACCATACTGGCTAAATAAGATATGTAGATGTCCAGTGGTCTTGGTAGCTTTAGTAGAAGTCATTCTGAAAACTCCTGGCCATTTCAAATGGGTCTTGACTATGAACAAAAACAACATCTTTTAAAGGTCTGGCAAAGTCCACAAGAATATATGTCCACTACATGTCCACAAGAATACATTAGGCCACAACCCCGGGTGTAGACGAATTGAGCCAGTACCATGCTGAATTTGTTGACACATTCTACAGCACTTTACCTTCCTCTCAACATCTTTGTTGATCCCCGGCTACCGGAGATTATTCCAGGCTATGGCCTTTATCTGTCCAATGCCAAAATGACCTTGATGAAGAGCTTCCAAAACCTGAGATTGCAGTGATTTCAGAATGATCGCTCACATTCCCCATAAGATGCAACCATGATTCACGTTGACATGCCATGAATTATGTAACCTGGGGATCCTTGTGATCCAATACTGTATATTGTAGTACCATTCCCTTCACAAGAGAAGGCACATCATTCTTAGCAGTTTCTTTGTTGAAGTCTGTGCTAATGATGGATAACTTATCCATCAAATGAAGATAGAATACTTTGTTCAAAGTTTCTTTGAGTTGATGGGAGTTTGGGCATGGCAGGCCATCAATATTGCTGTACTGAGTCCCTTTACAGGATGTACTACCAGAGGAATGAGTTGAAAGTAGTAATGCCCATGACTGCATACAAGCAGCTGCTAATGATGAAATGTCATGTTTCAGTCCAAAAAATGGAAAATCTGTCAGCAAGGTAAAATGTCTACCATGCAGACAGGTACAGAACTTCTGAATTCTAAATATTAGAGGGAGAAGCTCTTAGCAGTTTTGTGCATAGTTCTTCTCCTTCTCAGGAAAAAGATGGGAAAGAACTATACCCATTCCATACAATGAAGCATCACAAGCCTATTGCAATGGTACCAAAGCATCCAAGTGCATAAGAACTTTGGCTTATGTCAACAGTTTCTTTGCTTCCTTAAATGCACACACACTCTCTTTAACTCATTTCAATTTTTCATTGTTTTTAAGAGCTTACATAAAGGTGCCAATGCCATCACCAAATTAGGCAGAAATTTACCACAGTAGTTAATCAGTCCTAAGTATGAATGTAACTGTGACACGTTCTCTGGTGGCGGCACTTAAAGAACCACCTTCTCTTTCTCCAGTGATTTACTTAAGCCTGTGGCATCAATTACACATCCAAGGTGACTGATCTCGCAGACCTCTCTACCGTGATAATGAAAATTGTATGCAGTGTTGGTCCCAGTATATTAGGGAGCTCTGTGTAGCTTGAAAACTTGTCTCTCTCACCGACAGAAGTTGGTGAAATAAAAGGTAATACCTCATCCATCTTGTCTCGATAATGAAAGTTGACAGCCTGGTACCACCCAACTACTGCCCAACAGCAAAGAAAAATGTGCATTGGTTGAAATACTGGTCCTATTGAAATCAATGGCAACACTCCTACCCACTTCAATATGGCCAGGATTTCACCCACCACTGAACACTAACCCATAACTAACTGCATCTACTCTACAAAAACTAATTTAACAGAGCTATAACTTTTAATGGCAAAGAATAAAAAAAAGTTCCAAGCATGGGGAGTGTCCCTGTATGCAGTTACTGACCAGAACAATCTATGGGAAGTTGAACATGTAACTCCCTTTAAAATTTTGGTCCAACTGTTTAGATACATGGAGGGGCAGGGGGTATTCTGGATGGTTCCAAAATGGTTGGAACATTACAAAGGGGTACATGCAGTTCTCCAAGGAGAGTATAATTAAAATGTTTGATTTATAATCAGTTCATTGTATTTATATAACTGAAGTCATTATACTTCTTGATTTGATGCAGATAATGCATTTTCTGCCAAGGTTGCAAGAGGGTCATCACTTATCTTTGAATGTTGCATGCAACATACTCACAAAATGATTTTCCAGCCTGCAAGTGCTTGTAGAAATGTACATTTATGATTTCTTGTTGTAAACTAGTCCTCCTTGTTAATTGTGAGGATAGTTAATTTAAGAAGATTAAAATTATCTCAGCATTTCATTATTATCCCCCAAGTTTTAGGGGTTATACAGTATAACAAGCACCAAGCTTAAATTTAATCATGCAAGGAACATTTAAGCAGAAATGTTGATTTTTAAAATCACAGACAGTTTTATTATATGAGAAAATACTCCATGATCTGTTGTGTATACACACATTTTAATAGTCCATATTTTACTTATTTTTGTTATCCTTGTATTCCTATAACGGAAAAATGACTGTACATTCAAAATGAAATTTTGTACACTATTAGCATATTATGTGGAAAGAGTATATTGGGAAAAAAGCATTGATTTCTTTAATGTAGGAAAATAATTTTCCATAAAAACACTCAATTTTTTAACCATTAGTTAATTTAGCAGTTTGCACTTGTTGGTAAATAAAAAATAATTTACTCTTTATGCATGGAGTCTATTTTCTAATCAAAATCTAGTGTTGTGTGATCTAGTGTATAGTTGGAACCCTTGAGTTATACTCAGAAGAAATAAAAAACATTTTTAAAAGGACAGTTAAATAAAATTGTTATCTGGGGAAAGAGAAGCTTATTTGTTTTAAAAGCTATTTTCTCCATAACTATATCCAAATTTGTCTCTCTCTCAAATCCATTTTCATTGAAAAGTTCAGCAAAATAATGAAGTGTCTATAAATAACAGCCAGGACTTCTTCCAGCAGACTATTATTTAGAAGAGCCATAATTAAATCCAGAGCAAACATTGGCCAAACTGGACAGTCTCTACGTAAAAGAATAAATGGACACAAATCAGACGTCAAGAATTATAACATTCAAAAACCAGTCAGAGAACACTTCAGTCTCTTTGGTCACTTGATTACAGACCTAAAAGTGGCAATTCTTCAACAAAAAAACTTCAAAAACAGACTCCAACGAGGGACTGCTGAATTGGAATTAATTTGCCAACTGGATACAATTAACTTAGACTTGAATAAAGACTGGGAGTGGATGTGTCATTACACAAAGTAAAACTATTTCCCCTTAAAGAAAAGGAGTACTTGTGACACCTTAGAGACTAACAAATTTATCTAAGCATAAGCTTCCGTGAGCTACAGCTCACTTCATCAGATGCATTCAGTGGAAAATACAGTGGGGAGATTTATATACATAGAGAACATGAAACAATGGGTGTTACCATACACACTGTAATGAGAGTGATCACTTAAGTGCTGGAAATGGCCCACCTTGATTATCACTACAAAAGGTTCCCCCGCCCCCCGCTGGTAATAGCTCACCTTTCCTGATCACTCTTGTTACAGTCTGTACGGTAACACCCATTGTTTCATGTTCTCTGTGTACATAAAATCTCCCCGCTATATTTTCCACTGTATGCATCCGATGAAGTGAGCTGTAGCTCACGAAAGCTTATGCTCTAATAAATTTGTTAGTCTCTTAGGTGCCACAAGTACTCCTTTTCTTTTTACGGATACAGACTAACACGGTTGCTACTCTGAATCCAGAGCAAAACTGAATCTGTGAACCTTGGAGATATATATTGAAACACTTCCACCCAAAATTGAGTACACAGAGTTATTTGGGGGCATTGTCAAAACAAATGAAGGAAAAGAAGAGAGATCAGTGTGTGTTCTCTTTGAGCATACTGACAAGAAATGGATGTTCCTCAGAGGCACTATTACCATACACACGTTCATACAAGTTTCTTCCTACTATACATTTATGTTCTGCAAGCAGTTTATTGTATCCAACTTCTTCATTCCCAATCCTACAAAAAGACTCATGCAGGTGACTTCTGTGACTACGCAAAGTCTCACTGAAGTTGGAGAGCTCCTTGCAAGATTGGGACCTTAATGTTGAAGTTTTCTATATTAATCTATATTTAATTAATTTTTTTTATTATTATTATTTAATTAATTAATTTAATTGTGCCAGATGACCTCACCATTGTTGGTTTTCTTGCCTGCTGCTGTTTTTCTCATAATTGGGTGGGAAATGTTGCACAAAGAATACACAACTAATGAATGTAAGTTACTTTACATTAGGTGGAAAAGATTTATATATGCCATTGTTGATTCATTAAGAAAATGCTCCTTTAATTGGTTACCAGCTTCTTGAGATAAATACCCACCTGATGAAGCTCTACTGGATTTCAAATTTTTAAGTAATGAATGGTCTTGTGGGTAAGGCACCAGACTGGGAATCATGGGATCTGCCATAGACTTGCTATATGATCTTAAGCAACTCACCTAGACCAAAATTTTCACAAGTGGCTGCTTGAAGTTAGGGACCTAAATTCCTAAATGTATATTTAAGCTCCTGAACAAGTAGCCTGATTAAAAAGTGCTGAGCACTCAGTAGCTCCCACTGACTTTAGTGTGAGCAGCTAATAGCTTAGTTTAGGTACTTTCAAGATCCAACCATTTACGTAGGTACCTAAATATGAACTTAGGATCCTAACTTTAAGCACCGACTTTTGAAAGATTGGGTCCTAATTTCTCTGTGCCTCAAGTTCCCCATTTGTAATATGAGATAATAAACACATCTGTAGCTCCATAAGTATTTTGATAATAAATGTGTTAATGTTTGTGAGGCCCTAAAGCTACTACTGTGATGGGGACCATAAAAATACTGAGAGAATTTTTTTACCCAGTGAGTCCATGATGTGTTCCTTTCAGTTTCACACAGTCTGATTCTACAGGTGCTCTTCATAGTTTTTGAGACATTTTGTAAAATTGCCAATCTTGTCTGGTGTTACTTTCTGCATCTTTCTGACATCAAAATAGGATTATGGCAGGAAAGTGAAGGGTTGGCAGGATAGCATCAAGAACACGATCAGGCCTCATGAGACACCATAAATAACTCGTCTGGTGGGTGAGAAGCTTCTATGACTGCCAAACCTTGTGTTGTTAGGAAGACTGAAACCTTCGTACTTGTGAAAGTTAAAGATTAATAGCACTAGCTACACTCAAGTATTATATAGTGAACATTTTCCCCAAGCCTCTCCATCAGTACACTTCAGTACTGACCTGCTATATATCATCTCTTCTAGTGCTATGCCTCTCCTGGGCAAAACTTGCTAGTCATGAGAAAATTGCCCCAAATAGTGTGTTTGTTTTATGATGTGGACCAATAGACTCCAGGGTTTAAGCTGATACCATTAAAGATATTTTCCACTTCTAAAATATCTCTAGAAGTGAAAAGGTGGTCCATAATTCACTACATTACTTCATCTCAAGAGCAGACTTGTTTATTTTATGTTCCAACAGTTCATAAGGCTGAGTAGCATTTTCAGAAACAGACCTTATGGTTAACAGCTACCAATTTAAATATTGTACTATAAAATGTCAATAGTTAAAAGATAGAAATTTACTACAATCTGTGCATTTATAATGTGTGCTTTGTGTAAATCAAATACATAAATAAATCTGCCATTATTTAATACCTTATTATACCATTTTTAATCTTATTGTTTTTGTGATTTTGGCTAATCAATCATGCAGACCCTAAATCCAGGGAGACAAAATGAAGTAAGGCAGGTGATTTTACAGGACATCAAATGAAGCCAAATTTTTAAACTGTTTACTTGGATGGGCCATTTTCCCATTCCTTTGTTACAAGAAAATTTAATTTGTTTCTCCAGTTCCTTTGAGGGCAAAGAAAGCACTATTCAAATTGATGAAGCTCTTGTGTGTGCCTTTTGCTCAAATTAATTCATTAAAAAATAATACATTGTGAAATGCAGTTCTGCTCTGAAAAGTGACTGTAAAAAAGTCACTCTGGTGTTCCATGTTTATTGTGTCGCAATGATTTCCACATCTAATTCACTCAGTTTACAAGTCAAAATATGATTTTTTTTAAGAGGTAGTATGACTGCAGAATCAGCCTGGTACCTGAAAATCGATCTGTGTTCTTTCCGGTTCTTGCATGGCCACCGATAATAAAGATTTTGCTGTTGGAAATTATTTAGCTATTTTCTTGTTGATATGCAAGCAGAATACAATCTTTCCTAATTTAGATTAAGCAAAGATAAATAAAGTAGTATACAATTACATTTTCAGGAACAGGTGATGATGATGAAATATATACAGTAAGCAATCAGTTGATTAATATAGTGACTTTAAAAAAAGTTAGAGATGGAGCCAATTCATAAAATTTGGATTTTGGACAGGTATTAATCTCAGACAATCCAGATTTCATTTTCTTGCCACAGCTGCCAAAATATTTATGTATTCCTATGTCACAAGATCATCTTGGTACCTTGTGTTCTGTGCCTCAGTTTCCCCTCTTCCAACTCCAGACATTTCAGTCTCCTGCTCTTGGATGGGCTGAGTCCAGCGCTTCCAAATGACTTAAGGCCTCCAACCAAATCATAAAATCCTGAGGGTTAAACAAACTCCAACAGAACAAAGTCTTTTCAACTCTTCACTTTGGCTGAGGCTTCCTCACGTCCCTCCTCCTCCTCAATCAACCTCATATAAACTAGTCCAATTGATTCCTTCCTCAGCGCTTCCGAATGTCCCTTGTATCTGGGTTTCAGACCCTGGCTTTGAATTGGCTCCCCAGTTATCCCTAAGAAGGAGACATCTGCTAGAGCCTCTCCAGACCCAGGATGCCCCTTCAGCCTTTTCTGACTGTTTTCCTGGGCCTTCCTGCTACCCACAGGCCTCTCTCCCTCTGACTGAGCAAACTCCCTCTTATAGGAAGCACACACTGCCTACTGCCATCTGATGCTTGGCCCCTGGCCCAACCACCAAGACAAGCCCAAACTCATCACCAGGGAGGTAGATAACCTCACAGAAATGGGACTAAGCCTAATTCCCTCAAGAGGCCAACCCATCCCATGAAATCTCATTCTCTACCAATTTAGGGTCTAAACGTGCAAACATTACCAAGCACAGTGCTTACTACTATGAGTAGCCCCACTGAAGGACAGGACAAAGTCTGAGAGCATCACAGTCTTCCTGTCTTGAAGGGAAGTACCCTTAGCTAGTTACTGAAATAAGGCATTATTGTCACTCCTGCACCATGAAACTATTTGTTGCTCCTGCCATGAGCTCTCTGGGAGCATATGAAAGGCCAAATGAAAAGCACAGATGCAGTCTGAAACAGTGACAGTGGTACTTTTGGTTTCAGAGTAACAGCCGTGTTAGTCTGTATTCGCAAAAAGAAAAGGAGTACTTGTGGCACCTTAGAGACTAACCAATTTATTAGAGCATAAGCTTTCGTGAGCTACAGCTCACTTCATCAGATGCATATCGTGGAAACTGCAGCAGACTTTATATATACACAGAGAATATGAACCAATACCTCCTGGAGAGTGAATTTGTGTGTGGGGGGGGTGGAGGGTGAGAAAACCTGGATTTGTGCTGGAAATGGCCCACCTGATGATCACTTTAGATAAGCTATTACCAGCAGGACAGTGGGGTGGGAGGAGGTATTGGTTCATATTCTCTGTGTATATATAAAGTCTGCTGCAGTTTCCACGATATGCATCTGATGAAGTGAGCTGTAGCTCACGAAAGCTTATGCTCTAATAAATTGGTTAGTCTCTAAGGTGCCACAAGTACTCCTTTTCTTTTAGTGGTACTTTTGTTGCCAAGAAGAAATCAGTCTATGCTATAGGCTCTGTGAAAGCTGGGTAATTCCCCAGCACAGTGACTAGAGAATTATTGACCAGGCCAACAACATATTGAAATGCCAGGGCACGACAAACTAATCAAATTCATTTCAAATCCAAGACTGGAATTACCTTCCCAACACTCCATTTCAGAATTAGAAATTGAAAGTGACCCTAAAAATTGCCATCCTGAGAGGGCTAGTGTTACATCAGTAACATGATGAACTTTCACTGAAACTTTCTTTTTCAGGCTACCAAAGAGAGAAATGTACAAATGATAAGAGCTAAAGACAGAACCTGTAGGAAGTGTCCATGTAACTGTTGATTCTACTCAGTGGTCAGAGGGGATGAGGTAACACATTCTGAAAATGAAGTTGGTCCCAAAGGCAGAGCTCTGGGAAGCTGCAGGAGGCAGAAAGATGCTCTGTCAAGATGTGCCTCTGCTCAGCTGTCCCTGTGTAACTGGTCCCCTTGCCTTGCACTGCAAGCCCCTTTTCTTCCTGGAAGGAAGACAAATATGTGAAAGTATGTTCAGGCTGAGATAAGTCTTGGAGGTGGGACATTAGCAGTTTTGTCATCAGCTAGGCCCTCACTGGCTTGATTGAAGGGTAACCTAAGGGGACATCTGCAGCACAGAAAGAGCCATAGGCAATTTTTCCCTGCTGATCAAGATTTTGTCCAAAATGCTTTACAGCCTACAATTAACAGTTATAGCATGCTAAAACCTATAGCTTGCATCGGCTATGTAGGCAGTAGCCCACATCTCCTTACCTTCTCAGATGGTAACTTTACAAGTTTGAATGAACTGGCAAGAAAAGCAAAATGAGTTGGGTGCAGTTTCAGTGTTGTCCATTAGTTACTGGAGAACAGGCTGAAGATAAATAGCATCATTCAGGTTTTTCTACTCAAACTCGGAGGGAGGAGGATGAGTATGATTCATTAGTGTAGAGAGATATTATAATAATGCTAAGGGGTCTTCATGACAAAGTGTAGACTGGTCAGTGCACGCATGCGTGCACACACACACACACACACAATCTGTGTGACTCGAACCCAGTTTGTGGTGTGTGCCCTCACTGGGAGGGTATGCAGAGCCACATCCAAAAAGCACTGTGGAGATTAGGCTCTGCAGGCAGAGTGACAATACTCGGAGGGGCTTTGATTGGCCAAGCATACTATTTAACCATGGAGAGTGCCCCAGGAAGTTATCTGGGCAACCACAGACTTCTGGCCTGCTGTGACTACAGACCACACCTTAATTTCTGATCTCCAGTCTATGACCCCAGCCTGACTCTGACCCTGTCTCCTGATTCCACTTTAGTACTATTGCTAATCTCCAGTATCCAACCCCGGCCTGACTTTGACCCTAACTCTTTCTTATCCGTCCCAGCTCTCATGATTACTCTGATTCCTGCTTGCTGACTACTGCCTTGTGGTTGTCCTTGATTTGTGGACTCCAGCCCAACTGTGGCTATGAGGCCAGACTAGCTATACCCCAGTCCCTTACTCTTTTCCTAGACCCACTTTTGGCCCTCTCTGTGGAAGCTCCTTAGGAGGGATATGGAAGGGGCAGGTCTACCACCCCCCACTGGAGCCCTGGGGGTCCCATTCCTCAGGAGCGGGTTGCTCAACTCCAAGCCAAAGAACCACATGCTGAGGTCCTAAATGGTACAATTCCTTGCAGAAAATAAGAATCCCCACTAGCAGTTGGCATGGTCCCAGGAAGAGAAGTCCACGCTCCAGGCTTGGGTTAGGCCACTGCCCTCTGAACAGGGTCCTGAAACATCACTACCAGAATGTTTTGACAGGAATCACCCCAGCCCTCAAAGAAAACCCAGTCAAAGACATGGGGGTCCTCCCTGCACTTCCAAGTATATGTACAGTTACATGCCCTGGATGGGGCCAAGCTGATTCCTTCTCAGTGGGCCCTGATCAATTTATGAGTTGATGATAGTTTCTTAGATGCTAAAGCCATTCAACTGCTATAAATCTCCCTCCACTTAAAGCCTACATCAGTTCTCAAAGAGACAACAGATGGGTCAGGCCTGGCCTTGGAGCCAGCAATACAGGAAACAGTACCCCTAGAGGCCGTTCTCCAAGGTCATCAGGAAGTGTTAAAATTCAATGTGATCCATTTTCCACACTTCCCCCTAATTCTCAGCATCATCTGGCTGAAGCATATGACTCTTGCATCTCCTGGCAGGAGGATCAGCTTCCCCTCAGAATACTGCCGAAGGAACTACCTGTATGCAACAAGCCCCAACCCACCAGTCCCTGGCTCCTGCAGCTGAAAAAAGTGACAGCACCTGCAGAGGAACCCCGGGTGGGAGGGGCAGCCCATGAGAAAGAAGCACTCATAAGCCTGAGTCCTTTTTTGTGAACCGGGATTATTCAGATTTTTTTTAAAGAAAAATGCAGACATGCCACCCCTACACTGGGACTCCGATTGCCCCCACAGACCTGCAACCCGGGCAAAGGTCCTTTATGGACAGATGTACGCAAAGTCCAAGCCAGAACAGGCTGCCCTATATTCATACATCAAGGAAAACCTGGGCCAAGGGCTTCATGTCGTGTTTCACCTCCCCAGCAATAGCTCCAGTCCTTTTCATTAATAAAAAGGATGGAATTGTTGCCGGCACCCAGTGCCGAGAGGCTGAACAACAGCTTGAGTGGTTCGTTACCCGGTGTGCTACACCCAATAATCACAACGGGGTGGAGAAGCAGAAAAGTTTATTTGCAGCTGCAAAAAGGTACAGGGAGAATAAAATCTCAAATCCTGCACAACAGAGCAGGAAGTTACACAGGCTTTTATACATCCTTTTTTCCAGCATACTTATCCAATAGCAAGCTGCCCCAAGTATCCATATAGCCAGCCAATCCAGTTCCCAGCTAGTTCCCTGATTCTCTGTATCATTTGTTAAACTATACATAAAGCTGCTTTATTCAGCATTGTTCTTCCATATCTCCCCTGTTTGGCCTTGCTTAGTTTCAGGCAGTCTGACTCTGCAACATACTGTTGCAGATTCTCAGCATAACTGCTGTGTGTGCCTCCAGGCGGGGGGGCCAAGGACACTTGGGCCTAGCACAGAGAGCTGCTGTGAGTGCCTCCAGGCAGGAGGGGGGGGGCAAGGACACCGGGGCCTAGTGCGAGGGGGCTTCATCGACACTTGTGGTCTTCCATCCCCTCGAGTTACCTACTGGCCATGCCCCAGTGTTCCCAACAGAATGTTCTGCCTCTCAGTAAACTATCAAGCCCTAAAGAAGGTGATGGTTCAAAACTGGTATCCCATGCCCCTAATCTTGGACTTACAAAATAGCGTGCATTCTGGCAGAGTTTTCATCAAACTGGACCTGAAGTGGGCTTACAGTCTAGCATACATAAGGGCAGGGGACAAATGGAAGACTGATTTTTGAACCTGCTATGGGTGCTCTGAATATTTAGTAATGCCATTAGGTCTAGCCAATGCTCCCACTACCTTTCAACACTTTCTGAACAATGTATTTAGAGAAATCCTGGACCAGTATGTAGTCATTATCTCAGATAGCTGTGAACAGCATTGTTATCATGTTCAATCAATCCTGGAAAGACCTTGGAAGCATGGCCTGTAGCAAAATTGGAAAACTGTACCTTAGACCAATCCTCCACAGAATTTTTGGGTTATATTCTTTCCCTAGAGGACATTAAGATGGACCCCCCTCCCCCGAAGGTGGAAGCCATATGCAGCTGGGCTGTGCCCAGGTTCCCCTGGGAGTTATAGTGCTTCCTGGGCTTTGTGAATTTTTACAACTGTTTCATTCCAGGCTTCTTAGGGCAAACAGCCCCCATGACAAATCTTCTCCCTTCCTCCCAAGCTGGCCTTGCCAGCAACCTCCCCAAACCCAGCAGTCACCAAGTGGATTAGATGAATTCATCATATCCAGGAGGAGTTTAAGGATCACCTTGAAGACATGAAAAAGGAGTACAAGTGGTAAACAGATCAACACCAGGAAGGCCCAGCTCTCACAGTGGGCCAAAACATCTGACTGGCAGCAAAACATCTTTGTATAAACAGGCCATCCCACAAGCTAGACTCATATCATTCTGGATCTGTCAGCAAATCAGCTCCAAACCTCAAATTGCAACTCCCTTGATTCCTTAGTAAGGGCAAATCATGTCAAACCAGTTTGATTTCCTTCCTTGACATGGTAACTGGTTTGGTGGATAGGGAGAGTGCAGTGAACATAATATACCTGGACTTTACAAAGGCTTTTGACACAGTCCCACATGACATTCTGATAAGTAAGCTGGAGAAATGCAGACTCGGTGGAACTACTATTAAGTGGATACAGAATTGGTTAAACAACGACAAAAAAAGAGTAACTATTAATGGAATGATGTCAGATTGGAGGGAGGTCTCAATTAGGGTTCCACGGGGATCTGTTCTGGGTCCGGTGTTATTTAACATCTTTATTAATTACCTAGATGTGGGGAATTGAGCAGACTGATCAATTTTGCAGATGACATGAAGCTAGAGGGGTTGCCAACAGTTTGGCAGATAGAGCTAAAATTCAGAGGGATCTTGATACATTGGAGAACTGGGCTACAGACAACAAAATGAAATTTAACAAAGACAAATATAAGGTGCAACACGTACAGAAGAAAAACCAAATGAACAAATACAGAATGGAGGAAAACTGGCTTGGAAGCAGCACTGTTGAGAAGGATCTAAGAGTTGTGGTGGATCACAATGCAACATGAGTCAGCAATGTGGTGCTGTTACAAAAAAAAACAAATACAATTTTAGGATGCATTAGCAGAGGCATGGCATGCAAATCACAGGAGGTGATAGTACTGCTCTACTTGGCACTGATTAGGCCTCAGCTGGAGTACTGTGTCCAATTTTCTTCACCAACGTATAGAAAGGATGTAGAGAAACTGGAAAGGATCCAGAGGAAAACAACAAAGATGATCAAAGGGATGGAATGCAAGCCATATGAGCACAGGCTGAAGGAACTTGATATGTTTAGTTTGGAAAAGAGGAGATTATGGGGGATATGATAATGGTCTTCAAATACTTAAATGGCTGCCATAAAAAAGAAGGAGAAAAGTTGTTCTCTTTGCCACAGAGGGCAGGACAAGAGGCAATGGGTTCAAAACTACAGAATACCAAATTTAGATTAAACCTCAGGAAAAACTTCCTAACTGTAAGAACAGTAGGACAATGGAACAGACTGTCTAGAGAGATTGTGGAAGCTCCTTCACTGGAGGTTTTCAAAAGGAGGCTGGATAGCCAGCTGTCTTGGATGGTTTAGACACAACAAATCCTGCACGTTGGCAGGGGGTTAGACTAGATGACCCTGTGGTCCCTTCCAACCCTATGATTCCATGAGTCTACATCCTATTTTCCATATATCCCTCCTAAAGCCTTAGATGGAGGACCTCTTTCATGATCAGTCCCAACAGTCATCTCCACCACTGCAGGTCCATGGGCGTGAAGAATATATCATCCATGGTATCCTCAACTCTAAACTGCAGAGAGGGCGTTGATTGGGAGGGCTATGATCCTGAAGACCGCTCCTGGAAACATGCTGTCCCCATGTCCATGCCCAAGGATTCAACAAGGCCATCTGGACAAACCAGGCCCAGCACCAACCCAGAGTAAGGGCATTCCTGAAGTGTGGGTGGTAACATAAAGAGCCACAGGATTAGTATCAGGGTCTGTGGAGCCTGAGTCAGCCAACATTCCCACATCACCACCAGGAGGGCATGCAGGGCCATCTCCAAGGACCACGGTGAAAATGAGTTGCTGTAGGAAATACTGCTCAGGATTCTGCAACCTTCTGATTGACCAAGCACTCTTATTTAACTCTAGAGGGTGTTCCAGGAAGTTGCCTCAGCAATCCGAGACTTCTAGCCTGCTGCGACTCGATACCTCACCTTGCTTTCTGATCTCCAATCTCTCACCTCTGACTGACTCTGGAATTAGAATTAATTAAAAATGGGTACTTCAAAACATCTATTACTCAGAGTCAGTGCCCCTACTAATCTCTGTAAAAGAACACAGACTTTTCATACGTCTCAGACAGCTAAAACTCACTGAAATCTCGTGTGTAGGTTACAGTTTTGATGGGTTCTCCCTGGGGTGCCACTTGGAACTGGGATACCACTGAGCCAGCCTGTCCCACAACCCTGGTTCTCCTTACTCTGTGCTGCTGTGACAGGCTCTGAAGACCCCTTCCAGCACACACCCAGCTGCAGCTATATTCACACAGATGTTGAGATTAGCTCTGCAAGGGAGAGCTCAGCTAAGGAATTGTCCAGCACACAAGTGCACACCCCCTCTGGAGTGTAAACCCAATATTGTATCGTCTTGTGCTGCACAGAGGACTATAAAACATAAGCTCATAAAATTCACCCTCTCCCTCAATGTGGAGAGAGATATGCAACAGCTTTCTCCCCAAGTATGAGTTCCACACTGGTTTTAGAGACAAAACAAAACAAGTTTATTAATTACAAAAGACAGATTTTAAGTGATTATAAGTGATATCAAACAGATCAAAGCAGCTTACCTTAGTAAATAAACAAAAAGCACAAACTGAGTGTAACTGACTAGATAGGTAAGATATAAATTAGCAAATTCTCACCCTGAATGATAAACAGGCTGGCAGATTCTTAAGGCACACAGGGCCTTGGCTTTCCCAGGTTTTCATACACAGGCTAAAAATCCCTTCTAGCCTGGGACCATCACTTCCCACAGTTCAGTCTTTGTTCCTCCAGTGTTTCCAGGTGTGTTGTAGTAGGCCCCCCACCACCGATATCATTTTTCACCTTTTATTTCTTCTCCCCCCTTGCTAGAAAGCTCTTTTGCTGTGAGCTGGGTCAAACAGTTCCCATTGTGTAGTGCTATCTCTGAGAGGTTTCTATTGTACACAGTTCCCGCGATAATCCTTCTGCTTGGGTGCATTTCCTCAATATGCCATTAACATTGTTTGGCCTTTTTACTGTCCTATCTAAAAAGCTGCTTGTGAGTGTTTTCAACCTCACGACATGTTTCAGTAACACACACACAGCCAAACTTCATAACTTCACATAGGACAATACCACATACAATTCAACAAGATATGACTGGCTAGCAGATGAAGACTTTTAGAATGACACCTCACAAGGCATACTTTGTATAAGGCATATCCTAATTACATTACAGTGATGAATATTGGGGTGTCAGGGTGTCACAACAGTTAAATGTATAGATATATGTTTTTAAGATTAATGGTCCTTCACCCCCATCATACCTATTATTCTTCGTAAGAAGGTTTCTCTGTCAACAGATACCTGACTGCTGTCATATAGAAATACCAAGATTAAGACCTTTTAGGGATTATAGACTGGATTATAGATTAACCTGATTTTTAAAAGACCAGGGATTTCCCCACCATTACCATTTTCCCTCTCCTGGTGTCACTACAGGAAGGAGTTATTTGCATACCCCACCTATGCATTTCCATACCTTAACTTGTTTGGATTTCTTGTAAATTTAACCTTAACCATAAATTTCTTGAGTTTATAAATGCTTGGTTTGGGGATAATTACAATCTTCCTGTAATGTAGTTTACCCTATATTACAGATACATACTCACCACCTTAGTTCCATTTTAATATAATTTAAAACTCCAAGACAAAAGCTATGTGTCTGTGTCAGTCAACAGCAAATTTATATGGTCATTTGAAATAAATTTTATGCACACACACACTTCCTGGGAGCAGCAGTTGAGAACCTCTCTCAGGCTGTCAACTATGCTTTCTCCAAGAAAAGATCAATAACATGGATCATATAAATTCTCACTTTGTGGTTGGTTGGGTTTTAGGTTCTGTCAGAGTGATTTTAGGCAGATAGAAATATCACTGCTAGGGGGCTGCTATATTTGAAATATTTATTCACATGTATTATTCCTTAAACCTCAACATATGACCTATGTACAATAGAATCATAGAATATCAGGGTTGAAAGAGACCTCAGGAGGTCATCTAGTCCAATCCCCTGTTCAAAGCAGGACCAACCCCAACTAAATCATCCCAGCCAGGGCTTTGTCAAGCAGGGCCTTAAAAACCTCTAAGGAAGGAGATTCCACCAACTCCCTAGGTAACCCATTCCAGTGCTTCACCACCCTCTTAGTGAAATAGTTTTTCCTAATATCCAAGCTAGACCTCCCGCACTACAACTTGAGACCACTGCTCCCTGTTCTATAATCTGCCACCACTAAGAACAGCCTAGTTCCATCCTCTTTGGAACCCCCCTTTGGGTAGTTGAAGGCTGCTATCAAATCCCCCCTCACTCTTCTCTTCTGCAGACTAAATAAGCCCAGTTCCCTCCTCATAAATCATGTGCCCCAGCCCCCTAATCATTTTTCTTGCCCTCTGTTGGACTCTCTCCAGTTCATCCACATCCTTTCTGTAGTGGGGGGCCCAAAACTGGATGCAATACTCCAGATGTGGCCTCACTTGTGCCGAATGGAGGAGAATAATCACTTCCCCCAATCTGCTGGCAATGCTCCTACTAATGCAGCCCAATATGTTGTTAGCCCTCTTGGCAACAAGGGCACATTGTTGACTCAGATCCAACTTCTCATCCCCTATAATCGCCAGGTCCTTTTCTGGGGAACTGCCGCTTAGCCAGCCTGTAGCAGTGCATGGGATTCTTCTGTCCTAAGTGCAGGACTCTGCACTTGTCCTTGTTGAACCTCATTAGATTTCTTTTGGTCCAGTCCTCCAATTTGTCTACGTCACTCTGGACCCTATCTCTACCTTCCAGAGTATCTACCGCTCCCACCAGCTCAGGGTCATCCACAAACTTGCTGAGGGTGTAATCCATCCCATCATCCAGATCATTAATGAAGATGTTGAACAAAATCGGCCCCAGGACTGACCCCTGGGGCATTCCGCTTCATACCGGCTGCCAACTAGACATCAAGCTGCTGATCACTACCCATTGAGCCTGACAATCTAGCCAGCTTTCTATGCACCTTATAGTCCATTCAGCCAATCCATACTTCTTTAACTTGCTGGCAAGAATACTGTGGGAGACCATATCAAAAGCTTTGTAAAGTCAAGGTATATCATGTCCACCACTTTTCCCATATCCACAGAGCTAGGTATCTCATCATAGAAAGCAATCAGGTTGGTCAGGCATAACGTGCCCTTGGTGAATCCATGTTGACTGTTCCTGAGCAACTTCCTCTCCTCCAAGTGCTTCAAAATGGATTCCTTGAGGACCTGCTTTATGATTTTTCTGAATGAGGCTGACCTCACCTCAGGTCTGTAGTTCCCCAGATTCTCCTTCTTCCCTTTTTTAAATATGAGCACTATATGTGCCTTTTTCCAATCATCCGGGATCTTCCCTGATCCCCATGAGTTTTCAAAGATAATGGCCAATGGCTCTGCAATCACATCAGCAAACTGCATCAGAACCCTCGGATGCATTGCATCTGGACCCTTGGACTTCTGCATGTCCAGCTTTTCTAAATGGTCCTTAACCTGTTCTATCACCACTGAGCTGCTCATCTCCTTCCTACACTGTGTTGCCTAGTGCAGCAGTCAAGAAGTTTGACCTTGTCTGTGAAGACCAAGGCAAAAAAAGCATTGAGTACTTCAGCTTTTTCCACATCCTCTGTCACTAGGTTGCCTCCCCCATTCATTAAGGGTCCCACACTTTCCCTGGCCTTCTTCTTGTTGCTAACATACCTGAAGAAACCCTTTTTGTTACCCTTCATACGCCTTGACAGCTGCAACTCCAATTGTGCTTTGGCTTTCCTGATTATAGCCTTGCATGCTTGAGCAATATTTTTATACTCCTCGCTAGTCATCTGTCCAAGTTTCCACTTCTTCTAAGTTTCCTTTTTGTGTTTAAGCTCACCGAAGATTTCTCTGTTAAGCTGAGCTGATTGCCTGTCATATTTGCTATTTTTTTTTGCACACAGGGATGGTTTGTTCCTGCGCCCTCAATAAGGCTTCTTTAAAATACAGCCAGCTCTCCTAGTCTCCTTTCCCCTCATATTAGCCTCCCAGGGGATCCTGCCCATCAGTTTCCTGAAGGAGTCAAAGTCTGCTTTTCTGAAGTTCAGGGTCTGTATTCTGCTACTCTCCTTTCTTCCTTTTCTCAGGATCCTGAACTCCACAATCTCATGGTCACTGCTGCCCATGTTGCCACCCACTTCTACTTCCCATACCAATTCTTCCCTGTTTGTGAGCATTAGGTCAAGAAGAGCATGGCTCCTAGTTGGTTCCTCCAGCACTTGCACCAGGAATTTGTCCCTAACACTCTCCAAAAACTTTCTGGATTGTCTGTGCACTACTGTATTGCTCTCCCAGCAGATGTCAGGTTGACTGAAGTCTCCCATGAAAACCAGAGCCTGTGATCTGGAAACTTCTGTTAGTTGTCCAAAGAAAGTCTTGTCCACCTCATTCTCCTGGTCGATAGCAGATGCCCACCATGACATCACCCTTGTTGCTCTCGCCTATAAACTTAACCCAAAGACTGTCAACAGGCTTTTCTCCAGTTTTATATTGGAGCTCTGAGCAATCATACTGCTCTCTTACATACAGTGCAACTCCTCTACCTTTTCTCCCCCGCCTGTACTTCCTGAACAGTTTATACCCATCCATGACAGTGCTTCATTCATGTGAGTTACCCCCCCAAGTCTCTGTTATTCCAATCACATCATAGTTCTTTGACTGTGCCAGGACTTCTAATTCTTCCTGCTTGTTTCCCAGGCTTCTTGCGTTCGTGTACAGGCACCTAAGATATCTAGCGGATTGCCCTACTTTCTCAGTATGAATCAGGAGGCCTCCCCTGTTGCACCCTCCTCTTTGTGTTTCCTCTGAGTATCCCACTTCCCCGCTTACCTCAGGGCTTAGGTCTCCATCCCCCAGTGAACCTAGTTTAAAGCCCTCCTCAGGAGGCTAGCAGGCAAAGATGCTTTTCGCTCTCTTTGTTAAGTGGATCCCATCACTTCCTAGCAATCCTTCTTCGTAGAACAACATCCCATGGTCGAAGAATCCAAAGCCGTCCCTCCAACACCATCTGTGCAACCACGCATTTACCTCCACAATTCGATAGTCCCTACCTGGACCTTTTCCTTCAACAGGGAGGATCGACGAGAACACGACTTGTGCTTCAATTTCCTTTATCCTTCTTCCCAGAGTCATGTAGTCTGCAGTGACCCACTCAAGGTCATTCTTGGCAGTATCATTGGTGCCCATGTGGAGAAGTAGGAAGGGGTAGTGGTCCGAGTGCTTGACCAGTCTCGGCAGACACTCAGTCACAGCCTGAATTCTAGCTCCAGGCAAGCAGTACACTTCTCGAGTTTCCTGGTCTGGATGGCAGATGGATGACTCTGTCCCCCTAAGGAGGGAGTCCCTGATCACCACCACCCCTCTTTCTGTTCTTGTGAGTGGTGGTCATGGAACCCCCATCCCTAGGACAATGCATCTCATGCCTTTCAGTCGATGGGGTCCCCTTCTGATCCCTTCCCTTAGATGACTCTTCAAAACCATTTAATGTTGGATGGGGCTTAAAATCTTCAAGCTGTTACAGCTCAGTACAGGCAGCTGTCATGGCACCACCCAGTACTTAATATTCTTTTTTCTATATCACATTTTTATTAAATAGTTAATGAACATTATAAATAGATATCATACATCATTATAGAACTTAGGGCCTCTATTCTCAAAATTAGCTTTCCGTAACCAGGTAAATTTCCATATATTTGATAGATCTGATCCCCTTGAAAAAATGGTGTGGAGAGACATGAACCTAAGTATCTGACTTTATATCATGGTGAAAATGGAAAACTTTAATCCAATTTTCATAATTATATATTAATTACAAAATGAAATCAAAAGAAACTACAGCAATATGACAATAAACATGTTTCATTTGTATGACATTTGAAACGCCCTCTTGAGCAAACACAAGGCTTCCATGATTTTTAGATTATATTATCTGTCACAATCAGGAACTTTGCCAAGCAGGAGCAGCAGCAGCAGCAGCATATGCCAGAACTAGAGATACTGCCTCAGCAAGCAATCCCTACAGCAGCAGGTGGGAACACAAGCTATGAGAAAGTTCCCTGGTCCAAAAATAAAATTCCAAATGATTTCCCCAGTGCTGGAATGGAAGACAACAGTTATTTGATTTCTTCTTGCAACCATTTGAATACAGGATGCAGGAAATTCCTAAAACCTACTCTCTAAAAAGGGCAGAGCTGTTGGCATGGTTTTACCCTGATTCTAGATATATAATTGCCTATTATTTTTCTTGAAACAAACAATATAAAGAGGAAAAAAAGACCTGAGCACACAGGAACATTCTCTCATCTCCTGTGTGCGTTTCAAGTTTGTGTTCCCTTTGTTTCAAAACAGCATAAGGTAGTAATTTAGCCATTTTAGTTAACACCTTTATAAATCATTACTTTACAAAAATCAATTGTATTTCTTAATTTGCATAATTTGTTAAGAAAAACAAGAAGCCTGCATCTAAAATAATGCTGTTACTAAACAAGTAGTTCAGCCCTCATATATAAAAATGAGAAAGATAATTCAAGTGCCAGACTCAACCTCCCTCCCCCCCAGTCATGTTCTATTGTTCATTAATACTGTGACACTCTATACCTCGGGAGAGCACCCTGCAACCCCATATTCCTCATTTATATATAATTGTGATCCTGCATCTAAAGCATGCCATGTAAGGCCACACCAGGGGAATTGCTCAACCTTGCCTGGGGACTCAGCAATGCCCACCAGACATGCCTGCACTTGTGTTCTCCAAGCACATGGACTAAGGCTATAAAACAGAACACAGTGGCCCCATGCTTAGTCTTTTCTGCTCCCTGCCCCACCTATGCTGCAAGCAACAAGGACACTCAGAAGACTGAAGATTCCAAGAGAGAAGACTGGCCCAGGTTTCAAGGGTGAAACCTGTGTACTATGAACTGCAATATCCAGTGGGGTGAGAAAAACTGCTTAATCTAGATGTTGCCCAGCCTAATACAGTTGAGAGTTTAGACTGTGTGCTTATCTTTTATTTTCTTTTGGTAACCACTCTAACTTTTTGCCTATCACTTATAATCATTTAAGATCTATCTTTTCTAATCAACAATTTTGTTTTACTATTTATCTCTACCGGTGAGTTTGCCTGAAGTGTTTGGTAAATCTGCTCAGGTTTACAAAGGCTGGTGTATATCTACTTTCCGTTGATGAGATGGTGAACCAATTAATAAACTTACACAATGAGCAGTGCAAGATGGTATCTTACTGAGGTACAAGGCTGGGAGCTGGGGGGATTCGGCTGCTGCCTTTCTCTGTGTGATTCATGAGTGGCTCTGGGAGCATTCATGCAATCTAGTCGTGTGTAGGGCTCCGCATGCGGTTGTGCTGAATGATAACAGCACCTGGCGGGGTTTGCTGCTTGTCACTAGCAAAGCATTGTGAGAGACAGCC
The DNA here is from genome assembly GCF_965140295.1 of Lepidochelys olivacea. Taxonomy (NCBI): domain Eukaryota; kingdom Metazoa; phylum Chordata; order Testudines; family Cheloniidae; genus Lepidochelys; species Lepidochelys olivacea. Next base: position 38,785,512 of record NC_140415.1, read on the forward strand.
CAGCTGGAGAGATAAGAAGGCAGAGTGGTCCCATGGCCCCAGGTTGCACCCCAGGGATCCTGTCACAATCCCATGTTACACTGATTATACAAGTATCAGTGGTTACAAAACTATGTTATTTACAAATACAAACCTACTCAGCCCAGATCAGTAAATAAAAATACTTACAGTAAAAAGCAACAGTGAGTGTGTTGATAAAGCTTACACTAATCATGAAACCAGCATTTTATATTTAACCATTACTCTACAAACTATAAGTAAAGCTGGGTGACATTTTTCAGATGAAACTTTTCCTTACCAAAAAACCCAGATTTGGATTAGCCAAAGCATCTAGCAAATTCATGTCACTTTCAGCAAATTGTTTCAGTCTAACTGAATCAAAGGAAAAAATTTGGAGATGTTAAAATGAAACATTTCGACATTAACAAAACTTCTTGTTATGAAATTTCAGGCTAGAATCACACAGCCACACCAAAGGTGATGCTGCTCATCTGATTCCTTTAGCCCAGTGGTTAGAGCTCTCATCCAAGATGCAGGAGACCCAGATTTGAATTCCTATTCTGGAGCAGGGATTTGAATACAGATCTCATCCAACCCAGTTGAGTGGTTTTACCACTCAGCTAGAGGCTATTCTGGGGTTGGGCTCTCTCAATCTCTCCTATTGAAGTTGTTCCACTTTGTATAAATAATTAAATAATCATTGGGCCAGAAAGAGTGAGAATGACTCTGTAGCTTGGTGGCTGGGACAGTCACCTGGAAGGGCAGCAGGGGATACTGAGGATCCAGTCCCTGCTCCAAAGAATATTTAATTATTTATACAAAGTGAAAGAGCTTCAAGCTGAAAGATGGAAGACCCCTCCCCCTCCACCCCATATTTTCAGAACTGCCCACAAAACAAAAAATCAGTTATTCACCCAGCTCTAACTCTAAGTACAGTAAAAACAATGAGGAGCCCTTGTGGCAACTTAGAGACTAACATATTTATGTGGGCATAAGCTTTCGTGAGCTATAACCCACTTCATCAGATGCATGGAGTGAAAAATACAGTAAGCAGGTATAAATATACAGCACATGAAAAGATGGGAGTTGCCTTCCGTGCGGGGGTCAGTGTTAACGAGGCCAATTCAAATTAGGGTAGATGTGGCCCATTCCCAACAGTTGACAAGAAGGGGTGAATATAAACAGAGGGAAAATTATTTTTTGTAGTGACCTAGCCACTCAGAGTCTTTATTCAGGCCTAATCTGATGGTGTCAAATTTGCAAATTAATTCCAGTTCTGCAGTTTCTCATTGAAGTCTGTTTTTAACGTTTCTTTGTTGAAGAGTGGCCACTTTTAAGTTTGTTATTGAGTGTCCAGGGAGATTGAAGTGCTCTCCCTACTGGTTTTCGAAATGTTTTGATGTCTGATTTGTGTCCATTTATTCTTTGCGTAGAGACTATCCGGTTTGGCCAATGTACATGGCAGAGGGGCCTTGCTGGCATATGATGGCATAGATCACATTGGCAGATGTGCAAGGTGAACGAGCCCCTGATGGTGTGGCTGATGTGGTTGGTCCTATGATGGTGTTCCTTGAATAGATATGCAGACAGAGTTGGCCACAGGGTTTGTTGTAGGGATTGGCTCCTGGGTTAGTGTTTCTGTTTTGTGGTGTGTAGTTGCTGGTGAGTATTTGCTTCAGGTTGGGGGGCTGTCTGTAAGCAAGGACTGGCCTGTCTCCCAAGGTCTGCGAGAGTGAGGAATCATCCTTCAGGATAGGTTAGAGGTCCTTGATGCGCTGGAGAGGTTTTAGTTGGGGGCTGTAGGTGATGGCTGGTGGCGTTCTGTTACTATCTTTGTTGGGCCTGTCCTGCAGTAGGTGACTTCTGGGTACCCTTCTGGCTCTGTCAATCTGTTTCTTCACTTCCCCAGGTGGGTACTGTAGTTTTAAGAACGCTTGGTAGAGATCCTACCTACAGTTTATCTCTGTCTGAGGGATTGGAGCAAATGGTTGTATCTAAGGGCTTGGCTGTAGATACAAATGGTTGTATCTTAGGGCTTGGCTGTAGATAATGGATCGTGTGATGTGGTCTGGATGAAAGCTGAATGCATGTAAGTAAGTATAGTGGTCAGTAGGTTTCCGGTATAGAGTGGTGTTTATGTAACCATTGCTTATTTGCACTGTAGTGTCCAGGAAGTGGATCTCTTGTGTGGACTGGTCCAGGCTGAGGTTGATGGTGGGGTGGAAATTGTTGAAATCCTGGTGAAATTCCTCAAGGGCCTCCTTCCCATGGGTCCAGATGATGAAGATGTCATCAATGTAGCATATCCATCCTAATTGAATTGGCCTCATTAGCACTGACCCCCCACGTGGTAAAGCAAATCCCATCTTTTCATGTCCTGTATATTTATACCTGCTTACTGTATTTTTCACTCCATGCATCTGATGAAAAGGATTATAGTCCACGAAAGTTTATACCCAAATAAATATGTTAGTCTCTGAGGTGCCACAAGGACTCCTCACTGTTTTTGCTGATACAGACTAACATGGCTACCCCTCCGAAACCTGTCTCTAAGTACAGTGCATTTTTCAAAATAAATGACATTCAGGAATAGTCTACAAGTTCCCAATAATTAAGCTCAACACAGTTTACAATGCAGAAGCCTGATACCGTAAACCCTAAAGTACAAGAGGAAAGATTTAGTCCTGATCCTGCAAAGTAGGGAAATGAAAGGATGGTGTCACTTCAGGGGCAGAATTAAACATTGGGTGAGTGCCTTAACTGTGTATTTCCATACTTCTAATGATTGGGGGTTCTTTAAATTTAATCCCAACTCTCAATTTCCTGAATTTCTATTGCTGAGGTTCTTTGTTCTTTTAATAACTATAAAATTCTTATAATTTATTTTACCCTTAAATTCCTACAGACATTTTGCCTGTGAAAAGGAAGAATAGCTGGTCCTTTTTTCTACTTCTATGACTACCACGTGTTGCATCAACCCCTTTTCTTACCTTATCTGATTTTACTGAGACATACTGGATTCTGTTCTGGCACTTTGACAAATTCTCCTCACACTCCTTAATTCCTCATGCAGGAGAGAAATGATTCGGGACTTCAGTTTGAGTAGGCTATTCAGGAATCCCTGTTCCTTTGCTGCCTATCCCACAAAGTCAAGCCTCTTCCACTGAGTCATCCTGTGTGGGTTTACAGCCCTGGACTCTGACAATAAGTCTGAGATACTTCCCTTCGAACACCCCTGGATCTAGTCAATGTCTGGTCTGTAATTTGGGAGTTCCTTAGACCTTTAAGGAAAAGATGTTTAGAATGTTATTTCTCTGTTGCCTTGGAAATGTCATGATTTTACTTTAGTTTCTATAGCATCCAGACAGGAATTCTTACATCACAAGAAGCTTCAGTTCTGATCCAGACTTGGAGATACTGGGAAAAGGAAAAGTGCTGCTCAGGAAAGAACATGAAAATATTCTCTGGGGGTATATAACAGAGTGGCTTGCCCATGGGCTGGAGAGCCTGGGGCTAAAACAGCCCTGATTACTAGATGAGCCTCACTAGATGAATCAGGTAATCTAATATGAAAGGTAGCTGAGAGTGAAAGGAACCAGGGCTACAGGGCTGAGTTCCAGCCAGGAAGGGCAACTTCAGATGGAACAGACTGACTTCTAGAAAGAGCTCTGGATGCGACTGATGAACTGGACCCAAGTAGGAACCGCTGAATTATGATTTTATGTTGAGGACTCAGAGGATTATTTTGTAGTGAAGGGCTCAGGTCTCTATGAACTTTATTTGATATTAAATCACCTCAAGAAAAGGGTGCTGTGGGCCACAATGGAGACTGTCTGGAGTGCCTAAGGGACCCCTCAGAGCGGGCTAATGGAGGCAGGGTGCTTGTAAAGTGACCCCTGGCCACGAGGGGTCCACACAGCTACGTGGTAGTTGTCAAACAAGATTTTGTTTGTCATTCCTTTTGGTTTTAGTCCTTTTATCATGTTGGTTTTAAGGACTGCTTTTCAACAACTATAGTCCTGAGTGAAATTGTCCCAGGTGGTAGAGAGCCTTGTCAAGATGGGAGTCTCCAATGAATTTTTAGAATCATGCCCATTTTGACTCGTAAAACCTTGTAGGTGTTTGGTGAGAACACTATTTCCATTAGCGGTAGATCCTGTCAACATCTCCTTCCAGCCGGATGTGTCAGTAGCATTGGGCAACCTTTTATTTTATTTATTTTGGTGAAATGATGGCTACTTTCTTGGAACCAGAGTTCTTTGAGAGGGACTCTGCATATTCACACTTTGGGATGTGCCAACTGGGTGAAGCAGATGCTGGAACCCTCTAATAGTAATGCCTATTAGGAGTGTCTTGCCTCTTCCCCACCCCTTCTGCCCATTGTGCTCAAATGCTCTCAGGAGGCCTGCCTACAGAAGGGGTGTTGATATCACTGATGCCTCAGTTCCTTCCAGTCCCAAAAACAGAATACCACGTAACTACAGAATTAGGACTTCAGCACAAATGGGGAAAGCAGGCAGGGAGTGTGAATATTCAGAGTCCGTCTTGAAGAACTCTGCTTACAAATAAGTAACTTGCAGTTCTTTTTTGCGTGTCCTCTGCATATTAATGAATGAAGGAGTGTGAGGAGTCTTAATTGAACAGTCATTCAAGTACCACTTTGCTAAAACCGACATCAGATCTGGATCCAGATCTAATGCATAATGTCTTGTAAAAGTGTGAATTGTATTCTACATAGCAGCCTTGCAAATTTATACATGAGGAATATGCTAAAAGAATGCTGCAGATGCAGCCATTCCTCTAGTAGAATGACCTCTAAAGAAGAAACCAGAGGGGAACACAAAGCTGCTCTATAAACTTTCTCCAATACAAAGCCTGACCCATCTAGATAGGGACTGTACTGAAATAGCTTGATCCTTCAAAGTACCAGTGTTTGAGACAAATAACTTAAGAGATGACCAGAAGACCTTAGTTCTATCTAGATAATATGAGAGCACTCTTTTTGAAGCTAAAGAACATAATCTAGAATCCCCTTTATTTGTATGACGTTTAGGAAAAAAACACAGGTAATTTTATACTCTGACTAACGTGGAAATCTGAGGCTATCTTCAGAAGGAATTTAGGATGTGGTCTAAGTCCCACTTTGTCTTATGAAAAGTAGTGTGGGATGGGTGTCTGCCATCCATGCATGGAGCTCACCAATTATTCTAGCAGAAGCGATTGCTAGTATAAAAACTGATTTTACAAAAAGATGAAATGGAACAAACTTGCAATATCTCAAATGGGGAAAATGTGAGTTAATACTAAATTTAAATTCCTTGTGGGGACGTAAAGAAAAGGAGTACTTGTGGCACCTTAGAGATTAACCAATTTATTTGTGGGGACTGGGTCACAAATGGGATGATAAAGATGCAATAAGCCTTTTAAGAAGTTCACCAGTTTATGTGAAAAAATTGATATACCCTTAATATTAGCATGGACTGATGGAATAGCTGCTAGATTAATTTTAATGTATGATATAGACAGGCCCCTATACCTTTAAGTGCAATAGATATTCTAAGGTCATATCTTCACTGGTAGAAGGTTTTCTAGCATTAATGAGAATTCACTGAACCTCAGTGGAACATGATGTGTCTAGTTCTCTCAAAGTCCTGTTACCAAAGCTGTTGAAGGCACAGATTTGAGATCTGGGTGAAAGACTCTGCCTCCTCCTGTGATAGCAGGTCTGTTGACAACTGCAGCAACTTTGGATCTGCCACTGGATAAGTGGAGTAGCTTGGTGTACCACTGTTGTCTGAGCCCCTCAGGAGCAATAAAATTCATCCTGGCAGAATCTTATTTTGTTTTCTTTACAACTTTGGGAATAAAAGGCAATGGGGGGAAATGCACATGTGAGATCCTTTCTCCAGTCTGAGAGGAATGCATCAGTCAATGACTGATTGTCCTAATCTGCTCTTGAGCAAAACTGGGGACATTTTGTATTGAATCTGGTGGCAAACAGATCTAATTCCAGAAACCCCCAATGGTTGAAGGTATTTGAGATTACTGAACTGTGTTGAGAATACTCATGCATCAGTGAAGAGTCTTTGCTGAGACTATCTGCAATCTCATTGTGTTCTCTTGCAAAATCTAAGGCAATTGGGTAAATGTTAAATAGAATTTAACACCAGCACCAGCAGAATTTAAAATAGCACCATTCCCAAAGTTTTATTGTTTTGGGGCATAGCTGGGTCGATTGAGTGCCCCCTTGTGTGTTCACATGATACACAGCAGCCATGTTGTTTGAGGACACCTGGATAACCTTATTGCATATCTGTAGAAGAAATGCCTTGAGAGCCAAATGATTCACTCTCAGTTTTAGTACATTTATGTGCGACAAAGATTCTTTGAAATTCCAAAGACCCTGAACTACAAGTCTGTGCAGATGCGCACAGCAACCAATCTTGGATGCATCTGTGGTGACTATTAACATAGGAGGAGGTGGGCTGAACAATTTGTCTTTGAGGACATTCTGTGGATGTAACCACCACATTAGAGAAAACCGAATGTCACTCAGTACTGTGAGTATTTTTAGCATACCAGGCTTCAAATTCTTTAAAAGTCAATATTGGAGTGGCCTCCTCCTGAGCCTGGCATATGAGTTATATATGTTGTAGATGCCATGAGGCCCAGTAACTTCAGAAAACATTACCCTTTGAAAGCATTGTAGCATGAGTGTCAGTATGGTAACGGTTATTCTCAAAAATCTGTCTTGTGGGAGAAAAACCCTTTCTTTCAGAGTCAAAGATTGCCCTAATGTAGGGAATCTTAAGTAAAAATAAAAAGGGACTTTTCCTTGTTTACAATGAGACCCAAAGTTTCACCTTCTGAAGGGAGCTGTTTATATACCTTGCCCTCTTCCCAGCATGCCTCCTGTGGAGGTGCTACATTTCCCAGTTGCTCCCAGAAACTACAATACGCAGCAGTCCTTGCTGACTAAGGGAGAAGGGAGTTTCTTCCTACTCTGCTCGAGATCTGAAACCTGAACAGTCAGCAGTCTGGTGTTGCTTGCCAAAACTATCCACTGCCATGCCCAGGCTACTTCCTCTCCCTAAATACCCATGTCACATGACCCAAGGGAGGATTCCAGGGTAAAACTCTGAAGAGAGGTAGTGCTGACCATGGAGGTTTTCATGTTTCATCACCACCTTATGGATACCCAAGTACACAGTGCAGGATGCTAGAATTAGGACCCTGCTAAAGAAACTGCTTTTTGCTGCTGACAACCTCATTAATTATCACAATAGGTTCCCCCTCTTCCCCTCGGGCTATTTTAGTGCGGGTGAGGCAAAATACTTTGGAAAAGGGTGTGTGGATGAGGCTCTGGCAATACTTGTCCTCGTCTTTCCTTGAAACTTTTCCCTCTGGTTTTGTACCTGGTATGACATTCCTGGGTGCAATCCAGACCAGTGAGTGGCTGTGTCATCACCTGCCCTACAACCTTGGGTGTTCAAAATGCTTTGCTGTTGTGACTCCCCAGGCTCCTAACAAACAGCTAAACAGCATGCAGGTCATACCCTACATGTTGGCATATGGCCACAACTCTGGTTCAACAACTCTGATCTCAGGAGCCCGTCAACAAACACCAGCCACACTGTGGCTTCCAGCAGCCATGGTTAGTACCCGTAAGGTGGTCCCCAACATACTCCCAGTCCCAAATTTTCCCACCTACAAATGTGTGTTCTGCACAATCCAGCCCTCTTCTGGACAGTTCAGATATCTTAGGTCTATTGTCCCTGTGAAAGAACAATATACAACAACTTGCATCTTTTAAATGGAGTTATCACATAGCCCCGTTTAATCACAACACTGAATTAGTTTTGATTAAAGAATGAAACAAGTTTATTTAACTACAAAGAGAGACTTTGAGTGAGGACAAGTATTAAGGCATTGAAGTCATAAATGCTTACAAGAAAAATAAAGACAAAATGCTTCCTAGAACTAAATTTAGCAAACTAGACTTGCTTCAAGATGAAATTCTTACCACAGGTTTTCAGCAGCATTGCTGACCAAGTTTTTGGTCAGTATCTTCTCCCAAGGTTCAGTGATTGTTTCTTTTGTCTTCTTAGGTGAAAAGAGAGAGATGAACATGAAGAGATAACTTGGGGTGTTTTGCCCCTCACTTTTATAGTTCAGTCACCCTTTGAAAAGCATTTTCTTGAGTGTGACCCCTAGTTAAAGTTCTTTCCAGCTGAGAGCAAGGAGACATGGATTCTGGTGGAGGAAGGAGGCTTCATGCTGTCTCTCTTTACCTGTATATGGTGAAATGTAAGATTTCTTTGAATTCTTTCTTCTCCCTCTCGCTGTCTGAGGACTCTGTTTACAGCTTATATGCAAATTGAGGTAAACACACATCCCTTTGTTTAAGACAGGCCTACTTGACCATTTCTACCTAATCGGGGCTACACAACATGACATTATGTCATTAACATTATGCAGGGGGGATTTCATAACTTTATACATAATGTTGCTATCTACATTTCACCATGACATTACTAACCAGTGACAACTTAGTTTTCAAATGACACTTTAGAAGTCATATTTTGTACAAAAATTATTACAATAGTGTGTAGGTGTGACTGTAGGGGTGCATTCTGTCATACCTGGGCATGCCACAGTTATTACGCTGATCTTGTTGGTCTTTTGATAACGATAAGTTGTGCACATATTTTCTTTTAGGTGTATTAACGGTCTTCAAAAATGTTGACCAGGTGTAGCTGACAAGTCTGCAGACCCTCACACATAGAAATGAAGTTGTGCTGGAGTGGCTGCAGTCTAAATGAATCCAAAAGGAGCTAGCATAGGATTTCTTATCGTCCTCAAAGGTTCTATCCTCCTTTTTGCATACATGTGGGTCTGGGGAAGAGGATGCGATACTTTCGGCTGCATTGCCATCTATATGCTGATGGTATTCAGCACCACATCTCCATTCCATCAGACACAGAATGCACAATTGTGTAGATTTCCCAGTGTCTGGCTGAGACTGGGCCTGGAAGAGAGCCAGCTGACTGAAGGTAATTTCAGAAAAGACAGAGGCAATGGTAGTTGGGTTTGGGGAAAACAGACAGAAGTGAGAGTGGGAGTGATCTCAAACAAACTAGGGAAATACAACCTTGATGAAGCTACTATAAGGTGGGTGCACAGCTGGAAAAACATTCACGGAGAGTAGTTATCAGTGGCTCACAGTCAAGCTGGAAGGGGATAATGAGTGGGGTCCAGCAGGGATCACTTCTGGCTCTGTTCAATATCTTCATCAATGATTTATATAATGGCATATAGAGCCACTTATAAACTTGTGGATGATATCGAGCAGAAAGGGGTTTCAAATGGTTTGGCGGATAGGATTAAAATTCAAAATGATCTGGACAAACTGCAGAAATGGTCAGAAGTAAATAGAATGAAAGTCAATAGGAGATATGCAAAGTACTCCACTTCAGAAGGAACAATCAGTTGCACACATACAAAATAGGAAATGACTGCCTAGGAAGGAGTACTGCAGAAAGGGATCTGGGGGTCAGAGTGGATCACAAGCTAAATATGAGCCAACAGTAACACTGCTGCAAAAAAAGGAAACATCCTTCTGTGATGTATTAGCAGGAGTGTTGTAAGCAAGACATGAGAAGTAATTCTTCCTCTCTAACCTGTGCTGATTAGGCCTCGACGGGAATATTGTGGCACCACATTTCAGGAAAGATGTGGACAAATTGGAGAAAGTCCAAAAAAGAGCAAGAAAAGTGATTAAGGGTCTAGAAAACATGATCTCTGAGGGAAGATTGAAAAAATTGGGTTTGTTTAGTCTGGAGAAAAGACGACATGGGGAGGGGTCATGATAACAGTTTTCAAGTACATAAAAGGTTGTTACAAGGAGGGATAAAAATTGTTCTTCTTAAGGCTAGGACAAGAAGCAATGGATTTAAATTGCAGCAAGGGAGGCTTAGGTTGGACATTAGGAAAAACTACCTAATGGTCATAGTAGTTAAACATTGGAATAAATTGCCTAGGGTGGTTGCGGAATCTCAGTCATTGGAGATTATTAAGAGCAGGCTAGACAAACACCTGTCAGGGATGGTCTAAATAATACTTATTCCTCTCATGAGTGCAAGGGACTGAACTAGATGACATCTCGGTGTCCCTTCCAGTTCTATGAGTCTATGGTCTGCCTCTCTGATTCAGGATATGCCTACCTTTCGTAAGTAAGGTTTGCAATCAGGAAACTTCATCTACCTGTGCTGTCCAGGTAGCAGCAGTCAGAAAAGTGTGCTTTTGCCATTTTTTTTTGGTCCAAGAGTTTGTGACCTTCCTTTTCAGATGAGAGCTCTGACAAATTCATGCTTTTGTGACCTCCAAACTGGATTATTGCAATGAGCTGCATATGGGGTTTCCTTTGAAGGCTGCTTGTGAACATTGGTTATTCCAATGCAACAGGTGTCTCAGTATTTATTTATTGCTATGTTACATATCCACTATAGACTGAATTGTGGGGGGGTTGTTTCTTTATTCCCTGTTTTGTTTTATGTTTGATGCTATTCAAGGAGGTGATGTTTCTCATTTAGCTTGGGGCCTGTATGGGTATGTCTTCAATGTTTTAAAACCCGTGGCAACAAGTCTCAGAGCCCAGGTCTTTCAAGACCATGCTAGGGCATTAAGCAGAATGTTTACACCACTGTTTTTAGTGCCCTAGCATGAACCTCTAGAGCCCAAGTCTGTAGACCTGGGCTCTGAGACTCGCTGTCATGGGTTTTAAAATACACTGTAGACATGCCCTTGCTATTAGAGACCATTCTCTCTCTGTGCTTTAACTTAAAAGTTTAGATCAGTGATACTCAGACCTCAGGAGCCCAATTAGCAATCAATATTACCCAAAAGAGCCAAAGTAGTAGCTGGCTATAGTACTATGTATTCATATTTAAACAGAATGACAGGGGAAAATATTTATATATTTGTATTTATAAATCGCACAGTTAATAAATTATTGCAAGTTGATAACTTACTTGGTTAATAACATAGCAAAAGCATCCCAATTGGTTAAAAACTTAGATTGGTTAATAAATAATAATAATAATAATAATGAAATCACACTGTTTTAATATCACGTGCTGCAAAGAGCCTCAGGATTCACATTAAAGAGCACTTGCGGCTCCCAAGCCTTGGTTTGAGTATCACTGGTTTAGCTGCTCCAGCTAATAATCCCTGAACACCAAATACATCAACTCTGGAATTTAATTCAAACTTTGGTCCAACCGAGCCAGAGTTTTTTTGGAGCTTCCAAGCAGTCTCAATAGATCTTGCAATCTTTTCCTGAGGGAGCACTTTGAGTGGAAAGATCAATCAACTATGGTTAGAATATTTTTTGTAAAATTGATATGACAACTAAGATTTATTATATTATTGGTTTTGTGCACTACAGACTTTGATAGTTGGGGTGGATAAATTGAAAAATAAACTTGATCTATTTAGTTAGCACTGACTGCAGTTTGTGCTGGATTACATTCTCTCTCACACTCACCAATTTCACTGTATTTTGAGTATTTCATTTCTATTCATTGAGTTGGCCTTATAATTTTACACTGGACATACAGAACGCCACTAGCCATCACCTTCAGCCCCCAACTAAAACCCCTCCAACGCATTATTAAGGATCTACAACCTATCCTGAAGGATGACCCAACACTCTCACAAATCTTGGGAGACAGGCCAGTCCTTGCCTACAGACAGCCCCACAACCTGAAGCAAATACTCACCAACAACCACATACCACACAACAGAACCACTAACCCAGGAACCTATCCTTGCAACAAAGCCCGTTGCCAACTGTGCCCACATATCTATTCAGGGGACACCATCACAGGGCCTAATCACATCAGCCACACTATCAGAGGTTCATTCACCTGCACATCCACCAATGTGATATATGCCATCATGTGCCAGCAATGCCCCTCTGCCATGTACATTGGTCAAACTGGACAGTCTCTACGTAAAAGAATAAATGGACACAAATCAGATGTCAAGAATTATAACATTCATAAACCAGTCGGAGAACACTTCAATCTCTCTAGTCACGCAATTACAGACATGAAGGTCGCTATCTTAAAACAAAAAAACTTCAAATCCAGACTCCAGCAAGAAACTGCTGAATTGGAATTCATTTGCAAATTGGATACTATTAATTTAGGCTTAAATAGAGACTGGGAGTGGCTAAGTCATTATCCAAGGTAGCCTATTTCCCCTTGTTTTTTCCTACCCCCCCCCACCCCCCAGACATTCTGGTTAAACTTGGATTTATGCTGGAAATGGCCCACCTTGATTATCATACACATTGTAAAGAGAGTGGTCACTTTGGATGAGCTATTACCAGCAGGAGAGTGAGTTTGTGTGTGAGGGGGCGGAGGGTGAGAAAACCTGGATTTGTGCTGGAAATGGCCCAACTTGATTATCATACACATTGTAAGGAGAGTGATCACTTTAGATAAGATATTACCAGCAGGAGAGTGGGGTGGGAGGAGGTATTGTTTCATGGTCTCTGTGTATATAATGTCTTCTGCAGTTTCCACAGTATGCATCCAATGAAGTGAGCTGTAGCTCACGAAAGCTTATGCTCAAATAAATTGGTTAGTCTCTAAGGTGCCACAAGTACTCCTTTTCTTTTTGCGAATACAGACTAACACAGCTGTTACTCTGAAACCTGTCATAAAAATGTCTGAAAAGCTATATTGATGGACAGAAATGAAAGAACAGAACAAACTCCTGTTCATTTTTTCCAGATCCAACACATCTAATGGGGCTAACCATCTTTGTTTTCAGGGACCCTACTTATCTGCCACAGGATACAAATAATTCCTATTTAAATCTAAAAATTCATATTTGTTTGCATTCCATGAATGATTGAATTTGCTGAGAACATTTACAGAAACATCAACTTTTGAGATAACATTAGAAAATATTTCCAAGGAAATGAAATTGTAAACAAGCACACATTCAAACTATTATTTTATATAGCCCATAGTAGTTGAACTCCTTACAATCTTTAATGAATTTATCCTCACAATCCCTCTGTGAAACAGAAAAGTACTATTATCCTCATTTTACACATTGAGAGAAATGAGGTGCAGAGACGTGAAGGAACTTGACAAGGGTTATACAGGATGTCTGTGGTGGAGGAGGAATTGAGCCTGTGTCTCCCATGGCCCAGGCTAGGACCCCAATTTCTGAACCATCCTTCTTTTCATCCTCAGTCACTCTTTCAACAAGAGAACAAGTATCATGTGACCCAGATGTCCAATTGGAACAGCTTGAATTTTGTATATTCCACAAACCAGCTACAGATGAAGAATTGTTCCAAGAAATGATTGGGCAGTTATTTTTGACCAAATAAGTTTAAAAAAATCATAATTTATTTACAGACAATTCACTAACACAAAGAGAAATGAAAGTTGTTGCATAACTAGTTTTGAATGATTCATCTAGCTCTATTCCGTAAGTACTTTATGAATCTATGAGGAATTTCTGACAAAGCAGCACAGCACCAATACCGAACTCTTTGATTAACTAGCTTTTGGGTACAAAAGTAGGCCAGAAAATTCCAGTGGGACTGTCTTCTGAAGTCCAGCTTCCTAAAAGGGGCCTAAAAAAATTGTTACTCCTTAACAATGGTTCCCTGATTCAGAACATTATATATCTGTTCCCGTTGTCCCAACCCATACATAAAATAAAAACTTTTGACCATTCCACTTAAAACCACATACTTGTTATTTAATCTAGCAGATAAAGGTATAACATGATCCAATGTCTGGAAGTCGAATCTAGACAAATTCAGACTGGAAATAAGGTGTAATTTTTTGACAGCGAGGCTTATTAACATTGGAACAATTTACCAAGAGTCGTGGTAGATTCTCTGTCACTGACAATTTTTAAATCCAGAGGGGATGTTTTTCTGAAAGCTATATTCTAGGAATTATTTTGAGGAAGTTCTACAGCCTGTGTTATACAGGAGATCAAACTCGATAATCCTAAGGGTCCCTTCAGACTTTGGAATCTATGAATGTGTCATCCTTAAGGCTGAGCTCTGGCACAGCTACTGAGGAACCAGCACACATCTAGACAACGACCCTTGTTAGTATATGGGATCATTCAAACTCTGTCCTTGAAAACCCAGTTCAATGACTAAAGCTTTGATTAACTGTTTCCAAAAAAAGTAGTTTTTGTATGATCCTTTGACAAATAATGGATCATCCTCCAAGGGATCTTGGTGATCTCAGAGCCCAGAATCGCTGACAAAACAGAACCATAAGGACACCTTCCAATCTGAAGACATTTTGTGGAGAAGGGAAGTGGAATTATTTGTGCCCTTCCCCCACAATTCTCTACTATGGCTACTCCATCAGGCCAAGGGAGAGAGTTCCATGGCTCCCTTTCCTTCCACTGCTCCCTATTCAGGGAAAAGAAGCCAGAACTTCCCACTTTTCCCATGCTGCCTCCAGCAGCAGAGACGGGGCTCCAGGCTCACCATTCTGCCCAGTGCTCCCTCTAGTGGGAAAAAGGATGCCAGAACAGCAGTGGAGGAGAAGGTGGGCAGAAAAGAAAGGGCTTTAACTCTGCCCCACAAACCTCCCCACATTCCTACCCCCACTTTTGTCCCTCTTTCAAAATATCTCTCTGCTATTGTGATAATTGGACCTAAACATTTACTCTATTTGTGAGCTCAACTGTAAAAAGTGAGTGTAAGTTCATAAGATGTCACAGTAACCTACAACAAGTGTTGATGGGAAAAATGCAAAAGTGAAAGAGAGAGACTAAATTAGCCCTGAACAAAGAGGCCAGCTGATATAACTCAAGGTCCAGGACTGTGTTAAAATCATACCTGCGAAACAAGAGCAGTGTGGGTTCAAAAATCAGTGAACCAAAATTGGTTTGTCAGAAATTATCCTAATTGGAAGATAAAATAATGAGGGGATGGGCTATTCCACCCAGTGTTCCTTGTTGGAGTTCATTAAAAAAGAGAGAGAGAGAGACTTTGAAATGAAAATCAGCAGGAAAAAATCTGGCAATTGCTACACCAGCTGACTGAAAGAAGGAGAAAGAATGAGCTTCACCATCATGGCTACCACACCCTGTCACCTGGGGACCCTGGAACTTCTTCCTCCTAATCCTGAGACATGTCCTGACTGGACCGGGCCAGAGAGATGGACTCAAATGACATCACCATCTCTACGAGTCTTGGCTCAATCTCAAACATCACCTGAGAAGTGAGTCTGTCTTCCCCTGCCCCGTGTCCTTGTCCTTCCCCACCTTATTTTTTCTCCTTCCTACCTTCTCCTTTTGCTTCCTGTCTAGTTAGTTGGCCAAAACTGCATATGTTGTAATACTGCTGTAAGCCTGTGTCACGGTTCCTCCCCCACTCTGAACTCTAGGGTACAGATGTGGGGACCTGCATGAAAAACCTCCTAAGCTTATCTTTACCAGCTTAGGTCAAAACTTCCCCAAGGTACAAAATATTCCACCCGTTGTCCTTGGACTGGCCGCTACCACCACCAAACTAATACTGGTTACTGGGGAAGAGCTGTTTGGACGCGTCCTTCCCCCCAAAATACTTCCCAAAACCTTGCACCCCACTTCCTGGACAAGGTTTGGTAAAAAGCCTCAGCAATTTGCCTAGGTGACTACAGACCCAGACCCTTGGATCTTAAGAACAATGAACAATCATCCCAAAACTTGCACCCCCCCTTTCCTGGGAAATGTTGGATAAAAAGCCTCACCAATTTGCATAGGTGACCACCGACCCAAACCCTTGGATCTGAGAAAAATGAAAAAGCATTCAGTTTTCTTACAAGAAGACTTTTAATAAAAATAGAAGTAAATAGAAATAAAGAAATCCCCCCTGTAAAATCAGGATGGTAGAGATCTTACAGGGTAATTAGATTCAAAAACATAGAGAACCCCTCTAGGCAAAACCTTAAGTTACAAAAAAGATACACAGACAGAAATAGTTATTCTATTCAGCACAGTTCTTTTCTCAGCCATTTAAAGAAATCATAATCTAACACATACCTAGCTAGATTACTTACTAAAAGTTCTAAGACTCCATTCCTGGTCTATCCCCAGCAAAAAACCAGCATATAGACAGACACACAGACCCTTTGTTTCTCTCCCTCCTCCCAGCTTTGAAAGTATCTTGTCTCCTCATTGGTCATTTTGGTCAGGTGCCAGCGAGGTTACCTTTAGCTTCTTAACCCTTTACAGGTGAGAGGAGCTTTCCCCTGGCCAGGAAGGATTTCAAAGGGGTTTACCCTTCCCTTTATATTTATGACAGCCTGTGACCAGAAAAGCTACTAAAAGCAATGCCCAATGCAGGTAGAAGTTTGGAGTGACTGATAATACTGCATGCTGTGCCTTTGTTTTTCCAGCAGTGAGGTTCCAAGTGAGAGCCAACACTAGAGATAAAAGCTGCATTTTCTATCTTTTCTTTTCCCTTGTGAGTGTGTTTATCTTGTTTCATCTATATATGGGAGTGGACTCCAACAATAGCTCCAGCCCATTTCAATTAACTTCTTCTCTTTTCCCCCAAAAGAACAGTTATTACCATCTTTGGTACCACCTAAGAGACTGTGAAACAAGAGGGGTTTTCTTTCTAAAGACTCTCTCCATCTAAAAGGAAAGAGAACAAGGAATGTTGTTGAAATGGAAGCCTTGCTTAATATTTTACATTTCATGTGCTCTGTTTTTCTTTTTCTGAATATTTAATAAAGGATTAAAAGCATTTTATGGTATGTTTGCTGGGCTGAGGTCTCTGTATACCAAATCCTGAACCTTGGTTAACACTGTTTAATGTTGAAACAATGACTGGGTTATGTTAACACCTTTGACTGGCTCTTTGGGCCAATATAGTCCATCTAAATTAATACAACACCACAACGATGAAAGCAGGATGGAGAGTTTGGAGTGAGCTTGTTCCAACCATGGCACAGGTATACAGAGCTGAAAAGGGGTGGGGAGCTGCAAATGGGCATGTTTGTGCCTGAAGTAATATTCAGCACTGAGATTGTAGCTGGAAGCTGAGAACATGCACACCTGTGGCTTGCTCCGAGCAAACAGTGCTAAGACCAGGGTGAGGAACTGAGAATGGGCATGCTCAGTATGTGGGACTGACCCACAAATGCTGAAACCCTGGAAGGGAAGATACAAACACCCTCTGAGAAGAATGGAGCAGTTTGTAGCTCTCAGAGCTATTGTTTTGGGCTATATGTATCTCCATGGGGTGCTCTCATTCATCTGAGAACATCTCATTGAGATGACTGGGACACTTCACACCTCTCTCAGCGGCCTACGTTGCAGGTGGATGGGTAGAGCCCCATACTCTATGCCCAGATTAGGGGAAGAATCTCTGCATCTCCAGTCAACTGCCCCAGCCCCTTTCCACTTCCAGCTGATAAATACACTACCCAGGGCCCCATCACCTTCCCTCCTCAGCACGGCCCTGCCAAGCTCACCACGGGGTATAGAGTGACAAAAGAGAAGGTTGATCCTGCCGTGTGGGCTTGAAGCAGCAGGAGTGATGAAGGGAATGTTGGAGGCATTCAACTGGGAAGCAGTGTCCAAGCAGTGAGGAGTGGTGAGGGAGTCTGAGCATTTGGGGAGGAAGAGAGGCAGCGAATGGAAGTATGGGGGTGCTGGAACCATGCAATGAAGGGTGGAATGGAAAGGAGGGGTCAGAGCTGTGCAATGGGGCTGGGGGGAATTATCTGTCTTTATCCCTTCAAAACATGTCCCTACTAACTCCATGCTAGTCCCTGTACTCTTCCTGCATCCTCTTCCCAGTTCCCAATTATTATTTGTATTGCTATTGTGTTAGGTGCTGTACAAACACAAAACAAGAAAGCAGTCCCACACCCAAAGGGCCTACAATCTAAATATAACATAATAGACAAGTGATGAACACAGACAGCCAGGGGAATACAAGTCAACTATGAAACTATATTGGTCAGCATGATGAGTGGTGGTTTCAGCATACCAATAGCTTAAGCATTGTTAAGTTTTTTTTGTAGGCATCACAACAATGAAGAGCATTGAGAAGAGTTTTGAAGGAAAAAAATGAAGGGCTTTGCAGATGTTTATATGGAGCACTCTCCAAGCAAGGGGGGCAGCATAGGAGAAAGCAGAAAGGTGCCCAATTGAAAATTTAACAGTCAGGCAATGGAGGCTGACATCATGGCCCAATCAAATTTGGGAATCAAACTCTTGATACTGAAAGAGATGGTAGGTAGGGTGGAGATATGTTGTGAAGGGCCTTAAAAATGAAGTCAAGCAACTCGTGTTTGATGCAATATAGAAGGGGAGCCAATGGAGGGATGCAAAGAGAGGGATAACATGAGCAAAGTGATGAGCAAAGAAAATGATCTTTGGGGCAACATTCTGAGTGGGATACGAGTGGGGCAAGGCTGCATGTGTCACAGACAGCAAAGGATGCTGCAGTAATTGAGATGATGAAAGCCTGGACTCGAGTTTTAGCCATGTGGAGGGATAGGACAGACCATATCTTGGAGATGTTATGCAGAAAGAATAGGTACGATCTGGATATAGTATGGATGTGAGAATCAAAAGAGAGTTCAAGTTGAAGAAGATGCCCAGGTTACAGAGCTCCATTTTAGCCATGTTGACCTTGAGTTGACCGCTAGACATAGGAAGTCCATATTTCCCAAAAAGAAAAAGGGACACCCCCAGCCACTCTCCTGAGCCCCTTCCCCCCCCCCACAATGTTGTTGCCCATTGCTGGAACCCTGTGGGAGCCCCACATGCTGGAATGCTGGTGTCCCCCCAAGCCTTCCTCCCCTCTGCGGGGGGCTGACCTCTCCACTCACCCCGTCTGCACCACGCCCCACTTTTTTGACAAAAGTGGTCATTTGTCCTGTTTGCCAACTAATCAAGTCTGCAAAAGCAAATGGAACAAATGCTTCCTTTTGGAGAAAAAAGTCAGGACAGTAGGGACAGAGCTTAAAAAAGGGACCATCCCAGCCAAAACAGGATGTATGGTCACCCTAGCTAGACATCCATGAAGGGATGTCAGAGAGATGCAGAGATTTTAGCTTGGACAAAAGGAGAGAGGGTCTGGATTGGAGAGGTAGAGCTGTGAGTCATCTGCATGGGGGTGGTAACTGAACTTGTGTTTGTGGAGGACGTTACCGTATATAAGGTATAGAGGAAAAAGAGAAGGGGACCTGGGCCAGAACACTGGAGGGGAGATAAGGAGGATTCTCCAAAAGACATACTGCAGGAGTGATTAGAGAAGAGGTAGGAGGAGAATTAGGAGAGGACAGAGTCATAGAAGCTAAGGAGAAGAAAGTGGTTGACTGTGTCAAAGGCAGCTGACAGATCAAGGAAGATGAGGATGGAGTACTGGTTTTGAGTTTTGGCTACAGAGTCTTTTGTTGAGAGCAGTTTCAATGGAATGCAAGGGTGAAAAACTAGATTGCGGGTGGTCTAAGATAGACCCATTCAACTTGAGGGTCTATGCCAACACCCATCTCCCCCTGTGGATGAGGAAGAACCAGATTGTGCGGAACAGGGAGAGAGATGGGAGACAGGGAGATGAGGTATGGGCAGTGAAGGGACTAACCAAGGACTAGCCAGCATAATCATTGCCAAGGAGCCAGAGGTAGTGGAGAGGGAGAGCTGGGTTGTGATACCTAGGGGTGATGAGAATTTATTTAACTCGCCCCCACACACTAAGGTTTATTATTTATTTAACTATTTAACACACCCACACACACACACTAAGGCAATTAAAATGCCCCAAAACATTACAAATGAGTTAAGGTTGCACAGTGATGCCTAGTAGCCTTCCAGAATGTGGAGAGTAGCTAAACTTAAACCTCTGAAAATCAGAAAATATGAAATTAAGTACACACCATCCCCACCACACACCCTTAACTGCCCCTTTGTGACATTCTTTAGGGTGCAATCTAAACTGCTCTGTCCCCTTTTCTCTGCAAACCTGGGGTGCCTTTTACACTCCTTGGCTACTGAACAGCAAAGCCCTCCAGGCACTGTTCACTCACAGCCACCAGCAGGCAGTCACTCCCAGTGGAGTACATGAACGTTATGCCTAGCCATCCATGAATAGATACAAGGCAACACCCACATATCCTCAGTCCCAGCATTGCCTTCCAGAGGTGTGCGTCTTGCACCATTCAGTAGCCCACTGGACTATACAAGCTCAATAATTAGTCCATCATTCCAAATAAGGGTAATGAATATGCATCACCCTTATTGCTTCAAGTGGAAACTTCCCAAACTCTTCAATTCAAATACACTGGTTTAGATAAAACAACAAACAAGTTTATTAACTAAAGAAAGATAGATTTTAAGTGATTTACAAGTGATAAGGCTTCAAAGTCAGAATTGGTTACAAAAGAAATAAAAACATAAAACAGCAATATAATTTCTAAATTTTACCAAGGCTAATAGTTCTAAAAGTGAAATAGGTTGTCTCACCATCAGCTGCAATATATTTCACAGCCTGCTTCTTTTCCAGCCTGGGACCACTACTCTTAGGTCAGTATTTGTTGATATCATGGAAAGTGGAAAGGTGGCCAGAGGCCTTTCCCCTGCCCCATCTTATATTTTGACTGTTTGTACTGTAAAAGTCTTTGCTGGGTCATGGGGTCAGCAGTCCCAGTATCTACATGTCCTGAAAGCTGTCTTTCTGTCCTGTAAATACTTTGTTTATACCTTTCCCCCCTGCTGGTGAATGTCCAATTAAGTACAGTAACTCCTCACTTAAAGTCATCACGGTTAACCTTGTTTCATTGTTACATTGCTGATCAATTAGAGAACATGCTCGTTTAGAGTTGTGCAATGCTCCCTTCTAACATCGTTTTGCTGCCTCCTGCTTTGTCCACTGCTTGCAGGAAGAGCAGCCCATTGCAGCTAGCTGGTGGGGGCTTGGAACCAGGGTGGACTGTCAGCCCCCCCATCAGCTCCCCACTCCCCTAAGTTCCCTGTGCAGGCAGCCACTCAGCAGGCTACCAATTGCCGGCAGTTCCGCTGTCCCTCCCCCCACTGCCATGTGCTGCTCCTGCCCTCTGCCTTGGAGCTACTTCCAGAGCCTCCTGCTTGCTGTGCGAGGGGGGGGGAGGGGTGTTAATGTCAGGATGTCCCCCTCCCCCTGCTCCTGCACCCTGCTTACCACATCTTCCATAGAGCAGGGGGACATACGACAGGGCTCAGGAGGGAAGAAGCTTCCTGGCAGCAGCTGCGGTCTGAGCTTGCTGAGCTACTTAACAAGGCAGTGTATTTAAGAGTGGGGTCAGCATACTTAAAGGGGAAATGTGCATCTCTCACACACACACACAGTGTGTGTGTCTCTGTCTGCCATGCTGTCTCCCCTCCCTCCATTCGTGCTGCCTTGTAGAGTGTGAGGCTACATTAACAACGAGTTAACCCTTGAGGGCTCAGCCAATTGCTAGTTCATCATTTAGCAGTAAGGCATTCCCTGGGAAATATCCCACCCTCTGACTTCACTACCTCAACCAAGCTTCACAATCATTATCACTGTGTACCAGTATTAAATTGTTTGTTTAAAACTTATATTGTGTGTGTTTTTGTGTCTATGTAGTCTTTTGTCTAGTGAAAAAAATTTCCCTGGAACCTAACCCCCCCATTTACATTAATTCTTATGGGGAAACTGGATTCGCTTAACATCGTTCTGCTTAAAGTCGCATTTTTCAGGAACATAACTACAACATTAAGTGAGGAGTTACTGTAGGCAATGCCTCTTTAGCACCTTGCTGGCACGCAAGTGTGTCTTTGAGAAAATGGTCTGAGGGCACTACCCAGAACTACAGCATATTTCAGTGATACACATATAGCAATATCTCATAGCTCCATATACAATGTTGACACACACATTTTAACAGGACAGTGATGTTCAGTTAATTATGAGTTTTCAAATGATACCTCACAAGGCATACTTTATGCAAAACATATCGTAACCATATAAAATTGGTAAACATGGGGTACAGGCTGTCTTATGGGGTACAGGATATCACGTCCTCACTGAATGACACCCCAGCACACCAACACCACACACTAGCACTCTCCCCTTACAGATAATACAGGGCACTTTGGGAACAGAACACACAAGCACTGTAGAACCAAGTCTAACACCTTCTCTTTGATGAGGCAGAACTTGGGTTTAGGCATTGCAAACAAGAGCAGCCTACACTCAAATACTGAGCCATCTCCACACAACTCACCCCAGACTTGCTAACCATTACCACCCCTTCAACCATTCCCTGAGGATTCCTTCTGAGATATTGCCCTCTCTTACCTCTTACTATGCCCTGGAGATCACAGTCATGGATGCTACCAAGTTGCTGACAATCCCCATGACAAAACAACAATCTTGCACACCTCTACCGAAACAGACTGCAAAATTCAGTCTGAATGAGGTATATTTGATCCCTCGTGCACCTCTCCTCATATCATAGTCACAGCTCTGCCAAGCTGCTCCAACTAATCCCGCTGCCATTCAATACAGCTACATCTAACACAGCTGGAGTGCATGTAGGTGAACACTGCAATTCAAATCTCTGGAACACAGCACAAACAATGGCACATTCTTTTGCTCCTTCCTCATATCTAATTATAGATTCATGGATTTTAAAGCCAGAAGAGATCATTATATTATGTTGTCTGACCACCTATATCATACAGGCTATAGAATTTCAACTAGTTATGCCTGTATTGAGCCTAACAACATGTGTTTGACTAAGGTACATCTTCCAGAAAGGCATTCAGTCTTAATTTGAAGACATCAAGAGATGGATAATCCATCACTTCCCTTGGTAATTTGTTAATGTTTGCACCATCTTCACTTGACCATTCCTATTGGTATTAACAGCTGCACAGGGAACAGTTAAGGCTGTGTTGTAGAGAGGCATGTACTTTATAATCTCTGTATTTCCTGGTTTCCAAGGTTTACATTTGCGTTGCTAGAACTCTTCTTTTCCAACAGTGCAGTCCAAAACACTGCCTAACTCAAACACAATGTCAGAGTTTTCGGAGATTTAAGTTTAGCCACTCTCTACATTATGTAATGGCACAAGACATCACTGGGCAACCTTGAATTTGTGTTAACAAATTTTTTGGGAGCATTTAATATGGTTTTTAGCCAGTGCAGACACGTGATCTGCACGTCTGTCAGCTCCACATTAAAAGCTAATTGTAGAGAATATATACTTTTCATATGAAAGTTTTAGGACAGCTTGTGTCTAGTCCTGCACTGAAGCACAGAGGGTGGAGAGGACGCATCAAGGCATAAACGGACATATTCTATTTTCATCCCATTGTGCAAAGTGGTCAGGCACAAACGCTGTCTGTACACTCCCAGCATCCAAGAACCATCAGGCTGCAACACTGGAGAGCAATACTAGAAACCCCATAGGGGACAACTGCGGGTGGGGCAGAGCCAGGGCTCTACCATAGACACCAGAGTTTAGGTTGCACCTTAATTAAGGCATGCACACAGCACTGCCTCACCTCCTTTCTATGGGCTTAGCTTCACTACACAATTCAGCCAGGTTTACACACACAATGTTTGGTGACAATGCTAACCCTCATCCCCACTGACTAGTCACTATCGCAATAGCTAATTCAGTTACCTAAAATAGAATTTGAACATGATTAAATTTTTGAGTGAAGAGGTTGCTTAACCAGAGTATGGACTAAAGGCACAATTTAGCACTTAAGTCTCAATATCCCATTGTTATGAATTAAATACGTCCACTTGTAACAAGATCCTCCAGTGGCCACTCTATTAGCAGGTATTGAAATTCTGCCGGGAGCTGCCACTTAATTACTGCTGACTCAGAGGAGTAAGTGTGGCCCATTAGACTACATCCTGAATCAAGGAGACTGATAGAGCTGTCTACTGAAGGCGACTAACGTATATATTGCAATAATGCTGAGGATCTTATTAGGCTCAGAGGCCATTGATCTAGCCATTGCACAATCTATAAAACATATCCCTTGCCCTGAAGAGATTGCCCTAAATGGAGCTCTTATAAGGTGGGGGCATAACTAGTTGGAAAACCATTCCCAAAGAGTAGTTATCAGTCGTTCACAGTCAAGCTGGAAGGGCATATCAAGTGGGCTCCTGAATGGATCAGTCCTGGGTCAGGTTCTGTTCGATATCTTCATCAAAGATTTAGATAATGGCACGAGAGTACACTTATAAATTTGTGGACAATACCAAGCTGGGAGGGGTTGCAAGTGCTTTGGAGGGTAGGACAATAAGGACAAATGCAAAGTACTCCACTTAGGAAGGAACAATCAGTTGCACACATACAAAATAGGAAACGACTGCCTTGGAAGGAGTACTGCAGAAAGGGATCTGGGGGTCAGAGTGGATTACAAGCTCAGTACGAGTCGAGAGTGCAACACTGTTGTTAAAAAAAGAGAGAGAGAGCACGCGAGAGAGAGAATGAGCGAGTGCAAACAGCATTCTGAGGTGTATTAGAAGGAATGCTGTAAGCAAGACAAGAGAAGTAATTTGTCCACTCTACTCTGCACTGATTAGGAGTCAACTGGAGTATTGTGTCTAGTTCTGAGTGCCACATTTCATGAAAGATATAGATAAATTGGAAAAAGTCCAGAGAAGAGCAACAAAAATGATTAAAGGTCTAGAAAACATGACCTATGAGGGAAGATTGAAAAAATGGGATTTATTAAGTCTGGAGAAGAGAAGACTGAGGGGGGAGGGAATGATAACACTTTTCAAGTACATAAAAGGTTGTTACAAGGAGGAGGGAGAAAAACTGTTCTTAACCACTGAAGCGAGGGACTTAAACTGCAGCAAGGGCGGTTTAGGTTGGACATTAGGAAAGTCTTCCTAACTGTCAGGGTCATTGAGCACTGAAATAAATTGCCTAGGAGGTTGTGGAATCTCTGTCTTTGGAGATTTTTAAGAGCACGTTTGACAAACACCTGTCAGGGATGGTTTAAATACTACTTAGTCCTGCTTTGAATGCAGGGGAGTGGACTAGAAGACCTCTCAGTGTCCCTTCCAGTCCTACACTTGTACGATTCCATGATTACTATTTAAAATGACAAGTGACATATGATGGTGGGGAGAGGGATGCAAGCAAGTTTAACAACTTCATTTACTCCCCACACTCAACTACTGCAAATCAAGCACATGCCATACACTCCTCACTGTAGTCAATGTGTGTCAGCCAGTTTCTTATGGGTGTCAAATGAAAGGTTGGTCTCAAGGAAGGATTTAAAGGAAGAGCAAGATAGGGAGCACAGGCACCATATGGATTACTTCAGGGAGGGTGTCTCATATGTGAGGAAAAGCATGGAAGATTGTGTGAAGAGGCTGGCTGACTAATGGATTGACAAGACTAGCAGGTTGTTGCAGTAATTGACAAGAGTGGAAAAGTAGAAGGGACCGTGATGAGAAAGTTCAGGGAAGTGAAGACCACCAGCTTAAACCTGATGTAATGAAACAGGGGAGTTAGGGCAAGGTTCTTTTGAGCGATGATATAGTCAAAGCAATAGGCAAGGGAGACTGTGGAATTTGAATGGTTTAGAGTGGAATGATACTTGTGTCAAAGAAACTAGAGAAGGGATGGGAATAATCAAGATGGGAGATTTTGATGATGGTTTTGGCTATCTGGACAGAAAGAAAAAGGATAACTGTTAGACTGGTGGGGATGACAATGAGATCTAGTGGTCAGGAGATTCTGTTTCTATTCCTAGCTCTGCCACTGACCTATTGGGCAAGGCCAGTCCCTTAACATGTGTTTGTACAGGGCAGACTGTAATGGTACCCCCAATTTCAATTAGGTCCTCTAGACACTATTGTAATGAAAAACAAACAACAAGGAATATAACAGTGATGTCATCCGTGACAGAGAAGGTGAGTGGAATGAAGATGGTTTTGGAGGAAATCAGGAACTCAGTTTTGGCCAAGTTAAATGTACATTGGCAGTGAGGTATACAGGGCAGAATATCAGAGAGAGAGGCTGAAATGAGACAAAGGCATAAGGGCAGATCTGAGGGTCACCAATGTAAAGATGGTAGTTATAGCTACATGAATTGGTGAAAAAGGATGGAGGGGGTAAAAGACGAGGTAATGTGGGAATCACATGGAGACATGGATAGGGAAGGAAGAAGACCTACAAACATATGTTGAAGGAACAATGACAGGTAGTAGCTGAACCAGGAGATGGAGTCATGAAAGCCATAAGAGGAGAAGTTTTCAAGAAAGAGTGTGTGATTGACAGCATCAAAAATATTAGAGATCAAAGATCAAAAGAATGGAGAATAGGTCCTGATATTCATCCAGGAAAAGATAGTTGGTTACCTTTGTTGACCCCTGACCTGATCTTAGAGGGTATATAGCTTTGGGTAAAATATAATCTGTTAAGCATGCTTATAGAAATAATAATTGAAGTTATTGAAGCTATAACAAGAAGCAGCAGAACCAAAATACATGTAGTAAAGTAGGCTTGGCTACAGGTAATAAGCATTAGGCATTAAGTGTTTTGAGTGAGGCCCTGTAGAAGTTGGCAGTTGGTTTAAGCTAGCCTGAGTATTATGGGCTTGACTGAAGGTTTTAAAATTTGGCAATAGGTATCCTATGATATTTATATTATGTATTGCTCTACTAACAGATAAACCACAAACAGAGTAGCATCTTAAGGTCTTTTTGCAATAAGAGATAAGCGCACTGACATATCAAAGCTATTGGGAAAGGGACTGACATGAACAGTTGGGTTAACTGTCAGAAGTGTAATTATGGTCAACCAGAATACCACATACGGACAACTGGAACCCTAAAATTGGTCTCCTGGAATATCAAATATGAATAGAGGGTTGAGACTCAGTCATATGTGGTCATGGACATATATGGGTGAAATGAAAAAAGAGGTGGTCACACTCATCTCTAGTTGGGACTCAGAGCGTGACAAGGGGCAACCAGGTAGGAAGCCTTGCCCAGCACCTTCCTCTTGTGGTATGCTCCACTGACTCTTTCTTCCATCTTTGTTTTGGATGGTCTACATAAGGCTTTAAGTGTGTGCCATGTAAGATTGTAAGTATGAACAATGCAGGAAACCACTTGACTATACTTATTCTTATATATACTGATTTTTCTATTATTTCAATTATATTTATGTTAACTGAAGCTCAAAGTTTCTGTGTGTGCTTCACCAATTTCATTTTCTTAATTAACGCTAAGCAGTTGCCTGAATAAAGAACCTGTTCTTTGTGACAGGTGCACTTGGCATCCCAAATTAATCCCAGGCTACACCTTAGTGAGAGCAATTGCCATAGTTTGGAGAAGGTAGAAGACAGATTGGAGGGGATCCAAGACAGAGCTGGAGGAAAGAAACTTGAACTAGATCTCAACCACTTCCTCAAAAAAGCCTTTTGCTATATATTTTTTCCCTGCAGAGATGAACTTCACTGTAGCAGGAATTGCAATGTACACATGGCAATGCAATGAAAGCACTTAAATTCTACTGTTCCTGTATGTTAACACAGACTTTAAATATCAATTTACCATGCATCAGATCCTGCCATCCTTACTCAGGCAATATTCCTATTGAGGTCATAGGCTGTCAGCCCCTGGCTGCCTCTGTGGAAGAGTCAGAGGACATGCAAAAGTAGTTAAAGATGCTTCAGGGAAAACACACTTTTTTTCCAGCCATTTCCTGTGCATCAGCTGCTATTCTGGATCTGAGAGCATGCTGCTTAAAATCTGTCTGATGCCCCTCATTCACTGAAACTGACAAAAGGGGGGAAAGGTGGCTTCAAAGATGGAGGGGGCACCTCAGTTGTCCCTGCAGTTAGCTATAGTGAGGCACTGATTTTTCCCTGTCAATTTGATTCTTTTCAAACTGCACAGCGTGTTTGGGGTTAGGTGTTGGGGGAAGGGACAGCATATGGGCCACAAGCAATGCAATCTGTTCTTGTTAATACAGGATTTTTAGTCCTTACAACTAAGGAAGTTAGATAATGAATTTACCAAAACACTGGCAATTATTTCTCAAGAATGAGGGAGGTATCAGACTTGGAAATATTAGGGTGACCAGATAGCAACTGTGAAAAAACGGGACAGGAGGTGGGGAGTAATAGGCACCTATATAAGAAAAAGTCCCCAAAAATGGGACTGTCCCTATAAAAACAGGACATCTGGTCACCCTAGAAATAATCCAAAACTAGAGCTGGTCAAGCTATTCATTATGAATCTCTATTGAAAATATGACAGGTTTCAGAGTAACAGCCGTGTTAGTCTGTATTCGCAAAAAGAAAAGGAGAACTTGTGGCACCTTAGAGACTAACCAATTTATTTGAGCATGAGCTTTCGTGAGCTACAGCTCACTTCATCGGATGCATGCCGTGGAAACTGCAGCAGACTTTATTTATACACAGAGAATATGAAAAAATACCTCCTCCCACCCCACTGTCCTGCTGGTAATAGCTTATCTAAAGTGATCATCAGGTGGGCCATTTCCAGCACAAATCCAGGTTTTCTCACCCTCCACCCCCCCACACAAATTCACTCTCCTGCTGGTGATAGCCCATCCAAAGTGACAACTCTTTACACAATGTGCATGATAATAAAGTTGGGCCATTTCCTGCACAAATCCAGGTTCTCTCACCCCCTCACCCCCCTCCCAAAAACCACACACACAGACTCACTATCCTGCTGGTAATAGCTCATCCAAAGTGACCATTACATATTGAAAATATGTAGGTGAATGGTTCACATGTCTGCTAATGTATCAGTTTTTGTAAGTAAGTATTTACTTATGGCTAGATTGTAAATTTACATAGATACATTGTCCCAGGAGTATCCCAGAGATTGAATTGTGACTCCGTCAAAATTCCTCTTCTGTTTCCCCTCTTGTTCTGGGGGAACAGTAAGTGACCCTACCCCTTTTCAAGGAGCAGCTTGCTCTCTCCAGTGCCTCTGACCAGCCACTCTGGCTGGTAAGCAGAGGAAGCAAAGCCAGGGGGCTTCCCACCCTCTGAGCACTCACTCAGAAGGGAGCATCAGGTTAGCTGTCCTTGTCACTGCAAGACAAAAATCTGAGTAGAATTGAGCATGAGAGTAAAGGAGATTTTTACTTCCTTGTTACTTCCCTGCATAGCCTATTAAGGACTGAAAATCTAGCCCTAAATGATTCGGATAAAGAATTTTCACTTATTTGCACTGTTGTGTAGCTGTGTTGGTACCAGGATATTACAGAGACAAGGTGGGTGAGGTAATATCTTTTATTGGGCCAACTTCCGTCAATGAGAGAGACAAGCTTTTGAGCTACACAGGTCTGGATCACTCTGAATACCTTTTCCAGACCTGTGGGAGAGCTCTGTGTAGTTCACAAGCTTGTCTCTTTCATCAACAAAAGTTGGTCCAATAAAAGATATTACCACACTCACCTTATCTCTCTAATTTGGAGCGAATAGGTTGTTTGCAAACTGTTCGGTCTTCCTTGGTATTTTGTTTATTGCCTCTGTATTGTGTTTGTGCACTTGCTTTTGATCAGAGTTTGGTATATTTTTCCCCCGAATTTTCAAGCTTTCCTTGTGTTGGTTGGTGAATAATCTGCATCTGCTCCATTTATGCTCTGCATTTGGATGTGAATTTGTTCTCAATCTTTGCACGTCTATAGCTCTTGGTAACGTTTGCGGGAGCTCTCTGAGCATTGTCATTCAACTCCTGCATCTTTTGTCCCTATCACTAATCTCTCACCAATAAATTCATCTTTACAATTTGAGGCATGGGTCAGACATTTTGTGAAGTTTGGCAATATTCTGATAGATTGTTCCTACAGAATTTTGATACACTGTAGAAAAGATTCCTTTTATGTGATTTTTTATGGGTTAAAAATGCTTTTGGAGCACTTCTAGGACTTTACATGCAGTCTGCTGCTGACATATCTAGATGCGATTGGAGCATGCAGCAGCATTTGCCCATTACAGCAAGTACTGAGGTTTCTCTGCACAGCTGCTCAGGGCGGGGGAGAGAGATCAGACCCAACTGCAGGAAGCTCCCTGGTTGCTGCCAGCTCTGAAGGCTCCCAGTGGCTGTGCAGGGGAAAAGGAAGTCCTGTCCCTCCCCAGCCCTGGGGGGGGGGGGGGCGCTCTCCCAGCAGCACAGGGAAGATCAGAGCCACCTCCACTTCTTGGAATTTCCCCCAGATGCAGTAAGCTCTACAGCTACTCACTTCACAGCCCACCTCTGAAGGCAGCACAGAAGTGAGGATGTCAATTCCGCAACCCCCCCATATCATCTTTGTGACCCTCACAACCCCCTTTTGGGTTGGAACCCCCACCGTTACAACACCATGAAATTTCAGAAGTAAACATCTGAAAACATGAAACTGACCAATTTTAAAACCCTCTGGCCAAAAAATTGATCAAAATGGACTGTGAATTTGGGAAATGGCAGAAGCACCATAACTTGAGTAATTTTAAGCTGCTTTGGACAGATCACTCAAATATTGTATGAGTAGAGTGACTGAAAAGGTGATCAATGTCTTTTCTACCTCTAATCTGTATTATTCTACAGACTGAGAGATGTGAGGCAAGCCAGGCAAAGTAGTAAAACAAATAAGCTTTAGAGCATCTTCAGGCTAGATTCACAACTAGGTTTTGATATGCTTAACTGCCTCAACATTTGGTAGAAAAGCAAAAACAAAAATATTCCAGACACACATTGACAGGATTCTCTTCTTTATGGGCTAATGTATGTGCAATGACATTCTGAAGCCAATGAAACAAGATATAGATTACAGATGAAGCTGAAATCCTAGAATCACAAAAACCTATCTCTGATAAAAAGATAATGACCTAAAAGGATAAATGTCATTTTCCCCTCTCACTGAGGTGATAATCCTCCTCTTAAATCTCATTTAATTAACTGGAGGAACTTTTTGTTATGCATTTGCAGCTACTTATTACACAATAAAATATTTGATCTGACAGTGATATTTGGAAGCCTGTGGGTAACCCTGATAACTCCAGTTCAATCAAACTGACAAGAGTAGAAGTTGTGGAAAGTCTGATATCAGCATCAGTGGATAGACAAAACCTTTGGCTGTACCCAACAAATATAATGAAATGCTTTCCCAAAGCCATTCTTGTTAAAACAGACATTTTATTTAAAAAATATTTTTCCACTAGCAATATGCAAGGGAAACAAAAACAGCAAGCTACATTTTTGCTTAAAATAATCTCTCAAAGGTCACAGCTTCTGTTGATTCTTTTCATTTGTTACTTAGTGTTTCATGTGCCCAGTTAGAAGAAAATTAATAGCTGCAAGATGGCAGAATTTAGATACTGTTCACATGGCAGGATGTACTAGGATTTTACATTAATAGGAAGAATAGTGGAGACCATTCTCTGGGGCAAAAGTTTTGTGAATGTCTCAATACAATAGTAACGTTCACAAAGCTTGCAAAATGTCACTTTCCCAAAATTTAAATGACAGATGTTTTTGTACCAAAGTAGGATCATAGTTTGAATGAAAGCTGACACACTTGCTCTAAAACAGTTCTATTTACATGAGACATAGAAATTCTTCAGATCTTTGACCAAAATTTGGTCAAATCTCATTAAACTAATGTTCGAGAACCTCAAATTTCAAGATTTAATATTATAGTGGTTCTTTCACACAGCCTTAGAATTTTCACATGCCCTCGTTCAATCCAATAGCAGTAACAGCCTGTTTCGTTGACTTCCCAGACAAGCTACATTAAACTAGTTATGAAATGAATGGACACGGCACACTAACCAGAAGGATTACCAAACTCCTGCCTCTTTCCTCTATGAATATATTCACTCGGGTTTATTCCCTTAAAATTTAAATGGCAACATTATAGAAAGAGAGAGAAGACTGTTTATCTGAGGAGGGAAAAGTAATCAAAACTTAAGAGTGAACATCAAGGGAACTGTGTCTGTCTTCCTTTGTTCTGATGATATGACTTCTGATGTGTAGAAAGCTTTCCTTTCCACATCTCCATGTACTAGGTGGTCTCTTAAATGCACTTGGCTGATTAAAGAAAAGGGCACATTCTGAAGCCTCAAATACAAGCACTATATTAGAAAGTCAGCTATCCTCCATCCCTGACAGGCAAAACCACTGATGCAGAGGTCTCTAAATACTGCATGTTACCATTGTTCTGTTACTGTCTTTAAAAAAGATATGGGTGCAGAAGATAGTCTATATTTCATTAGTAGTCTTGAATATTATGAGACAGATACAGGAGGGATAAAGTCAAAAATAAACAAAAAAATAAAGGGTGAGAAAGTAAAGCATGCCTCGTCATCCAAACACATATGTACAGTATTGGCATATTATCACTGTTCATTTAGAAGTATTTACTGTACAATGCTGTAAAAAGCATTATCAACTCCCATGCGCCCTAAAGTGCTGGGCATATCATAAATATTTGCAGATCAAGTCTAATCTGTACAGCTGCCTTTTCACAAAGTTATGCATGTACTGAAGAGATCACTTTACTTGCAAGTTCACACTTTTTTTCTCCTTTTTTGACCCGTACACCTCCTGGGACCCTACTAGCTGACTGTTTCATGGACGCTCAGGAAACTTCCCATACTTTTGAATATTAATGCACATAAATTCTTTCTGGAAAAAGTTCTTATTCAAAAGAACTCTTAGAACTACCAAAATAATCTTAGCTCTGTACAATTGAGATAGCACTAAGTATGAGAATTGGAGAAGGTTAACAGAGGTCTTATCACAGGTGCTTTCACAATAGTAAAGGGACTTTGTTCCATAGGCTAACAAAAAATATACAGATAATGGCAAAACATTAGGAATGAGAACACATATGAAAACAAATAGAAAGGTAAAAATAAAGGATCCCACTTACACTTTTACTCCTGACATGTAGGGTACTGGTGTTCTTGTTCATGATGAGATTACTAAATCTGAAGAGTTCTATGGGTTTCAAAATTCCTGCCCATCCAACTGCCGGCTGATATACTGAAAGGAAATGAAAGGAACTATTAATTTATTCAGTTAATATTGAGGTTTATGCATTATTTTACAGCACCTACTACTGTGAAGTACATGGCACAATAAAAGAAAACTGCATCTATATCTGTATAGTCTAACAAAGTGGTTCTTTCAAGATGTAGCAAACCACAACCACCTGTCTATAAAGAAACATGTACATCCATTAAAACTGTACATTTTACAGTAAATAATAAGGGCATAGAAAGAGAAAGGTTTACAGCAGATTACAGATTTCTCAAGTTACTTATTGCCACCGAGATTTAATTTGATATGGATTATTTGTTTAAACATCATAAAGTTTGTTTGGTATCTTTAGGCAATATCTTTCAGAACAGCTTGAGTTTGGGAGAAATCTGCTAGATTATTTGCTAGTCAGACCAGCAGACACACTAAATCTAGAGGGAAAAAGTTGTGGGTTCTATTTTAAAAATTCTGGTGCCCAAAGATGCTTAAATTAGTACTTGTGTACTTTTATGGAGGCATCTAAATTTGCAAAATTGGTCTTCTTATTACTGTTATTTTATTAATAAGCACAGTCTCTAGCAAGTAATAATGAAGTGCCATCTAGTGCTTCAATAAGCAGTATCTGCACTTGATCAGCCTCTAGACAAGTGCTACATGTGCAGCAGTTGTAAAAGAAGATTAGAACAATTAAAGGGAAATATGTATGTCCCAAAATGAGGTATGTGGGAGCTTTATCATCTCACTCTGACTGTGTTCAGTGCACTAATACTCACATTTCCAGCGGAAAGATTCTACCCTTTGTCGATGCAGGTGATAGAATTGTCATTGGGTGGGGGTTGCTAGTGGTGAGGAAATCAAAAAATGCATGCACAGGTCTGGGTTCACACAAGGGATGTCCAAGTTGAGGCCCTACTAAAACCCCAAACCATTTTTGAGGACTTCCTGAATATTTATCAGCAGAAATAACTAAGACTGGCACTACTCATTTATACATTCATATAAGCTTCACACACACAGGTGTTTGCAGTTCTAAACCCATGCATGCTTGTCTTAAGAAAATTATAATTCACATGTAATTATGAATGTTGGTGTATCAACAAAAGCCTAAGTCTCTGCACATATCAAGTAGGTGCCAATACGTGTTTTGTGAAAACGTAATATTTGGTGACTTTATAGGTACATTGGTACTTTATAGCCTGTTAATATTTGGTGACTTTATAGGTACATTGGTACTTTATAGCCTGTAACATCATCAAATGCCTCATCCATAGAAAAGTTTCTTTCTTAACATTATGTTTTCTATTTAGTATAGCTAAAGGAGGAAAAAACTTCATTACATAATCAATTCTAATTGTGTTTTCTTAGTCCACGAGTAGGGGGAAATATATTTAAACAGTTAGGTAGGTGCGTGATATATGTAGACTATATACACACTGACAGAAAAGAACAACTAGGAGTATTCAAAAGATTAAATTGCTGTTTTTCAGTTCTGAATCAGCATGCCAGCTCTTATACTGTAGCTACACTTTTAAATGGGGATCCATTATTTGTTTCAGCAGCAAAGAGATTTGTGGCCTAAAACAGATGCATGTTCAAACATGCAGATATCCCAAAGTCTATGTACCTAATCCACAGGTAGAATGGATATTTTAACGTGTGCTCTGACAGTTACTCAAACAGTTTTGTTGTTGAATGGTCATTATTTAGCATTCTATATAATATGTAAGGGAAGTTCTTCCACCTTATTAACAAGGAACTGAAATTTTCAGCCTCGGAATAATATCATTATGTGACCCAGCCCAGACCCCCAGCTATTGGTGTCTGAGCAATCCTGCACCACGTATAGCATGTTACACATTTTGCAGTCATTACATGCGTGACAGAGAATAAAAATGTGAGACACTTCAATGCCATGGTATGGTATGCAGATGGAAAAACATATAGTGTCTGGCCTCACACACAATGGAGGGATTTGTTTTAACAAAGATACCTGGACTTACTTTGTTATACAGAAAAGAACTCAGTAGTCACAGTAGTTACTGGCAGACAGGCTAGCAAAGGTATAGTTAAGTCTTATTCTAAGTCCTGCTATGCCTCCTTTGAGCATGTAAAACAATGTAAAGCATGCAAGGTCTCTGTCAGGAGTAAGGTTTCAGAGGAGCAGCTGTGTTAGTCTGTATCCGCAAAAAGAACAGGAGGACTTGTGGCACCGTAGAGACTAACCAATTTATTAGAGCATGAGCTTTCGTGGGCTACAGCCCACTTCATCAGATGCACAGAATGGAACATATAAGATGATCTATATATACACACACACATACAGAGAAGGTGGAAGTTGCCATACAAACTGTAAAAGGCTAATTAGTTAAGATGAGCTATTATCAGCAGGAGGAAAAAAAAGACTTTTGTAGTGATAATCAAGATGGCCCATTTAGACAGTTGACAAGAAGGTGAGAGGATAATTAACTTAAGGAAATAGATTCAATATGTGTAATGACCCAGCCACTCCCAGTCTCTATTCAAACCCAAGTTAATGGTATCTAGTTTGCATATTAATTCAAGCTCAGCAGTTTCTCGTTGGAGTCTGTTTTTGAAGCTTTTCTGTTGCAAAATTAAAAGGAGTACTTGTGGCACCTTAGAGACTAACCAATTTATTTGAGCATAAGCTTTCGTGAGCTCACGAAAGCTTATGCTCAAATAAATTGGTTAGTCTCTAAGGTGCCACAAGTACTCCTTTTAATTTTGCGAATACAGACTAACACGGCTGTTACTCTGAAACCTGTTGCAAAATTGC
The DNA here is from genome assembly GCF_965140295.1 of Lepidochelys olivacea. Taxonomy (NCBI): domain Eukaryota; kingdom Metazoa; phylum Chordata; order Testudines; family Cheloniidae; genus Lepidochelys; species Lepidochelys olivacea. The sequence continues at coordinate 38,821,358 of NC_140415.1, forward strand.
CACCCTTAAATCTTTCACTGAGTGGCCAGAGACATTGAAGTGTTCTCCTACCAGTTTTTGAATGTTATGATTCCTGATGTCAGATTTGTGTCCATTTATTCTTTTGCGTAGAGACTGTCCAGTTTGGCCAGTGGCAACTGCTCATTACTTCTGATGCCCTAATGAGTCAGCTAGGCTGCCTGATGGACCACCCTGCCCGACTGGCTGAGGAAGCCAGCAGGCCATTTCTTAAACCGAACAGCAGCAGCTTACTGGCTGTTCAATGCACATGCACATGGCCATGGACTCTCTGCCTCCCTGTGCTTGTCTCTCCAAGCCCTGCTCCAGCCCAGATACTGCCCTGCACCCGGCCATGTTCTCATCCTGTTCTAGCCTTCCTCCTACCTCAGGACCAGCCCGGCTGCTGCCTTCCCTTACTCTTGGTAATCCAGTTCCAATTTTTTTTAAAGTATATCAAAAGCAGGAAGCCTGCTAAACAACCAGTGGGGCCACTGGACAATCGAGGTGCTAAAGGAGTACTCAAGGAAGATAAGGCCATTGCGGAGAAACTAAATGAATTCTTTGCATCGGTCTTCACAGCTGAGGATATGAGGGAGATTCCCAAACCTGAGCCATTCTTTTTAGATGACAGATCTGAGGAACTGTCCCAGATTAAGGCATCATTAGAGGAGGTTTTGGAACAAATTGATAAATTAAATAGCAATAAGTCATCAGGACCAGATGGTATTCACCCAAGAGTTCTGAAGGAACTGAGATGTGAAATTGCAGAACTACTAACTGTAGTCTGTAACCTATCATTTAAATCAGCTTCTGTACCAGATGACTGGAGGAGAGCTAATGTGACACCAATTTTTAAAAAGGGCTCCAGAGGTGATCCTGGCAATCACAGGCCTGTAAACCTGACTTCAGTACTGGGCAAACTGGTTGAAACTATAATAAAGAACAATATTATCAGACATATAGATGAACATAATTTATTGAGGAATAGTCAACGTGGTTTTAGTAAAAGGAAATCATGCCTCACCAATCTACTAGAATTTTTTGAGGGGTCAATAAGCATTTGGACCAAGGGGATCCAGTGGATATAGTGTACTTAGATTTTCAGAAAGCCTTTGACCAGGTCCCTCACCAAAGGCTCTTACGCAAAGTAAGCTGCCATAGGATAAGAAGGAAGGTGCTCTCCTGGATTGGTAACTGGTTAAAACAAAGGATAGGTATAAACGGTCCATTTTCAGAATGGAGAGAGGTAAACAGTGGTGTCCCCCAGGGATCTGTTCTGGGACTAGTCATATTTAACATATTCACAAATGATCTGGAAAAAGGGGTAAACAGTGAGGTGCCAAAATTTGCAGATGACACAAAATTACTAAAGATAGTTAAGACTCAGGCAGTCTGCGAAAAGCTACAAAACAGGGTGACTGGGCAACAAAATGGCAGATGAAATTCAGTGTTGATAAATGCAAAGTAATGCACACTGGAAAGCATAATCCCAACTATACATATGAAATGATGGGGTCTAAATTAGCTGTTACCACTCAAGAAAGAGATCTTGGAGTCATTGTGGATAGTTCTCTGAAAAAATCCACTGTGCAGCGGCAGTCAAAAAAGCGAACAGAATGCTGGGAATAATTAAGAAAGGGATAGATAATATGACACAAAATATCATGTTGCCTCTATATAAATCCATGGTACGCCCACATCTTGAATACTGCGCGCAGATGTGGTCACCCCGTCTCAAAAAAGGTATACTGGAATTGGAAAAGGTTCAGAAAAGAGCAACAAAAATGATTAGGGGTATGGAACGGTTTCCGTATGTGGAGAGCTTAATAAGACTGGGACTTTTTAGCTTGGAAAAGAGATGGCTAAGGGGAGATATGCTAGAGGTCTATAAAATCATGACTGGTGTAGAGAAAGTAGATAAGGAAGCGTAGTTTACTATGACTCATAACACAAGAACTAGGGGTCACCAAATGAAATTAATAGGCAGCAGGTTTAAAACAAATAAAAAGAAATATTTCTTCACACAATGCACAGTCAACCTGTGGAACTCCTTGCCAGAGTATGTTGTGAAGGCCAAGACCATAACAGAGTTCAAAAAAGAACTAGATAAATTCATGGAGGAATGGTCCATCAATGGCTATTAGCCAGGATAGGCAGGAATGGTGTCCCTAGCCTCTGATTGCCAGAAGCTGGGAATGAGCAACAAGGGATGGATCACTTGATGATTACCTGTTCTGTTCAGTCCCTCTGGGGCACCTGGCACTGGCCACTGTTGGAAGACAGGATACTGGGCTAGATGGACCTTTGGTCTGACCCAGTAGGGCCATTCTTATGTTCTCTCATTCCTGATTCCAACTCTGCCTCAGCCCTTGGCTCTGGCATTCAGACTCTGACCACTCGACCTGGCTGCCTATGACCTGGTCCACTGATAGTTTCCATTCAAGATATCATGAACAAGAGGTCACACATGTGTTCAAAAGGAAGGAGAAAGTCCCCTTAGAGTACGCAAGGGGGACCTGGCTCAGACTACCATATACTTTAACAGCAAATACAGGGATAACCTCCTCTTCAAGCAACAGTAGTGTTGTCAGCTCTACAGTTTCAATTATAGCAGTCACTTTCTAAGGGCCTCTTGGGATGGAGAAGAGGCTGAAATACATAATGTTACAACAACCTCAATATATTAGTATTTTAGATATTCACATTACCTTTATTAACTCAGGTTACAAAAGCCAGGATTTTGCCAAAACTTTATCACCTTGCTAATTGTCACTATAGTCCATAAAGACACCGGAGTGAAAAAAAATCTGCCCCCAAATTCCAGCTTTGCACAGCACTAACATAGCGAATATCATATATGTAACCTTTAATTGCCATTGCCAAATATGCAGTCCCCATTACCAACATTTATGTTTTTAAATAAAATAAACTTGCTGATAAGTTCTCAAAAAGAACAGGAGTACTTGTGGCACCTTAGAGACTAACACATTTATTTGAGCAAAAGCTTTCATGAGCTACAGCTCACTTCATCGGATGCATCCATGAAGTGAGCTGTAGCTCACGCAGGCTTATGCTCAAATAAATTTGTTAGTCTCTAAGGTGCCAAAAGTACTCCTGTTCTTTTTGCGAATACAGACTAACACGTCTGCTACTCTGAAACCTGATAAGTTCTCTGAGCTTCTCTCCACCCCTTAAGCAAAAATTGTTTTGAAGAAAAAGTAAACAAAACAGTTTAACTTCAAACCTCGTATTTAAAATCCTATTTGCAGAACACATGGGGGCAGGGAGAACGAGGAGAGGACAAGAGGGAAGAAAGAATGGACAATTTAGAACCAAAACCTGGATTCATTACTAAGACAAAAGCCTCTGGCTTAAGTAAATGATTTGTCTGATTGATTTGGTTGAGTGAAAACAGTAAGGACTTCAGGAGTTGGCCATCACCATGCTACCCCTTACTTTAAAATGTAACCAAAACATTTAACAAAGAAATAGCAAAAGATAAAAGCTATCCACGTTACCACTTTACAGGGACAAGTCTGAACTATCCTGTTTCTTAAAGTCTCAGCAAATCACCTATTTTCTTAGGGAAGGAGCCTTAATAACCATTACTGAGAATGATTTTTCCATTTGAAAATATTACATCATGACACAGCAAAGAAAAGAAAACAGGTGATTGATTTTTTTTTTACCCGAAGGTTTGTTGGCAATTCTTACTTGACTGTTTCAAACCGTTTCCATCTGCACTGTTGATCCAATCAGTCAATATATGTCATCGCACTCATTATTATTTAGCCTTTAAACAATGAAAGTAGGTTATATAATGCAAATGCTTCTACTCAGCTGGTGTGTCAATTACAAGGTACTTCTGTTTGCTGAGCAGCTTCTGGGGCTAGGCGTGATGAAATTAAACTATTTTGCTTTTCGTATTCTATTTCTAACTGAATGTTTTAGCCACTATTTCAAGATGTTTCTCTGCAGCTGGGAGGTCAGTGACTGAACAAACAGCAGATCCAGACAGAAAGCAGAAAACTCATTCATGATAGGAAAAAGCAGTTCTTAGAGATGGGAACACTAAAGGGCTATTGGGGGAAAGGAGAGAGGTACTTGAAGGGGGGGAAATGGAAAGACACTGAAAACACAGCTGAGCTGACTGATTTTACCAGAGGCTTTTAAAAATAAAGAAATTAATAAAAGTAGCCCCTGTAGAGTGTGGAATTCACAGATCAGTGTTAGATAAAAATGTATAGAGAGGGATACATGTTTATACACAATATATGAAAAAAAATTATAAAAAGACTAGAGCTGAGCAGAATAATTCTCATCATGCATGCAGTTTGATTAATTTAGCCTCTTTCTGCTTGAGCTGTATGTATGAGCAATTCCCTTACATTCTATTTGTTATTCAAAATCTTTCAACAAAAATTGTGAAGGTTGGGGAGGAGGGTCTCAATTTTCTTTGAGAAACAAGGTCGTGAACAAATTTCCGAATATTTCTTATTTGTATATCAGTAAGGCCCAGTTGCCCTATTGTACACAGCACCTATGTGAATACAATAGCAAAGACAATGCCTGCCTTGAAGAGTTTGCAAAATGTTACACCTACAAAAGGTGAAAATTATCTTATTCCGCAAGTAGCCCCACTAAGGGCAACAGGATTACCTGGAGAGTAAGGTACTACTCTGCATAAGTAATGATAGCACAATCTAGTAAAGTATATTAAAGTAACTTTGCTATTTGAGCTGCACAGGTTAGTTGTGATTGGCTAGTTAAGTTGAATGATATAGTTTCAGTTCCTAACTGAACGCGTGTATAAGTGCTTCTGGCAAAAATACTTGTGCAGGATGTGAAAGCAAAGTTTGGTTTCTATGGTTTCTGCCAGTTAGTAATTTGCTTTCTGCAAACTTTCGTACCACTTAAAACCCAATCATTTGAATGTGCAGGCATAAGAGATGCACAAACTTGATTAAAATGAATCCATTCCAAAATTCAAATCAATGTTCCTGGAAAAATGTTTGTGGAAAGAGATGCCTTTGGCTTCCTTCTATTTTAATAAGTCACACACACTAATCTCTAATCTATACCACAGCCTGTAAGCAGGTAAAAAATATGGTTGCTCTCTTACCTCAGGTCTTCCATCCCAATAGAGGAGCACATACATTGAGAGACCCAAGACTTACAAAACTAGATTTTAGAACACTTGTTTCTCCCTCCATTTTTAGTTCCACCACAACATGCCCTTTTCCAGCCCTAACAATCAAACCTAGGCAGAGAATATCAAATGGTGGAGAAGGGGTATCAGGTGTGTGAAGCCCAGAGAACTGAGTTATGATTGATACTATCTGTTTAGTGCCAAAAGCAAATCCCAACCACTGTTGTAGCTTGGCCCTCTAGAGACCCTACACTGCTGAAAGAGCTACAGTCCTTGAACCACCTCATCTCTGTGCCTGTTGTTCTTGGAACTAAACAAGGTAAATACACAAAATATTACTTTAAACAAATAAATTGGGTCTATGGCTGATTTCTATGGTGTCCAAAATATTCGTAGCTGAGGTTCTCATTTCTGTAGATCAATCCAAAAAAACAAAACAAAATCCACTGAAAAATTTAAACACATGCATAAGTCCATGAAAAACAAGAATAAATTCCTTGATCTCAGCCACTCAGGTTAGATCCCAGGACAATTAACTGCCAAATCCTGAAGTAGTTTTCCAGTTGCTGAGTGAACATTCTATGGTTCTGGAACTAATTTGCAACAAACATGAGACAGTCCATAAAACAGATAAAGTATCCAGTATTTGCAGATGGACACTGGTTGCTGAGTCATTCATTAGGATCACCCTGCAAGTTTTCTGAAAAACTTAATGTTAGTTAAGTTAATATTTCCATCAGTTCTGTACTGCATTGATATAGACTGAAATGCAGCTGCACAGTTGTCTGCTCAATTGTCGCTGTATTTTGCCAACAGCCCCATATTCTCACTTTAAAAAAAAACAATTTGACATAAGTAACATCTCTTTCAGAAACCAAACAGGAATTAGTCAGGCCATCAAGGTGATCGGCATTCCCATATATAATGGTTGGAGTTGTTCACATCAGGTACCAGAACTATTGCACTTGGTTAAAACTTAAGATGATTTCACTATCCAGAGCCAATCTAATTCTTAGAAACTTAAAAATACTAATTATATATTGTTTTACTTACACACATGCACGCAATGTGTTTGGGGGGTGGGAAGATGGTAGCAACATTTTTGTTACCAAGCCAAAGCCTGAAATTAGCTGCTATTGGATCTGAGCCCTATTTATCCAATTACCCATCAAAGTTTGGGTCCTGTTTTGGCCACCCTCTATTTTAAACAATGATAAGCAAAAATGTACATTTATCCTTTAGAAAGCTCTTGGTCGGTTTGTTTTGCCAAACTAAAACCAGGTCCCTTATATTCAACTCCCCATCACCAATCAACATCGTCAGCATTTGGGTGAGATTGAAAGTTCAGAGTGGTCTAGTTGTGCCCCATATCTACTTTTGACCAGTTCAGGTCAATGAGCTGGACAAAAACCCTTCCAATTAATTTTGAAAAGGTACAAAGTGAACACACACAGCATCTTAAGGCATTAGTGATCTGTTAAGTTATTCTGTATCTATCACCTATCATTAGAGACCAGACATGGTTCTGAAAAGGTGTTTCCAGATTTTAATCTCAAAGACAGGCAAAGTACTGTCCCTCTGCAATAAATGATGAAGGGAGACAAATATGATTCACTTTCTCACCATGGCAGACATGAGTCATTCAGTGACCCAAATCGGTTTGACAGGTTTCAATGTTAGCTTTTTTTTAATCTCAGCTGTAGATGCTGTTTAGGGACATTGACTTTACAAACCTATCAGGACAGTGTACAGAAAAAAGAAAAAATGAACAAAAGAGCAAAGGAGCTGCAATGAATCTATTAGCCTACACTAATAAAATATAAAAAAAGCAATAATCTGTGTGGCCGAGCATCTGCAACTGAGTTGTGAAGGAAAGGATGGTTCCAAAACACAAATGTGTTTAGGTCTATATTTTCATATTCTGCTCATCCCTTCTATGTTCACCCACACAATAGGGTTTTTAGGACTGAATTGCACAAATTCGTATGAATGAGTAGCAAAGAATAAGTCACTATGGACAGATTGTGGACTGAAAATTGAGAAGATCTACCCATAAAACAAGTCACATTAATAAATACTTGGACACACAGGGCCAAATTCAGTCTTGGTGTAACTCCACTGTCCCTTTACCTCCTTTTATGGAAAAGGACTGACTGATCAAGGAATTTATAACATCCTGTAGTATTATCTCTTCTACTAGAGTATGCAGCATATTGTTAAAAATAAACTATAAATATTTTCTTTGCACCTCTATATTTTCTCAGTGAAAACAGATTACAACTTAAGAAAGAGAGAAATGCAAGTAGGGATCAGCAACAAATTACTACTTACTGTTGTAGACAAAATCCAGTAACAGGAAGCTTAGACTGACACTTGAATGGGCTCAGCACAAAACTCAGGCTTATCAGTCTGTATGCTCCAACTCCATTGACCTAACTCCATTGACTCAGATAGTAACAGTGGGCTCGAGCCAAAAGTGTTCTAATATCAAACACACAAGCAAACATACAAAAATAATGGCGAGGTACAGAGGTTTAATTGGCAATAGTTTAGGAATTCCTCATTACTTGCAAGTGGCAAAACCAAGAGTGAGTAACAGCACCCTGCCTGTGCCAAACAAATGTTAATATATCTTTATGGAACACCAAATGATCGTGGATTTTATCCATCATAGAATCGTAGGACTGGAAGGGACCTAGAGAGGTCTTCTAGTCCATTCTCCTGCACTCATGCCAGGACTAAGTATTATCAAGATCTTCCCTGACAGGTGTTTGTCTAACCTGCTCTTAAAAATCTCTAATGATGGAGATTCCACAACCTCCCTGGGCAATTTATTCCAATGCTTAACCACCCTGACAGTTAGAAAGTTTTTCCTAATGTCCAACAAACTACCCTTGCTGCAATTTAAGCCTATTGCTTCTTTTCCTAGCCTCAGAGGTTAAGAAAAACATTTTTTCTCACTTCTCCTTGTAACAACCTTTTATGTACTTGAAAACTGTTATGTCCCACCCTCAGTCTTCTCTTCTCCAGACTCAGCAAACCCATTTTTTTCCATCTTCCCTCACAGGTCATGTTTTCTAGACCTTTAATCATTTTTGTTACTCTTCTCAGGACCTTCTCCAATTTGTCCACATTTCCTGAAATGTGGCACCCAGAACTGGATACAATACTCCTAAGACCTATTCAGCATGGAGTAGAGTGAAAGAATTACCTCTTGTGTCTTGCTTACAACACGCTTGCTAATATGTCCCAGAATGATGTTTTCTTTCTTTTTCTTTTTGCAACTATGTTACACTGTTGATTCATATTTAGCTTGTGATCTACTATGACCCCCCAGATACCTTTCCCCAGTACTCCCTCCTTGGAAGTCATTTCCCATTTTATGTGTGTGCAACTGGTTGTTTCTTCTTAAGTGGAGTCTTTGCATTCATCCTTATTGAATTTTATCCAGTTTCTCCAGTTTGTCCAGATCATATTGAATTTTAATCCTATCCTCAAAGCACTTGCAACCCCTCCCAGCTTGGTATCTCTTTATAAGTATACTCTCTATGCCATTATCCAAATCATGATGAAGATATTGAACAGAACCAGACCCAGAACTGATCCCTATAGGACACCACTTGATATGCCCTTTCAGTTTGACTGTGAAACACTGATAAATACTCTCTGGGAACGGTTTTCCAACCAGTTATGCGCCCACCTTATAATAGTGCCATCTAAATAGTATTTCCTGTGCCATATAGTTGAAAGAAAAACTCTCAGAGAAGTGTTCTACAATGTTTTCCATATTCATCCACCTACAAAGTCAGGGTTCTGGCTTACCGTGGGAGCCAAAAGTACAGAACTCCGAGTTAGAGAAACATTTACTAAAAGTTTAAATACCTCTGAAAATTGTCTAAAATAACTTTTCAATACACTAACTCCTCCAGATTTTGCAGTGAGATATTTAAAGGCCTCGGGGCCTCAAGGAAGCATTGAATTCTTTTTGGTAATTTCCCTTTTCTATGGGGAAATACTATCACTTATTGCTTTATAGGAATGCAGAGATCTAAGGGTGAGTTCCTGGCATCACTGGAGACAATGGGATTTCTACCCTTGATTTCAGTGGTGCCATGATTTATATATCTGTATCTAAATAAGTCTATGCACACATGAACGCACATATGCACACACCAAATATTAAAAATAAATGAAAAAACAAAAATGTTATTTTCAAAAGAAAAGTTCTCAGTATTATCAGCTTTTTAGAGAAAATATTCATAGAAGTATTAAAGCATAGACCTAGCTATCAGCTAGCATCTACAGCCCTGGTCTTAACTGCTCTTGTTGCTGTGCTGTGTATCTCACATTTTGATTGGAAATATAATTCACCTAGACGCAGTGGGATATAGGAAGGGAATACTGGCCATTTTTATGCATTTGGCCTCACACTTAAATACACTTGATAAGAATATGCTAGCTGTGACAACTCTTCAGGAAACTGATCTCAGCCTACATTTTACAGCAGGTTTCCTGCTTTTAAGAATTCTTTGAAAGGTCATAACACCATCACACCATTGGAGAAAGTTAAGAGACCATTATAAAAGGATGCTTTCTGTTCATATAAGATTTGGATTAAAATTATTGTAACAGTTTGAAAAGTTATATTAGTTATATTAAAAAGTTTGGGAGAGTCACAAATCTTCCTGTTGCAGAATGGCCATCCTATTCTGCTTAACTGGGCAAGGATAGGAAGTTGTCACAGGCTAGTTTGGGGTAGATTTGGGGGCCTGATCATGCTCCCCTTGAAGTCAAAGGCAATACACCTAGTTGCCTTCAGTGGAAGTTTCAGAGTAGCAGCCGTGTCAGTCTGTATCCGCAAAAAGAAAAGGAGTACTTGTGGCAACTTATAGGCTAACAAATTTATTTGAGCATAAGCTTTCGTGATCTACAGCTCACTTAATCGGATGCAGTGGAAGTTTGAGCAGGCCCATCTACTGCTTATTTTACAATTACCACACATGCAGGGATAAGTGCATAGCACCTTTGTCAGTGCTAAAACTTCACAGGTAGAGTGTGAAGGAAATATGCAAAGCCAGATTTAAAAGTGGCAGGAAGAGGTTGGTGGAATGAGAGGCAGGAAAGAAGTGGGGAAGTTATTTGCTTTCATTGTATGCATATATTTCAACCTTAATATTTGCTTTTTAAGCACATTTTATATTTAGACACACAAAATTGCTATTTTGTAAGAAAAATTAGTTTTAGGAAATTTAAATATATTTATTGGTTGTTGTGATAGACCAGCCACTCCTGGAGTCCCCTCCTGTGCCAGGCCACAGCACAGTTGGTGTGCCCACCTCAGTTTCCCCTGTCAGGTAATCCAAAGACTCTATGCCAGGCTCCCTTTACAGAAAAATGGGCCCCCAGGAAAGGTATTAATTACAAAACATAATGCAAGTAGTCTGTGACAAAAGTCCTAAAACATAGTCCATATCATCCTCTGTGCGTGTTGTCCTTCCTTAAAACCCTATTCTCCTCTCTCCCCCCCGAGCCTCTCTGCTGGAAGTACATCCTCGCCATGCTCCATTGTCGTCCACTACACCTAGCTCTCCTCCCCGCCAGGTCATCTTTTCTTCCTCTGCCAGGACAGGCCCCTCAGCCCATCCAGTTAGAGTTCATCCCCTCTCTTCCAAGTAGGAAACCCCACCACCTCTCTGCTTGGAGCTCATCCTCACCAAGAGAGCATCCCTCACTCCCCATGGCCCTCACACTGTTCCCCTATGTCCAACAGTGGACACGTCAGCAGTGAGCCCCTCCACTGCCCTCCTGCCTTCAGCCCCAGATTGTATAGATCAGCTAGAAATCCCTCTTCCTGCTCTCCATCCATCAGTCTTCTTCCAGGAAACACCTTCTGGTTTTATGCAGTGTTGTTGTAGCCATGTTGGTCCCAGGCTATTGGAGAGAAGTTTTCACACAGAAGTTGAAGAAGAATATTGGAACAAAGTGATCATCAGCACAGCCAGAGGTGAAAGTAAGCTGGTCTGGTACAGTACGGCATATCGGCAAGAGCCGGTACACAGCCGACCATACTGGCAGGGGGCAGCTTCCCCAGGCCAGCAATATAAAGGGCCCAGGGCTCCCAGAGCCCTGTCCTTTTACATCATCGCCGGAGCCCCAGAATAGCAGTGGTGGCCCAAGGCTCCGGCGGTGATTTCAAGGGGCCAGGGCTCCTGGCTGCCACTACTGCAGCGGAGCCCCGGTCCCTTTTAACCACTGCCTGAGCCCCGGCTCCTGACTGCCGCTACAGCTACCAGTACCATGGGGCTCCAGCCGTGATTTAAAGGGCCCAGGGCTCCCAGCCGCCACTACAGCAGCTGCCTTTATATCTCGATGTAAAGGGCCCGGGGATTTAAAGGCCCTGTCTCTTCTGGTTGAGGCCCTGCCCCCTTCTGATTGAGGCCCCGCCCCCCGTGCTCAGGACTCCGGCATACCGGTAAATCCTTTAAGTAACTTTCACCCCTGATCACAGCCTCAGTCCATTCAATGCAGAACACCAAGCAGTCAGGTCCTGGCCTAAATATGGGCCAGTTGGTCTAGCAAGATGATCACAATATGTACTTGGGAGGCAGACCCTGTTGTACTTGCTATCTCACAGTCTCCATGCTATCATCAGCATAGTCCATCTTGTCTCGCGTCACCCTGCAATATGACCAGGCCGTTGTAATTTCCTTTCTTCTTAATCTTTATGTTGTTTCCTTCCTTAGGTTGTTCAGGGAAGTTGTCACCTGGAGGGATTGAAAACCTGCCCATGTGCACACATCTTGCTTTTTTGCCAGTTCATTATAACCCTATCTGTTCAAACACTTTTAAACACACACTATATGCTGGTAGAATTTTACAGTTTACAAAAGGCTCACTTGTCATTGTAATTTAAAAATCATGTCTGCAGCTATAGATTTTTAAATTATGTGATTAAATTCAAAATCCAATTAAACTTGTGCTATAACATCCCCTTTATAAAAATTCTTCTAACTTCTACAATTTATCAGTAATTAATTCATGTGTTCTGTTCTAACAACCTCCACCTATTCCCCATCTCCACACACAGTATTGTATTGTGTCTTTTCGGTATGACTTCACATGTCCATTTTTCTGTCTGTGTTGGTGTACTGATTTTCTATTTCTTTATTTGTAATTTCTATTGTTAGCACTCTTCATGCACCATGCTCCCACCATTTTCCTCTCTTATTCTTTACCTCTGTTTGTATCTATTGCTGAATTTCTTTTCTAGTTTTTTTATGAATCAGGTTTTTTTTCTTCTTCTTCAAATTTAATCCAATGGATCAGACTCTGCTTTAAATTAAACTATAGCAAATCCACAATAATTCCACAGAGCAACTCCAAAGATATATTGGTGTAGCTGAGCTCAGAATTTGGCTCGTAGGATCAAAATGTATAATACACTGTATATAAACTATTATTTAGAGAATGCAATACAATGAAAGATTTGCAATTCCCAGACTTGCTGTGCAACAGTTTGAGAATGCTTTTTGTGGATATGAATTTTTTTATTCAGCTGAGAGAATGCTTTTAATGCAGCAAATGCAGAAATTTGTATACATCTTCAAGGAAAACCTCTATAAGTACCGTAATTTTCTATGTCATATTTGGATACAATTCTGTCACAATAAGAGAAGAATAACATCAAAGCTGTGAAATCCATGAACAAAATGGAGAGAACCTTCTCAGATAAAGATTTTACTTTTTTTATTTTAATAATGATGTGTGCAGCTAGAAAATATTATATGCGAGGCAGGTTCTTTAAAGTGTTTGCTCCAGAGAAATCTCCTGATTTATATTCCTGTCACATGCTGATGACAGTCAAGGTCAAATTGCTCATGCCTAGTTTGAGGAATCTAAAGGCAAAAATACTACACTAAGAAGGATCCGGGTTTTCAGAGAATAAGATATCTAGTGTACAGGATAATATTTATTTAAATTCTAACAATCTATTTTTTTTAAATTAAGATTACAGTCTTAAAATTACTTCAAGTGACTGAAATTGTTCAAAACAGAAACACGCTGTTTGGAATGGAATAGTTATTTCATGAGATGAAATGGAAGAAAGTTTAAGAAGTTGAAGCTTTTATCTCTTTCCTTTTGTCAAACTTTATTTGAAAATAGTATGATGTGAAAATCAGTGAGCTTTCCCTTTAAGATTCCCAAAGCAAACATACCACGTTTTAACTAAGATGGTACGCTGTGATTGTACAAAGAATTTAATTCACTCCTAACATGTTTATAACATTTTTTTTTTTTTTTGCAGGGGGATGAGGGGAAATTAAGCAATTTTACGAACAAAAAAAAAAAGAAAAGAAAAAAGAAAAAAAAAGAGGGATTGATAAATTGAAAATAAAAGTATGTCATCTTTTCACAGTTTAATTAAAGTAGGTTTTCATTAACTCACAGTTTCAAGGCACATTACAATGATTTGGGAGCAAAGTCCCTCAACCTAAAGAAACACAAAAGAAAACTATATTTGGAAAAAAATAATTCATCTTCATCTCTGGTTGTCATTTGAGATTCCTTCCTTCTCATATATCAAACTAGGCAACAGCTTTCACAGATGGTGATAGGATGGGACTCCTGAGGTTTATCAACGTCTTATTTTTTCTAAGCTACACTGTCAGAGATATAGATTCTTTTTAGTTCATAACAAGTCCCATGCTAAGTCTCTGATCTCTGGTCCAGAAAAGACATCTGGTGTATCAATGCAGTTCAAAAAAAATTCTGTAAAGTCTCGAGGTCCACATACCACCTTTTCTTTTCTACCCTCCTCCTCCTCTTCCCCTCCCCCGACAGTGAATAGAGGGAGCAACTGAAATTTAGACTAAGGACCCAGTTCTGCAGTAGTCCTTAGGCAGTCAAAAATCCTACTGATTTCTTCAGAGTTTTGCCTGATTCATAGAATCATAGAAGATTAGGGTTGGAAGAGATCTTATCTAGTCCAACCCCCTGCTCAAAGCAGGGCCAACAACAACTACATCATCCCAGCTAGGGCTTTGTCAAGCCGGGCCTTAAAAACCTCTAAGGATGGAGATTCCACCACCTCCCTAGGTAACCCATTCCAGTATTTCACCACCATCCTAGTGAAATAGTGTTTCCTAATATCCAACCTAGACCTCCTCCATTGCTCCTTGTTCTGTCATCTGCCTCTACTCAGAACAGCCGAGCTTCATCCTCTTTGGAATCCCCCTTCAGGTAGCTGAAGGCTGTTATCAAATCCCCCAGGGAAGAGTTTCAAGAGAAGAAAATATTCCTTGGGGGAAATGAGAATAAAATCAGGGAAGTCACAGACTCCTCCCCTAAATCAAAGCAAAAAGCTTCAAGGTGTAAATTGGTTTACAAAAACCCAAAGATCATCATCAAATTGCATATAATGCCAAAGCATGAAAAGATTTCAAGGCACATATTGCAAAAGCAATGGCATTAGTCCACGTGTCCTCCCACAACATTGTACCCAACTAGATAAAATATTCTTTGCCTCCTAACCTGAATTGTTATATAGTGCAGTTGTGCAAAATAGCCATTACATTCAACTGCAGAGTTTTATTAAGTGTTCATGATCCACTGAGAAAAAAAGAATGAAACAAATTATTAGCTAATAATTTGGCATTATCAGATATTTTACTCTCCACTTCCACATATTTTTCAACTGCACACAAAGTCATTGTATTGTCTGGCCATGAATTGGCAAACACAAAGGGAAACAACATTGAAAATATTTATTTGATCTTTCCGAAATGTGTTTTTGTACATAGTTGAGAGGGATGCCATGAGATTAATCTCTCATCATAGGTTCTCTGTTATGAATATTAAATACCATAGAACATAAAAGTACAGGCTATGTTTTAGCACTACAATGTCCCAGGCTATTTCTTTCAATTAGCTGATCTGTCGCATAAAAAAAAAAGAAAAACACAGACAACCAGCAAGTAGAAGTCAGTATAATACTAGCATTTGAATTCTAGATTTCTGATTCTAACTATCAGAGCAATGCCATCTGTGTATAACCTGAGGTTAAGGTTAAAGTGAAGTGTATATTTTGAACATTAAAGATCTACATCCGCCTGTGTTTCTGTGTTGCAGTATTGGATACAGCCATTCCGGGGTTGAAACTTGATTCTTCAAAACTGGATAGGAAATCAAATTAGAACAAATTTGCACAAATTCTTGTGTTTCCCACTTCAGGTCAAGCTAGGAATACAGAACACTATTATAGTAGACTCTTAAAAGGGAAGATTAAAAAACCCTACGTTTTTAACCACAAGCATGGGAAAAGCTCCCTTGCCAAAAAAAAAAAAAAATCATAAAGCCGTGATCTTATCCTCTTAAGTCTCTCCTAAAATCAACTTCTGCCATGATGCCTACCTATCACTACCATCTGGCATAGACTAGGCAACTGGTGAGCTGAGACATCTTTTCTGAAACTCTATTAATTTTATGTGCTAGAGGTAATAACTTCATCCTCCCTACAACCCTCCCCCCCGTATTTGCTTGTTTTGTCTACTGGCACGTGGAGTACTGGCTAGCACAACAAAGCACTGATCTTTGACTGGGACATCATAACAAATAATAGAATCAGAAAGTGCTATGCAGGTGAGAAAATATGAAACGTGATCATCTTAATATTAAATCATTCCAAAGTTCAGCTCAAGCTTTGGACAAAGAGTCATACCAGTTTATATTGTTACTTAAGCCAATTTGTATATAACATGCTAAATTGTCCAAAGGTTTGTAACAGAAAGCAGAAAAAAAAAGATCTAAACACCTTCTTCTGAAAGGCAAAGAATTTGACTGCCTGAGTGCACTGTTACAGATATTCCAACTATTTCTGTTCATTACCAGAAGCTAATGCTGAATCCGATCACATTTTCTGAATTCTGTAGTAACAATATTTTCTGACAGTTCAATGTGCAAAAACATATCTGAGGAATCTCACTGTTCTTCTAGGTCAGTGGTTTTCAACCTGTGGTCTGCAGACCATGTCTAAAGGGTCCACAAAAGGTTGTTGTTACCATAGAACAGTGGTTTTCAACTGAGGGGCCGCAGATTATGTCTAAAATTTCCAAAGGGGTCTGCACCTCCATTTGAAATTTTTTAGGCATCTGCAAATGAAGAGGTTGAAAACCACTGTTCTAGGTCTTCACACCTGTATGTATATATATTTGCATGTGCACAAATACATTATACACACCTATGCCATGTATAATACTTATTCACAGTAAGAGATCAATTATGAAATGCCAGAAAAAGTGTCCATACTCTATTAGAAATGCAACTAACAGCTGTAAGGTGATTTCAGACCAGAAACCAATGATACTTAAATCCAAAGGGGCTTTAAATCACAGTGCAAGAAATACACATTATGATGAGAGAGCAGCTGGTGCCATATAATTCAGAATAAAGCCTGTTCTCAAATAAATTGCATGAGAGAAATAGATCTGTGGTCATAACCCATTGCAGGGTAATTACTTGGTTAAATGTAAAAGGCTGGCTCCTACAAGTTTCCTTTCTAGTCTGAGACTCCAACACCAATCATGTACAACAGAACAGTTTTTGTAAATGTTTGTGAGGAGAAATACAAACCCATAAACAATATTCTATTTAATCGCTGAGAGTAAAAACTGCATAATAGTCCCATTCCCAGGCCTTGTCCATTTCCAGGTAATAAATTCACTGTAATTAATCATTGTTCAAATATACAGGTGAGAAGAATGAATACAACCAAAAGTGTAGTTCAAAAGTAGGGGGGAGTGTCATGAAGTAGTCAGTAGGGCTAGCTGAAAAATAATTACACACACACACACACACACACACACACACACCTCTTTCCATTTAGTCAACAACCTATTTCTATCAAAAAACATTTTGTTAGGAAACATTCAACCAGCTCTCCTAAAAAGCAAACTAAGTGCAGAATCGTTACAGCTATGGAGAAGCAGCAGCTGGTTTAGCCAGCAGTAACTTCCAGACAGATTTGCTGCTTGGAAACGTGCAAGAGGATCATGCTGAGAAGACCATTACTGCGTCTTCTGATCTGTATTCTACCTTCAAGGGGAACAGAATAAAAACATGAACCTCAGAGTTAATGCAGCCAAACCATGTACAAAAGCTCATGGCACAATAGCCTTGACATTACCAGAGTATGTAGAATGAATGCTTACTCGAGGTGCCCAGATCTACAGATGATCTCATGGGTAACACTCATCTGTCCTCACGGAATCCATTTACTTCCTTTTTGGTACGGTCTTTGGCTATGCGCCCTCTTCATCCAGTGTTTTTGGTACATGGACTCATCTCTTCTATCTCATGTCTTGCATGGTTAGAACAGTGGAGGACTGACAGGCAGAGCCACTGCTCAGATTAATTACTGGTTACTCTTTGTGAGAGAGTGGGAAGGCTCACAATTAAAAAAAAAGAGGCTTTTCCTGATATAAATTGTAAAGCAGAGATGTTCTCTGCTGTTGCCAATGTTTTCCTGGCTTGCTCCAAGGAGTACACAAAATTTGATCACAATCACCACAAAGTGAATTTAGTTGGCCTCTGTTAACCCAGATGACAACATATGGCTCAGCCACTCAACGAACAAGAATAAAATCATGTGACCAACTGAACAGCCCAAACGAGAAGAGTGCAAAAAATTTTCTTAAAAAACCTGTTGTAGTCTAGCTGACAAAAAAATTCATTTGGAATTCCATAAAAATTGCAAAACTTCATAAAGCTGTGCTAATTTTGTAATTTTATTGTAAACTTAAATATAGAAAAGCAACAGAAGTGTTGCTATCAATATTTTATGCAGCTCCACTGACAGTCGTAGGTGACTTCGAATTCAGTTAAAAAAATTAAAACCTGTTGATTCTATGGATTCATTTATGCATATAGAAAACAAACCAAGCAAACATTTTCTATACAAAAGTACAGATTTAAAGCTTCCTCTTAAGAGATTTCTCTTTTGATGGACTAGTCCTGTAGTCATTTTCAGTATTGTATTTTGATCAAAATAATTGCATTCAGCAGCCTTATACATATAATTTTAAATAACAGTCTAACTCACACAGAAGGAAAGAGAGAAAAAAAGAAATCAATCTTTATTGAGCAAGCTTAAATCCCCTTTAGATGCAAGACACAATGAAAGCTATTTAGGACAAAGTATATAATAAGGGGGGGGGGGAAATCTATAAATTCTCATGAGCCACCAGTGGAACAGGATGAACTTGAGGTTTTGGTAAGTAATTACAGCGGGTAGATGCTATAGTTAATGTTGCAAAAGAGTTTTCAGAGTGTAGTAGCTTTCTGAAAAAAGAATTCCCATTCAAGGCTGAAATTATCTGGGCTTACTTTCTTTGCCCAGTGCTGTTCCCCATCTCCTAACCCAGAAATTGAACAAATTTGATTTAGGTTTGATTTAGAACCTTGAACAAATTCCTGTAAGTCAGTTATTAGTAGATGTTAGGAAATAGATCAAATTGATTGGGGGCAGAAGGGTGGAAAGACAGTGGTTGAAATAGTTTCGAGAATGCAGGACTGGTGGAGGGAAGCTGAAAAGAAAATTACAGAAAGATACATAAAGGTAAGAGAAAAATGGAGACTAGCAGGAGCAAAAGAAAAGGAATAAAATGATGTGGTCATGTGACAGTGAGGAAAAATCACAGAAAGTTTTTTTTCTTTTAATACTGAAAAAGGAATTTTAAATACTAAAACCAGTATTATCCCTTAATATACTCAAAAAGAAAAGGAGTACTTGTGGCATCTTAGAGACTAACCAATTGTAAGCAGTGTCAGGATGAGCTCCACCCTGACATCTGGTGGTGAGGTGTGGCAAGTTGTGGAAAAGAACTTCAGGGGCCGATCTCATTTGCATAGGCACACCCACCATGCCTAGAATGAGACCATAGCTGCCCAAATGGTCACTTTGGCTGCTGTGGGACCCCCAGTGTCTCTGTTATTGGGGCAGGAAGAATAAATTGTTATTACCCTGATTATGGGAACTGTGCTTGGAACTGTACGTGGCCTTTTGTTATGATGGAGGGATTCACCATCATCTAAGTAGCACTCGCTAGGCAAGGGTCATGGGTTCCAAAACTGTGTGAATGGAGAGAGGCTGGGGACAAGTATTAATACTTGGTGGCATGGGCCCCTTGGTGAGGGCCTTACATGCTGATTGCACTTCCTCCTCTCTCCACTGTGGAATATCAGAGCTAATTTTGATTTCATTAGAAGTCTAGTTATAGGCTGCTGAGCTCACTTTGGGCTGACAGTGCACCAGCACTGGGGCTCCCCTACTATAAGCTGAATTCACCTAAGAGCTGAAATCACTGAGTGTTGTGTTAAGTAGTGGGGGAGCCTGAAGATATATTGTGGAGCAGTTTGCGGGACGGCTGGTGAAGCAGTTCGACGCGGAGCAGTGTGTGGATGGCAGGAGCTGCTTGTTGGCCGTGGAGCTGAGTGAAGGAGTTCGTGGGGCGGCTGGCGGAGCGGAGCGCAGCTGAGCGAAGGAGTTCGTGGGGCGGCTGGTGGAGCGGAGCGCAGCTGAGCGAAGGAGCTCGTGGGGCGGCTGGTGGAGCGGAGTGCAGCTGCGCGAAGGAGTTTTGTGGGGCGGCTGGCGGAGCGCCGCTATGGAGCTATGGGGCGGTCAGCTTCAGATCACGTAAGGTGCCTCTTACCCCCGTCCCATTTCCACCCAGGTTGGGAGGTAAAGCTCCGCCAATAAACTTTCGAACTCTGGGGCTGCCCTGACCAGGGACAGAGACTTTTGGGGCATTGGACTTTTGGGACTTTGGGTGATTTGGGGTTGCTGGACTCAAGAACCAAAGGGAAAAGGGCATGCCTCAATTTGCCTGGGGTGGGGTTGTTTTTGCTCATGGGTTGTGTTATGAATCCTATTGGTGGTGTTTCCCCAACATAATGCCACATTGTTTCTCTCTGTTATTAAAAGACTTTTGCTACACTCAGACTATGTGCTTGTGAGAGGGGAAGTATTGCCTCTTGGAGGCGCCCAGCGGGGGTGGTATATATTTGTCCCAGGTCACTGGGTGGGGGCTCGAGCCGGTTTGCATTGTGTTATTGGAATGGAACCCCTAGATATTGAACCCGGCCCTTGTTGCTGCCAACTCTGACGGGCAGAAGGGTTACACAATTTATTTGAGCATAAGCTATTAGCTCACGAAAGCTTATGCTCAAATAAATTGGTTAGTCTCTAAGGTGCCACAAATACTCCTTTTCTTTTTGCGGATACAGACTGACACGGCTGCTACTCTGAAACCTGTTAATATACTCAGACTCCCTTTTCTTCATTGTAGAGCTTCTGCCTCAAGTCTTTCCCAGCACCCTCCGACCTGGCTTCCTGGTCAGCTGATGAGACACCAAATCCTATGATTATTACATTTTTTTAAAGTGCTAACTGCTGCTTTTGGAACTTGAGCATGCATACGGATACCCCACACGAGGAAACTCAAGAACGTTAGAAACACCTTCCCTTGTACCAACATACTCATGTTGCCCACTCCATAGTGAACGAGCAGTGAACAAACAACTTCTTGCCCCATCTCAGCCGCAAGAGTAAAGCAGTGAAAGATGACTGTGTTGGGCTGTGATTAAACCAGCCTATAATATAACTGGCAGTCAGACATCTGACTAATCTAAGCCCAGGATTGAAAGAAACCACAGACTTTCCTGCCAGCAAGGTGAAATGACTTACTAGTGCCTTATCTTGGAAGATCTTTGCCAGGGTTTGCAGCAGGAAAGGAATTAGTGGAAATGAATACAGATCTGGAGATCAGTGAGAATGGCCACTGCAGTTATAACTAGAGCTAGTTACAAAAGATTCGTGAAAAATTTTCAATTTTTTTCAAATCTGACAGGGTTCAAACTTTTTTCCTCAAAAAACTTCTATTGAAAGCTTTATTAAAACATTGAATCAGCTCTCTACATTTTGTATTTATCCAAAATAACATTGATAACCATTTTGATAATGGTTTACTTTCTTAAGATAAAAAGTTACAAAAGAAGAAGAGGGGGAAAAGAAAAACATACACAAACATCACAAGAAAATTCAAAAATATTCAAGTTTTTCATGAATATTCTCATTTTCAAATTAACAATTTTCAACAGAATGTGCTTGTTTGAAACTTTTCAAGCAGCTGCAGCAGGAATTTTTGTATTCTTTCTGGTGGTGACTAATCTGTTTGAACCCCTCTTGTTTGAGCATCTTTAAAACTACTTTTTCTCAGACTGCACTTTTATGAACATTCCCTTCAAGATAGGCAAGTTATACATAGTAAAAAGATTTTTTTCCCCCATACGTCTCTGTCCTAACCAGCTCAATTCAGAGCATAACAGCAGGTATGGACAGAAGGCAATAGGGATGTGTGGAAACATGATTTGTGTAGAATTTTAAACCCATTCCAAAGTACTGTGTGAAAATTTCCCAGCAGAATCAAACCTCTGGAGGATCTATGCAACAACATCCTTTTAGAGGAACTGCAGATGCTTCATGGAAAACAAAAAGCTACTCAAAAAACAGTTCTGCTTAAATGTTCTGTCTCACACTCCCTTTGTTCTTCATCACAAAGAGCATTTATGCTTGAAATCAGGATCTTTGTTTCCTGAGAGTTTATCTGCTCCCACAGGTTCTTCTCCCTCCCCCAACCCCAGAACAATCTAGCACAGCATCATTAGTTGATATGGAAAAACAGTGATGTCACAAGCAAAGGATTATGACTGAGTGCACATGAAAAATTAGCAGCAGAAACAGAAACAAACGATTGTGTTTTCAAGACTATTGTCATTTTGTAAAGGAGAGCAAGTGATTTGATTAACTGAAGATACTGGATGCATTACATAAACAAAATGCATTTCTGAACAATGCTTTTGCAGAGTTTTCCTTGAGCTGCTAAGTGCCACTTCAGGGTTACCTAATTCTGTGCTGAAATGATAGCTCAGCAGCGCCGCCTGGTGATCTAAGCATACACCTGCCTGCTGGGATCTCCTTAGGTTTAATCTTAGCTCTGACAGACTCCCAATAATGGCCTTGGACAATTCACTTAACATTTGTCCACTCTTCAGGGTCCCTAGCTGTAAACTTACTTCCTCCCTTGGTTTGATTTGTTTTTGGTCCGTGGGGTGAAGGGGGGTGAGGGGAGACACGACAACTAACATGCTGTAACACTCTGAAAATGTATAGCATGAGTGCTACTTACTGTTACAGCTACCCAGCTAGCATCTTTCTCCACAGTCTAGAAATAAGTAGTGAGTGCAACCAAAAGAAGATAGGAGCTGTGAAACTGGAAAGATATTTTACTTCCCCACAGCTCAGGAGGAAAACAAATTACTTCATTGGTTATGTATTCAGAGCAAGATATGACATGACCTGAATGGAGAGCAGAAGATTTTCAGAGACTGGGTACCTAAAACTAGTTTTGTGCACTTGTTAAAGCACTCTGAGATATTTAGACATATCTTCAATTAATATCTCAAAAGCCTGGCACAGCCACTCAGTCTCGTCTTAACAAAGAGAGATAATTAGATCATCCAACCTCTGGTCCAACTGTTTGGCACTTTGGCCTCGTCCACATAAACTGTGGCACCAGTTTAACTAAAGGAGTAAATTTAAACCAAATTAGACAAAGAGGGTCAAACTGCATGGACCCTTATTTCAGTTTCATCAGGGTTTAATTTGGTTTACCTTAAATTGATTAGGGACAGGTTTAACCTAAATCAAAATAAGCCACTCAAACCAAAATAAGTGTGTTGACACAGGTTGCATCAGTTCAGCTGAACTGTTTCAATTAAACTTGTACAAATGTGTATGTAGATAAGACCCTAACCTCTCACCCTTTATAACACCCACCAACCAACCCAGATTCCAACCCAGAATGGCTTTTCCAAGGCGAAGCCCAAACAAAATGTAGATCCCTTGTTGCCATGATGAGGCTGTGACACCAAACAAACATTCCACAATACATACTAGAGGGGGAAAGAGTGGAAATTATGAGGAGGAAGGAAGGATCCCAGACCATGGGGAAAGGTGTGTCTCAGGGAAACTTACTAAAGTGATGGGTTTTCCCTTCATAGTTTTGGCTAAGGTACCAAAGTTTGCATGTTTATACAAACTGAGCCTTGTTAGGACTGACCATCACTAACTTTAAACTGCTATTATGGTCAGAAATTGCAACATCTTCCTCAAGGTATCTGCTTACAGAAGGTGACCTTTGCTAATGCTATTCATTTTGTTTATGAAAATAGTCTGATTGACTTCAGAGTAACAGTCGTGTTAGACTGTATTCGCAAAAAGAAAAGGAGTACTTGTGGCACCTTAGAGACTAACCAATTTATTTGAGCATAAGCTTTCGTGAACTACAGCTCACTTTGTCGGATGCTCATGCTTATGCTCAAATAAACTGGTTAGTCTCTAAGGTGCCACAAGTACTCCTTTTCTGATTGACTTCAATATTACTAAGAATTCCATGTTTGGGCCCTTTGTGTGTTTAGTGTTATGGACAATTATTTCACTGACAAAATAATATTTTACTACTTTACTTTACAGTTGAGCAAAGAATGAGTTAGATTTTATTCCGGTTCATGGATCATCAAAATAATTGTTTACTAAGTTTCATCTGCAAAGTCTTTGCTCCTGTTGAAGAGACACAACCAGAAGAAGCCAGCTTGACTTTCATATCCCTGGTTATTTGCAATGATTACAAGCAGAAAAACTCCTCTCCCCTCCTCCCCCACTTTATGATAAAACTACATAAAATTGGTCTGGAAATAACTGGAAAATAAACAAGGAGTTTTATGACAGTAACATTATAAATGTTACTTTTCAGAGCAGAATCATCATCTGAGTCACTTACTTTCTTGTGGACTTTCTGGGAGCTAAGATACCACAAGAAATATTTTGGAAAAAGAAAGTAGGACTGCAGAAAGCATATGGTGAGACAACTTTGTCTTGACTCTGTGACACTGAGCCAACAAGGGTTAAACAATCAGCAGGCTAAGTTAACCAAAATCAAACATTAAGAACATATTAGGGAAGTATTAAAATGATAAACAGGGTCATTTCTTGTAGATAGTTATCAAAGCCATGTAAATAAACTAAATCCTTTGAAATGTCAGAGAATCAGAAGTAAATACCAGTTGTATTTGTCTGTTCACTTATATCTGTTAAGGGTTTAATAATGTGATCTAAATAGCGTGTAGATGCTAAATTTCTGTTTCTGTCTGTAATATTTCATTACTATGTTCTATTGATTCAGAGACCAAAAGGGAATATTAGCAATTAGATGAAACATGTGGTGTAATAATAGAATTGTTTTTTATTTCTCTTTGAAGTTTGTAGTAAACTACCTATGAACTACTAGAATAGTTAACTACCTTATGCTAATGAATGCATTTAATTACTGGTGTGTGCCTAGGAAGTTTACTTCAAAACAATAATGTATACTAGCTATTCTTCATCCAAGGAATGTCTGCTCTGTTATCTGCTGTCAAGAGGCTAACGTACCCTGCCAGAGATCTATAAAAGAACTTTGGGACCTGATCCTGTTCATCTCAGATCTGCTTGAACTTTGTCAGGGGAAGTTTAAGTCACAAAACTGAGGTCTCCAGCTCCATTCTGGATTACCCTACAATTTCTCATGGAAGCATTTAAACAGACTCTGTACATGGACTGCCTATTGGACTATAACCAATGTAATTGATTCTGGAAGGACTTTTTACAAATCACACCATCTCTGCTATGAAACTGACCTAAGAACTTTATTCCTATCTGTATGTATAATGATATTTTAACCATCATGACTCTCTTTTCTTTTTAATAAATCTTAGATTAGTTAATAAGAATTGGGTGTAAGTGTGTATTTGGGTGAGATCTGAAATATTCATCGACCTGGTGGGTAATGTGTCCGATCTCTTGGGATCAGTAAAACTTTATATATAGTGAATAAGATTTTCAGTAATCCTCACCATATTTGACTTGGCTGTCTGGGTGAAAGCCCAGGGCAGGATTGCTTTGGGAGAACTCTATTTTTGGGTTCTAGGTAACCAGTAAGGTATTGTAGAAGCTGTTTTGTTGCTGGCTTGGTGAATCTAAGTGTTAGAATAAGCCACCAGTTTGGGGATCATCTGCCCCATTCTTTGCAGTTTTCCCTGACTGAGCAATCACAGTGCGGTCCCTCCAGTGACCACGGACACAGCATCTAATATAGTTTGTTAGTTAGACACTAGCAAGCGCTTTATCTTATTTCTCTGTAACCATTTCTGGCTTAAGCCTCATTACTTGTATTCACTTAAAATCTCTCTATAGTTAATAAACTTGTTTCATCTAATCCAGTGTGTTTAAATTGGGTAACTATTTAAAATAATAAGATGGCATATTATTCCCTTAAAGGAATAATTCATAGATTCATAGCTATTAAGGTCAGAATGGACTATTATGATCATCCAGTCTGACCTCCTGCACAATGCAGGCCACCAAATCTCACCCACCCACTCCTGCAATAAACCTCTCACCTATGTCTGAGCTACTGAAGTCCTCAAATCATGGTTTAAGGACTTCAAGGGGCAGAGAATCCTGTAGCAAGTGACCCGTGCCCTATGCTGCAGAGGAAGGTGAAAAACCCCCAGGGCCTCTGCCAATCTGCCCTGGAGGAAAGTTCCTTCCCGATCCCAAATATGGCGATCAGCTGAACCCTGAGCATGTGGGCAAGATTCACCAGCCAGATACCCAGGAAATAATTCTCAATAGTAACTCAGATCCCACCCCATCTAACATTCCATCACAGGCCATTGGGCCTATTTACCATGAATAGTTAAAGATTGCCATCATTATCCCATCATATCTTCTCCTCCATAAACTTATCGAGTTTAATTTTGAAGCCAGATAAGTCTTTTGCCCCCCACTTCTTCCCTTGGAAGACTGCTCCAGAACCTCACTCCTCTGATGGTTAGAAACCTTCATCTAATTTCAAGTCTAAACTTCCCAATGGCCAGTTTATGTCCATTTGTTCTTGTGTCCACATTGATACTGAGCTTATATAATTCCTCTCCCGCACTGGTATTTATCTCTCTGATATATTTATAGAGAGCAATCATATCTCCCCTCAGCCTTCTTTTGGTTTGGCTAAACAAGCCAGGCTCTTTGAGTATCCTTTCATAAGACGGGTTTTCCATTCCTCAGATCATCCAAGTAGTCCTTCTCTGTACCTGTTCCAGTTTGAATTCATCCTTCTTAAACATGGGAGACCAGAACTGCACCCAGTATTCCAGATGAGGTGTCACCAGTGCCTTGTATAACGGTACATACCCCTCCTTATCTCTACTGGAAATACTTCGCCTGATGCATCCCAAGACTGCATTAGCTTTTTTCACAGCCATATCACATTGGCAGCTCATAGTCATCCTGTGGTCAACCAATAGTCCAAGGCCCTTCTCCTCCTCCGTTACTTCTAATTGATGCGTCCCCAGCTTATAACCAAAATTCTTGTTATTAATCCCTAAATACATGACCTTGCACTTCTCACTATTAAATTTCATCCTATTACTATTACTCCAGTTTACAAGGTCATCCAGATCCTCCTGTATGATATCCCGGTCCTTCTCTAAATTGGCAATACCTCCCAGCTTTGTATCATCCGCAAACTTTATTAGCACATTCCCACTTTTTGTGCCAAGGTCAGTAATAAAAAGATTAAATAAGATTGGTCCCAAAACCGATCCCTGAGGAACTCCAGTGGTAACCTCCCTCCAGCCTGACAGTTCACCTATCAGTATGACCCGCTGTAGTCTCCCCTTTAACCAATTCTTTATCCACCTTTCAATTTTCTTATTGATCCCCATCTTTTCCAATTTAGCTAAAAATTACCCATGTGGCACCGTATGAAACGCCTTACTGAAATCGAGGTAAATTAGATCCACTGCGTTTCCTTTGTCTAAAAAATCTGTTACTTTCTCAAAGAAGGAGATCAGGTTGGTTTGACAAGATCTACCTTTTGTAAAACCATGTTGTATTTTGTCCCATTTACCATTGACCTCAATGTCCTTAACTACTTTCTCCTTCAAAATTTTTTCCAAGACCTTGCATACTACAGATGTCTAACTAACAGGCCTGTAGTTACCCGGATCACTTTTTTTCCCTTTCTTAAAAATAGGAACTATGTTAGCAATTCTCCAATCATATGGTACATATGAGTTTACAGATTCATTAAAAATTCTTGCTAATGGGCTTGGAATTTCATGTGCCAATTCCTTTAATATTCTTGGATGAAGATTATCTGGGCCCTCTGATTTAGTCCCATTAAGCTGTTCGAGTTTCGCTTCTACCTCAGATATGGTAATATCTACCTCCATATCCTCATTCCCATTTGTCATGCCACCATTGTCCCTAAGATCCTCATTAGCCTCATTAAAGACTGAAGCAAAGTATTTGTTTAGATCAGGGGTCAGCAACCTTTCAGAAGTGGTGTGCCGAGTCTTCATTTATTCACTTAAATTTAAGGTTTCGCGCACCAGTAACACATTTTAAGGTTTTTTTTAGAAGGTCTCTCTCTATAAGTCTATAGATTATGTAACTAAACTATTGTCATATGTGAAGTAAACAAGGTTTTCAAAATGTTAAAGAAGCTTCATTTAAAATCAAATTAAAATGCTGATCTTACGCCACCAGCCCACTCAGCCTGCTGCCAGCCTGGGGTTCTGTTCCCCTAGGCTGGCAGCAGGCTGAGCGGGGCCTGAGGCCGGGACCCTGGCTGGCAAGGGGCCAGCAGCCAGAACCCCAGAACGGCAGCGAGCTGAGTGGGGCTGGCGGCTGGGACCCCTGACTGGCAGTTGGCTGAGCAGCTCAGCCCGCTGCCACTCTGCGGTTCAGTCCGCCGGCTCCTGCCAGCCAGGGTTCCGGCTCCCGGCCCCACTCAGCCCGCTGCTGATCTGGGATCCCGGCCCTGCCCACATAGAGTGGGTACCTACCTTCTCCCTGGTTCTAGCCCATTCTCTTCCTCTCTCTCTGCACTGAGCTGAGAGTGGGAGTGCACTGAGCACAGGGCTGGGGGTGAAGGAGCAGGATGGGGGTTGGGGTGCAGGGTCTGGCCAGGAGCTAGAATGAGGGAGGGGGCTCAGGGATGGGGCAAGAGGTTTGGGTGTGGAGTGCTTACCTGAGCAGCTCCCATTTGGTGCGAGGGGTGCAGGTGGGAATGTGAGAGAGTGCAGAAGCTCCTGTTTGGTGCTCAGGGTGGAGGTGGGAATGTGGGGTGTGCAGGAGTCAGGGCATGGGGTGTGGGGGGGCTGGGTATGTGGGGGGTACTGGAGTCAGGGCTGGGGTTGTGAGGTTGCAGGGGTCAGGGCAGGGGGCTGGGGTGTGTGTGGGGGGATGTAAGGGTCAGGGCAGAGGGCTGGGGGTGTGGGCTGGGATCGTGGGGATGCTTCCAGCCCCCTGCTCAGAGCGGCTCATGGCAGGGGGCTGGAGGGGATATGCCCTGATTCCACCCCCGTTCTCAAAGGCCCCGTCCCCACCTCTTCTCTGCCTTCTCCCTGGAGCAGAGCGCGCTGCAGCTCCTCTTCTCCCCCTCCCGCGCAAGGGCCATCAGCTGATCAGCAGCAGGGACAAGAGGAGGGGCAGGAACCCAGCACGGTGGGGGAAGAGGCGTGGGAGGGGGGAAACTTCCTGCCCTGTAGCAGCAGCCTGCAGGACCAAGCTTCTTCACCCTTACGGTGGGGGCGGAGAAGAGCAGGCCGGGGTGGGCAGGATTTTTAATGTCACACTGCTGCATGCTGGGGTCCCGGCCTGGGTTTGGCAGCAAGCTGAGTGGGACCGGTGGCTGGGACCCGGCAGGCAGCAGCGTGCCTTTAAAAATTGGCAAATGTGCCATAGGTTGCTGACCCCTGGTTTAGATATTGGGCGATGCCTAGATTATCCTTAACCTCCACTCCATCCTCAGTGTTTAGCGGTCCCATTTCTTCTTTCTTTGTTTTCTTCTTATTTATATGGCTATAGAACCTTTTACTATTGGTTTTAATTCCCTTTGCAAGGTCCAACTCCACATGCCTTTTGGCCTTTCTCACTTTATCCCTACGTGTTCTGACCTCAATAAGGGAGCTTTCCTTGCTGATCCCTCCCATCTTCCACTCCTTGTAGGCTTTCTGCTTTTTCTTAAATCACCTCTCTGAGATGCTTGCTCATCCAGCTTGGTCTACAACTCCTGCCTATGAATTTATTCCCCTTTCTTGGGATGCAGGCTTCCGATAGCTTCTGCAGCTTTGACTTGAAGTAATCCCACCTCCACCTTTAGATCCACAAGTTCTTCAGTCCAATCCACTTCCCTTACTAATTTCCTTAATTTTTGAAAGTCAGCCCTTTTGAAATCAAAAACCCTAGTTGCAGATTTATTTTTGTTTATCCTTCTGTTCAGTTTGAACTGAATTAGCTCATGATCACCTGAACCAAGGTTGTTCCCTACAACCATTTCTTCTATGAAGTCCTCACTACTCACCAAAACCAAATCTAAAATGGCATCCCCTCTTGTTGGTTCAGCAACTACTTGATGAAGGAATCCAACAGCTATCACATCTGGGAAAATCTGAGCCCTATTATTATTACTAGCACTTGTCCTCCAGTCTATATCTGAGAAGTTAAAGTCTCCCATGATCACACAGTTTCCATTAGTATTTACTTAATTAAAAACAGTAAAGAGGGCTCTATCCATATCCAAATTAGATCCTGGTGGTCTATAGCACACCCCAAGCACTATCACAGGGAGGCTCTAGTAGTTTTCTTCCCCAATGTGATTTTTGCCCAGACGGACTCTGTCTTATCCATTCCATCGCTTCCTATTTCTTTACATTCTACCTCATCATTGATATACAATGCTCCTCCACCACCTTTACCTTTATTTCGGTCTTTCCTAAACAGCACATACCCTTCAATACCTGTACTCCAGTCATGACGACTGTTCCACCAAGTTTCTGTTATCCCTATAATATCCGGTTTCACTTCCGGCACCAATAGCTCTCGTTCCTCCATTTTGTTACCTAGGCTCCTCACATTGGTGTACAAACATCTTAATTTTTGCTGTTTGGCCTCGCTCACATTCTTTACCCGAGTAGGCACGGACATTCTACAGCCAGTATGACCTATTAGACTGGTACCCACACTGCCCTTCCTCCTTACGTCCATTCTCCTACCCACGGCTGTATCCTGTCTTACTTTGTTTTCTTCCCTCTCAAAGTTAAAAACTGGCGTGGAGATTACCTGGACATCTCCCAACCATATCCCCCGAATTCCTAGTTTAAAACTCTCTTAATCACTTGTGCCAGCCTCCGTCCTAGGAGTCTATTTCCTTCCCAAATCAGATGAAGTCCACCCCGAGAGAACTGTCCTCTGTCCATGAATGCTCCCAGTGGCCATACATCCCAAAGACCTCCTTGTAGCACCACTGCCTGAGCCATCTGTTGATAGTCATAATCTTGTCACACCTTTGTTGCCCTTCTCTAGGAACAGGCAGAATCCCACCGAAGATCACCTGAGCCTCGATATCCTTCAGCATCTTCCCCAGCCTGGCATAGTCTCCCTTGATATGTTCCAGCGAATAATGGACTTAACATATTTGTATTGTCCAGGAGAAGGCTGGGCAGTACAGGACATACATTTCTGGGGGAAGATCTGGGACTGAGGGTGTGTTAGAGTCACCCAGCATCATAACCAAGGCTGGTAAGAGCCAAAGTGTGGCTGCAGCACACTTACAGCTGGGAATGACTTACATGCTAGAGGCTGTTTGTGAGCAGTCCAGGTTGGAGGCTACAGCAGCAAGGCATTGTAAAGGGCACCCCAGATTACAGGGCAGGGGGGACACAGCTACTCATTAGTCTGGATTGTGATCCAGTACATCAAACATTTTTACCACCATCATCCAAATTCTCCAATAGGATCTTCAGCTCTTTCCCAGACCTGAAGGAGACCTCTGTGTAGCTCGAAAGCTTATCTCTCTCACCAGCAGAAACTGGTCCAATAAAAGGTATTACCTCACCCACTAGAGGTCCCTCTGGAGGAGAATGGTATAACAATATTCAGTGGCTGGAAGCTGAAGCTAGACAAATTTCAAAATGGAAATAGGATGCAATTTTTTTTTAACAGTGGGAGTAATCATCAGAACAACTTAACATTGTTTGTGGTTCATTCTCCATAACTGGCAATTTTTACATCAAATTTGGATTTTTTTCCCTAAAAGATATGCTCTAGTTCAAACAGGAATTAATTCAGGGAAGTCCCATGGGCTATGTTATAGAGAAGGTGAGACTAGAGGATCACAGTGGGCCCTTTTGACCTTAGAATCTATTTCTCTATTTGTAGAGGACAGTATGCATGCCCACTGTGTTTGGGTTCTTATCTGTAAGCTGTAATAGTACATGTCTTGACATTTCCCTCTACTCCTTTCCCACGAAAATATAGTTTTGCATTCACTACACTGCCTTATGCAAATGATTGCCTTAAACTTGGTCTCTTGACTGAACTATAAAATAAGCTGGTGAATTAGCCATAGCAAGAGCCCATGTGCAGTATTACAAATTAATAGATCAGAACTAACAGTTGGTTTAGATGTGTTCAATCTGTGGGATCTAAGTAATGACCTGACAGGCAGAATCACTTCCTGCTTAGACCTCTCCAGCAAGAAAGACAATATATAAAGCAGCATGTTTCCTTCTCTACCCACCAAACCAATCACCCCCACCTCCCCAAAAATTCTTTAATATGATTTCAGACATTATGAGTGAGTGTACTGCTCAAAATGTATATCTGTCTCTCTGTGCCAGGAGTCACTTCACCTACCTCTAATAAAAGAAAATAATGCTTTATTTTTCAATACCATTTTCCATTTAGCATCCTTTACAAGCAGCCATGAGTTAAGCATGATATCTAACCTCACAGGGATGAATATTAGGTCTATTTTGCTGTGGGGGGGGGGAAGGAGGGAGGGAGGGAGGCACACCCTCAGAATACCCAGACATGGGTTCAAATCCCTCTTCCAGAGCAAGGATTTGAACCTCCCTCACCTTTCACTTTGTGAAGGGCCTTTAAGTCCTCATGTAAATCTAGCCCTCCCAAAATGGTCTGAAACAATTTGGCACATTTGTGTAAAATTCATTAATAGTTTCAGGTCAGCTAACACTTCATTTTTCAGTGAATAAACTATTTGCCTGAACAATTTCACGCAGGTTTAATCTTGAATAACCAAATGTGATAAACAACAAGCAGTCTGGTGGCACCTTAAAGACTAACAGATTTATTTGGGCATAAGCTTTCATGGGTTAAAAAAACCACTTCTTCAGATGCAAAAGTGATCAGGATCTCAGTTTTACACCTCTCTCATCTAAAAATGGCATAGACCATCACCAAGTGAAGCATCACAGTGACAACCCAATCAAAGACAGGTTTCAGGGTAGCAGCCATGTTAGTCTGTATTCACAAAAAGAAAAGGAGTACTTGTGGCACCTTAGAGACTAACCAATTTATTTGAGCATAAGCTTTCGTAAGCTACAGATTACTTCATCAGATGCATTCAGTGGAAAATACAGTGAGGAGATTTATATACACACAGAACATGAAAAAATGGGTGTTATCATACACACTGTAAGGAGAGTGTATATAAATCTCCTCACTGTATTTTCCACTGAATGCATCCGATGAAGTGAGCTGTAGCTCACGAAAGCTTATGCTCATTCAAAGACAGAGTATTCTGTAACTTGGTATAATGAGTGAGTCCTGGCCGGGAACATGCAAGAGCAGTACTTCTAGAACTTACATGTAGTTAGATTCCCCACCAACTGGGCAGTCTCTTTAATAATAAGATGCAGTGAGGTTGTTTACTTGTTTGTAAATACAAAAAACATACCTTGTACTTCTTTCCACTATTTTGACCGAGTCCCTGATTGCAGAGTGCGTTCCATCTTGCCCAAATGAACTCATAGGCAAAGAACCCTGTTTGGGCAAAAAGTGGGGAAGGCACATTACAGTGTTTCAGCAGCAGGATGCTGGACACTTGTTGATGGAAAGGGGATCTTTCACCTTCCCCTGCTTCTGGAGGGAGATTCAGGGCTTGAGGGGTGAAAAGGAATAGCAATATGTTAAGCGGGATGGGCAAAGGCTCCAGAGATGGATCAGGTCAGGAAAGGGGACTAGCAATGGAGACAGAGATGTCTTTCATTAATGATTGGGAGCAGATGGACAACTGCCCTTCCCATGAAGAGAGAAAGGTTTCAGATTGTGCCCCAGTACAGCACGGCAGATTCCATTCATCCCCCAGACTGATAGCGTGGTCTCTTCTCCATTCGTTCATGAGTTCCATCACAAACCACAAACAAATCAGATTTGCCAAAAGGGTCACAAGATGTACAGACACACGTGAACAACCGTGGCTTAAATAAAGTTTTGAGTGGAAGACATGAAAGATTCAATAGTTTTGACCCAAACCAGGTTGCAAGCTTGCACAGAACATCACATCATCAGAACGAACTCACATCAGCTCATGAGTTAGCCTAAGGCAAGGACACTATTTGATGGCATGGCCTCTAAGCAATGACCTTTAATACCCCCTTACACCACTTTTTGGGTCATTTCATTTTAAAGAGCGAAACGCTTAAATGGGACACAACAGTCCATTGATGTGTCCCAATTAAATGGTTTCTATTGTATTTTTCATTTGCTTCCTGTAAGCATTGAAAACTTCTTTAAAGTGCTACTTTAGAAATTTAAAAGGAAAAACAGCCCATTTATGGACAAAATGAGATTTAATTCTATTGTGAATGAAGTTAAACATCTTTCATTTGATTTGACATGTGATCACAGAGGAGTGTGGATTTTTTTCTTGGGAAAACATGATTTAAAGGACAATTCTAGAAATAAGATGAAGCACAATAGTTATTTTTATACTTGATTTCCTGAGAGGCTTTTGCTCCAAAGCAAGACACATGGTTGCATATAATGAAACTAATCCCCACTTGTCAGTTTTGGAACTGGTAAAATGTGTTCCAGACCATCTTGGAAATTTTCTCTTTAGGGAATTGTCACAGCACAGTGGTTTGGTCATAAAGTGATTAGTCACAGGTTATTTTTGAAGCTCCAAACTGCTTCACAGGCTACTGTTATAACCATTTCATGCTTTAATGTTTGCATTCATTTTCATTCTTGTGCTTCATGGACCATTTAATGCCAGCTATAAAATCATTTAAAAGGTAATTGAGTTTATAACCGAGAAAGATAAGCCTCCTGAACAGTATCAGTGTATTGACAAAATGTCAGGTAAAGAACAGCTTGAACTTAAATTGAATGTGGCAGGTTTAAAGAAGTATTTTTGGTAATAAACACACAAGAATAGCTAAGTGCTGTCTCAGTTCTTTACCTTCTTTTTAAGGCTTAGCTCTGAGAGAATAACACTTTAAATAGCTGCAAAATTTTCCAATTTTAAGAATGAAGATCAAATAAACAGTATTACCACTTGCTACACAACACTGAAAGCTTTTGGGTGCAGCAAACTGAGCAGAGCTTAACTACTGCAACCACCGTAACAGTGAACGCACAGATCAGCTGAGATAGCTGTCCATTACTATACTTAGATTTCATTCTCATAAAGCTTCTTTGCCATAAAGCCCCTTCTCTCTCAGAACGGATGAGATAGTCAGTTAACTAATTCAGAAAGCTGCCTGGACTAAAAAGAAATCCAAATTCATTCCCCCCATCACTCAGATGAATTGAGACACTGGAAATTACAAAATGTACTTTTTATTTTTTATGCAGTTCAGCTGGTGAATGGTCACTAAAAATTTTACTCCACAGCAGTGAAACCTATATCACTGTGGTTTGGAATCATGAGAACCAAACGAAAAGTATTTTTATTTTGCTCTTCATAAACAGTAGAGTTGTATTAAAGAGCCATTCTGTAATAGAATTGGAATACTATAACATGGTGCTCAAGCAGTAAATATGACAATAACAACCAGAGACAAATAAAACAGTTTTTAGCTAAGAGCTGTGCTTGAAACTCAGCTCCAGGTTGGAAGCTTATTCAATGTATTAAAAGTTTGGTACCATTAGTTCAGTTAACCTAAGGAAACTCCTTCTCTTTCCTAAATTCCCAATTCCATCTATCTCCAACATCTCAACTCCCTCCTCAGGAGCATGATTTGATGCACTAGCAATCTCAGCAACTTTATCTGCAGAAGAAGTTACCTCACAACGTGAGGTACTCATCACAGCAAACAAGCAGAGAAAACTTGGATTAATTAATCTGTCCATTACCCAGAATAAATGGTAGTGGCAGACCATAGCAGAAAACCGTGCACAAAAGTATCAGTCTAACTTGCACAGCAGGAAGCTGGTGAATGGATTTTAGGTACAGAAAATAAAGTGAATACCCTTAACTAATCAGAGGATGATCTAGCGTAAGTCAGTGTCCATGTTCAGAGAAGGGCTTTGACTTAGGTGACAGTGGTAATACCACTGTAGTGCCAGGTACTCTTGAGGAACAGCAGAGTCACCCAATGAATTCTGCCTGGGGAGATGGGGCAAGTGAGCAAGGAGGAAGAGCGGCATTAGGATTAACAAACACATTACTTCAGAAGATTAACCCCAAAAGAACATACATACAGTGAGGGCTGGGGAGGGGTTCTACTAATGAAATGAGAAACCAGAGTGGGAGGTTGTCAAAGGCATTAAATAGGAGCTGGATGCCTCCATTTGTGCCTTTGAAATATTTCCTCCACACAATTACTAGCAGGGAAAAGGAAGCTGGAAATCAGTGATGCTGGATAGACTATCCTCCCAGACAACCAGCAGTACCTCAAAGTACAGCATCTGGTAAACAAACAGCAAAAGGATAAAATCAGGGAGCTGGGAGGAGTATTTTGCTACTAACGCTAATGAACATACATGTGTAATTTGCTTCATATCAGCAAAAAGTTAGGTATGTAATTGGGCCCCAATGGGTAGGTCTCATCTATGCAAAAATCATGCTAAGCATTACACAGTGATGTATACAGTCACAAAAATCTGAGTGAGCAACTGCGGAGCTCAAATGTGGAGGGAACCTGATTTTTCCCATGCAGTATGTCATGGCAAGTACATATATGGATAAACCAGACTGCAGTAGCATAAGTACTCTTACAGTGGTCTGTAGGGGGCCTACAAATCACAACCTAGCAGTTCTCCCCAAGCTCATTGGGAGGAACTAAACATACCCTAGTACACACTCCCCAAGTTCCTACTGCTGAATTACAATTGGACAAAGGATGCTTGCACTTGACCCAATCTCCTCTCCGAAGTAGAAGGTTTTGGGGAGTTAATGACCACTACTGATCTAAATTGTTCTTTTAATCCCCTCTACAGGGTTTTGCTACAGCTTACCAGAGCAGCAAAGACCACAGTGTGGCACACACTTAGGAGCTAAGAGGATGAGAGAACAGATGCGATCATGGACCAGTGAACCAGTGGTCAAAACGACTGATTACACATCTGCTAGAATACACTAGGATAGCCTCAGAAGCAGGCACAGCACACTGTGCCTGTGTAGATTAGAGAGGCAACATACTGTTCACTGTCATGGAAGCAGGGTTGACTACCTCCTGTCATACTCTCCTTGAATCAGAACAATGGCCAGAACATGACGAGGGCACTGTGTGCTGGCCAGCAGGCCCTCTAAGAGGTCCAGAGAGGCCCAGCCTACTTCCAGCTTTTGAGACCCCTAGCCATAATAAAAATTAAAAATGACACAGGAAAACAAAATAAGGCACCAAAAAAAAACCCAACAAAAAACAACAAAAAAACCCATAATTTGAATATTATTTTATTTAACAAATGTTTTTCTAGCCTTTTCTTGTGCAATTGCACTAATTATTGAGGAAAAAAATCTAGCTTTCGTGCAATGTCACAATTGATATTAAGTATGGTGAGCCCATTCAAATGCTCTTGTCCCATAGTTGAACAGTGATAGTTCTTTACCTGCTTCAACACGCTTAAGGTGCATTCACCTGAAGCCATTGATGCAGGCAAACTGACAAAAATACGCAATGCAATTGTGATATTAAGAAACACCCCAGAGAGTCCAAGTTTGAGTATTTCTTGAAGCAATTCCTTTGGCTTGCAATCCAATTTAAAGTTTGTGGAATATATTCATTTGAGGAAGATGACCTTGTCACTAAGATCTTTTGAGATTTCGTTGTTGTACTGTTGCTGAAATTGTTCAGCTGCAGAAAGTAGATCTTCATTACTCAGTCTGTTGAACTGCCAAAGAAACCCAAAAAGGGTACAAATTTAGTTGCAGTGACTCAAATCAACGTGTAAGACCTGATTGAACAGAGTCAATGATGACAAGGAAGACATTGACCCTATAATGCTGCTCATCATCCGAGTCAGTAGGTAAGTTGCGATTGGTGGAGAACTCTGATGAAATGCCAATATTCTGTGCTACTAATTTGGACTCAGTCAGGATTGCATCCCATTGTTCACAAATATGTTGAATGTCACTGATAAGACTTTCAATGTTATCCCTCTCATCATCAAGTGTAGCATTGAATGCTTCAATTACCAGATTACTTTGGTGGATCACTGTAAGTAGCTTCATTCACAAAGATGACATCAGAATGCATTTAAATTTGGACATGTGCTTTCTGAATCGACTGAAGTTCAGTTCAAGCCTGTGCAGTGAGACTGAGAGAGTCAAGCTCATTTAAAGCCTTTCTCACAGAATTTGAATGCTGTGCAACTGGTTGAACACCATTAATCCGTACAAACCATCTAGTTTTGGAGATCCCATGCAGTGGAACAGGAAGATATTGCTTCAGAATTTCCTACCTTTGTGGACTGCTACTGAAGAGATTGTACATTTGCTGAACAGTTCCAAAGTAAGTAACTGCCTCCTTTCATGATTCAGCATAGTCAACACCTACAAGGTTTAGTATGTGATTTCCACAGCTGGAGAAAATACAGTTTGAATTATGCTCAAGGAGAACTGCTTGTACACCTTTGTACTTCCCAGCCATATTAGATCCATTGTCATAGGCTTGACCAATGCAGACTTGAAAATCTAACTTAAAACCTTCTAGAATTGCTAGTAATTGAGCAGCAATTTCTTTTCCAGTTTTTCCTCATGAAATTATCAAACAAAATAAACCTTTCTTCAATTGAAAATTTTGAGCTGTTTACAATCTTAATATATAAAATAACCATAGTAGTCTGTTCCTTGTGAGAACAATCTGGAGTGGCATCAACAATGACTGAAAAATACTTAGCATTTCGAATCTCATCAAGAATTGTTGTTCGTACGAATGACCCACATAGCTCAATTAACTAATTTTATATGCATGTGGAAAGATAATGGACTTGCATGAGCTATTGACTCTCTTGATATTCTCGAACACGTTTAACATGCTCTGATAAAAGTGGGTCATATTTGCTGAGGAGATCAACTATGCCTAGAAAGTTTCCATTTGCATGATCACCAATACATTGACTGGAACCAAAGAAAGCCAATCACCGCTCAGAAAGAAAAAGTATGACATTCATGATGCGCTCAAGAATTTTTTTCAAGTTATTAGTTTCTGTAGAGAGTTCAGTCAAGAATAAATTCTCAACTGAACTTTCAGCTGATGCTGCTCTACTGGCTGATTTACATGCAACATAATTTTCTTTGTGTGACACTGAACTCTCATGTGACTGTATTTGGTCTTTCAACTTCCTCCAACCTCTGTTGATGCGCCATCTTGATTGATCAGAGAGAAATGATGCATTTGCAGCACTTTTGTTCAAAATGAAGCAGGGTGCATAGTACAGAGATTGATTGTTTTTCCATACTCCACCATAACCAGTCTCTCGTGCAGGTCTCACCACTTGGAAGAGTTTTTGTCAGCAGACAAGTAGGGAAAGCAGGTTTAATGGAAATGTCAGTCGCGGTCAACCTGTAGTACTGTAGAATTGCTCTTGCTGTGTAAGATCTACATCTTCCTGTTGAGTTTCTTTATCGTATACAGGATCTTCTGCTGCATATGTTACTGTTGGCACATCTCCTTCTTGACTACTGTCCTCATGTTCAGGTATTGGCATTAAAATATCACCAGTTGCAGAGTTTTCATTACCTGTAGCATCATTTGTTGGGTAATGGGTGTTTTCCTGTGGTTTGAGAAATGAAGTTATTGCTTTGAGCTCTTAGCTGCTGCTTCACTCAGTTCTTTTCGCCGTCTCTTGCTTGCACCACTTTCAAATCTCCTCTTCATAGTGATCTATCTAGTCAATATGTAACCTATCCACACTTGAAATATTCTGCTGTAAATAAGTAGCTTATCTACACTTGAAATCTTCTACAGTAAACATGTACACAAATGCTGAATGGTACACAAATGCTGAAAAGACTTAAAACAAATGAATACTAATTAAGAACACAAAATGAAACAGTCAGACAGGCTATTATCCTTATCACTGAATCAAAACTCAAGCATGCAAGGTATAATATAACAGGCTGAGCTGAAAACAAAGGGATGACATATATATAGTAAACACAGGCACGGATACAGACAGAGGGATAATGTCCAAAAATTTCAAACGTGTGTCTCATGAAACTCACTGTACAAGATGGTGGTCACAAATTTTCACCTTGAATCTTGGCCTATAGACTATGATAGCCTATGATGATGGCCAAGCTACCAAGCTAGGGCTCAACCAACCAGTCACCTCTTTTAGCTACCATATGAAGATAATAATGAGGAATTCTCACACATAAATAACTCCTTAGTCAACTAGATGTAAAACTATAAAGACATTAAAATGTAACAATTCTCTACCTTTCAACATGCACTTGATCCAGCACCAACCACTATTAGTGGTTTATTTATATAATCAGCTGATCCAAGAGGACATGTTCATCATGGTCTAATCTTATGCCATCAGAACCGATATATTTTTACTAATATTTATGAACATTTTTAACTTTTTAGTATGACAACATCTATAATTGGTTAACAAAAAAATTATGTCTTTTACCAAATCATATCTCTTATTTGCTTAAATTTACAGCTCTAAGCTGAGAGGATGTGTCACATTTTGGTCCGACAGGGATGCTCATAGAAACAAGTTGTGAAACTTATCAAATGCCAAAAAATTAACAAGTGTCTAAATTTGAGCCCCCTTTTGAGCTTGAGGCGCAGGCAAAATGACCCTCCTGGCCCCTCTCTGATTGGCCCTGCTGGTCAGTTCCACAAACACCAATTTCCTGCTTTGCACAGTGCCTCATCCTGATTATGACTGAATTTCACCACAGATACATGGTCCAAAAGCTTTGTGCCCATTTCAGCCAGTCTCAAGTGAGCAATCATGGTCTCCTTAGGCTACCGTTGAAATATTAACTTCCCTACTTCCCATGGAACCAGAAGGTGGGTACACATGACATTTCACCACCATGCACTGCCTTAATGAGTATAGGGTGCCATTCAGGGCTTTCTAACTTCAGTGCATGTTTTCAAACAGAACCAGACAGCTAGCTTCCTCAGGACTGCAATTAAGAAACTGCATGACAGGTTTCTGCCACATTTGTGCTCCATGTTATTTTCCCATCCATATATAGAGTAGCTTGTCCTGTCTCACTTTAAATGAAGGATCATCAGTGGCTTGGGTCCTCAAGGAGAAGATTAATCATGCAGAATCCTGAATAAATCATTCATTCTCTACAGTGTTTATGCTGAAGTGCGTTTCAGAAAAAACACATCACTCCCCATTCCTTGAGGATTTTGGTTTTTGGTGTAACTTTTTCCAGGAGGCACTGGTATCTGAAAGAAGCCTGGTAACCTGAAGCGCTAGAGGTAGTAGACGAGAAGGGCCATTTTATATCTGTTATAAGACACTTCGGGGTCTGAGTTGCGGGGTTACAGTTCATGTGTTAGCTTACAGCACTTTGCATGTGGCCACGTCTACCATTACATAATGTGAATTATTACACCAAATCCCTGTCATGAAGTCTTACTGTTCACCAAGACCCTATCGGGCATGGTAATACTGTGTAATATAAATTACCAGACACTCAAAAGGGAAAGAAGCTTAGTTATCTCATTTCACTACCTAAGTAACATTTGTGCATGTTACAAAACCCCCACACAGCTTAGCATAATTTGTACTCTATGTTCAAGAGAGCTCCAGACTGGAGCAGAAGGAATATTGCACATCTCAGCTAAGGAGCATCAGCAGACCCCTGGAGGGAAGCTTAAACAGACCTGCCCACACAATGCCAGCCAGTGCTTCTAGTGCTTCTCACTTTCATAAGCACTAACTTCACCCCAAAAAGAGGGCGAGGGAGGAGGTAGTTCTGGGCATAGCTGACCTGAATATTTATCTGTACACTTTGTATTTTTGCTCCAATTTGCTGCCCATAGCTCTACATCTGCTGGAAGGCATAAGTGGTGCTCATGAAGCAATCAGCTCTAAGTAGTAGAGAACGGGGCTGAACAAGCTCCCCTGAATCTAGATCTAAGCTCATCAGCAAGTCAATAACCATTTCCAGATAGAAAGTGTGCTTAAATTTAAGCAGATCTCTTTAAAGTAAGGTGTCACACCTTGACGCATCACATACCAGTTGACTATCAATTTTTTTGCCTCTTGCTTTCATTTTTAACCCTACCACCATCCATAGGTGTCAACACTGTGGGTGCTCCAGGGGTGGAGCACCCATGGGGAAAAATTAGTGGGTGCTCTGCACCCACTGGCAGCCAAGACCCCTGCCCCGCCCCACCTCACCTCCTCCTCCTCTGAGTGCGCCACATCCCCGCTCCTCCACCTACCTCCCAGCGCTTGCTGCCGCCAAATAGCTGTAGCAAGCTTTGTGGGGGGGGAGGAGCGAGAATGTGGCGCGCTCAGGGGAGGAGGTGGGGCTGGAGCAGGGATTTGGGGAAGGAGTAGGAATAGGGGCAGGGAGGGGGCGGGGACTTTGGGGAAAGGGATTGTAGAGGGGGCGGGGTAGGGGTGGAGTCAGGGCGGGGCCAGAGGGGGGGACCGAGCACCCACCAGTGCCTGTAGAAGTCGGCACCTATGCCACC
The DNA here is from genome assembly GCF_965140295.1 of Lepidochelys olivacea. Lineage (NCBI taxonomy): Eukaryota > Metazoa > Chordata > Testudines > Cheloniidae > Lepidochelys > Lepidochelys olivacea. The sequence goes on from NC_140415.1 coordinate 38,863,599, forward strand.
ATCCATATCTTCTGAACACTGGATTATTATAAGAATCACTGATATAAGAATCACCACATATAGTGATCCATACGACTGAGACAAAATCATTTCTACACTAAACTCAAATACTCTGCTCTTAAGAATCAAATCATCCAGGATGGATGTGGTTGTTATAAAAGACATGCACTGTATAACAAAGCCAGCACTGAAGCTAAGTGTAGGGGAAGCTTTTGTATATTTAATAAGTCTTGGAAGCCAAACAAGTCAAAGTTATCCATTTGGAGAGTTTTAAAAAAATCAAAAGTAAGGTGCACATATTTTTAACAGGGAGGGTAATAAACCTTTGGAACAGTTTTCCAAGGGATATAGTGGATTTTCCATAAGATGAAGTCTTTAAATCAAGATTGGGTGACTTTCTAGTTCCACCAGAAGTTCTCAGGGCTGGAGGTTTGGGTTGCTGAGTGAAATTCTATATCCTGTGTTGTGTAGGTCAGATTAAATGATCCTAATCGACCCTTTTGACCTTAAAAATCTATTTACAAGACACTGCCTTTGCTGCAGTGCAATTCAGTAATGGACATAAGCTCTTCAGAGCAGAGATGCAACATTTGCTTTTAACAACAAGTCTACAAATTATGCTTTACATTCTTCAGACTTACTCCCCACTCCCCCCGACCGCCATGATGAACTGGGAAAACTTAGTATTTTCTATGTACATTGTGAGACTCAGTTCCCTGCCTGACTGAATGCACAGAGCTAAATCAAAGAAGGCTGTAAAGGGGTTGTAACAGAACCAAGCAGGAAAGGTAAAACAATAGCACAGCTAAAACAGACTCTGGTATCCTGCTTCAAAGGAGCTAAGATAACAGTGGCTGGGCCATCAGTTTGGAGGAGAATTTACCTAGCTGGCTCTCATCCAGACTAGGAAGTTCTACTCTTTCCCAAGCTAAGTCTGAGATCAAAAGAGTCTGACCAGTTAAAAGGGTTCTCCTAGAAGAAAAGGAGGAGTTTTTTGGGTGAGAGGCTGGCCAGGATGTGTCAGAAAAAGCTGACAGGCTGGGAGGACTCACGCTGAGACAGAGGGAGAAGGCTGAAAGCTGGATAGGCTGTTTCTCCTGACTCAGAAACAGAGAATAAGCCACACCTGCCTGAGCTCTGGCTAGAAAGGTTAAGCTTAAGTAAGGGAATATGCATGTATGTCTGTTATTCCAATCTGCTTCTCCATTGCTGAGTATCTTTTGGGCAAAATAAAATCATTTTTTCACAAAACAGCAGCACATAACAAAACAGGATTTTGTGTCCTTCAGGAGCTATGAGAAATGGTCAGGTACTCCCATTATCTAGGTAATGATGTGTGTCAGAAGGTAGTGGCCCATTCTTTCTTTTGATTGCTGGTATGTCACACTGTCTGGAATGGCTCATGACCATGAAAGCCTACTTCAGGACAGCCTGTCAAAAACAAGAAAGACCGCCCAAATTGGTGGCATGTTCAAAAATTACATTTCACTGACCCAGTACTAAACGTGAACTTCCGAAGTACTACAATAGTCTTATAATGGAGTCACAGCCAGTCCCCTTAGACGCTCCAGTCTATCTTGACACCCAGTGAAGCTGGACTATGTGATCAATGGTAACTTACACCAAAAACAAAAAATATATTCAGGTAACATCTAGTTCCAAGAGACCAGTCACTCAACCAGGTTGATTCACATCCTAGATCTCTCACCAGAAGACAAAGCTGAGAGACAATTCAATAATAAACTAACTAAAGGTTTATTAGCTAAGAAAAAGAAATGAGAGTTACTGAGAGGTTAAAGCAAGTAAAAATATATGTACAGGTAAGTCACAGTCTATAATTTTAAAAAGTAGCAGAGATGTAGTAGTCTGCCAGTTTCCCAAAAGTCTTTTAGGGCTATCCAGAGTAACTTTGGGGATCTCCATCTCCTCATTCAATTATTCCATCCTGTTAGAATGCAAACAGTCCAGAGATGACACAAGGAAAATGTTCTTCCATACTTATAGCTTCTTCTCACAAACAAACAAGCTGACAGTTTGGACAGCCACATGGGCTCTTCCTTTGACGATGGAAGAGAGGAGAACATTTAGAGTTTTTGATCTCTGATCACACACACAAAATGACCACTTGCTTTGAAATGCGCAGGAATTAGAATCTTCCTGTTACAGGACTTCATTTGCATTACATGAGACTTCTTTCTGGTTAATGAGTCACTTAGATACAGGGTATATACCACGTAAATGTTTGCTATTAAATTCTAATAGGATACAGAAACAGAAAACAATGAGTGCAATATCACATATGTTTTCATGAGGTTTAAACACAAAACACATTTAATACATTTAACAACAACTTTGATCTATACTAATGCACAAGTGAATTGGCCTGGCTTCCAGCTGTTAGTCTGTCAGTTTTTAGCTGATGTCTATAGCCTTGGCCAAAGCGAGCCACCAGTGTTACAGTATACTTGTGTGTGTTGGCTATTATTTACATGGCATGACACTGCCTCTGTTCTTCTCCATGATTTACTAGAATGCCTGAACTGCATCATCTTTCATTTTAGGCATCCTTAGAACACCATTTACTGTACTACAAAGGAAAGATACTACCAGTCCATTTCAAGGGGGGAGAGTTATTTTTTTCTTTACTCATTGGTACCTACAACTTCGTAATCTATCAATTTCTTTAGTAGTGTTTATAAACAGACAAGTCTGTCCCTCCAACATACTCCCAAAATCCCAGTGCTTTCAAAGATGATCATGGACATCATGCATGAAATAGGAACATTAAATCATTTATCTTGTGTTTCAAATTAACCCAACACCATGATATTCTAGGAACCAAATTCAAATGTTCAGTTGAGTGTCCTTGGTAAACATAAAAGGGGTAAAAAATAGGGGTGACGTTATAGAGTGGGGGGGTCTATTATAGACCACCAAACAAAGAAGAGGTGGTGGACGAGGCATTTAAAAAAGAAAAGAAATACCCGAAACACAGGACATGGTAGTAATGGGGGACTTTAGCTATCCAGGCAACGGTTGGGAAAGTAAAACAGCAAAACACAAAATTTCTAATAAGTTTGTGGAATGCACTGGGCACAACTCTTTGTACCAGAAAGTGGAGGAAGTAACCAGCAGGACAGCCATTTTAGACTTGATTCTAACAGGGAGGAATTAGTAGCAAATATGAAGATGAAAGGCAGTTTGGATGACAGTGATCATAGCACAATAGACGTCATGATACTAAGAAGAGGCAGGAGTGAGAGCAGCAGAATAAGGATAATGGACTTCAAAAAGCAGACTTCAAGAAACTCAGAACTGGTAGGTAAGATGCCATCAGAAGAAAATCTAAGGGAAAAAAGGAGTTCAGGAGATCTGGCAATTCATCAAAGAGACAATATCAAAGGCACAACTGCAAACTATTCTGGTGCAAAGGAAAGATAGGAAGAATGGTAAGTGGGCAATATGACTATCAGGAAAGCTTTAATTACCTGAAAATCAAAAAGGAACCCTACAAAAAGTGAAAATATGGTCAAATGATAAGGAATTGTACAAAGAACAGCACAAAATCAGAAAGGCTTAGGGACAAAATGAATTACGCCCAGCAAGGGACATGAAAGGCAATCAGAAGAGGTTCATTAAATACATTAGGAACAAGAGAAAGAAGGAAAGTGTAGGTCCTCTACTTAGCAGGAAAGGGGAGCTAATAAGTGATGACATCAAGAAAGGTGAGCTTCTTCATTCCTATTTTGCTTCAGTCTTCACTAAATGGTTAATGATGACCAGATACTTAATATTAACAACCAGGGGGAAGGAATGTAAGCCAAACTAGGGAAAGAACAGGTTATAGAATATTTAGATAAGTTAGGCATATTCAAGTCATCAGTGCCTGATGAAATTCATTCTTGGTTACTAAAGGAACTAGCTGAAGCAATCTCAGATCTATTAGCATTCATTTTTGAGAACTCCTGGAGGATGGGAGGAGTCCCAGAAGACTGGAGAAGGGTAAACAGTATGTATCTTTTAAAAGGGGAACAAGGAGGACCCAAGAAATTATAGACCAGTCAGCCTAACTTCAGTACCAGGAAAGATAGTGGAGCAAATTTTTAAACAATCAGTTTATAAGCAGCTGGGGGATAATAGGAGATTTGTCAAGAACAAATCATGCCAAACCAATTTAATCTCCTTCTTTAATAGAGTTACTGACCTAGTGGATGATGGAAAGCAGTAGATATGATATACCTTGAGTTTAATAAGGCTTTTAACCAGGGCTGTCAATTAATCGCAGTTAACTCACGCGATTAACTCAAAAAAAAATCACAATTAATTGCACTCATAACACTACGATACCAATAGAAATTTATTAAATATTTTGGATGTTTTTCTATATTTTCAGTACTGATTTCAATTACAACACAGAATACAAAGTGCACAGTGCTCACTTTATATTATTTTTTATTACAAATATATGCACTGTAAAAATGATAAACAAAAGAAATAGTATTTTTCAATTCACCTCATACAAGTACTGAAGTGCAAGCTCTTTATTGCGAAAGTTTAACTTACAAATAGAGATTTATTTTGTTACATAATTGCACTCAAAACCAAAACACTTTAAAACTTCAGTACCTACAAGTCCACTCAGTCCTACTTCTTATTCTGCCAATCACTAAGACAAACAAGTTTGTTTACATTGACGGGAGATACCACTGCCTGCTTCTTACTTACAGTGTCACCTGAAAGTGAGAACAGGCGTTCGCATGGCACTTTTGTAGCCTGCGTTGCAAGGTATTGACATGCCAGATATGCTAAACATTCGTATGCCCCTTCCATGCTTCCGCCACCATTTCAGAGGACATGCTTCCATGATGATGATGCTCATGAAAAAAATAATGCATCAATAAAATCTGTGAGTGTACTCCTTAGGGGGGAGAATTGTATGTCTCCTGCTCTATTTTACCCACATTCTGCATATATTTCATGTTATAGCAGTATCAGATGATTACCCAGCACATGTTTGTTTTAAGAACACTTTCACAGCAGATTTGACAAAACGCTAAGATTGTGAGATTTCTAAAAATAGCTACAGCACTCAACCCAAGATTTAAGAATCTGAAGTGCCATCCAAAATCCGAGAAGGACAAGGTGTGGAGAATGCTTTTAGAAGTATTAGAAGAGCAACACTCTGATGCGGAAACTACAGAACCCAAACCACCAAAAAAGAAAATCCACCTTCTGCTGGTGGCATCTGCTCAGATGATGAAAACGAACATGTGTCGGTTTGTACTGCTTTGGGTCATTATCAAGCAGAACCCATCATCAGCATGGAAGCATATCCTCTGGAATGGTGGTTGAAGCATGAAGAGACATGAATCTTTAGCACATCGGGCACATAAATATCTTGAAACACCTGCTACAACAGTGCCATGTGAACACCCATTCTCACTTTCAGGTGACATTGTCAACAAGCAGCAGGCAGCATTATCTCCGGCAAATTGTAACCAACCTTGTTTGTCTGAGTGATTTGCTAACCAAGAAGTAGGACTTAGTGGACTTGTAGGCTCTAAAGTTTTACACTGTTTTATTTCTGGATGCAGATTTTTTGTACATAATCCTACATTTGTAAATTCAACTTTCATGACAAAGAGATTGCACTACAGTACTTGTATGAGGTGAATTGAAGAATTTTTTTTTGTTTTTTACAGTGCAAATATTTGTAATAAAAAATAAATATGAAGTGAGCACCGCACACTTTGTATTCTGTTTTGTAATTGAAATTAATATATTTGAAAATGTAGTAAACATCCAAAAATATTTAAAATAAATGCTATTCTATTGTTGTTTAACAACACAATTAATCGTGATTAATTTTTTACATTGCTTGACAGCCCTACTTTTAACACTGTTCCGCATGACAGTCTCATAAGCAAACTAGGGAAATGTGGTCTAGATGAAATTTCTATAAGGTGGGCGCACAACTGGTTGAAAGACCATACTCAAAGACTAATTATCAATGGTTTGCTGTCAAATTGGGAAGGCATATATAACTGGGTCCCACAGGGGTCAATCCTAGCTTCAGTCAATATTTTCATTAATTACGTGGATAATGGAGTAGAGATTTATGTTTATAAAATCTGTAGATGATGCCAACGTGGATGCTGTTGCAAGCAATTTGGAGGACAGGTTTAAAATTACCTCAACAAATTGGAGAGTTGGTCTGAATTCAACAATATGAAATAAAGTAAAGACAAATGCAAAGTATTTTCCTTCCTATATATATTCCTATTTTTCCTTCCTACTGTAAATTTTCAGTTTGTGTGTCATTCAAAGGCACACAATCTTCTGAAGGCCAAACTTCCAGAATGATATTCAAATTTCATGGGCCTCCCTTTTTTTGGAGGGGATGCAAATGGATACATTTGCAATAGCAAAAGATTTCCATGGTATGTACTCAGTATTACCAGCGAAATTTTACCATAATCTATGTGCCTGACTATGCAGTAACTATGAAGACATTTATCTTTTCTGTTAAAAAAAATCTCTTATATACAACAGATAATCATGACGCAAATTCTTCTCATTCAAATCAATAGCAAAACTACAGTTGATTTTTAAAGGACTAGGATTCGGTCCCAATTGAGCTCCCTATTGTATTGAAATATACATTTTTAAAGTACAATACTTTTTATGAAATCCCTAATGGGCAGCATGATGACTCAATAGGATTAGATCACCATCCAAAAATGTTCAAACACAATGCTCAAAAGAGGCTCTCATTAAAGCAATTCAGTGAAATTACATCAGTAGTAGCATTTAAAGGATGAGACACATGGTAGGTCCTATAACACTACACAGTTCTACCCTTTTGGTTTTTTCTTTCACATGGTATTTTTAATATTTTTTCTAACTTGCATCAAGCACTCTCCTAACTTTCAAGCTTGTAAGGTCACTCTATTCTGGTTCATATTCAACTATTTAAAATGGCACACCAAAATGGAAACAGTCTGTCATAATGAGAACAAAAGTTCTGCAGCGTGCTCTGTATGCAGTCAGCACTGAGTCATGAATACTAGGAAAACAAAATACATTTTCTACTCTGAATAATCTTGTTTGATATTAATTTTTGGCTTAAAAAGGAAGACCTGAGTTATTTACCTAAGGAAACACATTCAAATCTACAATCAGTACAAAAAGAATTAAAGATGAGTTTACTCCCTGCTGTTGCCCATCATCCTCTCCTACAGGCCAAAAGCAACACATGTAAAACTAGGATAAGCCTTAATAATTTGGGATGCATTTTCCTCCTTATTGTTCTTCTCTTTTGGGTTGGTTCTTCCCAGGTGGAGGGGAGGGACATTTTCCCCAGGATTGCCATTTTGTACAAATCTAAAATGTGCTGCTAAAGTTCCAGAAAGCACAACAAAGGAGAAGAAATGAAAAGGGAAATTTAAAAGCGTCACAGGAGTTTCTATTTATAGCCCAATGTGCCAGCACATACTTCAAAATAAGCGCCTTCTGTAGCTGCAGAAATTCTAGCACTAATATCAGCTCAAGTTAGAGATGCTGGGAAATATCACATCTTGCCATCTGTTTCCTTCAGTTCTTCCAGTCCTAATGTCTAGTCTGTTTTTTGTCAAAATAACTCTATCAAAGTTTAGTGTCTTCCCTATTGGCAATATATTTTTCCTTATGGCCACATAGCCCAATATTAAAGCAATAACAAAAGAGGTTCTGTATTACTGAACGGGTTGCATAAACTCTCAGTACACTGTTATATGCTAAAAAGGTTTAATGCTCAATTAAAATGTAAATTAACACTAGACAATGCAGCAATAATTGCTACTACAGGCCAAGAGTGAAGGCAGGTTCAGCCAAGAATGGAAATGTTTAAATTGTCATTAAATTTGCAATTATTTCCATTTGGATTTCTTCACAATTGTGACAATCCAGTGCTGAATAAGAAGCAATATAGACATGCCAGCTAAAATATCAAAGCCAGGTCATTGTTCAAGGGAAATAGTGGTGAGTGGGGGAGGACTGAAAGAAAATGCCTTCACACCTCTTTTTCTATTATCTATATGTTTAAAGTGACTAAATGGGAGCCTGTTGACAGATGATTCTGGAGAAAGAGGGAAGTCATAGTTATCAGTTTATGCTAGAATGATCTCCATCACCACAAATTAACATGAAGCTCTTAAAAAAACAAAAAAGCTTTTCTATCAATGGTTAATGTCTAATTTTCCATCTTTGTTATAAAATCTTAGCAAGTTAAGAGTCTGTTCAAAATTTGCTAGAAGAACTCTAGTTACAATTTTCTGTATTAGGATAATTAAAAGCTTTTGAAAACTAAGCCAGTAACAATTTTCACTATCTCTGGAAAATTATATAATGGCTTCAAAAGCCTCCAATTTTATTCTGGTTCATTTTCACCACTGTTGTCTATCAGGATAGGTACCAGGTCACTAGAATTGGAGTGACTATCCTAATCCCTCTGTTAAATTACTGAGCTTTTCCAGTGACCTAGAGTTATCCAGAAGCCTGAGTAGAGTTACATTGAGTTGAGTGCTTGGACAGTTAATGAAAGTATTGACAAAAAGAAAAGGAATACTTGTAGCACCTTAGAGACTAACCAATTTATTTGAACATAAGCTTTCGTGAGCTACAGCTCACTTCATCGGATGAAGTTTCCACAGTATGCATCCGATGAAGTGAGCTGTAGCTCACGAAAGCTTACGCTCAAATAAATTGGTTAGTCTCTAAGGTGCCACAAGTACTCCTTTTCTTTTTGCGAATACAGACTAACACGGCTGTTACTCTGAAACCTGAAAGTATTGAGTCTTCCCCTGATAAATTTGACTCCAAATTAAGCATTAGTGTCTTCCCAAAACACCTCAACTTTAATTTTGCAAAGTATCTCTCACCTGATAGTTTATCAAGATCTCTTATGTCAAGACATAATTATACCAGAGATAAACACACTAACCTAAAGATATCCAGAAACACACACCACCACCATTTCCATTACCTCTTTTTTAAATTTATTTTAGAATTTTCTTTGGCACCAGTCTCCAAAGAGGAGCACATCACAAACATTAAATAGATTGTGAAATTTAATCTGACTTCTGTATTTATTTGAGAAAAGTATAGTTATTCTAGGAAATAAATAGTAACTTTCTTATACTGTATCTACAACAAGCTGATGTTGCAGAGTTTGTGATTAAATTGAAGAAGTGAGGTCTGAACCACAACTCAAAAGGTTTAGATGTGAAGTTACAAAAAGACCAGATGCTGGGATTAACCTAGTAATGGTTTTAGTTGCTAAACAAACAATCCAAAATCCAAAAGATTGATGTCTAAAATGAAACCAAAATTCTCATGAAATTCTAAAGGTTCATGGTCTATAACACAGAGGACATTGGCAGGGGGAAGATGAAGAATGTCAAGGTTATAAAAGGAAACTAGCTTCAACTTTAAATATGGACAGACAAATGCTTCTCAAAAATGTACAACACTCAAGAATTTCTCCATGATGGACTGGCTAAAGCCTTTGATGTGGTTTGAATAATGAGATAATGTATTATTAAAAGCTTTTCCACTGAGAATTTTCAGAACAGCTGCTTGACATGTATGCTGAAATGCTCAATGAGCTAGAGCACTTTGCTAGGGAAAATTTGAATTTCTGTAAACACTAATTCTCTGTAAAAGGTTCTTTAAATTACAAAAGCCGAGAAAGTTACCAGTGACTTTGCTTCATCTCCCATCATTATGAAATTTAACAGAAATCTAGGATACTGCCCTAACTCCAGTTTTGCTAGTCTATCGGTTTGGATGCTTAAAGACATGCTGAGCCTAACTGTTCTCCCTCAGTCTAGACTGCCAGAATACTTAGCTTTGTGAAGACTCTTGCAAGTTTTCCATTAACTAGTGTCTCTTGAGCTCTCACCTCTCTCATGTTCTGCAAAGGCAACAATTATACAGCCATACCAGCTACTAAGATTCCACAGATTCTACATAAAACTCTGGCTTTCCAGACTAACGTAAATAGGAAATGCTATACAGGAGATCTGCTCTGTTTAAAGTCAGTCACAAAACATTACAGAAAGGGGGCTGATCCACAGAATATTCAGCTTTAATGTGGAGGAACTCAACTGTTCTTCCGGACAAAGTATGTTGAACAGTAGCAGCAGAGCCAGCTTGTAAAATCACGTGAGTGCTGTACCTTCCTTCCTTCTATCTCACCATGATTTAACTGCTGCATTACAGGCTGTGTCTACAGTAGAACATCTGTATGGGACACGGAGCATCAAATCATCTTTCCCCATGTCCCCACAAAGAGTTAAACATTGCTGTCCCATTAGTGTAATGCCCACGCTAGTAAAGCATGGTCAACCCCTAATTCTGCCAAGTCATCTATTAATCCTGACCATAGAGCAAGGAGGAGTAAAATCTTGTTCTACACAACATAGTGTTGCATTTAGTTGATCCTGCCGACACAGGACAATTATTTCACAAGGCAATTAGAGGTGAGCAGTAGTTTTTGACTGCTATTGTCAAACATTAGGCTTCTCTAATAGTGGGAAAGGTAAAGAAGGTTGAAATGTCTAACTTCAGCACTGATGTCTTTTTTGTCTTATGAGAAAAAATACCACTCCCTCAAATAATCAATTTTAGTTTAATATTTCCTTTTGGACAGCATGCAGTCTTTTCTAGTAAAAGTTAAAGGCAGAGAAAGAGGAAGAATATAAAAAAGAAATATTGTTTGCATCCAACAATTTCAGTTCAAGCAAAATTTAGCTGTTCATTGATCCATAAGTGAGGAGGGAATTTCATTGTTCACCTCCATTAAATAATAAAATTATTTTCACAAACCATTACATGAAGCTCTCAAGCTTGACACCACATGTTGAAGTGTTTCAATAATTCAGGGGAAGGGGTTGCAGTGACCTTAAAAACAAATTGCCTTAAAAAAAAATGGTTTCCAACAGAAACGTGGAGATCAGTTGCAAAAAGCAAAACCACACATAAGCCCCTACACTGGCCTGTTAAATGGTCATCCCTAATATCACACTTCTGACTTAAACCCATTTAGTTCTGCTTCAACATCTCTTCCTTAAGAAAAAAAAAGGGGGGGGGGAGGTGTTAAATTTATTTTAGAATTTTCTTTGGCACCAGTCTGATACTCTGATTAAAACAGAGTACCTAATTCAGCTGTCCACCACTACAGAGGTACTCAATCTCTAGTACATCTCTAGCTCCTATTCAGATAGGAGATCAGAGTGGAAAGGCTGAAACTTTAAAAAGCGATGTTAAAGGAATGCAGTGTTTATATTCAGGCATCAGAATGCTTAAGGATCAAGTGCTGAGGTCTATACTTTTTTCCAGTCAAGTTCTTATTGACTTCAATGGGAGTTTTGTTTGAGTAAGAACCTCATCACGTAGCCCTAAATTATCTAAGGGTGAAATATTCAAAAAAGCTTAAGTGAATTAGGAATCTAACATCCATTCCCAAAAGTGACAAATCTTAGGATCTTAAGTGTCAGGTGCTGCATCCCAATAATCAGGCCTACTGGCTGGAGCAGAGGTAGAAGCTGGACATAGGGCTGGAAGTAGGCTGAGGGTAGTGCTGGAATTGAGATCCGGGGATAGGATAGGACTGAGATCAGAGTCCAAGGACAAGCCAAAAGCAGTATCATAGACAGAGTCCAGGTGCAGGCCAGAGGTTGAAGCAGGGTGGTCAGAGTTTGTGAACAAGCCAAATCAGTACCACGGCCGGAGTTCAGATACAGGCTAAAGGTTGAAGCCAGGGTGGTCAGGGGCAGAGGCAGAGCTGGAGCATGTAACAGGACTGGAGTGAGGTCAGAGTATGGCAACAAGACAAACAGGGCTTTGGCAAGGCTGGGGCAGGAACAGGAAGAGAAGCAGGCTGGGAGTCGAGAAAGTCTGATATGCTGCAAAGCAGGAGGAGGGTTCCTGCTTGGTCGTGTTGTTGCACAGACTGATCTGCAGCTCTGGCAAGGTTGGGGAAATGCCTGTCTGGGGGTGTCATCTGAGCCAGGCTCTGCTCAGGGTCAGGCTGCTGCTGCCCCACGGCTGAAAGCCAAGTCAATGCAGGCTCTGTGGAAAGGGGATGTTAGTTCAGCAGAGTCATTGCTGCATGCCTGAGTGGTGACTCACTGCAGTTCTGTAGGGGGTGCACCTATTGAACACTAGGGATGGGTGGGTGTGGGAGGTTCACCTATTGAGAATCCGGGGATGGGCAGGTACATGCCTGCCCACATCTAAAGGCCCCTCCCCTCCAGCCTAAGGGGAGGAGCTACACCGGACCCTGATCTCAAGTAATCCCGGAGGACAACAAAGGAAGAAAGAGGGACGGGAGTGAGGGTCACAGGGGTGTGGGAGGTGTAGCTGAGTAAGCAGCCCTGGTTTGGTGAGGGTTTACCTCACATTACTGAAAGCTAGTGGAACTTAGGTTCCAAGACCCAAATTTTTTACAGATACAGACTGATAGTTAGTGGGATTTTCTATATGCCTAGGCAACATTTTCTTGCCTATATCTTTAGGCAACATTTTCATGCCTATATCTTTAGGCAACATTTTGCACCAACTCTGCAATTTTGACTCAAACCTTCTTGGCATACTGCAATATTTCCAGACTCTCTCAATCAGACTACAGCGTATCAGACTCTCTCGACTCCCAGTCTGCTTCTCTTCCTGTTCCTGCCCCAGTCTTGCCAAAGCCCTGTTTGTCTTGTTGCCATACTTTGACCTCACTCCAGTCCTGTTACATGCTCCAGCTCTGCCTCTGCCTCCTGACCACCCTGGCTTCAACCTTTGGCCTGTATCGGTACTCCGGCCGTGGTGCTGATTTGGCTTGTTCACAAACTCTGACCACCCTGCTTCAACCTCTGGCCTGCACCTGGACTCTGTCTATGGTACTGCTTTGGGCTTGTCCATGGACTCTGATCTCAGTCCTATCCTATCCCCGGATCTCAATTCCAGCACTACCCTCAGCCTACTTCCAGCCCTATGTCCAGCTTCTACCTCTGCTCCAGCCAGTAGGTCTCTCCTATCGGTCTCTAAACCGGTTGTCAAAAAAATGCACTAATACATACAGCTGGAACAATATTGCCAGAGGAATCCGCCACTGTGTCCTATAGTGCAATAAGCTCAGGAACAAACACTCCTTTTTAGCCCTAGGCTTTCACATCACTGAGCTATTGGGCATGGGAATATAACTTTCAGGGTTAGCGAACCAGAATAATATGATGAAAAGAGTATTCTTAAAAAGGACGACTCTTAAATGTGTTGTTTTTTGTTTGTTTTTTAAAGCACCACCTTTTCACCTCTTGTCGTTAGTCGTCGGGATATACAGAAGAACATAAGCAGGTTCAGTGGCAGCAGCTGGGGCACTAAGGCTAACTAGTGTTTTCAAGATGCTTTTCATTTGGAGTAATGGATACTTGTATATGTGGACATCGACTGGCATGTAATTGTCACGGGGGGGGACAGAATATGCAATGCTTTCTGACTGTTGAATAACACAAGTATAATATTGTGTGTCCACACACTGATGCACATCTAATTTTTTCCCTGTTGAAATTTTACAATGCTGTGCAAGTAATCTAAAGGAATAACTATTTCATGTAACAGAGAAAGATAAAAAACAAGAAATACGAATACTTGCTAAGTTTTATAAGTCACTACAGATTTTGAAAATGATTTTGTATGTTATCAAGTTGATTTTGAAAAAAATTATATTATATAGGGAACATAAAATGATGGAATACATATGTATCTCCTGATCTAAACAGAATCAGGACCAGAATGCAGTATGTCAGAATAGCCCAATACCTACTTTCTTAGAGAGGACAAAAAAAAGATGAACAAAAAAAAACCAACCCACTATGGACACCAGATGTGTGCTAGATACAGTTACTAAGGAATAATGAAATAAATAAACAATGAAAAGGTAAGAAACAAAAAAAAGTATAATCAAAATCTGAAGAAAACTAGGTAGAAATAATACGCATTTTGGGTGGCACAATTAAGTGTGTAAAGGGAAGGAATCTGCAAACCAGAAAGAATGAGTTAAAAAAAAATCCATTGACTAATTTATTCACCATCTGCCATTTGCTCAAAAGCTAATAATTAGATTCTGCAAATGTTATGGTATTAGTCCCCTGCCATAATGCCATGAATCCTATTGCCAGGTATACAATTATAGCTTGCTTTTTTATACTGCAGTCCAGTCAAGGCAAGCCTAGCATGTTTTTTTTATTATTATTAGAGTCTATATTTGCTTTGTAAAACGTGATGGAATAGAGAGCTACACTTTCACAGTGGCCATTTAACATGGCCATATTGTGGCTTCCATTAGTACATGAAAGATTTAAGTTGATGTCAAGGAGCGCAGCATATATATCTCTAGGGCATGATGTGGCTATGAGCATGTACGGAGATGAAAATTGCATACCTGAAGTATTTTAATATGTGCAGCAGAAGTGACCAGTTCTAAACCAGGGAATTAGTGTATGCACCACTGAGTTTTTAGATGAATTCTGAAATGCACATTTAACATTACTTCAAGGGCAAAATAGCAACTATGTTTAAAACGTAGGAAAAAACAATTACTTGCAAGGTGCAATTGTACTGTAATGTAATGTAACATGTCCTGAGTCTGAACATCTCTATTTCCTCCTTTATTCAAACAGTAAACTCTGCCATTAAAAAGAAAATCAGCAGATAGTAAGAAGTCTAATTCTACTGACAGAAATGGGTGAGGTCCCAGAGGACTGAAGGACAAATATAGTACCTATCTTTAAAAGGGGGAAACAAAAGAGGATCCTAGAAATAATAGACCAGTCAGCCTAACTTCAATACCTGGAAAGATACTAGATCATTTAAAAACAAAAAACAAAACAAAACAATGTTTAGGCACCTACGGGAGAACAGGGTTGTAATGGATAGAGAGCATTCTCTGTGGAGAATTTAGGGACTCTTTAGAAAAGCTGGACGAGCACAAGTCCATGGGGTCAGATGCACTGCATCTGAGAGTGCTAAAGGAGTTGATGGATGTGATTGCAGAGCCATTGGCCATTATCTTTGAAAACTCATGGCGATCAGGGGAGGTCCCGGATGACTGGAAAAAGGCTAATGTAGTACCCATCTTTAAAAAAGGAAAGGAGGAGGATCCGGGGAACTACAGGCCAGTCAGCCTCACCTCAGTTCCTGGAAAAATCATGAGGCAGGTCCTCAAAGAATCAATTCTGAAGCACTTAGAAGAGAGGAAAATGATCAGGAACAGTCAGCATGGATTCACCAAGGGCAAGTCATGTCTGACTAATATAACTATCTTCTGTGACTGGACGTGTTATTCCTTGACTTTAGCAAAGCTTTTGATACAGTCTCCCACAGTATTCTTGCCAGCAAGTTAAAGAAGTATGAGCTGGATGAATGGACTATAAGGTAGATAGAAAGCTGGCTAGATTGTCAGGCTCAACGGGTAGTGAGTAATGGCTCCATGTCTAGTTGGCAGCCGGTATCAAGCGGAGTTCCCCAAGGGTCGGTCCTGGAGCCAGTTTTGTTCAATATCTTCATTAATGATCTGGAGGATGGCGTGGATTGCACCCTCAGCAAGTTTGCAGATGACACTGGGAGGAGTAGATACACTGGAGGGTAGGGATAGGATACAGAGGGACCTAGACAAATTAGAGGATTGGGCCAAAAGAAATCTGATGAGGTTCAACAAGGACAAGTGCAGAATCCTGCACTTAGGACGGAAGAATCCCATGCACCGCTACAGACTAGGGACCAAATGGCTAGGCAGCAGAAAAGGACCTAGGGGTTACAGTGGACGAGGAGCTGGATATGAGTCAACAGTGTGCCCTTGTTGCCAAGAAGGCCAATGGCATTTTGGGCTGTATAAGTAGGAGCATTGCCAGCAGATCGAGGCACATGATCGTTCCCCTCTATTCGACACTGGTGAGGCCTCATCTGGAGTACTGTGTCCAGTTTTGGGCCCCACACTACAAGAAGGATGTGGAAACATTGGACAGCATCCAGCGGAGGGCAACAAAAATGATTAGGGGACTGGAACACATGACTTATGAGGAGAGGCTGAGGGAACTGGGATTCTTTAGTCTGCGGAAGAGAAGAATGAGGGGGCATTTGATAGGTGCTTTCAACTACCTGAAAGGGGGTTCCGAAGAGGATGGTTCTCGACTGTTCTCAGTGGTAGCCGATGACAGAACGAGAAGTAATGGTCTCAAATTGCAGTGGGGGAGGTTTAGGTTGGATATTAGGAAAAACTTTTTCACTAGGAGGGTGGTGAAGCACTGGAATGCGTTACCTAGGGAGGTGGTGGAATCTCCTTCCTTAGAAGTTTTTAAGGTCAGGCTTGACAAAGCCCTGGCTGGGATGATTTAGGTGGGGATTAGTCCTGCTTTGAGCAGGGGGTTGGACTAGATGACCTCCTGAGGTCCCTTCCAACCCTGATATACTACAGTAGACATGATATATTTTGATTTTAGTAAGGCTTTTGACACAGCGCCACATGACATTTTCAAAAGCAAACTAGGGAAATGTGGTCTATATGAAATTACTATAAAATGGGGTCACAACTGATTGAGAAACCATGCTCAAAGAGTAGTTATCAAGGGTTTTCTGTCAAACTGGGAGGGTGTATCTAGTGGGGTTCCTCTAGAGTCCATCCTGTGTCTAGTACAACTCAATATTTTCATTAAATTACTTGGATTATGGCATGAACAGTATGCTTACAAAATTTGCAGAAGACACCAGGGTGGGGTTGCAAGCCCTTTGGAGACCAGAATTAGATTTCAAAATGACCTTAAATTGGAGAAATGGTCTGAAATCAACAAAATGAAATCCAATAAAGTGCAAAGTATTACACTGGGGAAGGAAAAATCAGATGCACACCTACAAAATGGGGAATAACTGGCTAGGTGTTAATACTGCTGAAAAGGATCTTGGAGTTAGAGTGGATCACAAATTGAATAAGTCAACAATGCAGTTGTGAGAAAGGCTAGTGTTTTGGGGTGCATGACCAGGAGTGTCATATGTAAGACACTGGAGTTGACTGTCCCACTACTCATCACCTGTGAGGCATCAGCTGGCTGTGTCCAATTCTGGGCACGATGGTTTAGAAAAGATATTGGCAAATTGGAGAGTCCAGAGGAGAGCAACAAAAATGATAAAAAGTTTAAAAAACCTGACCTATGAGGAGAGGTTAAAAAAATGGGCACTCACGTTCAGTCTTGAGAAAATAAGACTGTAGGGGTTGATTTTATAACAGTCTTCAAATATGCTAAGGGCTGTTATAAAGAGGACAGTGATCAGTTGTTCTCTATGTCCACTGAAGGTAGGACAAGTAGTAATGGACATAATCTGCAGCAATGGAGATTTAGGTTAGACATTAGAAAAAACTTTCTAACTAAATATAAGGGTAGTTAAGCTCTGGAATAGGCTTTCATTGGAGGGTTTGAAGAACAGGTTGCCAGACACCTGTCAGGAATGGTCTAGGTTTACCTGGTCCTGCCTCAGCACAAGACACTGGACTTCATGTCTGCTCCAGGTCCCTTTCAGCCCTATGTTCATACGATTCTATAAAATGTTATTGACATTAACAAAGACTTTTGCTTACGATTAGCTTAAAGGAAAATTAAAGTTGAAAGAGGTTTCAATGGAGTCCAGCCAACAACCCTAAACATCACCTTGTATAAAACTCACAGTTCCCAAACATTTGGATGTTTGTCGGTTAACCATTAAGGAATCCCGATATAGTCCTTCAACATTCACAATCCCCAACTCCATTTAAAAGGTTTTTCTGGCTTTTTTTTCCCTTGCTCTAGTCAAGTTGTGCAGGTAAGATGGGGGAGCAAGAGGTACAGAGGGGAACTTATTGACACATGGGGCAGCAGAAAGTTTTCTCTGAATCTCCAGGATTGGAGGGAGAGGAGCAGCTCTAACGAATGGTGGGCTCAGCAGGGGATAGAACCCGAGACATGCAAAACAAAACAAAACAAAAAAACCACCTCATGCCCACAGTCAGGCATATGACAAAATGCATCGACCCTGAAAAAATGTATTATGGTGAAAAGTATCGTGCATCCCCAGCTACCTTTAAAAAGGCATGCAGCTAGGGCAATCCAGTTGGTCTGCAAGAGTTACTTGTGGAAGGCAGGAGTTGGAGCAAGGAAAGAGTAGGAACATAATGACCGGTGGATAGAAACAGCAGCAGGGAGAATGGAAGAAAAGAGCAAAGATGAAGAAATAAGACTGGGTAAGAAATGTAAAAAGAGAAAAGTAAAAAAAAACCTATTAAATTTCCTTGATAGAGAGAGGGGGAGGGGATAACGTTAAAGCATTGGGAGGTGAAGAATTTTGGACCATCTCAAAACTCCTCCCACTCTCTTAACCTCTAGGGACCTGAACATTAGTGAATATATGCTTTGATACATATGAAGGACATCCATAGCTCCCTAAGTGATTCCACACCTGGAATAGATGTTGTGCTTCCATTAGGCCAGTTGTCAGAGATCTTCTCATGCTCAGTCAACAAGACTAACCAAAAATTGTGATTCAAACCACAAAGACTCATGTAATCCAACAGATGGCAAAACTGCTGAAGGACAACAGCACCCCAGTCCACAGGATGAGGTGAATCATTACTGTTCTACATTGGCCTCCATCACTGACCCCCAAACAGTCCCTTCCTCTCTATTACTCCCACAACTCTTCTTGGTTTTCCCGACATCCCACGACAGATAAGAGAGAGGGGCAGAAACTTGAGTGCCAATGGTGGAAAACAAAGGCTGATATAGGCAGGTTGAAACATAATTAATTCCTCAAAGCTTCTGCTGAGGCTGTATTACAAATCAAGAGAATTTCCTGTCAGCTCTGTTGAGGCTGCCAAATCTCACCCCAAGAAGTTATCCATGATGCTTCAAGAACTATGAATGCCTACAACCTGCAAAGCCAAGCGCCAAGTGCTGCAAAGAACTATCATCCTGCTTTTCTGAAATGATCTCACGCATTCAGGAAAGATTCTCAAAGAACATGGATCCACTTCCGCTCACCTCCCCAGAGCCCACCTGCAATCCCACAGTTCAGTACATTCACTGGACACTATAAAGGAGCCTTGACTCAAGACTTGTGCATCCGACCCATGCCTTTCCTGACTTGTGAAAGAGAGTCATGAATAGAGCAACCAGACATCCTGTTATTATCAGGACTGTCCTGATATTAGGGGCTGAGTCTTATATATGCAACTATGCCCTCCCCCACCCCCGCAAAAAAGAGAGTGTCCTGATTTTTCACACTTGCTATCTGGTCACCCTAGTCATGAACAACTGGAGCCAGTTCTGAGAGAAATAGCCAATGCCTCACTCACAAAAGGAATTTTCCCTCCCTCCTTCAAAACAGGCAATAGTCCAACCAACACAGTGAAGAAACCCACCCTGAATATTCTGATTTTAGCCAGCTACTGACCAATGTCCAACCTTTCATATCTAAGCAAGCTCACAGAAAAGCTAGCAAAAGCCCAGCTACAAGCTCATCTAACTAAAGCTAACATTCTGGACCTGGCACAATCTGGATTCAGGCCAGGACACAGAACCAAAACCACCTTTAGAAGCAATGATGGCTCTTCTTCCATCAATGGATACAGGGCAAACATCCATTTTCATTTTCCTGGACCTCTCTGCAGCATTCACCACTATTGACCATAAGATATTGCTGTCTCGCTTGAGATTGGCTGTAGGAGCCCCAGGTAATGTGCTGAAATTATATGAGTCCTTTTCTGGAGGGACGCACCCAATGACCAGAAATTAGAAACTGCACCTCCACCACTAACCCCCTCACACTTGTGGAGTCCCACAAGGATCAAGTCTCTCTCCAGTCCTTTTCAACATGTACATGCAACCATTAGGAGAACTGATCAGATGACATGTGCTCAAGAGTCAGCAATATGTAGGTGATTCACAGCTCTACCTGTCCTTCATCACAGATGACCACACCACTGCCACCAAGATAGCCCAGGCCTTCGAGAAGATCAGCTCTTGGCTAAAGAATAGCTGGCTAAAACTGAAACCAAGACAGACAGAGGTGATGTGGTGGGCAGAGGAAAGCATTTTGAAAAGCTTGTAGCCGTGGTGCAGTCTCCTTTGGTTGAACGTTCACATCCACGATTAGTGAATTCATAGTAAGGAGTAGTTTCTGATTCCTCATGGATGCTGAGCTCTCACATAGCATCATCCTTGAACATCCCTGCTTGCTAAAGAGACTCAGTCCCATCCTGGTGGATGAAGAGCTAGCCTCAGTTATTCATGCCTTCATCACCTCTTGGCTGGATTACAGCAATGCAATATCTGGGCATGGAGCCATCAGCACAAAGAAAACTCCAACTAGTTCTGAACACCACAACATGCCTCCTCCCCAGCAACACAAGTTACCATGAACATATCAGCTCTGTCTTCTGCTCTCCACACTGGCTTCCCATAGAATTTTGAATCAAGTTCAAGGTGTCAGTCCTTATCTTCAAAGCGCTCCACATATCTTGGGCCCAGATCTAAAAGATCAACTGAAGTTTCTGATGAAGACAATGGTTGACAATTACACTCCTGTTGCACAATGGAACTCTCAACAATAAGAGTAAAGCTTGTCTGTGCAGGAGACAAATTTCTCTAGGGGCAGTTCAATGCTGCAGAATAAACTCCCCCAGAAAATAAGGATAATCACCTACCTCACCACTTTCTGCGCTGAGTCTGAGGCAAATTTCTTTGACTTTGTCTTTTCTAATAAAACACATCAGCAACAGCTAATTTTTTAAAAATAAAATATAGACACACACACTTCTGAGGAGAGGGTCAGAGAACAAACAATACATGACAGATGTTAGTCACATAGCTTAATGCACTACTGGAAAGTGCTCAGATACTACAGTGATGAGTAAAAACCTATATACAATAGAAAAGAATAATTTTCACTTGACAGTGTCAGGTCAACAGAATCAGAGTTTGATTTTTTGGGGGAGGAAGGGAATAGATATACAGAGTCATCTGACACTAAAGGATGGGGAGTGGGTGATTAATCCACGAAAAAGATTAATCCACTAAACAGAGCCAGTGGAAAACTATAATGTGGAACTATCTAGGGGGGTGGAATGGTAGGATGGAGATCAACCTTTCTGCACTGTAGACAAGATAATCCTTCATTTCTACTAGTCAGATGATATCTGCCTCATGGATCCGATCAAAGGATTTAGCTTTTAATGCTGTCATATATTGACTTCTGTTGCAAAATCAAAAACCTTGATATAGTCACACCATGTATCTATGGCATTACCAGACTACAGATTCACATTTAGCTCATACCGAAAAGCTAGAGGATTTTCCTGAACAATGCCACTGGTAAAAGACCATTATTTGCAGCTCCTGAGTTCAGGACACTCTACCCTCTAATTAACTTTAAATCAGGCTCACAGAGAGATTCACAAATATACTATTAGGAAAGAATGCAAAGAAGAAAATTACATTTTTAGTTTCCAGAACAACCAGTTCTTCTGGAAATCCTGTTATTGAGATCATCTAACCTGAGATAATCTAATATAAATTATGGGATACCTGGGTCTGCACAGCAAGACTGAAGTAAGGATACCCTTTGTATTCCTTTAGTTTTTCTTGGGTTTTCTGAAATCTTCTATTCCAATTATTTTTTATATTCTATCTCCCAGATATTGATGCAAGGAGAAAATATATCTAAGCTGTATGTGGATAGATTTGTCAGATATAAACAAACAAGTTGTTTGTAGCTTCATGTAACTTGTACACACTTTTACATACATACTAAGATTGTGCAAGGAAATCATTTTACTGCATTACATTTTTGACTTGTGAATTTCAAAGAGTATTTTCTTTTGTTGCTTAAAAAGGTGGTTTTTAAATGGTTGATTATTCCTCCTGAAAATGTTTCAAATCAGTTAAAAATTGTGCAATACCAATATTAACTAAGCAGGGTTATCTCCAACCTGTGGAAATGTTTAAGGACAGTCTAACATGCATGGATAAAAATAAGAGCTTTTCTAAACTAGTACTCACATGTAATTGAAATTTTTTCCTTTGATTTTTCATTTTTATGTGCTGCTCCAGTTTTTCCCTGGCCAGGAGCAGAAGTGCTGAATTGTGGCAAGAAAGGCTATTTCCTCTCAGGCCAACTGTAACAAGGTTCTATAGTAACTCACTAGAAAGCCTGAACTAGGGAGATTTCCTGACCAATTTTGCAGACTCAAGGGGTACAAATAGTTTGGCTTTGTGCTTATCCAGACTTGGTGCTTATCCAAATCCACTTCCTTAGGTTTCTTTGTTATCTCCCTAACACGACTGACTTGCAAAAATATATTTGCTCTTCTGAAAGTAGCCTCATAGCATTCAAGTTTGGTTCCTGAATCCCTTGCTTCTGGGTTTGCTGGAGAGGCCATTACATAGAAGAGCTGAGAGACTGAATCATAAAAGAATGAATAATGGGCAAGCCCTAAGAACCACACATGAAAGATTTTTTTCTACACTAGACAATTAAACTGGTGCTATCCCACCAGTTCAAGCACCAGTGATGCAGTATAATCACACTAGCTATGCAGTTAGGTACAAGTCCACGGCAGTTTTGCCATACATCCACACTAGCCCTGCACCTGTCCCATTTTTTTCCCCAAATGTGCTAAAACATTTCTTGAAAGAAGAGAGTAGATCAATTTCCATGCTCCGTCCTTAGTCCCTTATTAGATTGTCAACAGAGCTACCAGTTCCAATGGTGGGCTTGTGTGGTGTGGACACCAGTTCATTAGATGGACTGAGAACATTAATTCATTTCACATAGACTACCAATCAGGTTTCAGATGGCAACTGTGACCCAGGGACCTCGAGGCCAACTGGAAGAGAGCACAGGGGGTTGATAGTTTTACAGGGATCTCCTGGCTCAGATATTTGCATATTAATGCACTAAAGGGTGGCATATAGGTCTCTGCTAAGAGCAGGTAGCCCATGGGTCATCATAATCACCACAAAATGTAATTACACATAATATTTAATGTTATGTATCTATATTGAAAATCATGTTCTTAAGGTTTAGGAGTTAAGGCACAGAACCAGGAGGTAGCTGATGGTTCTCAGTCTGGTCACGTGTGTATTGTGCACTTTATATCTTACAGTGGATTCCTATTTGCATACATACCAAACCAGCTACCAGGCATAAGACTTCAAAATTTACAAGAAAGCCTACAGATAAAAACAAGCAGTGGGGGGAGGGGGGTGTCCTGTTTACGACAAAGATCAAAGGATTCATCTTAGTATATCAGGTAATGCAAGAAATAACACTGCATCTCTCATCAAGGAGGCGATCTGACAGCATGACTTGTCTTATGAATGGAAGATCACTACCAAGACAGGCTGTAAAACACTGGAAGGACTTTGAGTAAGCACTACTCTATAAAACAAAAGTAGAGGGGGGGAGGCATAGCTCAGTGGTTTGAGCATTGGCCTGCTAAACCCATGGTTGTGAGTTCAATCCTTGAGGGGGCGATTTAGGGATCGGGGCAAAAATTGGGGATTGGTCCTGCTTTGAGCAGGGGGTTGGACTAGATGACCTCCTGAGGTCCCTTCCAACCCTGATATTCTATGAGCCTATGATTCTATGATCTAGTTAAGTAAGTCAGGGTTCTAAAATGCATGTTATGATTTTAGTTTACAGGTAACCATCTGTTTCCAATACTTCTACTTGCTATTACTAGAATCTCTATCCTTTGTTAAATAAACTTTTATTTGTTTTCATTATATACATATATAAGTTCTGTGTATTAAATAGAGCAGTGATCTAAGATGTAACGGATAAACTGGGGTATATTGTGCCTTTGGGAGCGGTTAATCTGTGAACATTCAGGGGAGGAGGGATGGGACACTCCAGGAAGATGCTAGCACGTTGGAGTGTACCTATGTCATAAATATAAAGGGAAGGGTAAACCCCTTTGAAATCCCTCCTGGCCAGGGGAAAGCTCCTCTCACCTGTAAAGGGTTAAGAAGCTAAAGGTAACCTCGCTGGCACCTGACCAAAATGACCAATGAGGAGACAAGATACTTTCAAAAGCTGGGAGGAGGGAGAGAAACAAAGGGTCTGTGTGTCTGTCTATATGCTGGTTTTTTGCTGGGGATAGACCAGGAATGGAGTCTTAGAACTTTTAGTAAGTAATCTAGCTAGGTATGTGTTAGATTATGATTTCTTTAAATGGCTGAGAAAAGAACTGTGCTGAATAGAATAACTATTTCTGTCTGTGTATCTTTTTTGTAACTTAAGGTTTTGCCTAGAGGGGTTCTCTATGTTTTTTAATCTAATTACCCTGTAAGGTATCTACCATCCTGATTTTACAGGGGGGATTTCTTTATTTCTATTTACTTCTATTTTTATTAAAAGTCTTCTTGTAAGAAACTGAATGCTTTTTCATTGTTCTCAGATCCAAGGGTTTGGGTCTGTGGTCACCTAGGCAAATTGGTGAGGCTTTTTATCCAACATTTCCCAGGAAAGGGGGAGTGCAAGTGTTGGGAGGATTGTTCATTGTTCTTAAGATCCAAGGGTCTGGGTCTGTAGTCACCTAGGCAAACTGGTGAGGCTTTTTACCAAACCTTGTCCAGAAAGTGGGGTGCAAGGTTTTGGGAAGTATTTTGGGGGGAAGGACGCGTCCAAACAGCTCTTCCCCAGTAACCAGTATTAGTTTGGTGGTGGTAGCGGCCAGTCCAAGGACAACGGGTGGAATATTTTGTACCTTGAGGAAGTTTTGACCTAAGCTGGTAAAGATAAGCTTAGGAGGTTTTTCATGCAGGTCCCCACATCTGTACCCTAGAGTTCAGAGTGCGGGAGGAACCTTGACAACCTATCACTAACCAGTAGAGACAGAGCAGGGACTGCATAGGCCTAGAGGGGAGTGCTTGTGTTGTCTGTGGAGTTGGGGAACTGACCCTTGGCAGGCATAGGCAACGATTCCTCACACCAAGGGCAGGTGGTAGCGAGGTGCCTCACAGCCCTGGAAAACATCATGGTAATGACTTTCCATAACTGTTGACCTGGGATAGATGCAAACAAGCGATGTAGTGGTGAATGACTGCACATCCTATTGCCAGTCTCCTGAGCAATCCAAGCCCCTAATATATGTTTAAAAGTTTTGGTCCGTGCAACTTCTATAGTAATTTCCTCAATTTTACACGTGCATTTTAGTGAGGAACAGCTAAGATATGTTGATTGAAATAGATACGTTGGGACATGGGATGTGTTTGTAAAAATCAAGAAGGAGAAAGCTGATTTATATAAGGAGCAAAAAATGCTTCGATTTTCAGACAGAAAATCACATTCTGTCATTCTCTGATACAAATCACTATAAGGATAGAATTTTAATCACATATTCACTCTGAGGCAGCTCACATCAACTTTATGTACATTACTGGTTTGAAAATTGGCTGATGATCTGCTAGCAAGTCTCCTCTTCACACTTAAAACACACAATGTGTTTATCAAGCCAATTCACCCACACAATATTTTAGCTCTATAGTTTCTGGTTATAGGGAAGGATCTGGAGCAGAAAAGATGTCTGTACATCTCGAGAGACTTAGCCTTCTACCAAAAAAAATCTAAGCAATTTTAGTAAAATTACACTCTTTGTTAGTGATGCTCCCAGCTGTTCCTCCCGCCCCCACCATAGGCTCTAGAAGCTAAATGGATTAAGACACTTCCGGATGCGTGTTCTTACAGACAGAGGGCACTTCTCACAGAATGAGCGGCACACAGCTGGTCATCATGTATGTCACTATGCACCCACGCTGTGCTGATATCTGTAACATAACAGTCTGGAGCGTCTTGGAGCAGCAGGGAGCTGCAAGAGAAATCATCAAAGACGCCTTGTGGGTGGTCAAAAGAAGAAAAGCAATTTGAGAAGAACAAACAAGGGACATGGAAGCAAGTTGGGCTCAGGGCATAACTGCCGTTTTCAGGTGGCACTAATGAAGCAATGGTAGCAGCAAACGAGCCTGCAGACTGGCAGCTATTACTGGGGTCCTGACTGGACAATTCGAAAACTGACCTTTGTAGAGTAAACTTAAAAGTGGAGCAGGGCAAAATTTGGGGGGTAAATAGTTTACTCTGAAGAATGCAGTTTCCGTCTAGCCAAAATTACTTTGGAGTTTGACTCAAATTCAGACAACAGTTTCGGCTAGTTCTCCCCGCCTAAAAAAAATTAAGGTGCCATTCACAAAAGAGCTAGTGGAGGAGGAGGAAGTAGTGGCAGTCAAGTAGTGGTGCCCCTCCTCATAGCTTTTAGCTAGGGGGCTTAGAGCACTCAGCTGGGATGTGGAAGGCTCAAGTTACCCAGGCCCCTGCTTCAATGAATATTTAATTATTTATACAAAGTGGAACAGCTTCCACGGAGGAGAGAAAAAGATCCCTAACAGTATAGCCCATAGCCCAATGATTAGGGCACTTTCCTGAGAGATAGGAGACCCAAATTCAAATCCCTGCTCCACATCGGGCAGAGGCAGGCTAGTGAGCCCAGGTCTCCTACATCCCATGCAAATGCCCTAACCACTAGTCTGAAAGTTATAAAGGAAGTACCACCTCCACATCTCCCCCATTTTGTGATCCCAGCCATTTAAAAATGCCCAGAAACAAAGCATTTTGAACATGTTTCATCTGACTTAAAATGGGCTTACTTGATTCAGTTAAAACTGAAATTTTTCAAAATTTTGTGTTTGATATGATCCAAGCCAGAATTCTGTTGGAGCTGGGCAAGTAGCTGATTTTTGTTTGCTGGCCAGTCTAAAAAACAGAGTTATTTGCCCAGTTCTACCTAAAAGCCCAAATATGCTAAGCCTTTTATTCAACTATCAATTTCAATGGATTGTGTGTGCGCATATGGAGAGGTAACCTGAAAGATATACATTAGAGGTAAATTGAACTGGTTTATCAGTGTACCTCTAAACATGTTTGCAGTTCATGCAGTTTGAACCACCTTCCTGTGTCAGATGTGTGTACTATTGGCTTATCCATTGTGATGCACGAAGTCTTTTATACAGTATTCAACCTTTTGATTTGGAAGAATGGAATACATAAAAGCAGGGGTGGCCAACCTGCGGCTCCGGAGCCACACGCGGCTCTTCAGAAGTTAAAACACGGCTCCTTGTCCAGGCACCGACTCCGGGGCTGGAGCTACAGGCGCCAACTTTCCAATGTGCCGGGGGGGCTCACTGCTCAGCCCCTGGCTCTGCCACAGCCCTGCCCCCACTCCACCCCCTCCTGCCCCTCCCCTCAGCCTGCCATGCCCTCGCTCCTCCCCTGCACCACCAGAGCCTCCTGCACGCCACGCAACAGCTGATCAGGAGGTGCAGGGAGGGAGGGGGAGGCGCTGATCGGCAGGGCTGCCAGTGGGCAGGAGGCACTGGGAGCAGCGGGGGGAGCTGACGGGGGGCTGCTGACGTATTACTGTGACTCTTTGGCAATGTACATTGGTAAATTCTGGCTCCTTCTCAGGCTCAGGTTGGCCAGCCCTGCATAAAAGGAAGGGGACACTTTTTGCCATAAACATTTCATGTAACTGCAGTAACAAGTGAGTGAAGTTCAGGGCATTCCTTTGGGCATGAAACTTTGAAAGGATGGAGTTCAGTGGCAAATCCAGTCCTTAACCAGGAAATGGATTTAACAAGAGGATAATTGTGCTGGTGAGGCTTCTTTTGATTTTGAACTAGATTTTTCAGTTTACTGTGTACAATTCTCCTACAGTTCAATAGTTCTGCTATGGAGCAAATATGTCAGAAGAGCCCTGGTACCAAGAAAGGCAGCTCTAGAGACTTAATGATTGATGCAGGAGCCTGTCACAACCCTGAAACAGTCAAATCAGGGTTACATGTGTTCCTTAACTCACCTGGAAACCAATTTTTCTACTAAATAATTCATTTTTATATTTTAGCTAATAAACCCTATTTAGTAGAAGCATTGAACTGTTAAATCTAGTGTAATTAAGTATCCTTAAAAACATCTCTCTACCATAAGCAACTTTAAAGGAACAACTGCTACATGACGATTAATCTACTATTTGAACTGATACTAAAAGTAAAGCGTGTGAAGTTCTCAACAAAGCCCCAAAACAATGCATCATGTGGTTTTGGAGATGTGTTACAAACTAGAAGCATGGACCATTTTTTCCCCAAGTTTCATAAACTTCTGGCGAGTATGGGATGAGCTTTACGTAAGCCTTGGACAAGTCATGACTAAGTGGAAACCACATTCAATTGAAGCTCTGTGATCTAAATTCCATTTTGAATTTGTGATTTACTCAAATCTGAAATGCAAAGTAATACTAAGGAGACACAAACACAAACAAAAGTAAAACCGGGGGGGTTGGAGGGGAGGAGAGAGAAGAGTGCACACAAACCTATTCTGGCCAGAACTTCCAATTAGCACAGCTCAGATATTAACTCTCATAAACCCCACTGTACGCAGTGGGAAATTAAGCGATAATCTAACTAATCAGGGCTCAGGGTTTTGAAGCACGGCTCCAATACTCCTTCTAATCACTCGCCCCTGTTCATGGGTTTTTTCCAGCTCCCTCCCTAATTGTCAACACACGCAATCTCACCCTCCAGCCCTCTCAAAAGCAGATTTTACTCTAGACTTTGCTTTGATAGGCATGAGCCATTGCCCTTTCTCTATCCCCATTTAGGTAAAATTCCTTTTCATTCCATCTCAGTATTAAATAATAAAAAAAATCCCTCAGCTTCCAGCAATCCCTTCATAACAGTGAGTGAAGTCAAGTACTCGCTTGCCGGAGACTGAGAATGAATTTTGTTATCAAAGCATGTGCTTACATATGCTCAGTTTGAAAACCAGTCTCTAGGTACCAAGAGCAGTGCAGCGGTAGTACACCGTGAATCCCAGTGATGAGGCCCTCTTACCAATATAAATGAAAGGAGGTACAGTATATAAGTGGACTAGCCCCATCTGTTCAAATTAAAAATAATATCCCCCCCTCCCCCCGAACTTTTCTCTAAGGCTCTTAAACATTTCTGTAGCAGTTTTTCAGTGGACAGACAGAGGCACCAGATGTGCCAGTTCACAAGGGGGAAGGGTGAGAGATGGGGTGAGATCTCAGTGGCACAATGTACCATTTTCCTGTGAGACCGGAGATCCATCCAGCATATGTGGCAGGATGAACATGCCTGCTGTCTACTTCCTCAGAAACTAATACATTAGCCTGCTGTGCAGCCGCTGCGGTAGTCACCTTCACCTGAGGGTACAATTCAATAAAACATGATTCTAAAAGGAAGCTGAACAAAATTAAACTGGCTGTTCAGTTATTCACATTGAGTGAGATAGTAAATCCCAGCTATATCCTGGGATGTTATGGGCAGTTTGACAATCACCCTTGCACATTTTTTATTATTATTATTGTCCATCACCACTGTTACCAAAATTATAGCACTGATATAATTTGCATTATCAGGGGGATGCAATACACTCTAGGAACTATTACACAAATCAAATATAATGTTGCATACAATTTTTTTCGTTTTTATGAATCGAGGGCAGAGCTAGGATCTTTTAACTGGGCACAGGAAAAGCCAAGGATTCCATTTAGACTAGAAGTGCAGTCTATCATCTCAAGATTTTGCAAAGAGCTTTGCTACCTGAATACAGAAATATTGAGAGTTTATAATGAGAATTTTATCTCAATCCACAGATGCTGCACTATTACAATGCATACTCCTCCCTTCAGCCATGACTAGCAGCAATATGCGGGATGCAAGACACAGTGACTATTCATTCCTCCCACCATCCTGGGAAATAATGGCTTTTTCTATCTAAACTACTACATGCCACAAGGGGCCACAACAGTGGTTCCCTTAACCCACCCAGAAATATTGTTAATCTATCCAACTATACTCTTAGCCCAGCAGAAGAATCTGTCCTATCTCGGGGCCTCTCCTTCTGCCCCTCCACCCCCACGAACATGATACAGTTCTGTGGTGACCTAAAATCCTATTTTCGACGTCTCCGACTCAAGGAATATTTCCAACACTCCTCTGAACAACACACTAACCCACAGAGACCTTCCGACCAACACTACAAAAAGAAGGATTCTGGGTGGACTCCTCCTGAAGGTTGAAACAACAGACTGGACTTCTACATAGAGTGCTTCCACCGACGTGCACGGGCTGAAATTGTGGAAAAGCAGCATCACTTGCCCCATAACCTCAGCCATGCAGAACAAAATGCCACCCACAGCCTCAGAAACAACTCTGACATCATAATAAAAAAGGCTGACAAAGGAGGTGTTGTCGTCATCATGAATAGGTCAGAATATGAACAAGAGGCTGCTAGGCAGCTCTCCAACACCACTTTCTACAAGCCATTATCCTCTGATCCCACTGAGGGTTACCAAAAGAAACTACACCATCTGCTCAAGAAACTCCCTGAAAAAGCACAAGAACAAATCCGCACAGACACACCCCTAGAATCCCGACCAGGGGTATTCTATCTGCTACCCAAGATCCATAAACCTGGAAATCCTGGACGCCCCATCATCTCAGGCATTGGCATCCTGACAGCAGGATTGTCTGGCTATGTAGACTCTCTCCTCAGGCCCTACGCTACCAGCACTCCCAGCTATCTTCGAGACACCACTGACTTCCTGAGGAAACTACAATCCATCGGTGATCTTCCTGAAAACACCATCCTAGCCACTATGGATGTAGAAGCCCTCTACACCAACATTCCACACAAAGATGGACTACAAGCCATCAGTATCCCCGATAATGTCATGGCAAACCTGGTGGCTGAACTTTGTGACTTTGTCCTCATCCATAACTGTTTCACATTTGGGGACAATGTATACCTTCAAATCAGCGACACTGCTATGGGCACCTGTGTGGCCCCACAGTATGCCAACATTTTTATGGCTGACTTAGAACAACGCTTCCTCAGCTCTCGCCCCTAATGACTGTACTCTACTTGCGCTACATTGATGACATCTTCATGTTCTGGACTCATGGAAAAGAAGCCATGATTTCAACAATTTCCATCCCACCATCAACCTCAGCCTGGACCAGTCCACACAAGAGATCCACTTCCTGGACACTATGGTGCTAATAGTGAAGAAACAGATGGACAGAGCCAGAAGAGTACCCAGAAGTTACCTACTGCAGGACAGGCCCAACAAAGAAAATAACACAATGCCACTAGCCATCACCTTCAGCCCCCAACTAAAACCTCTCCAACGCATCATCAAGGATCTACAGCCTATCCTAAAGGACAACCCATCACTCTCACAGATCTTGGGAGAGAGTCCAGTCCTTGCTTACAGTAAGACAGCCCCCGAACCTGAAGCAAATACTCACCAGCAACCACATACCACACAACAGAACCACTAACCCAGGAACCTATCCTTGCAACAAAGCCCGTTGCCAACTGTGTCCACGTATCTATTCAGGGGACACCATCATAGGGCCTAATCACATCAGCCACACGGTCAGAGGCTCGTTCACCTACACATCTACCAGTGTGATATATGCCATCATGTGCCAGCAATGCCCCGCTGCCATGTACATTGGTCAAACTGGACAGTCTCTATGTAAAAGAATAAATAGACACAAATCAGACGCCAAGAATTAGAACATTCAAAAACCAGTCAGAGAACACTTCAATCTCTTTGGTCACTCGATTACAGACCTAAAAGTGGCAATTCTTCAACAAAAAAACTTCAAAAACAGACTCCCATGAGAGACTGCTGAATTGGAATTAATTTGCAAACTGGATACAATTAACTTAGGCTTGAATAAAGACTGGAAGTGGATGTGTCATTACACAAAGTAAAACTATTTCTCCATGTTTATCCCCCCCCCCCATTCCTCAGACGTCCTTGTCAACTGCTGGAAATGGCCCACCTTGATTATCATTACAAAAGGTCTTCCCCCCCACCCCCGCTCTCCTGCTGGTAATAGCTCACCTTACCTGATCACCCTTGTTACAGTGTGTATGGTAACACCCATTGTTTCATGTTCTCTGTATATATAAATCTCCCCACTATATTTTCCACTGCATGCAT
This sequence comes from Lepidochelys olivacea, assembly GCF_965140295.1. Taxonomy (NCBI): domain Eukaryota; kingdom Metazoa; phylum Chordata; order Testudines; family Cheloniidae; genus Lepidochelys; species Lepidochelys olivacea. The sequence goes on from NC_140415.1 coordinate 38,895,739, forward strand.
CTGATGAAGTGAGCTGTAGCTCATGAAAGCTTATGCTCCAATAAATTTGTTCATCTCTAAGGTGTCACAAGTACTCCTTTTCTTTTTTTAGAAAGACTATCTTGCTTTTTATCCCTCTTTCCCAAGTTAAGGTTAAATTAAACCTTCCCCCCCCCCCACCCCCAAACCAGACAATTCAGAGGTACACATCTCACTGTTTCCTCATGCTAATCACACTGGGCCAAATTTACTCCTAATGTAAGTTTACTAGAGTAGGAATATGGCCCTTATTTTTACTTTCAACAATGCTGTATAAAATAATTCTGGAAAACAAAAGCAGCCATCATTTCATTCCTGAACCATGAAGTGTCTACAAGCTGCATCAGACACCTTAGCAAATGCCTTGGGGACTCATCAAATCTGAGTTCTGATTGCTACTTCATGCACACAAACATATGCTGCACAATTCTGCAGCCCCATCTGCACTAGGAAACTGACCCAGTGCTGTCAGAGATGGGTATTTTTTTCATCACTACAGAAACCATGAAATGAGACTTTGTTTCACCAGTATTTTAAATAGTACTTAGCTCATGGTGCTTACAAACAAATACTGAATTCCCAGTAGGAATATTACAACTGCAAATACTCTTGGACTATGCACAGAAGGAACATGATCATTCGGGGGTTAAGCATTCACACAAGATATTTTCCTTTAAAAACTGCCTGACAAAGAAGGAGCTTTCACTCAGAGGAGTATTTTGTAAACTGATGTGTTTTATAAACTTTTCTTTATTTTTAGTTCCACGAAGTCTGAATCACGCTTTCTGAACTAACATCAAAAACTGTTAGATCCTATCTATGCTACCAGCTAAACAAAGTTCTGAACACCAGTTCAGGAAGGCCCATAGATGACCACTATTTTCATCAATGGATCAGCTTCCTAGACAAGGCCCATGTGTAAAAGAGGGCCTTGAAGCTAACACAGGACGTGCATTTGAGAGGGCAGAGGGACATTCATATTTTAGGAGACATGTAACCATAGCATGAGTTCAAAATGAAAAAATGAGCTGAAGCATAAAAAAATGTAAAGGAGTACTTGTGGCACCTTAGAGACTAACCAATTTATTTGAGCATGAGCTTTCGTGAGTGTATATATATAAAGTCTGCTGCAGTTTCCACGGTATGCATCCGATGAAGTGAGCTGTAGCTCACGAAAGCTCATGTTCAAATAAATTGGTTAGTCTCTAAGGTGCCACAAGTACTCCTTTTCTTTTTGCGAATACAGACTAACACGGCTGTTACTCTGAAACCCATAAAAAAATGTGAATGTCTAATACAAGCAAATCCGCATACAGCTAAGAATACCCATTTGAAGGGCAGCTCTTGCCATACAGGCCATTATAAAAAGCAATGGCCAAAATTCTCCCACTATGCACAAGCACAGCCACTGGGTCGTTACACATATTGAATCTATTTCCCCGTGTTAAGTATCCTCACACCTTCTTGTCAACTGTCTAAATGGGCCATCTTGATTATCACTACAAAAGTTTTTTTTCTCCTGCTGACAATTAATTAGCCTCTTACGGTTTGTATGGCAACTTCCACCTTCTCTGTATGTATGTATATCTATATCTATATCTTCTTACTATATGTTCCATTCTATGCATCCAATGAAGTGGGCTGTAGCCCACGAAAGCTTATGCTCAAATAAATTTGTTAGTCTCTAAGGTGCCACAAGTACTCCTGTTCTTTTTGTAATTTAAATGTTTGCAGGCACCAAGCAATATCATAATATAGTCTTCTATAAGCAGTAGTGTGTTTTTAATAATTTTTAGCAGACACTCTGTGCATTAAAGATATGCCAAGTTTTACTTTATCTGAAAAATCCACATAAGTTAGAAAGATTGCAGTGAGGGAGGGGGAATATCAGGAACCAAATACCTGCTATGCCTATTTTGGGACTGAGAGGTCACATAAAAAATGGCAGCATGATAATTCCTTTTTCCAGGTTAATGCACAGTCCACTCTTTCGTGCCTCATTTTCTATTACATACTCCCCTTCAGGGCAAACAATAAAATTTTTGTTGTTCAAACAATTCTATTCTACTTGAACTTTGACACCACGTCAATCTTTAAGTGAACAGGTTTTTTTTTTTAAATTAAGCATTTTCTTAAGGGTCCTTTATACAGTGATATAGTTCATAACCACTACACATCAGTAGATTTATCACTAAATAAAATATAGTTGTGCATCTTAGAGTAACAGAAAGCAGAAGCAGCCACAGAATTCAAGAAAAAAAAACTGAATAAGAAAAATGACAGGAAATAAATCACAGGTCGGAATGGTATATTTAATACATGAACTACAAGCTCCAGTTCATTTTCCTTTGTTGAACGAAGACTAACAAACCCAGACATTTATAAATAAGCATCAATCTAGCATTTAGACTATCAATCATTCATCAATCTAGCATTTAGGCTGCCTACAGACAAAATCTTCATCAACATAGAGAACCACTTATAGGTACAGAGCAAGACAGTCAGTCTATTTCATTAGTAAGCGTTTCTAGGAAGCATGCAATACAAAAAGAATGACCCATCTTCAAGACATTTAAATTAAGATACACATCATCATCATCAAAATGAATGTCATGTAAAAGAACAGAGCAATCAGAGACCAGAACAGGACCAAAATTAGACAATTTCTTCTGAATTTATTCTATTCATACAGGTCTTTTAGCAGTTACATACAGCTGAGTTCTCCTTTCCATCAGAACCAAACTGCTGCTCATCAGAGTAGACATACCGTAATGATTGTAGCCTTTTCTATACTGGGTATTCCCTGAAAGCCCCTCCCATGTAGCAATATGCAATGGCAAGATGGTCTCAACCCTGACACTTATTTGTAATCCACCAGCAAACTGCAAAATCTAGGTTGAGAACACATATCAGTCTTGGCCCCTGGAGAGAAGCATTCAGAGCAAGTCAATACTGGTCAGTAAAGTATTATGCAACGGCAGAGCCCTATTCAACCAGGAAAACTTTCAGAGCTCAAACAAGCAATTCAAAATGTTGGCACATGAAGGCCAGCAAGATCTGGTGTTGAAGAGGAGCTGCTGATGTTGAGTGCTGTGCTCGTGAGGGCTGGGAGGGGGAGATACCAGCGAAAGGAGGACACTCAGGCCTAAGAATAGTAAACTACGCTTTATTGAAGGAAGGAAGGAAGAACTTATGCTCCAATCTGCGCGGGGAGCTCCTAGGACACGCGGAGGGGCTGCAAGGGACTCTGGCCGTTCGGGACAGCTGACTGGGCAGGACTCCGCCGGGGCGGGCGGGGGTGCGGGGGGGGTTGAAGAATGACAAACACACATACAAAGCCCAGTAGTCCAATCAATAGCAGGAGCCCAATGCGTCTCCCCCAGGCGCTGAGATCTGGAAGCCAGGTTAGCCACAGCCAAGGGTCATCCCATACAGAAGTCTCAGAGCCCACGTCATGTAACACCTTCAAGTGGTCCATCGTATTATGAACATCAGTCTCGATGCGCTTATCCTGATTTGAGTAAAAACAACAACTTTCATTAATCAAGGCACAAATTCCGCCTTGAGCGGCTAATAAGTAGTCCAATGCCATACGATTCTGTAATACAACTTGCTACAAAGAAGCTACTTCTATTTGCAGGGTTTGGATTGCATCTATGGTATTATTCTCTATAACCTCTAATGTGGCTGAGATATTTACAATAGCCCGCTCCAGTTCGGCCACCCCTAGCCAGGGGAGGAAAGCATAGACAAACTGATGGAAGCCCGTGGGTCTCTGCACAATGGGGTTTGGGCTCTGTCGTGGGCGTGCCACCAATATGTAATTATGCACTGCATGAGCATGCATGGTTTGCATTCCATACATATAGGGGAGGAGCTGTCCCAATGTGTACCATCCACACCATTGGTTGGGTAGGGTTTTATATGCCCAATGGCCACATAGCCAGTACAACCCCAGCACTCCTGCTGTGGGGAGCCATGTGCTATCTGAGCTTTGGTTACACTGAGACCAACTAATGTGATAGACACCAACTATCAGAGCTTTGGTTACACTGAGACCAGTAATGTGCACTCGGGGTTTGCCTGCGCCTAATTATGCTGAGGGGTGTTCTCCATATGGGGGCACTGGCATTGTAGGAATACAGAAAACCACAGGTATGTAGCTCCCACTTGCCCCAACGCCACCACCGATGGCAGAGGGTGGTGCCATTGGTACAAGTCAAATTGGTTTCAGAGGAACCGGAGCAATTGTCACTCAAGACCCACGCATCTCCAGCCATCCACTCACTGCGCATTTCTGGTGGGCCAGCAGTAACGTTAAATTGCCCGGTGTCTGGCAGGTATTCTGCTATCGCTGCGCACGAGGAACGGGGAAGTCTTCCAACGGGACAAGCGGCGTCCGTCGCTGAAGGCCGCTGAACACACCAATACACGTACCCCAGTATCACTACCGGTGTCCCTTAGCACCGGTAAGGGGGTATTACATTATACTTAGTGAGAAAGGTGGTGTCATTAAGGGCCCAGGATTCATTCCACAGCGCTGCGGCCCATGGAATGCCAGTGCATGCCAACTGGGGGGGCATGTGTGCAGTACCGACAGTCCAATTTGTTACTTGCTAGTGCCACCGATTGCATCCACTGGACGGCCGAGTTGTGGTGCCATGTGGCTTGGGCACCGATTGCAGCTAAAATTAGTTAGAGGATTATGCTGTAGAGAACTCGTCGTAGGGCCATTGCAGCTGTTGGCCTTTGGGTGGCGCAACCAGGACGCTCCACAGACCCACCCAAACTGCAGTGCGGCGGTTATGGTTGCCTGGAAGAAAGACGCTTAGAAGGCACATAAATTGGGGCGTCTTCCCCTTTTAGCAGTAAGAGGTGAGTGTCCCCAGGACTATCAGCTAGGATTTCCCCTTTGAGCAGGTTATGTTTGGTGGGGTCATGGACCCAAACTGCACATCCTGTCGAGCTGAACCCTCCCGCTTGAGAGGTGGGTGCAAGCACATCCACTTCTTGTGCATCAGGCAACCCAATGCGCTCACAAATGAACTGTGCAATACGTTCGCCTTGGGGAAGGGTTACTGCCTGCAGGCCATTGTGAACCAAAAGCACCTTAACCCCCGGTATAGTCAGCGTCCATTACTCCCACCACAACATCTATGCCCTTAAGAGCCAGACTGCTGCGTGGGGCAATGCGCCCATAATAGCCTTGTGGCAGTCCTATGGCTAAGCCAGTACTTACAAGGTTCGGGCTATTGGGCTGTAGAGTGAGGCCCTCTTGAGGGTCCGGCAGATCGAGACCAGCACTTCCCGGGGTGGCCCGAATGGGGAGGTGGGCTTGCAGGTGCAGGCGCTGCACTCGCAACACACGGGGCCGCTTGATGACCTCCCCCTTGAATCTAGCGTACGGGGTGGAGCCGTACAGAGGGCGGTCATTGAGCGCAGCCATGGCTTGGCGAAGATTACGGCTCCACCCAGCCAGGGATTCAGCGGGAGATAGTTTGCACAACTGTTCTTTAAGCAAGCCGTTCATGAGTTCAATGAGCCTGGTGCCCTGCGGGTGGTATGCGATGTGGAACACCCACGCAATCCCCCATCCCCTAGCCCATTCTCTTACTTCCAGTCCCATAAAATGGGTTCCCTGGTCACTTTGCACCTCGAGGGGAGATCCGTAATAGCGGACGAGTTCTTCCAACCCATTTATAGTCTGCTCCTGTGTAGCACTTGCGCACGGGTATACGAAGAGCAGACCTGAATCTGTGTCTACTGCAGTTGGTGCGTATTTATGTTGCTGACTTTCAGGCAGTGGGCCGATGTAGTCCACCTGCCACACTTCCCCAGGTTTCTGACCACGCTTCAGGTACCCCTTCTCTGCTTTTAAGCACTGGGGGGAGAGCCTGGTACACTGTGGGCAGTGCTGATGGGCATCCCACTGCATGATCGGTGGCCCATTGCATTGCTTTTTCTCCTCCTAGATGACCACTCTTCTGATGTATCCACTCGGCAAGGCCGGGGGCAGCTACTACATATACTGTGACTATGTCATCTACCTCTCTGTTGAACCAGGCCTCCTCCGATTCTCCCGTCAGGTGGGTGTCTACATGATGTACAGCAACAGGCCTCTGACTTCAGGCATCCCAAATGGCAGGCCACATGTCATAACCCCAAAGGGGTTTGTCATGCACCTTCCAGCCAGCCACATGCCAGACGGCCATCCATTGTGTCATGCTATCCGTATACAGATAAAGGGGCCCTGGGTTCTCTGTGATGGTCATGAATGCTGCCCGCAGCTCAGGCCAGGGCCAGTTTCAAACAGTATTTCCTCAAGGCAGGGATTATATGCGGCCGCTCGCCACCATTGTTCTGCCCCCCTGTACGAGGCTGATCCATCAGTGAACCATGCGACCTCTTGTTGTTGTTCGGTTAAAGAGGCGTAGGAAGGGGCTTCCATACAGGGGGGTAGAGGCACTTCGACCAGGGGGAGTTCTTCGTAGGAGACAGTGCCCAGAAGTCATGCATGCACATTGGTAATGCTTGCCTGGGTCATTTGCACACGCAGCTGCAGGTAGCATTTCCACTTCCATAGGGTCTGGGTCTGGGCTACCCCAGTCCGTATGAGCGGGCTTTCGTCCCAGACCCAACCCATAATCGGAAGCGGGGTACACACCTTTACAGGCTCCACGCCTGTTATGGGCTCAGTTTGCTGTAGGGCCCATACTACTGCAAGCAGCTGCTGTTCAAGGGGTGTATAACGCTCAGCCGAGCCTCGTAGAGATCGCGACCAATACCCTATGGGCTCCTTTCGAGATGAAGTTTGCTGCCACAGCCCCCACGATGCCACGTGGTTAATCACCATTACCTCGAGTTTGAAGGGGATGCCTTGTCTGCCTGGGCTCAGTACTGCATGTTGGCTGAGTGTCTCTTTAGCCTACTGGAATGCGGCATGCTGCTTGGCCCCCCAACTAAACGTGGCTTTCTTCTGGATTACTGCTCGTATGGGATGCAAGATGTACCCTAGATGGGGAATAAATGTGCACCAATACCCAAGGAGATCACCTCCTGGCAGGGCCCCTGGATTTACTAGGATTGACAGCCCATCCCCTGGCCGCCAGAGTCTGCAAAACACTCTTCTTGGCCTCGGACAGTATCACCTCATGGGGCCCGCTCAGCAGGACATCATCAATGTAGTGCTCTAGGACCACTCCCTATGGAAGAGTCACCTGCTCCAGGTCTCGACTAACCAACTGGTGACAGATGGTAGGGCTATGCTTATAGCCCTGAGGCAGCACAGTGAACGTGTACTGCCAATCCTCCTCCCATGTAAAGGCAAATTGATCCTGGCTCTGCGGGTCAATGGCGATGGAGAAGAAGGCATTTGCCAAATCCACCACTACATGCCACTGCCCTACTCGTGTCACGAGGCACTCCATGATGGAGACCACGTTGAGAACTGCCACCGTCAGGGTTGGGGTGACCCTGTTCAGGTTGCAGTAGTCTACTGTCATGCTCCAGGTTCCATTCTTTTTACAGACTGGCCAAATTGGGCTGTTAAATGTGCTCATGGCAGGGAGAATGATGTCTGCCTGGAGCAGAACTTTAACAGTAGAGGTTATTTCCTCGTGCCCACCAGGTATCTGATACTGTTTGGAGTTGACTACTGTGGTGGGGGTCGGAAGCACCACAAGGTCCCACTGTGGATGCCCCCGCAGCATGGTTACAACCACTCGGACATACAGCGGGCACCCAAAGGAAAAGGGTCCCCATTGCGTGTCTATGGTCTGCCTTCGGAGGAGGTCTATACCCAATATGTATTCATCAATGGGGATGATTAAAATGGTGACTCGTATGGGGGGGGCTTCCTGATGGCCAGCTGTAACTGCATCGGCACGGCCCGAACATCGGCCCCTCTGAGGCCGCTCACCGTTACCGACCGGCCTCGATGGGGCGGGGTGCCATGCAATATACTCACCTCCGCTCCTGTGTCCACAAGGGCCATTACTCGTTGTCACCCCCCGCTAGGCCAATAGATCTCTACTGGGACATAAGAGCAGTGGTCCCCCACGACATAGCGCCTTACCTCCAGGGCGGGGGGACCCACCACCCCGTCAATACTGGGTGGGCAGCTTCCATTCAATCTAGTCTGCTGGCGGGGCAAACAGTTGGGGCCACTTGGGGGTGCCATCTACCTTGTTTTGGGGCCCCCCTTTCATCAGGACCCCCACCCACTCCTTGGTACGCTGTTTTGGCTTAAGCTGTAACTACCGTTTTAACAGCTCAGCATTGGTTTTCCCATCCACTTCCCCCAGGGGAATCCCTGCTTTCAGCAAGTCTTTGAACACAGTATTGTGGCTAACCCTCTCCTTTTGCTTCACATTCACCTGCCACGGCTTGGTGGTTTTCATCATACCATCAATTTCCGTTAATTGCATCATGAGCTGTGCCGCATCTCCCACTCACCCTATGGCCCCCCCAACCATCGGCAGGATCATCGCCTTCAGGCATGAGGGGAAAGGGGGTGTTCCGCAGAAGCCAGGTGCGGATGGTACGGGTCAGCTCTACGACATCAGGTCCTTCAAAACCCTCGGTAAATATGCTGGTGAGCATGCCCAGCTGTCAGAGCTGGCTAACCCCCTCCGAACTGGAGGCCCACTGTTCCAACCCATCATCCATGTCTGCGGGTGAGCTCCAGATGGCTCCGACAGCCATGGTCAACCATGACATAAGGGAGGGATACGGGTAATTCGCCTCCGAGCTGGCCCCTATCTTGAGACTCCTACGAAGGAGGGGGGTCTGTGGTGAGCAAACCCATCCTGCCTAGCTCAGCGGGGGCAAGGGTAATCGCATCTGCTCAATTGTTCCACAACCATAGCAACTAGGCCAGCAGCAGTTCCTTGGGACGCTGCTTGAAACGCTGCACGAAATCCTGTATCTTGGAGGATTTAAATTCCCAGATAGAATCCCTTCCTACCATTTGATCGTTCTCCCTGTGCAGTCCCTCGTATCGTGTCTCGACAACGGGCCGCAGTTGTGGGTACAGCCCCACCTTCCTGCTGTCCCCCTCCCCAGGGGACTCGTCCTCGCTTGTCTCCCAAATGTCCCCATCCCAGGTCTCTGGATCCCAGTCGCTTTTGTGCACCAGCACTCGTACGGCAAGGGGACACACGTCTTGCCGTCCTCCCTTTCGCCGCCGACTGTTCACAGAATGAGCTGCCATAACCGCGCATCGGTGCTCTAACCGCTCGGCCCATTCAGCCGTACTAGTGATGACTTCTTGGATTAGTGAACGGGCCTTGTTTGCTTCCTGCAAATCAGCCTCTAATCTTCCTATCCTCTTGTGCTGAACCAGCAGTGCCTCATCCACCACGCGGAGTGCGGTCAGGAAGACCCATCCCAAGTCCCCCACCGCTTTCCACTCCGCGGGTCCTACTTTGTCCAGCCGGAGCTTGGATATCAGGCCCTCCAGCCTAACTAGGGTAACCCCCAGCTCCTGCTCCATCTCCGGCCATGCGGTGGGGGCAACCAACCCCTCCAGCTTGTGAGCCACCGGTGCCCACTACCCCGTGGAGGGCCACCTGGGGATGCAGCTCTCTCCCTCCCCCTTATCCTTCCTTCCCCAAAGAGGTATCCCTCCGCTGGTATCCTGTTTGTGATGCCAATTGTGCCGCGAGGGCTGGGGGGAGGGGGAAGATACCAGCGAAAGGAGGACACTCAGGCCTAAGAATAGTAAACTACGTTTTATTGAAAGAAGGAAGGAAGAAAGAACTTACGCTCCAACCTGTGCGGGGAGCTCCTAGGATGCGTGGAGAGGCTGCGGAGGACTCTGGCCATTCGGGACAGCTGACTGGGCAGGACTCCGCCGGGGGAGGGGAAGGGGGGTTCTGCAGCACTATATTCTCCGCGCTTATCTCGGGGTTACATGGGGTCAACAGCTGGTTACATTCTTATATGTATGATTTATGCTTATTACATAAACTAACTTGTTTACAGGCAAAAATATGCTGAGCTATGCTACAATATCTTTTGGCGGGGTCTGTCGGACAAAGTTCACTGAAACTGCCTGCATCCTCCGCTTACATCCAGTCACATACTCAGTCCACCACTTAGCTCCTCGCCAATCTTCCGCAACCTTGCCCCTACACGTGCCTATTTCTTCACATATAAACGGTGAGGAGGTGTGCATTGGTGAGCTTACTTTTAAAAACATAAACATTTACCACCTCAACAAGTACATTTGCTGCAAAAGCTTCTGGGTGCTTTGATAGACAAGATCTTAAGTACAAAGCTGCTGTGTTTTGTAGTCATAGCTTGGGCAATAGCAGTACAAATACCAGTACAGAAATGCCAATCCAACCCAGCTGCAAGAAGTGATTCTTAGAGAGCTTCAAAGAAATTTTTCCCCTATAGCAAATCTTGTCAGGGGACAAGAAAGCAGGAAGTTCTCATTTGAGTCCTCCTTACACATCCTGGACATATATTAAGAGTTTGACAGAAGAAAACGCACATGTAATTTCATCCCGTTTTATTGATAAGTACTGGCTCCCCTGAACTTTTCTGAAGGACTGTTCCCAAACACTTTCAGCTATATCATGAATTCACCATTCACCAGCTGACTTGTCATCTGAGAGGGGAACTGCTCTGTCAGGACTGGCAGCAGATGATCCCAATGTAGTATCAATGATATCTGTGACACAGAGCTCAATCAATATTTCCCCAGTTATGATGTGTGACAGATTTCTCAATCGCTTCCCTTCAGTTTCCTTTTGTTTGGGTTTTTGAAACCCCAAACTTAAAAATTTCAGTTCTCTTCTCTGCCACTTCCCCACTTTTGGTTCTCTCCCCCCACACACACACTTCTTTTTCTCCTCTCCATCCTTTTTCACCCCCTTTCCCCCTTTTCTATTTTGCAACTGGAAAATTGGGGGACAGAGGAGAAGTGAAGAGAAAAAAAATGGTTTTCAGTTTCAAAAACTGGCAAACGTTCAGGTTTTCATTTCCCCCACCCCCATCAAAAAAGTCACAAAATTTAAGAATCAGATTTTTTAAAAACAGTCCATTTTTTGTTACAAGAAATTTCAAATAAAAAATTTCCATTAGCTCTAGCTTGACAGCTTTTACTATTCACAATGACACCCAATAAGATGCTCAGGGAGCGCCCATGTTCATAGTGTCATTTAATAAAGTCATCTTCTGATTTTGTAAAGCTTGTGCTCCTTCCTTTTCTAAATGATTGTATGCAGAATCCTACTATGACAACTCTTTTGAAATATACCACAGCAGCATACAATCATTCAAGTGCATGCTTTAGTCTAAGTCGGCCAGAAAGGGAAGTCAGGCTACAAACAGTGAATCTATAGATGAAGGAAGAAAGAGCACTCACAACCACCCTGATGCCTGGCTCCATGGCACCAAGCAAGGACCATGCACTGTAATCCAATTAAAATTCCCCTTGAAGGGAAAGCTGGAGAATAAGAGGCAGCTTCAGGTAGGTTGCCAGCAGGATAGGGAGACAAAACAAGATATTAGGTACCTGGCTGTAAATTACATGGCAAAAAAGCTGAATTTTATAACATATTGAGAATAAGAATTGCAGAGTCCATACGGCCTTGATTGAGATGAAGAGAGCTGTTCACACCACTTACATCTGTTGTTTCAGGTCATCTACAGATTCAGGTATGCATCTCTGCTTCAGTTTAAGATTCATTCCTATTTCCAAAATTCTCTCCGCAGCCATAGTGGTTAGAAACTATTTTAAATGAAAAGGTTAATAGATATAGGAAAAGGGACAGTGCTCCTGACCCAGAGGTTGAGAACCCATGATATACTGCTATGAACACACTTGATGTTAGAGCTGACGAGGTATCCAACATTGGCAGTCAAATTTTTACCTAAATCTATGCCTCCATAATTTAGTAAACTGCATAGATTTCATCACTAGCATCAAGTGAAATTATATATAATTTATTACAGCAATAAAACAGTCAGAGGATGGGCACATCCGTTTGTGATATTTTGACCTAACAAGGAGTATCTTATGACAAGCTTCTGTTCCAAATCCAGACAAAATTGCATTTATTGCTGTGGGTGAACTGTTTCAGTTCTTGTTCTTCCCTGTGTCATTTTTACAACTTTAAACAGGTTTGTTCTATTCTATTGTAGATAGGTTCTTATACTGCACTGGATACTACTCAAATCCATAGTAACCAAGCACTCTTGGAGGTGTGTACATTCACATCAAACAATGGTATCCCAATCTAACTTCACATCTTATTTCCAAATAATTATCTCTCTTCCAAAGGCCCTCTTTGCCCTTTATTATAGTCTATTACCGTGCTTTGCATGGTAAATGTCCTGGCTGGAGATGTTAACCTAAATCTAATTTATTGTCTCCTTTACACCATACTTTGAAAAAAGTGAATTCACTTTTTTAAAAAAATAAATTTTTAGTATTCTGTTCTACATCAAAAATGAATTATCGGAAAATAATGCTGATCTCTTCCATTAATATCCATAGTATCTCATTGACAAAGCTCCTGTCTATTTTCCCCTAGAAATTTACTAAGAGAAAGTAAGGCAGTAATTTTAATGAATTACCTTTTAATATCCATCAGATACTCACATTTTTAGTCTTCACTAGTCAGAGATACATTTGAATCAGTAATCGAGAAATGAAACACTGCATATCACCTTACCAACCAGCCCAATTTATGCAAAGAGATGAAATACTACAGATTATATTCTAAAGTCTCATTTGTGGAGTCTATAGCTGCTTTTATAAAGCCAGTGCTTCATCCTGCAGTGGTTCTATCACTTCTTGCAGCATGAGTGCTGGCTGCCTTTGAATCTCACAAGCTATTTTGGGTGGATTTGTTTTTTTTTTAAAGTTAGCTTCAGATAGATCTGTCCTTTTTCTGCTGAAGTCAACACAGCCATTTCCAAGGCAATGCCTTGTTGCAATTTAAAATTGGAAGTAACACTCTAAAGATCAAAAAACCCTTAATGTTTTCCCAACTGTATGAAGGAATGGATATGAATGAGTACAGTATGGCCAATGAAAAAATCAGATGTCTTCCAGATAATCCATTTTATGATAAACTACTTTAAAAAAAAAAAAAAAAAGGATCCACTCCAAACTTAACATTGAATCATGAAAGCCCTGCATGGATACAAAATTTTTTATCCACATCCAATCCATGATCCACAAACATGGTCCGCAGACAGCCGCAGATTTGCAAGGGTCTAGATATAAAATTTGGATTCGCATCCATCCGCGATCTGCAAACATGGTCCACAGATATAAAGCATCCGATGAAGTGAGCTGTAGCTCACGAAAGCTCATGCTCAAATAAATTGGTTAGTCTCTACGGTGCCACAAGTACTCCTTTTCTTTTTGCAGATATAAAGCAGCTATCCACAAATTTGCAGGGCTCTACAATCATAACATTCAGAAATAACTCAAGCCAAGATGAACACAATGAGGAAGGGCTCAAAGTTTGGGGTGGGGAGAAGGGGGCTGTAAACTCCTCCTACCACAATGCATATTTCATATGCAGTGTCCACATCCTTTGAAAATCACTCCTTCGTAATGACATATATAATTTATAAAGAATATTTTTAGACATTCAAAGCATCTATTGTAACCAAAGGCATAAGCACAAGGTCACAGTAAGTGACTGGCAGTTTCATCATGGTGAGTACTCAATAACTGTGCTGCAGATTTAGTTAAAAGTCAAGGGGGCACTTGACATTGCATACGTCCAATCAGCATAGCATAAATCAGTATGCATGTGAAATGTTTTATAACCTTGATCCAGCTGACACAAACACTGCACTACTGCAGGCACTGAGCAAGTGAACAAGGCCTACAGTCAATAGGCTTGCAAAAACAGATTTCAAGCATGGGGGGACCAAAACAAACAGTGAACAAAACAGAAAAAAAAAAGAAAAAGGGACAGAGCAGGGATTTTTAAAAAGTGTTGAAAGTCACTTCACTGATGTTAAGACAACCACAGACATCCCCAGGCACTCTAAGATCTGCAGAATATAGTTTGCCAAAATGAGTTATTTTGTTATAAGCTAAATTTACAGACTTACACATATTTTATTTCCACAACTATAGATGTAGACGAAATCCCCATAGCAAGCCACATTCATCCCTTATGCATAAACAGTAAAATTTTTATTCATATACACTATCTGAAATTACTAAGGACAACTTGGCTGCCACAAAGATGACTCCTCGGCCGATTAAGTCAGACTTTGGGAGCGGGGGGGAGGGGGCTTATAACCTGATCTTCAATTATCACTACCATATCATATCATAGTATTTCAGCTCTTCATTTATATTTATAGTTGCTTCACCACTTCATCTTGCACATGAAGCCTTTTTGTGTTGCTGTGTAGTTTAAGTCCCATGCAATCTATTGTAATAAGGTGGTGTACATGGTACTAAGAATTAAAGGGCAACAGTCACAAGAGCACTCCGAACTTCTGTTCCAAAAAAAACAGGCTCTTATTTCAGCTAAAGACTATCAGAAACAGCTGAGCACTGCTGATTCCATCCAGCCTGAGGCAATGGCACACAGATTCACACACATGCACATACATGCGGCCAGCACATTATTGCACAATTCATATTCAACTTTGCTGCCTTCCAGGAAACTCCTGTGACTAATTTCTTTGAGTCCATGTTCCATTTTATGAAGTCCAACAGCAGTTAGTGCTTGAATATTGCCTAATTTGTAATCTATATTCTCTTACAGATCATTTGCAAAAGGAACACATGACAGAGAACATGGGGAAATCTAACTTCATGAGGCAAACACTACTACGTGCAGTTTATAAAGTTGCTAGAAAAGAGTCTTTAGGCATTTTTACTGCTCTTATTGACAACCACAGCATTTACTACTCATTTGTCTTAACGTTGATTTAAAAAAAAAAATCAGTAAAACTCTTGAGAGTACATGTCACAGTCCCTGCATAATGCTTATTTTCTGCTTTCATGCTGGGTCATAAAGTACTACTTCCTCTTCTATAAATAAGATATGAACATTCAGTGCAGATAAACTGCTTGAATTATACAGAATAGGAATTCTTAGGATTGTACTTCTACCTATGCACAACGATTTGGCAGTCTCAATATCACTCCTTCTATATAGGTGTTCACAGCACAAAAATCAACCAAACCTGGCAACACTAGCCCACACCAAAGAATCACAGTGAAATCAATCTACATTCTTATCTCCAGAGGTGGTCTCTCCAAAGCAGGGTTGAGACAGGTTGACAAGGTGACACAAGCACTGTTATTGCCCATGCTGACCCAGTTTTGTGGTTAACTAAAGGAATTTGGTTTCCAGTGCAGTCAGCATGGCATCTTCCACAAACATCAAAATATTTTTCCCAGAAAGTTATAAAACTAAACAGATACCTTCATCAATATGAGCATATAACATTCCTACTTGTATTCCTTAGACTTGTACATTAAGAAACCTGGATTGCTTTTGTTTTAGGTGTTAGGGGGCTTATTCCTTCACCCACTTACTTCGCTGGTCCTTCTCGCAGGAACAGAGAGCAACAATACCCGAAGTCCAAAGGTGCAAACAATTCAATGTTTATTGGGGTGAACTTCCAGCAAGCATGATTCCAGTTTCCTTCCTTAGTGTCCCCCTTCCCAGCTCTGACACCACAGAGCCTTACCTGCGTCCCTGTTCCCATTTCTGCCCTTAGCAAAACATGATTCCAATTTCCGAACCCCATTCCCTGTTCCCATTTCACACACCCACACATTTCCTGATTGACTGCAGACTATATAGTAAAACTTGAGTTCTGCTTAGCTAAACCTTAACCAATCATTTTCCTAAAAAGAAAAGGAGTACTTGTGGCACCTTAGCGACTAACCAATTTATTTGAGCATGAGCTTTCGCAATCCTGACATATTGTAACATGATTATGTAACCAATTATATCCCACCATCTTAATTAGTTTACATCCAGCAAAATTAATTATACAGCAGGCAGAAACAATCACAGAACCAGACAGAGACCATGCAAATAAGCAATAGCAAAGTGAGAACTATAATGACAAAACAATACAGAAGTGAGGATTCCACATCCCAGCTATTGATAAGTGAGTTCTTGCCAGACAGGATGCTATCACACTAAGTTTCCTTTTACATTTTCTAAGCACTTCCCTTTCTCTGGAGGCGATAGGTATTATCAGGACAGGATTGTATTCCTAACAGCCCAATAGCACCTTATTTCAATGTGACGAGTTTGGAATGTGAGGACATGACCGGTCGCTTCCCAGCTTTTGGCTGCCTCTCCTGCTTAGCCAAAGGCCTTAACCTAAGAACAGGGCCTCAGACTGTCCCAGTAAGAGAAGGACCTTACACCAGCAGACAGTGATTTTGATTCTTTCTTTTATACCTCTATAACTAGCTAAGTGATAAGAATACACCTAAATTCTTAGAGTATAGGCCTTTACAGACAGGCCTGAATATCTATATCCTAACATTCGGTTTCCACAGATCTTTGGTTCTGGAGCTTTTAACATCCATTTTGGCTAAGCCTATATGACAGAATGAGGTTTTAAAGTTTACTTTACCCTATTTGAGTGGTTAGGGAGAGTTCTGACACAAAGTATGATTGCTGGTCAGACACACTTAATACCTCACAGAAGGCCTTTCCCTGGCAGCTCCTATACTATTATTGCCATGCCCTGAACTGAACCACTTTCTGCTGGCACACAAAACTCACCAGCCCAGTCAGCAATGATCCTCTGTGTTTTTGAATCTGATTGCCCTGTAAGATTATCTTCCATTCTAATAGGTGCTTCTTTTACCTTTTTTCTTTATAATAAAGTTCTGTTTCTTTTAGAATCTGATTGTGTTGGTTTTTTTAGTGTCCTAAAAAAACCCAAGCTTGGTCTGTGCTCATCTTGTTTATTCTCAAGCCTCCCCAGGAAAAGGAGTGTGCGGGTTTAGGGGGATATTAGGGGCGAGTAGGAACTCGAAGTGGTCCTTTCCCTGAGTTTGTCTAAATCACTTGGTGGGTAGCAGTGTTACCTAATCCAAGGTACAAGGGAGAATCTGTGCCTTGGAGAATTTTTAACCTAATCTGGTAGAAATAAGCTTAGGGGGTCTCTCATGAGGGTCTCCACATCTGTACCCTAGAGTTCAGAGTGGGGAGGGAACCTTGACAACTCCCTCCTCCCAGCAAGTAACTTCAGGCAACTCCTCCCTTCTCACAGGGAATAACTGCAGACTTCTCGCTGTGGCCCCTTCTGTGGCCAGCCTTCTGGCTTTTGTAGAAGCCCTGCCTGACCCTCTCAGGGGAGCTTCTCTCTAATTAGCTGCAACCAGGCCTAAAGCTCCCTGGTTTGCTGCCTAATTAGCTGACTGGGCCCACCTGGCCTAATTCAGCTCTTGCAAGACTCATGTGGGAAGCATACCTCATCACATGGCTAAGCCCACAATAGTTATCCCTTTACATGTGTACGCTTTCTTATTAAAACAACAAGCAGCAAATCTATACTAATTATTAGTAAGTCAAAATACATGTACTCCCATAAATTGTTTTTAAAAATAACTGGTATTTGAGTAACTGCTTGTCATTAGCCTGCTTGAAAACCATTCATTTTTTTTAAATGCTAATTAGGACATCTGGAGGATTGCATGGCTAATGGTATTTGTCCAGATGATATAAAGCCTTTAAGTTCTACCTCACCAGTTTTAGGGTCTGATCCTGAATGGCACTCAGCAGTCTTCCTTTCCATTGACTTAACCCATAAACTTTTTGGTGGCATACATGAAGTGTGTCAAACATCTTAGTCCAATTCTTCATACTCAGGTACTACATCACCATATATTGTGACTGGTTGCTAAAGACCAGAGGATTTTTGTCTGACAGTTTTGAAGAAATGAAATGACTGAACTCCTAATAAAAAATAAACTCATTAAAATCTTCTGCTTTCCCAAATGATTGGAGGGAAGCAAATGTTGCACTCATCCTTAATAATGGCACAAGGAGGGATCCTGATACATACACTTCTGAGCCTTACTTCAGTATCACCTAAAATGGTTGAATTTATCATCAAAAGTCATTTATCAAACACCCATCTTAGCATGTAAAGCAACATTTAAAATGGACAAAGAAACCCTTTTATCACAATGAATAACTAACCAGTGGAACTTTCTGCCATAAGATAGAGACCAGCAACTTAGAAAGCTTATTATTTGCAGTGATGTTCTAGTTGTGTTGGTCCCAGGATATGAGAGGGGCAAGATGGGGGAGGCAACATCTTCTACTGGACAAGTTGGTCTGAAAGGAACTATTACCTCTCTGACCTTTGCCTCTCTTAGAAGGATTAAATATTTATTTCAATAATGAGAACATATTCAGTTATATTACATAAAATAAAAGACATACTTGAACCAAACACAGAGCGATAAGAAAAACTTCCCCAATAAACATTAGAGGTATTCTTGCGACTTCTCCTGGTGTATCTGGTACTGGCGACTAAACAGGATGTGAAACAAGATGGACCATGGGCATTTTTCCAATATAGCAATTTGAATGTACCTACAAAAAATTGGTGCCTTGTTAACAGTTTCAAGCCACAGGTTACATAGGGTACCTCATATTCCATCTAGAAGAGACTTGAGGCAGTAAAGTGAAGCTGCGTAAAGGCTCTTGACTCAGCAACTACCTTTGTTCTGTTGTCCGTTTTAGTTTCTATAGCTGTCAATCCAGAACCTCTCTCACTTTTTACCTCACATATATATGCATTTATTTAAAATTAAAAATATATAATTTCTTAACAGGTTTGAATGTGTTAACTATGGTTGCAGAAACTGCAAGCAGTGTACAGTCTGATACTAGTATAAGAACTACCATGGAAATTCTTATACTTATTTTTTTATTAAGCAACTACTAAGAAATTTATCTATCATATTTTGATCCAGCAGCATTAAACACCTCTGGGTTAATTATACAATCTAGTGCACCACCTCTAGTCAAAGTATAGCACACAGGTGCAAGAGTGGGTTTATTGCCCATTAAGCTGCAGTTTCTCTTTATTTAATAGTTCTCCATGAGAGAAATGAGCAAACACCTGTGCTAAATAACTTTCTAATGATCGCTATGTAGAAACTAGTGTGACCTCAAATTAATTACTTACTGAACTACAGTTTAAAGTGAATGGCTGTTCAAGACATTTAAGGGACTCTCCTTACACTGATGCATCTGTATTTCTATGGGGCAGAGGTGTTGTGGGGGGATGGAATTTGCATGCTTCTGCCTTTATATTTAGGGGGGAAAACAAGCTGTTGATCTTTCTTTTTGGATACCCAGTCTGCAAGTTAATCCAAAACATTCAGGGGAAGGCATCTGGAATTGAAGCTGGTAGTTTGATTTGCAACAGTGACATTACACCAACAGTTAACACACTGATGTAGGACAGATGAGAAAAGCACAAACAGGATTAAAGAATATAAAATGAAACAGTGACTAAAAAGTATTGATGATTCTGTCTGGAGTCTCTAATGGATTCCACAAACTCATCTCTAGAAAGCATCTGGCATGATGCGAGTTCTTATATATACACATATCCTTAATGATATAGTGGTGTACTGGGCTCAAATTGAGAACGCATACATAATACTCACAGTCATTACTATAGCTGAAAGTGGTGTTCTGTTTCATTCACTCATCCCTTCTTTCCTCCCACCAAGTTTACACATTAGCACTATTGTTAAACAGATCAAAACTCAAACAATTCAGTTTTGAAGTTTGATGCTAAGGTTCCAATTAGTCTCAATTTTATACAAAAGAGTTAATGCACTCCTACTACAAACTAATTTACACCATCTCTATCATAGACTATGACTGAACAGGTGAGCTTTCTGAATTCACCTTCACTATCCAGTAATCAGCTTTTCTTCCATGGCATTACGTCTCTGTAATAGTGAAATACCTTAAATGACATGAACCTGTTTTCTCTGCTGGCTCCCTATTAATCCATAAGACTATCAAATATAACAGCCCAACTAGCAAATCTATGTAAGGAGCACAGAACCATTGAAAAGGAGGCCAAACAATATCTAAATATTTAAACAGAAGGAACAAAAAGCTAACTGTCAGCACAGAAACCATGATGGTACGAACTGTCTGATAGTAAGTGATCTTTCCACTTGCCCTTTCTTATACTGTAATGTCAACCTAATTAAAACAATAGCATCTTTTTATCCTACCCCATTATGTCTGCTAATATGAAATATCCCCCAGTGACATTCACTTCAGGACAAAGCCTCTGTTCTTATCGGCTCTGTTTAACATAGCCACTGACACCTTACAGAAAACTTTGCAAACTTTGAAAGAGAATAATTCTTGCACAGTATCTTATCCTTTCCTGGGAACTGCACCTGATGTTCTAGTGACTGAGAGCTATGCTGGTGGGAGTTTTAACTCCTGGTTGGGCCACCCAAGCCAGACAGGTTTAAGGGTAGGGACCAGATAAAAAGCAGTCCATTGGCCCTCCAGGTTGGGGGCTGAGTGACAGGCTAACAACCTATCCTCGTTAAAAAAAAAAAAGTTAAGTTACAGAAACAGAACAAGGTAGCCATTCCAGCAAACTGCACGATAGATAAGGATGATAGAGCCTTGTTCATGCCCTACGCAATGTCTGATGGCGTGGGAAGTATTCAGATTCAGTATCTTACATGACATATGCATATGTTTTTCCACATCCTTTTTTTTATTATTAGGGTTATTTGGATGTTCATATTACCTAGTTCCTTTGGCGTTCATCTGCCCCTGCTGTTTAATCCTCTTCTGAAGTAACAGTACTTTGTTTTAGACTATTAGAACATCAAAACAGAATTGTGACTTCAGGTACGGAATACACAGAAGAAGCAGATTATCTTTAAAAAAGTTCCTTTTGCATGGAAACAGGACTTTGTTTTTTAAAAAGCAGGTGGGGGGGACAACAACTAGTTCTGAACAGAATGCTTTTCAGTTTCCTATGATTTGCCAACTGCTCTTTAATAGAGAAACAAATATCATTAAGGGTATGTCTACACTACGAAATTAGGTCGAATTTATAGAATTCGGTTTTTTAGAAATCGGTTTTATATATTCGAGTGTGTGTGTCCCCACAGAAAATGCTCTAAGTGCATTAACTCGGCGGAGTGATTCCACAGTACCGAGGCTAGAGTCGACTTCCGGAGTGTTGCATTGTGGGTAGCTATCCCACAGTTCCCGCAGTCTCCGCTGCCCATTGGAATTCTGGGTTGAGATCCCAATGCCTGATGGGGCTAAAACATTGTCACGGGTGGTTCTGGGTACATATCGTCAGGCCCCTGTTCGTTCCCTCCCTCCGTGAAAGCAAGGGCAGACAATTGTTTCACGCCTTTTTTCCTGAGTTACCTGTGCAGACGCCATACTACAGCAAGCATGGAGCCCGCTCAGGTAACCATCACCGTATGTCTCCTGGGTGCTGACAGACGTGGTACTGCATTGCTACACAGCAGCATCAACCCATTGCCTTGTGGCAGCAGACGGTACAGTACGACTGGTAGCCATCATCGTCATGTCCGAGATGCTCCTGGCCACGTCGGCCAGGAGCGCCTGGGCAGACATGTGCGCAGGGATTAAAGTTGGAGTGACTTGATCAGGTCATTCTCTTTAGTCCTGCAGTCAGTCCTATTGAACCATCTTATGGTGAGCAGTCAGGCGATATGGATTGCTAGCAGTCCTACTGTACCATCTTCTGCCAGGCAGGCAAGAGATGAGGAAGGCTTGCAGTCCTTCTGCACCATCTGCTGCCAGCCAAAGATGTAAAAGATAGATGGAGTGGATCAAAACAAAAAATAGACCAGATTTGTTTTGTACTCATTTGCTTCCCTCCCTCCCCCGTCTACAGGACTCATTCCTCTAGGTCACACTGCGGTCACTCACAGAGAAGGTGCAGCGAGGTAAATCTAGCCATGTATCAATCAGAGGCCAGAGCAACCTACTTGATTCAATAAGAACAATTACTTAGGTGCACCATTTCTTATTGGAACCCTCTGTGAAGTCCTGCCTGAAATACTCATTGATGTAAAGCCACCCCCTTTGTTGATTTTAATTCCCTATAACCCAACCCTATAAGCCATGTCATCAGTCGCCCCTCCCTCCGTCAGAGCAACGGCAGACAATCGTTCCGCGCCTTTTTTCTGTGCGGACGCCATACCAAGGCAAGCATGGAGGCCGCTCAGCTCACTTTGGCAATTAGGAGCACATTAAACACCACACGCATTATCCAGCAGTATATGCAGCACCAGAACCTGGCAGAGCGATACCGGGCGAGTAGGCGACGTCAGTGCAGTCGCGTGAGTGATCAGGACATGGACACAGATTTCTCTGAAAGCATGGGCCCTGGCAATACATGCATCATGGTGCTAATGGGGCAGGTTCATGCTGTGGAACGCCAATTCTGGGCTCGGGAAACAAGCACAGACTGGCGGGACCACATAGTGTTGCAGGTCTGTGGCGGGACCACATAGTGTTGCAGGTCGCAGTGGCTGCGAAACTTTCGCATGTGTAAGGGCACTTTCATGGACCTTTGTGACTTGCTTTCCCCTGCCCTGAAGCGCATGAATACCAAGATGAGAGCAGCCCTCACAGTTGAGAAGCAAGTGGCGATAGCCCTGTGGAAGCTTGCAATGCCAGACAGCTACCGGTCAGTTGGGAATCAATTTGGAGTGGGCAAATCTACTGTGGGGGTTGCTGTGATGCAAGTAGCCCACGCAATCAAAGATCTGCTGATATCAAGGGTAGTGACCCTGGGAAATGTGCAGGTCACAGTGGATGGCTTTGCTGCAATGGGATTCCCTAACTGTGGTGGGGCCATAGACGGAACCCATATCCCTATCTTGGCACCGGAGCACCAAGCCTGCGAGTACGATAAACCGCAAGGGGTACTTTTCAATAGTGCTGCAAGCTCTGGTGGATCACAAGGGACGTTTCACCAGTATCAACGTGGGATGGCCGGGAAAGGTACAGGACGCTCGCATCTTCAGGAACTCTGGTCTGTTTCAAAAGCTGCAGGAAGGGACTTTATTCCCAGACCAGAAAATAACTGTTGGGGCTGTTGAAATGCCTATATGTATCCTTGGGGACCCAGCCTACCCCTTAATGCCATGGCTCATGAAGCCGTACACAGGCAGCCTGGACAGTAGTCAGGAGCTGTTCAACTACAGGCTGAGCAAGTGCAGAATGGTGGTAGAATGTGCATTTGGACGTTTAAAGGCGCGCTGGCGCAGTTTACTGACTCGCTTAGACCTCAGCGAAACCAATATTCCCACTGTTATTACTGCTTGCTGTGTGCTCCACAATATCTGTGAGAGTAAAGGGGAGACGTTTATGGTGGGGTGGGAGGTTGAGGCAAATCGCCTGGCTGCTGGTTACGCGCAGCCAGACACCAGGGCGGTTAGAAGAGCACAGGAGGGCGCGGTACGCATCAGAGAAGCTTTCAAAACCAGTTTCATGACTGGCCAGGCTACGGTGTGAAAGTTCTCTTTGTTTCTCCTTGATGAAACCCCCCGCCCCTTGGTTCACTCTACTTCCCTGTAAGCTAACCACCCTCCCCTCCTCCCTTCAATCACCGCTTGCAGAGGCAATAAAGTCATTGTTGCTTCAGATTCATGCATTCTTTATTCATTCATCACACAAATAAGGGGATGACTACCAAGGTAGCCCAGGAGGGGTGGTGGAGGAGGGAAGGAAAATGCCACACAGCACTTTAAAAGTTTACAACTTTAAAATTTATTGAATGCCAGCCTTCTTTTTTTTGGGCAATCCTCTGTGGCGGAGTGGCTGGTTGGCCAGTGCCCCCCCCCACCGCGTTCTTGGACATCTGGGTGTGGATGCTATGGAACTTGGGGAGGAGGGTGGTTGGTTACCCAGGGGCTGTAGTGGCAGTCTGTGCTCCAGCTGCCTTTGCTGCAGCTCAACCATACACTGGAACATACTGGTTTGATCCTCCAGCAGCCTCAGCATTGAATCCTGCCTCCTCTCATCACGCTGCCGCCACATTTGAGCTTCAGCCGTGTCTTCAGCCCGCCACTTACTCTCTTCAGCCCGCCACCTCTCCTCCCAGTCATTTTGTGCTTTCCTGCACTCTGACATTATTTGCCTCCACGCATTCATCTGTGCTCTGTCAGTGCGGGAGGACAGCATGAGCTCAGAGAACATTTCATCACGAGTGCATTTTTTTTCTTTCTAATCTTCACTAGCCTCTGGGAAGGAGAAGATCCTGTGATCATTGAAACACATGCAGCTGGTGGAGAAAAAAAAAGGGACAGCGGAATTTAAAAAGACATTTTATAAAACAGTGGCTACACTCTTTCAGGGTAAACCTTGCTGTTAACATTACATACATAGCACATGTGCTTTCGTTACAAGGTCGCATTTTGCCTCCTCCCACCGTGTGGCTACCCCCTCAACCCTCCCCCCTCCCCGTGGCTAACAGCGGGGAACGTTTCTGTTCAGCCACAGGCAAACAGCCCAGCAGGAACGGGCTCCTCTGAGTGTCCTCTGAAGAAAAGCACCCTATTTCAACCAGGTGACCATGAATGATATCTCACTCTCCTGAAGATAACACAGAGAGATAAAGAACGGATGTTGTGTGAATGCCAGCAAACATACACTGCAATGCTTTGTTGTACAATGATTCCCGAGTACGTGTTACTGGCCCGGAGTCGTAAACTGTCCTACCATGAAGGACGCAATAAGGCTGCCCTCCCCAGAAACCTTTTGCAAAGGCTTTGGGAGTACATCCAGGAGAGCCGCGAATGCCAGGGCAAATTAATCCTTTCACATGCTTGCTTTTAAACCATGTATAGTATTTTAAAACGTACACTCACCGGAGGTCCCTTCTCCACCTGCCGAGTCCAGGAAGCAGCCTTGGGTGGGTTCAGGTGGTACTGGCTCAAGGTCCAGGGTGAGAAACAGTTCCTGGCTGTCGGGAAAACCGGTTTCTCCACTTGCTTGCTGTGAACTATCTACAACCTCATCATCATCATCATCATCTTCTTCGTCCCCAAAACCTGCTTCCGTGTTGCCTCCATCTCCATTGAAGGAGTCAAACAACACGGCTGGGGCAGTGGTGGCTGAACCCCCTAAAATAGCATGCAGCTCATCATAGAAGCGGCAGGTTTGGGGCTGTGACCCGGAGCAGCCGTTCACCTCTCTGGTTTTCTGGTAGGCTGGCCTCAGTTCCTTAAGTTTCACGCGGCACTGCTTCGGATCCCTGTTATGGCCTCTGTCCAAGATTTTGACAAAGGTTTTGGCATTTTGAAAACTGGAACAGAGTTCTGATAGCACGGATTCCTCTCCCCATACAGCGATCAGATCCCGTACCTCCCGTTCAGTCCATGCTGGAGTTCTTTTGCGATTCTGGGACTCCATCATGGTCACCTCTGCTGATGAGCTCTGCATGGTCACCTGCAGCTTGCCACGCTGGCCCAACAGGAAATGAGATTCAAAAGTTCGCGGTTCTTTTCCTGTCTACCTGGCTAGTGCATCTGAGTTGAGAGTGCTGTCCAGAGCAGTCACAGTGGAGCACTCTGGGATAGCTCCCGGAGGCCAATACCATCGGATTGTGTCCACAGTACCCCAAATTCGACCCGGCAAGGCTGATTTAAGCGCTAATCCACTTGTCAGGAGTGGAGTAAGGAAATCGATTTTAAGAGCCTGTCACGGTTCCTCCCCCACTCTGAACTCTAGGGTACAGATGTGGGGACCTGCATGAAAAACCTCCTAAGCTTATCTTTACCAGCTTAGGTCAAAACTTCCCCAAGGTACAAAATATTACATCCGTTATCCTTGGACTGGCCGCTACCACCACCAAACTAATACTGGTTACTGGGGAAGAGCTGTTTGGACGCGTCCTTCCCCCCAAAATACTTCCCAAAACCTTGCACCCCACTTCCTGGACAAGGTTTGGTAAAAAGCCTCACCAATTTGCCTAGGTGACTACAGACCCAGACCCTTGGATCTTAAGAATAATGAACAATCCTCCCAACACTTGCACCCCCCTTTCCTGGGAAATGTTGGATAAAAAGCCTCACCAATTTGCATAGGTGACCACAGACCCAAACCCTTGGATCTGAGAACAATGAAAAAGCATTCAGTGTTTTACAAGAAGACTTTTAATAAAAAATAGAAGTAAATAGAAATAAAGAAATCCCCCCTGTAAAATCAGGATGGTAGATATCTTACAGGGTAATTAGATTCAAAAACATAGAGAACCCCTCTAGGCAAAACCTTAAGTTACAAAAAAGATACACAGACAGAAGTAGTTATTCTATTCAGCACAATTCTTTTCTCAGCCATTTAAAGAAATCATAATCTAACACATACCTAGCTAGATTACTTACTAAAAGTTCTAAGACTCCATTCCTGTTCTGTCCCTGGCCAAGACGACTACAGACAGACACAGACCCTTTGTTTCTCTCCCTCCTCCCAGCTTTTGAAAGTATCTTGTCTCCTCATTGGTCATTTTGGTCAGGTGCCAGCGGGGTTACCTTTAGCTTCTTAACCCTTTACAGGTGAGAGGAGCTTTCCCCTGGCCAGGAGGGATTTCAAAGGGGTTTACCCTTCCCTTTATATTTATGACAGAGCCCTTTAAGTCGAAATAAAGGGCTTCATCGTGTGGACGGGTGCAGGTTTACATCGATTTAACGCTGCTAAATTTGACCTAAAGTCCTAGAGTAGACCAGGGCTAAGTAAACATCAGAGAAAAAACTGAGTATTCACACAGTAGCCTTGTTATTTTAATTGCTTGTTCTGTATTTTCATTAAAAAAAGGGATAGAGAATAAGACGGAGAATATCTTATTACCCTTATATAAATCCCTGGTATGCCCACATCTTGAATACTGTGTACAGATGTGGTCCCCTCATCTCAAAAGATATACTGGCATTAGAAAAGGTTCAGAAAAGGGCAACTAAAATGATTAGGGGGTTGGAACGGGTCCCATATGAGGAGATATTAAGGAGGATGGGACTTTTCAGCTTGGAAAAGAGGAGACTAAGGGGGGAAATGATAGAGGTATATAAAATCACGAGTGGTGTGGAGAAAGTGAATAAGGAAAAAGTATTTACTTGTTCCCATAATATAAGAACTAGGGACCACCAAATGAAATTAATGGGTAGCAGGTTTAAAACAAATAAAAGGAAGTTCTTCTTTACTCAGCGCACAGTCAATCTGTGGAACTCCTTGCCTGAGGAGGTTGTGAAGGCTAGAACTATAAACAGGGTTTAAAAGAGAACTGGATAAATTCATGGAGGTTAAGTCCATTAATGGCTATTAGCCAGGATGGGTAAGGAATGGTGTCCCTAGCCTCTGTTTGTCAGAGGGCGGAGATGGATGGCAGGAGAGAGATCACTTGATCATTACCTGTTAGGTTCACTCCCTCTGGGGCACCTGGCATTGGCCACTGTTGGTAGACGGGATACTGGGCTGGATGGACCTTTCGTCTAACCCAGTATGGCCATTCTTATGTTCTTATTGATTTAAAACACAGTTCAGCTATACTCATATCAGACAAATACCGTAGTATATTGATATGCTGAGTTCCATTCATTCCAACACATTCTGCCACCCTTCCTTTTTGGTTGGCAAGCATCCTGGTGCCCAGATGTCAAAGGGTGCAAAAGATTCTTTCAGGGAAGTTTAGCCACCTACTAAACTCTGAGTGTTATGCTGATAGCTCTGAAGTTGTCTCTAGCTCTGTTATGTTGTTCAGTTGCAGACAGCCTGTCTGAGCCAGCTTGTTCTCCTAGACTCCGTTTTCCCTCTGTCTTTGAATCAAACAAATTTCTGCATTTTAGCTACTCAAATATTAAAAGTGTGTTGTCACTTTTGGATTTGAAAAGGCTTATTTCTCTCTAGCAGTTTATCATTTGTTCTCTTTTGCAGAAAATACACAAGTCTGCCTTCCACACATCATCTGGTTAATGCATCCCTTGCACACAGGTTCTCTAGATGAATCAATAATAATTCCATAGCTAGAAAGTGTATAATGAAAATGGCACAATTTAAAACCATCCGTGTAATTAAATATTTCTTAATAAGATGCCCAGAGATGAATAAAACTAGCCTCTCATTCAAAGGTAAATATAAATACTCCTGAAAATTCTAACAGGAAGATCCCAATTTCAGACCAGTGTGACAATAGCTCAGCCATGTGGTTATATAGAAAAACAACAAGCATGACAGATCAGAAGGAGTAGCTGGAATTGCAGCTCCTTAATTATGAATCACAATGTTCAAGCTATTTCCACCAAAAGCTGGTTGCACTGTTAGACAAGCATAAACCACCAGAATTACCTGCGCTCATAAACTGTTCAGATTTCTGCATTTATGCTGAAACTCCGAAAGGAGAAGTGAAAGCAATGCTGATTGGCCTCTCCAGGTAAACTGAAGTAGTAAATAGGCATTGGTTTTCTGGGAAGGAGTAACAGGTCAAGGAAAGAGTCAAAGAAAAACTGAATACAATTAAAAAGAAAAAACAAGAGCTGTTACAAAACTTCATACACTTAGTAAAATATAGTTGATATAGTAAAAATAGAAACTTGTCATACATCAAAAGTTTTTTGCATTTTTTAAACAAATTTATATTTAATGAAGTTTGCTATATTTCTAGGCATTCAGATACTACAGAAAAGAATGCTATAGAAATGCTTACGACTTCCCCCTTTATCGTTTTTTATGAGTTAGAAAGCATAATAAGTCTCTTCTTTCTCACAGGCCAAAGCATTACACAACATACAGAAAAAATAGCTACACACATTTTTAAACGTTAGCATCTTTCATGTTCCATGTTACACAGAAAACAAATCTATTAGATAGAACTAAAACCCTCAGTATTCTGTAATACTAAAAATTATACCTGAACTTAGTCACACTGCAATATCCAGGCATAAACAAACTATACACGAAAGCAAAAGTAAGGCTCCACGGGACTAGAAGCCAGGTCTGTGGAGCCTGGGACAGCTGACATTGGCACATCACCCCCCACATGATAGCAAAGCTAAATCCAAGGAGCACTGTGGCCATTAGGCACCACAGGGTCTACAGTGGCAACACCCTGCAGCCCTCTGATTGGCCAAGTGCACTATATAACCCTAGAGTGTGCACGCGGGTAGTTGTCTGGGGAACCACACAGACTTTTCTGGTCTGAGGCCACTGTAGGCTGCGCCTTGATTCCAGTCTGACCTCAGCCTGACTCCAACCCTGACTTTTGCCTCCTGATTCCAGGCTTGTATTATCTCTGGTCTCCAACCCCAGCCTGACTCTGACTCTTGCTTATTAGTTCCAGCTCCAGCAGTTACTCTGATCTTTGCCCACTGACTACTGTCTTGTGGCCATCCTTGACTTGTGGACACCAACTCAGCTCTGACTGCTGGGGCAGACTGCCTATGCTGTGGTCCCTTACAGCAAGTAGACTCATATTCCAATGTTTTTTGGGGTTTTTTTTTTTGGGTGGGGGGAGGGGGATGATGAGATGGGAGTAAGAGTGGTCAGAAGTGCTAATAAAGGCCATGGACTCTAAATCAGTGGAATTCCACATGACTCACCTTCTACACCATCATTTCCTCACTCATACATTTTGGTTTTTACCAAGTTAATTTGGTGTTTGTCAAACCTACTGGATTAACAGCCCTGGAATCTGAAACCTTCTATTTATCCACCCATTGAAGACCTAATTTAAATAAGCAACGTTCCTCAAACTCAGGAACTCTAATCAGGTTGCCGCATATGAATTATTAGAGCTAGGGGAATTTTTTCAGCCAAAAAGGCAGTTTTGGAGTGACCAAAACTACTTGTTAATTTGGCTTATAGTTTTGGATGAATTTTTTTTTTAAAAAAGGGGGGGGGGTTAAAAAGTCTAAATAGTTTCAAAATATCATTTAATTTAGTCATTTCACTTTAAAACATTTTGATATAACATTCAAAACACTTCAATCAGAATGACATTTTTCATTTCACCAAGAAAAACAAATTAATTTAGGTTCAAAACAAATATTTTGGAGGTTTTTCCACTACAGCCACTGAACCAAACAAACAAGTTATTCTCATAAGAACATAAGAATGGCCATACTGGGTCAGACCAAAGGTCCATCCAGCCCAGTATCCTGTCTACCAACAGTGGCCAATGCCAGGTGCCCCAGAGGGAGTGAACCTAACAGGTAATGATGTAGTGATCTCTCTCCTGCCATCCATCTCCACCCTCTGACAAACAGAGGCTAGGGACACCATTCCTTACCCATCCTGGCTAATAGCCATTAATGGACTTAACCTCCATGAATTTAGTGTCGGGGAAGTCAGGGGATGGGGGGGTTGGATAGGGGGTGGGGACCTGGGGGCAATCAGGAGACAAGGAGCGGGGGCGGGAGAGGGTTGGATGTGTCGGCGATTCTGAGGGGGGCAGTCAGGGGGCAGGAAGTGGGAGGGGGCGGATGGGGGGGTCCAGGCTGTTTGGGGAGGCACAGCCTTCCCTACCCAGCCCTCCATAAAGTATTGCAACCCCGATGTGGCCCTCAGGCCAAAAAGTTTGCCCACCCCTGGTTTATACCCTTCACTGCCCCAAAAGGTCTTTTTACATTTTAAGGGGGGGTGGTAGGTCAGTTGGTGTCGGTTTTGTTGTTGCTTTAACATTCTGACTGAAGCCTTATACATTCCTGCATATCTAATCTTGATTTTTATCCTATTATCCCATGCCCAGTGATGAACTGCTCCAGTGTCTTGTTCATCCACTTTTCCCTGAAAGCCATGCTGATACCAACAAAGGCCTATCTGTGTGTGTTTACATATACTTTCCACATTGTCATTTTTGCACACATTAGACCCTTAATCCTCTATCAATCAATAGGTTTGGCTTTACTCAAAATACAAATTAAAAAAACCCATACTTTTGTAAAAAGAAAAGGAGTACTTGTGGCACCTTAGAGACTAACCAATTTATTTGAGCATGAGCTTTCGTGAGCTACAGCTCACTTCATCAGATGCATACTGTGGAAACTGCAGAAGACATTATATACACAGAGACCATGAAACAATACCTCCTCCCACCCCACTCTCCTGCTGGTAATAGCTTATCTAAAGTGATCATCAAGTTGGGCCATTTCCAGCACAAATCCAGGTTTTCTCACCCTCCGCCCCCCCCCCACACACACACAAACTCACTCTCCTGCTGGTAATAGCCCATCCAAAGTGACCACTCTCTTTAAAAGGTGTATGATAATCAAGGTGGGCCATTTCCAGCACAAATCCAGGTTTTCTCACCCCCCCAAACCCCTCCAAAAACCATCCAGAGCCTCAGAAACAACTCTGACATCGTAATCAAAATGGCTGACAAAGGAGGTGCTGTTGTCATCATGAATAGGTCGGAATATGAACAAGAGGCTGCTCGGCAGCTCTCCAACACCACTTTCTACAAGCCATTACCCTATGATCCCACTGAGAGTTACCAAAAGCAACTACAGCATTTGCTCAAGAAACTTCCTGAAAAAGCACAAGATCAAATCCGCACAGACACACCCCTGGAACCCCGACCTGGGATATTCTATCTACTACCCAAGATCCATAAACCTGGAAATCCTGGGCACCCCATCATCTCAGGCATTGGCACCCGACAGCAGGATTGTCTGGCTATGTAGACTCCCTCCTCAGGCCCTACGCTACCAGCACTCCCAGCTACCTTCGAGACACCACTGACTTCCTGAGGAAACAACAATCCATCGGTGATCTTCCTGATAACACCATCTTGGCCACTACGGATGTAGAAGCCCTCTACACCAACATTCCACACAAAGATGGACTACAAGCTGTCAAGAACACTATCCCCGATAGTGTCACGGCTAACCTGGTGGCTGAACTTTGTGACTTTGTCCTTACCCATAACTATTTTACATTTGGGGACAATGTATACCTTCAGATCAGCGGCACTGCTATGGGTACCCGCATGGCCCCACAGTATGCCAACATTTTTATGGCTGACTTAGAACAACGCTTCCTCAGCTCTCGGCCCCTAACGCCCCTACTCTACTTGCGCTATGGAAAAGAAGCCCTTGAGGAATTCCACCATGATTTCAACAATTTCCATCCCACCATCAACCTCAGCCTGGTCCAGTCCACACAAGAGATCCACTTCCTGGACACTACAGTGTTAATAAACAATGGTCACATAAACACCATCCTATACCGGAAACCTACTGACTGCTATTCCTACCTACATGCCTCCAGCTTTCACCCTGACCACACCACACGATCCATCGTCTACAGCCAAGCTCTGCAATACAACCGCATTTGCTCCAACCCCTCAGACAGAGACAAACACCTACAAGATCTCTATCAAGCATTCTTACAACTACAATACCCACCTGCGGAAGTGAAGAAACAGATTGATAGAGCCAGAAGAGTTCTCAGAAGTCACCTACTACAGGGCAGGCCAACAAAGAAAATAACAGAACGCCACTAGCCGTCACCTTCAGCCCCCAACTAAAACCCCTCCAACGCATTATTAAGGATCTACAACCTATCCTGAAGGATGACCCAACACTCTCACAAATCTTGGGAGACAGGCCAGTCCTTGCATACAGACAGCCCCACAACCTGAAGCAAATACTCACCAACAACCACATACCACACAACAGAACCACTAACCCAGGAATCTATCCTTGCAACAAAGCCCGTTGCCAACTGTGCCCACATATCTATTCAGGGGACACCATCAAAGGGCCTAATAACATCAGCCACACTATCAGAGGCTCGTTCACCTGCACATCCACCAATGTGATATATGCCATCATGTACCAGCAATGCCCCTCTGCCATGTACATTGGTCAAACTGGACAATCTCTACGTAAAAGAATAAATGGACACAAATCAGATGTCAAGAATTATAACATTCATAAACCAGTCGGAGAACACTTCAATCTCTCTGGTCACGCAATCACAGACATGAAGGTCGCTATCTTACAACAAAAAAAAACTTCAAATCCAGACTCTAGCAAGAAACTGCTGAATTGGAATTCATTTGCAAATTGGATACTATTAATTCAGGCTTAAATAGAGACTGGGAGTGGCTAAGTCATTATGCAAGGTAGCCTATTTCCCCTTGTTTTTTTCTACCCCCCCCCCCCCCGACGTTCTGGTTAAACTTGGATTTATGCTGGAAATGGCCCACCTTGATTATCATGCACATTGTAAGGAGAGTGGTCAGTTTGGATGAGCTATTGCCAACAGGAGAGTGAGTTTGTGGGTGTATGGGGGTGGGGGGGTGAGAAAACCTATATTTGTGCTGGAAATGGCCCACCTTCATTATCATGCACATTGTAGGGAGAGTGGTCGCTTTGGATGAGCTATTACCAGCAGGAGAGTGAGTTTGTGTGTGTGGTTTTTGGAGGGGGATGGGGGGGTGAGAAAACCTGGATTTGTGCTGGAAATGGCCCACCTTGATTATCATACACATTTTAAAGAGAGTGATCACTTTGGATGGGCTATTACCAGCAGGAGAGTGAGTTTGGAGGGGGCGGGGGGGACAGAGGGTGAGAAAACCTGGATTTGTGCTGGAAATGGCCCAACTTGATGATCACTTTAGATAAGCTATTACCAGCAGGAGAGTGGGGTGGGAGGAGGTATTGTTTCATGGTCTCTGTGTATATAATGTCTTCTGCAGTTTCCACAGTATGCATCCGATGAAGTGAGTTGTAGCTCACGAAAGCTCATGCTCAAATAAATTGGTTAGTCTCTAAGGTGCCACAAGTACTCCTTTTCTTTTTGCGAATACAGACTAACACAGCTGTTACTCTGAAACCATACTTTTGTATGCTCCAAAGTCTCTATTCCATCTCAGTCACAGATTTGACTGCAGGCAACAAAAGGCATTAGACAGTTATAGTATTGTAGAGACCTGCACAAAGTAATGTTTCTTTGTATTTAACAATTATTTCATATTTCCCAGGCCAGCTCAATGCAAATGTAAGTAAATTTAAATGCACTGTGCATGGTCAATTTACATTTCCTTGTAAGTATGCAAACAACAAAGGATTAGACTCCATAAGTGGATATGTACTAGAGCAAATTAATGGCTTGTTTTGGTAGCACTATAAACCCTACACCATTGCAATGCTAAGCTCAGTGACTTCAGGACTGTTACACCTCATCCTAGCAAAGATTGAAGTTCAAAGGGGTGACCTGGTCTCTAGGGGGAAAAGGCAGTTTAGCTAATGCAAACACCTCTGCTCAGCTGCAGGAGCATACTACAAGCTAAGGTAACTGGAGGCCAGTCTGGGATTTAAAGCAGAAATATTCATCCTAAATTCTAGTGGGTAAGAGTACAATAAAAAAATATTTGGCTACAGCTAGGGCCGGTTGAAATGTGAGAATTTTCCTAAAATTTTCAAACACATTTTTCTCGTCAAATTAAATGGAACTGAAACAAAAATCATTCACTTTTTGATGCCCCCTACCATGAGCTGTGGTAGTGATGCCCAACACAGGGGACCTGGAGCCCTGAAAAGACACTGACCCAAATCCCAAAGAATGCTTAAGAGTGTTGAGGATACTGAGGCAGCGAATGACGTACAGATATTTATTGTTCTGCCCAGATCTGTACTGTCAAAAGATTGGTTTTAGAACACCTTCTGTAAAGTCTGTATTTATTTGCTTCAATTATCACATGTCCCGGAGAGCAGAAACTTTAAACCAGAGTGCCCACACAATGAGAAGTGCTGGGAAAGAGTGTGCTTAAGCTACTGGGATGTGTAAGGGATATATAGAACAGATAATGCCTTGAATGATTAATAATTGCTGATTCCTTCTGGCCCTCAAAAATTAAAAATGCTA
This sequence comes from Lepidochelys olivacea, assembly GCF_965140295.1. Lineage (NCBI taxonomy): Eukaryota > Metazoa > Chordata > Testudines > Cheloniidae > Lepidochelys > Lepidochelys olivacea. Next base: position 38,930,643 of record NC_140415.1, read on the forward strand.
TCCACCTCTGTTTATCCAAGAATAGGATCCTCCTAAGAAGTTAAGACCATAAGAAAATGGTTCATATCATCTGAGATATTTTGTCTAAGGACCCAAAGATCAGCCAAAGTTGGGAGTTCCTCTCCCCAAGAATATAAACTTAATCACCTAGTCAAGAATCTCTCAAATTGCATATGGATAAAACCTCTTCCTCCCTCCAAATATAGCTAAAAAAAAACTCCAAGTTACCAAGTCTGGGTCATACCCTGCTTTCCTATGCAAAGTGTCTCATTGAACATTGTGACTAAATTCAGAGATGAGTGGGGAAGCTGCAAGCTAAGCAAATCAGAAATTACTGGCTGTAAGACTGATGGTCAAATTAGGCAAACTACCTGTTACCCCAAGAAATCCAAGCCATGTTTTCTCCCCAAATAATAAACTATTCATTGTTTTCCTTGTAAATCAAGTATGACATGTATAATCATTCACCCCAAGTTAGAAAACATTTGTTTGCCTTGTGAGTCTAATCTATATCCTTTTATATGTTCATAATGTCCCTTGTTCTATTGTAAGTCTTAAATAATGAGAAATTCTGATGTACAATCAAAGAATATATGGAATATGTCCTCCAAATTTAGAAGGGATGTTGTTGGTTTTCATTGTAAAGAAATGTTAGCTCTAGAAGTAATAGGAATTTTCTGACACAAGGAAGAAGGAATGTTAAAAGATATAAACCAGATTATAACTTTGGAAAATTGCTTAAAAGGGAGATCCTGACTGACCGTTGGGGCTAATAATGAAATACAATCCTTGAAATGAATCAAACATGAAATGAATGAAATGAACAAAACTTAAAATGCCTCCAATAAGAAAAGAACTGAAGAAATTTATTATACACTAATGCCATCTGCCGGATACAAATGGAAGCAGCAGAGAAACAGAGAGCTGAAATCCGAGCATTCACTTGGGGTAACTTGTCCAATAGAAATCAGAGGCTGGCCCTCTCCAAGGAGTTCTGAAATGACGGTGGATAAAACTGTGGTCTCCGTATGCTCAGTCAGGAGAGTTGACTGAACCCAACAAAAAGCTGCAGAATCCTAAGTGCAACCAATGCCTGGCCCAGTTATATGGAAAGGACTCTCCCGCATTCCAGGGTTAAGAGGATAGGAACAAGTGGTGAGATTTCATTTCACAGATTTCACATCTATTTCTTTAATATAGATAACTGTAGATTATCTTGCTAAGTCTCTCTAGTGAGACCTCACCTAACCATATTTTAGTTATTAACTCCTTTATAAATCCAAACAAATTGGTCTAAGAGTTTGAAACAATAACTTTAAGCAATTGCTTTTGATAATCCATTGGTAACCACAGCCTTAAAGACAAGTGCATCTTTGGAAGCATGATAAGCGTGTTAGGCACCAAAGAATTGAGGATAGATGAGCATGAGTAAATGTAATAAGAAATCTTGGTACCTTGCATTATTCCTTGGTATAACTGCTGAATCTTAGCTCTAATTTCTGATGACTGTTTGTAAGACTGCATTATGTACATAGTACAGGCCTAGAACATTGGTTGTGTCTACACTTGAGTGGTGATCTGCTAATTGTGTACTAATGTGGTTCCGGGTGAATAAGAAATTGTTGAATTGTTAATAATAAGCAAGTGTCCTGATCTGAGAAATACTGTCCAAGTTAAAAATTGATCTGGAAAGAACCACCATTAAAATAAGTAAGCTTGAGCTTCCTGGCTCAATATAAAAGGTTTATCCTATTAGATTCCGTTCTATATTGGCTATAACATTTATCCAAATTGGCAAAACTAGTTTGTTATATCCTGTATCCAATAAAAGAGGAGAAGATAGAAACTGATGAAGTACAGGTAGTGTGACAAAGTCAGACCTGACAGCTATGAGAGAGTGGTGGATGGCAAGTTTATCAGTCCTAGAACCATGAAGGCCCTTTTCCCCATGAGCTGAAAAGAGATTACCTCATGTTAATTAGAGACACCTGAGTTCAGTTAAGCACTGTCCCTGATCTTTCAGAAACTCTCTTTTGGTGGCGGGGGAAGGGGCAGGGGTAGGAGAGAAAAGAAACAAGCTGCAGCAGGGTTAAGGGCAGCAGAGAGAAAAGGCTTCTCCTGGGTGAAAGACTGTTCTCATCCCTCCAAGGGAAACAATCAAGTTTATTTCTGGTTTCAGAGAAACAGCCGTGTTAGTCTGTATTCGCAAAAAGAAAAGGAGTACTTGTGGCACCTTAGAGACTAACCAATTTATTTGAGCATGAGCTTTCGTGAGCTACAGCTCACTTCATCGGATGCAAGTTTATTTCTGTTTGGGGAAGAGCTGGTAACCAGAAACCAGCATAATAAGGCAACGCCCAGGGAGGAGGAAAGGAAACGTATTTCTTTTGTGTTGTGGATTTTCTTTTTTGCATAAGAGAACTACTCAGGTCTACGCTGAGGACCACCTTGTAAATATGGAAAAAATAAACCAAAGCAAAGAATTAAAAACCTCCAGACTAGAACTGACTTACTCCAGCTCCCCGTGCTTCTCCCTCTGCCCCCCACCCCAGGACAAATGGCGAGGCTGATGAGGCAAATGAAGTGCCTTGCCAAAGCAGAAACTGAAGAGAAATAGTCATATTTAAAAGAGTCCCATTCAATTACATCACATAAAAGCAGACAACTAAATACTGACAAATTTTATAAGTGCTTGTATATAAATGATAGCAGTGTAAATACTAACATGGGTGAACTTGAGTGCCTGGTATTAAATTATTAAATTGATAAAATAAGCATTGATTATCGTTGTTCCACCAAGTTTCTGCAATGGGATACTGGTAATACCAGGGTACAAAATAGATAGGCATGACAGAGTAAGATGCAATAGTGGGGGAGTGACACTACATATGAAAGAAAGTAGAGTCCAATTCTTAAATTAATCAAACTATACCATAGAATCTCTATGGATATTTTTCAAGCCTGGAATTTCTAAGAGTATAGCAGGAGCAATATACTACCAACCACCTGATCAGGCTGGTGATATTGATTGTGAAATGCTCAGGAAGATTAGAGAGGCTACAAAAACAAAAAATCCAATAATAATGGGAGATTTTGACTATCCCAATACTGACTGGGTACATGTCATCTCAGGACGGAAAGCAGAGATAAAATGTCTAGACACCATGAATAATTGCTGTTTTGGAACAGCTAGCCCTGGAACCACAAAGGGAGAGGCAATTCTTGATTTAGTCCTAAGTGAAGCACAGGATCTGGTCCAAGAGGTGAATATAGCTGAACACGCAGAAAGAGAGATCATAGCATAATTAAATTTAACATCCTTATAGGGGTGAAATACCAAAGATGCATTGGTATTTAACTTCCGAAAGGGGGAAACAAAAATAAGGAAGCTAGTTAAATGAAGAGAAACAGTCACCAGGGTGAAATGCCTGCAAGCTGCATGGAAACCATTTAAAAACACCAGAACCTCAAACTAAATGCATACCCCCAAATTTAAAAATAAAATAAAAACAGTAAGAGGACCCAAAAAAATGCCACCATGGCTAAACAGCAGAGTAAAAGAGGCAGTTAAAGACAAAAAGACATCCTTTCAAAACTGGAAGTCAAATCCTACTGAGGAAAATAGAAAGAAACAAAGTCTGGCCAGTCAAGTGTAAAAGTATAAGTAGGCAGGCCAAAAAACATTTTGAAGAGCAACTAGCAACACACACAAAAACGAACAGTAAGAATTTCTTTAAGTTCATCAGAAGCAGGAAGCCTGCCAAACAATCAGTGGGGCCACTGAACGATCAAGGTGCTAACGCAGCACTCAAGGAAAACAAGGCTGTCAAGGTTCCTCCCCCACTCTGAACTCTAGGGTACAGATGTGGGGACCTGCATGAAAACCCTCCTAAGCTTATCTTTACCAGCTTAGGTCAAAACTTCCCCAAGGTACAAAATATTACCCCCGTTATCCTTGGACTGGCCGCTACCACCACCAAACTAATACTGGTTACTGGGGAAGAGCTGTTTGGACGCGTCCTTCCCCCCAAAATACTTCCCAAAACCTTGCACCCCACTTCCTGGACAAGGTTTGGTAAAAAGCCTCACCAATTTGCCTAGGGGACTACAGACCCAGACCCTTGGATCTTAAGAACAATGAACAATCCTCCCAACACTTCCACCCCCCCTTTCCTGGGAAATGTTGGATAAAAAGCCTCACCAATTTGCATAGGTGACCACAGACCCAAACCCTTGGATCTGAGAACAATGAAAAAGCATTCAGTGTTTTACAAGAAGACTTTTAATAAAAAATAGAAGTAAATAGAAATAAAGAAATCCCCCCCTGTAAAATCAGGATGGTAGATATCTTACAGGGTAATTAGATTCAAAAACATAGAGAACCCCTCTAGGCAAAACCTTAAGTTACAAAAAAAGATACACAGACAGAAATAGTTATTCTATTCAGCACAATTCTTTTCTCAGCCATTTAAAGAAATCATAATCTAACACATACCTAGCTAGATTACTTACTAAAAGTTCTAAGACTCCATTCCTGTTCTGTCCCTGGCCAAGACGACTACAGACAGACACAGACCCTTTGTTTCTCTCCCTCCTCCCAGCTTTTGAAAGTATCTTGTCTCCTCATTGGTCATTTTGGTCAGGTGCCAGCGAGGTTACCTTTAGCTTCTTAACCCTTTACAGGTGAGAGGAGCTTTCCCCTGGCCAGGAGGGATTTCAAAGGGGTTTACCCTTCCCTTTATATTTATGACAAAGGCCATTGTGGAGAAACTAAATTAATTCTTTGCATTGGTCTACACCAGTGTTTTTCAAAGTTCGGGTCGCGGCCCAGTATTGGGTCGTGGCATGTAAGGCCCTGGGTCACCTTGCTCAGCACCCAGGGACCCTAATGGCTCTGGTCAGCACTGCTGACCAGGATGTTAGAAGGAGGGATAGCTCCGTGGTTTGAGCATTGGCCTGCTAAACCCAGGGTTGTGAGTTCAATCCTTGAGGGGGCCATTTAGGGATCTGGGGCAAAAATTGGGGACTGGTCCTGCTTTGAGCAGGGAGTTGGACTAGATGACCTCCTGAGGTCCCTTCCAACTCTGATATTCTATGATTCTAAGTCCCATCAACGGTGATGCCCAGCTAAGGCAGGCTAGTGCCTATCTGTTCAGACACCACACTGTGCCCCAGAAGCAGCCAGCAACAGGTCCAGAGTCTAGGCAGGGGAGCCAAGAGGCTCCATGCACTGCCCGTGCCCCGAGCATCGGTTCCACACTCCCATTAGCCGGTTCCCAGCCAATGGGAGCTGGGGGGGCAGGGCAGTGCCTGCGGGCAAGAGCCACGCACCTCTGCCTAGGAGATGGACCTACTGCTGGCCGCTTCTGGGGTGCAGTGCATTCTGCAGTGCCAGGACAGATGGGAAGCCTGCCTCTGCACCCTGACTGCGCCACTGACCGGGAGCCCCTGGAGGTAAGTCCTCACCCAAACCTCATGCCCCAATCCCCTGCCGCAGCCCTGAGCCCCCCCAAACCCAGAGCCCCTCCTGCACCCCAAATCCCTCATCTCTGACCCCACCCCAGAGCCTGCAACCCGAGCCCTGACCCCTCCTGCACTCCAACCCCCCGCCCCAGCCCTGAGTCCCCACACACACCCTGAACCCCTCAATTCCCAGCCCCACCCCGCAACCCTCAACCCTGCACTCCAACCCCTTGCCCCAGCCCTGAGCCTCTCCCAACCTGGAGCCCCACCTGCACCCCAAACCCTTCATCCCCAGGCCCCACCCCAGAGCCTGCACCCGCAACCCAGAGCCCTGCCCCCTCCTGCACCCCAACCCCCTGCCCCAGCCCTGAGCCCCTCCTGTACCCCAAACCTCTCATCCCCAGCCCCACCCCAGAGCCTGTACCCACAGCCCAAAGCCCTGCACCCGTCCCACACCCTAACCCCTCCCAACCTGGAGCCCCTCCTGCATTCCCCCAGAGCCTGCACCCCCAGCCCAGAGCCCTGCCCCAGCCCTGACCCCCGCAAACCTGGAGCCCCTCCTGCACCCCAAACCCCTCATCCCCAGCCCCACCCCAGAGCCTGCACCCCCAGCCCAGAGCCCTGACCCTCTCCCGCACCCTGACTCCTCATTCCAGAACCTTCCCCTCCCTCCAGTGCCTACTGCCTGCCACAGATCAGCTGTTCGCTGTGTCAGGAGGCACTGGGGGGGGAGAAGGGGGGAAGAGTGAGGGCGTGGAGTGAAGGTGCAGCATGTTCGGGGGAGGGGGCGGAACTGGGCATGGAAGGCGCAAGGCAGGGGCAGGAAGAGGTGGGGGTGGGGTCTGGGCGGAGCTGTGGGGAGCACCATCTGGCAGACTAGAAACTTGGCACCTATGGTCTGACTGCCAGAAACTTGGACTGGAAGACAGGGTATTGATCACTTGACAAATGCCCTGTTCTGGTCATTGCTTCTGAATCATCTGGCAATGGCCACTGTCAGACAACAGTATACTGGGATAAATGGACGATTGGCATGACCCACTATGGCCCTTTTTGTGTTCTGCTGCAGCTTTAAAAATTTAACTGGCACCTCAGCAAATTTATAAAAGTTGACCCCCTTTCCCTCATAGAAGTGTATTGGGGGGGGGGTCACTACTTGTCCTGGGGGCAAGAGCAGCTGGGCATTGGGGTCCCACCTTCAGAAAGGGCATCAGACAGAATCCGTGCCCAGAACATTTGCTGGAGAGGCCAGAAACAGTGCTGGAGCATACCCAGCCCCAGCATACCCAGCATCCTAGGCGAAGTTCAAAGCACATGGCCCCAGCATGTAGGTCCAAACACAGCCACCAGGGGAGCTTGACCAGAGTATAAATCGGTACTCCTAAACCTCAGTGGGTTATTTTTTTAATCAGAGTTTATGACAGTCTTTGAAGCTGGAAAGGACTTCATAGCTGCTAACTATAATGGTAAGTGAAGCAGTGCCAGTTACTCTACCTTCTTCATTTGAAGTGATCACATCCAAAGTGAAATCTAGTGTAAAACAAGGGAGGGAGGTAAACCACAAGTTGATAAACCATAGAAAAGTTTAGCTGAAGCGGTGGGAAAATTAACTCTAATACTGCCAACCCCAGAAGTCATGAATCAGACCCTAAAAAACCATGAGAATTAAAAAAAAATATTTTTGGTTTAATATGATTTTAGTTATTTATTTTTGGTTAGCTCTGGGTTTTTTTTAAATAACCCTGCTCACCTCTGATCTAAGATAGACAGTCCTGTTACTCCTTTTTTTCAGTTAAAACCCCCAGTAGAAAATGCAAAAAAAAATGCATATATGCTAAAGAAGAGCATTTCCATGATTTTACATTTCTTAGGCTGAGTCATATGGCAACTGTTGTCATAGCAACAGTGTAATGGTCCCAAAAGGAAATAAGTCCTCCTAACAATTTGTAACAAACCTGCCTACCAAAGAGCTTTTACCTTGCTCTGCAGTTTATTCACTTAGTATCTGAAAGTTAGCACCAATTTTAATCTTTTAATGACCAATTTTTTTAGTGTTTTTTCTTAAGAGATGTCGTCAGGAATTTTCCATCAGAATGGTTTTCTGATGGAAAATGCAGTTTCCACAAAATCAAATTTTTCCCTGGAAAAATTCAAGTTTTGCACAAATCTTACAATTTTTGTTGGAAAATTCAAATGAAAATAATTGTTTGGGGTTGATTTGACCCAAAATGTTTAGTTTCAAGTCAGATCAATATTAAACTGCATTTCCTTATCGTGGCCTATTGTCTCATGTAAGTGGTAGTTCAGGTCTCCATTTTCTCCTGTGAGCTGAGTTCCCTGGCTGGATGACATCTCCCATGTTCCAAAGCAATCTTCCCTCTGACATGGCTGCAGGCATATCATGGCAGTAGTAGTCTGGCCAGGGAGCCTGGCCCATCGTGAGTGGAGAGCCTCAGGAACCTGAACTCTGATGCATTGCCTCATGAAGGTTACAATAGGGAAATGCAGTTGTTGAACTGTCTTGAAACAAAGTGTTTTGGGCCAGTTCAACAAACTAAAATGAAATATTTTGATTTTGGAATGATGAAATGTTTTGTTTCAATCAAAAATAGTGAAATAAAATGTTTAATCATTTTCATATTGAAGTTTTTTGGAACTTTTGTCCACCAAGAGTGGATATTCAACTCTTTGTCCCAAATTGGGATACAGACAAATACTGAAATATCAGAATTTCCCATGGGATAGGCATTACAGCTTTCATTCAGCTCTGGTCGCTTTTATTTACTTTGACAGCCCATCATTCCCTGACAAAAGCTAGGCTAAACCCTTCAAAAACGTATAATTCCTTTCTACAAGTTGTACTAAAAACTAAATTACATATAACCCCATCAGGAAGAGGACTAAATCGTACAGTTATTCGATTCAATATTTGCAAATTCAGAAGTGAAATCTGATCAGATCACAATTACTACAGCTAGACAAATAATGAAAAAAAAACAATATTATGTTAGAAAAATCTCAAATTCATTCAATGTTATTCATCTAATATGTGAGCAAACTATTCACCAAGTCCTAGCAAGATGACTGGTGGTACCCAAAAGCCATCATCATAGCATCTTGTCATTGGTGTGGCTGGTCTTCTGGGTAAATTGATCTGAATAAGTTTCAGAGTGGTAGCCGTGTTAGTTTGTATCAGCAAAAACAACGAGGAGTCCTTGTGGCACCTTGGAGACTAACAAATTTATTTGGGCATAAGCTTTCGTGGGCCAGAATCCACTTCATCAGACGCATGGAGTGGAAAATACAGGAGCAGGTATAAATATACAGCACATGAAAAGATGGAAGTTTCCATACCATGGGGGGCAGGGTCAGTGCTAATGAGGCCAATTCAATTAGGATGGATGTGCTACATTGATGACACTGTAGTGTCTAGGAAGTGGACGTCTTGCTGACTTACAACAACACTTCCTCAGCTCTCGTCCCCTTACGCCCCAACTCTACTTGTGCTACATTGATGACATCATCATCTGGACCCATGGAAAGGAGGCCCTTGAGGAATTCCACCAAGATTTCAACAATTTCCACGTCAGCATCAACCTCAGCCTGGACCAGTCCACACAAGAGGTCCACTTCCTAGACACTACAGTGCTAATAAGTGATGATCACGTAAACACCACCCTATACCGGAAACCTACTGACCGCTGTTCCTACGTACATTTCTCCAGCTTTCATCCAGACCACATCACATGATCCATTGTCTACAGTCAAGCTCTAAGATACAACTGCATTTGCTCCGATCCCTTAGACACAGACAAACACCTACAGGATCTCGATTAAACATTCTTAAAACTACAATACCCACCTGGGGAAGTGAAGAAACGGATTGACAGAGCCAGAAGGGTACCCAGAAGTCACCTACTACAAGACAAGCCCAACAAAGAAAGTAACAGAACGCCACTAACCGTCATCTTCAGCCCCCAACTAAAACCTCTCCAGCACATCATCAAGGATCTACAACCTATCCTGAAGCACGATCCCTCACTCTCACAGACCTTGGGGGACAGGCCAGCCCTCGCTTACAGACAGCCCCCCAACCTGAAGCAAATACTCACGAGCAACCACACACCACACATAAAAAAAAACCAACCCAGGAACCAAACCCTGTAACAAACCCCGATGCCAACTCTGACCAAATATCTATTCACGGGACACCATCATAGGACCTAACCACGTCAGCCACACCATCAGGGACTCGTTCACCTGCACATCTACCAATGTGATATATGCCATCATGTGCCAGGAAGGCCCCTCTGCCATGTACATTGGCCAAACCGGACAGTCTCTATGCAAAAGAATAAATGGACACAAATCTGACATCAGGAATCATAACATTCAAAAACCAATAGGAGAACACTTCAGTCTCCCTGGTCACTCAATAATAAACCTGAAAGTGGCAATTCTTCAACAAAAAAACTTCAAAAACAGACTCCAGTGTGAAACTGCAGTACTGGAATTAATTTGCAAACTGGATACCATCAGATTAGGCCTGAATAAAGACTGGGAGTGCTTGGGTCATTATAAAACCTAAACCTAATTTCCCCAATACTAATTTCCATCTACTGTTACTCACACCTTTTTGTCAACTGTCTGAAATGGGCCACTCTCATTACCGTTTCAAAAGTTATTTTTCCTCCCTTGGTATCCTGCTGTCAATTGAATCATCTCGTTCGACTGACCTCACACTTGGTAAGGCAAATCACATCTTTTCATGTATTTTATACCTACTCCTGTGTTTTCCGCTCCATGCATCTGATGAAGTTGGTTCTAGCCCACGAAAGCTTATGCCCAAATAAATTTGTTAGTCTCTAAAGTGCCACAAGGATTCCTCGTTGTTTTTGATCTGAATAATTTATTTACTTATTTTTATTTGTATTACCATAGCACCTAAGAGTCCCAATCATAGATCAGGATCCCATTTTGCTAGTCACTGTACAAGCAGAGCAAAGACAGTCCCTGTCTCAAAGAATTTACATTCTTTCATAGATTCATAGATTCATAGATATTTAGGTCAGAAGGGACCATTATGATCATCTAGTCTGACCTCCTGCACAATGCAGGCCACAGAATTTCACCCACCACTCCTAAAAAAGACCTCACACCTATATCTGTGCTATTGAAGTCCTCAAATTGTAGTTTGAAGACCTCAAGGAGCAGAGAATCCTCCAGCAAGTGACCCGTGCCCCATGCTACAGAGGAAGGCGAAAAACCTCCAGGGCCTTCCAATCTGCCCTGGAGGAAAATTCCTTCCCGACCCCAAATATGGCGATCAGCTAAACCCTGAGCATATGGGCAAGATTCAGCAGCCAGATACTACAGAAAATTCTTTCCCGGGTAACTTGGATCTTACCCCATCTAAAAACCCATCACAGGCCATTGGGCCTATTTACCATGAATATTTAATTACCAAAACCATGTTATCCCATCATACCATCTCCTCCATAAACTTATCGAGTTTAATCTTAAAGCAAGATAGATCTTTTGCCCCCACTACTTCCCTCGGAAGGCTATTCCAAAACTTCACTCCTCTGATGGTTAGAAACCTTCGTCTAATTTCTAATCTAAATTTCCTAGTGGCCAGTTTATATCCATTTGTTCTTGTGTCCACATTGGTACTGAGTTTAAATAATTCCTCTCCCTCTCTGGTATTTATCCCTCTGATATATTTATAGAGAGTAATCATATCTCCCCTCAACCTTCTTTTAGTTAGGCTAAACAAGCCAAGCTCCCTGAGTCTCCTTTCATAAGGCAAGTTTTCCATTCCTCGGATCATCCTAGTAGCCCTTCTCTGTACCTGTTCCAGTTTGAATTCATCCTTCTTAAACATGGGAGACCAGAACTGCACACAGTATTCCAGGTGAGGTCTCACCAGTGCCTTGTATAACGGTACTAAAACCTCCTTATCCCTACTGGAAATACCTCTCCTGATGCATCCCAAGACGACATTAGCTTTTTTCACAGCCATATCACATTGGCAGCTCATAGTCATCCTATGATCAACCAATACTCCAAGGTCCTTTTCCTCCTCCGTTACTTCTAGTTGATGCGTCCCTAGCTTATAACTAAAATTCTTGTTATTAATCCCTAAATGCATGACCTTACACTTCTCACTATTAAATTTCATCCTATTCCTATTACTCCAGTTTACAAGGTCATCCAGATCCTCCTGTAGGGTATCCCTGTCCTTCTCTAAATTAGCAATACCTCCCAGCTTTGTATCATCTGCAAACTTTATTAGCACACTCCCACTTTTTGTGCCCAGGTCAGTAATAAAAAGATTAAATAAGATTGGTCCCAAAACTGATCCTTGAGGAACTCCACTGGTAACCTCCTTCCAACTTGACAGTTCACCTTTCAGTAGGACCCGTTGTAGTCTCCCCTTTAACCAATTCCCTATCCACCTTTCAATTTTCCTATTGATGCCCATCTTATCCAATTTAACTAGTAATTCCCCATGTGGCACAGTATCAAACGCCTTACTAAAACCTAAGTAAATTAGATCCACTGCGTTTCCTTTATCTAAAAAATCTGTTACTCTCTCAAAGAAGGAGATCAGGTTGGTTTGGCACGATCTACCTTTTGTAAAACCATGTTGTATTTTATCCCATTTACCATTGACTTCAATGTCCTTAACTACCTTCTCCTTCAAAATTTTTTCCAAGACCTTGCATACTACAGATGTCAAACTAACAGGCCTATAATTACTTGGATCACTTTTTTTCCCTTTCTTAAAAATGGGAACTATGTTAGCAATTCTCCAATCATACGGTACAACCCCTGAGTTTACAGATTCATTAAAAATTCTTGCTAATGGGCTTGCAATTTCTTGTGCCAATTCTTTTAATATTCTTGGATGAAGATTATCTGGGCCCCCCGATTTAGTCCCATTAAGCTGTTTGAGTTTCGCTTCTACCTCAGATATGGTGATGTCTACCTCCATATCCTCATTCCCATTTATCATGCTACCATTATCCCTAAGATCCTCTTTAGTCTTATTAAAGACTGAGGCAAAGTATTTGTTTAGATATTGGGCCATGCCTAGATTATCCTTGACCTCCACTCCATCCTCAGTTTTTAGCGGTCCCACTTCTTCTTTCTTTGTTTTCTTCCTATTTATATGACTATAGAACCTTTTACTATTGGTTTTAATTCCCTTTGCAAGGTCCAACTCTACTTGACTTTTAGCCTGTCTCACTTTATCCCTACATATTCTGACCTCAATAAGGTAGCTTTCCTTACTGATCCCTCCCTTCTTCCACTCCCTATATGATTTCTGCTTTTTCTTAATTACCTCTCTAAGATGCTTGCTCATCCAGCTTGGTCTACAACTCCTGCCTATGAATTTTTTCCCCTTTCTTGGGATGCAGGCTTCCGATAGCTTCTGCAGCTTTAATTTAAAATAATCCCAGGCCTCCTCTACCTTTAAACCCATAAATTCTTCAGTCCAATCCACTTCCCTAACTAATTTCCTTAATTTTTGAAAGTCAGCCCTTTTGAAATCAAAACCCCTAGTTGCAGATTTATTTTTGTTAATCCTTCCATTCAATTTGAACTGAATTAGCTCATGATCACTTGAGCCAAGATTATCCCCTACAACCATTTCCTCTATGAGATCCTCATTACTCACCAAGACCAAATCTAAAATGGCATCCCCTCTAGTCGGTTCAGCAACTACTTGTTGAAGGAATCCATCAGCTATCGCATCTAGGAAAATCTGAGCCCTATTATTATTACTAGCACTCGTCCTCCAGTCTATATCTGGGAAGTTAAAGTCTCCCATGATCACACAGTTTCCATTAGTATTTACTTTATTAAAAACATTAAAAAGGGCTCTATCCATATCCAAATTAGATCCCGGCGGTCTATAGCACACCCCAAGCACTATCCCAGGGGAGGCTCTAATAGTTTTCTTCCCCAATTTAATTATTGCCCAGACAGACTCAGTCATATCCATTTCATCGCTTCTTATTTCTTTACATTCTATCTCATCATTGATATACAGTGCTACTCCACCACCTTTACCTTTATTTCGGTCTTTCCTAAACAGCACATACCCTTCAATACCTGTAGCCCAGTCATGACTACTATTCCACCAGGTCTCTGTTATACCTATAATATCTGGTTTCACTTCCTGCACCAGTAACTCTAGTTCCTCCATTTTGTTACCTAGGCTCCTTGCATTAGTGTACAAACATCTTAATTTTTGCTGTTTGGCCTCACTCACATTCTGTACCCTATTAGGCACGGTTATTTTACTACCAGTATAACCTATTAGACTTGTATCTACACTGCCCTTCCTCCTACCTACAGCTGTATCCACTCTTACTTCATTTTCTTTCCACTCTATGCTAAATTCTGGCGTGGAGATTACCTGGACATCTCCCAACCATCTCCCCCAAATTCCTAGTTTAAAGCTCTCAATCAGTTGTGCCAGCCTCCATCCTAGAAGTCTATTTCCTTCCCTACTCAGATGAAGTCCATCCCGAGAGAACTGTCCTCTATCCATGAATGCCTCCCAATGGCCATACATCCCAAAGCCCTCCTTATAGCACCACTGCCTAAGCCATCTATTGATAGTCATAATCTTGTCACACCTTTGTTGCCCTTCTCTAGGAACAGGCAGAATCCCACTAAAGATCACCTGAGCCTCAATTTCCTTAAGCGTCCTCCCCAGCCTAGCATAGTCTCCCTTAATACTTTCCAGCGAGAATCTAGCCGTATCATTTGTTCCCACATGAAGAATAATTAGGGGATTCTTTCCCGCTCCCTTTAGAATCCTTTTTAACCTCAGGTCTACATCCCGTATCTTAGCACCTGGAAGACAGCACACCCTCCTATTTTCTGGATCAGCTCTGGTTACAGGCCTATCTATTCTTCTCAGTAAAGAGTCCCCAATCACATAGACCTGCCTTTTCCTAGTGACGGTGCTATTCTCCAGTCTATCCCCTGTTCCCTCTGGCTGCAAGTTTTTTCCATTCCCATTCTCCCTTGTAATCCTTTTTAACCCATCCTGTATCCTCCTGGGGCTCATATTTGGTGTAATCTCCATTAACTCTTCCCCTTTTCCTATAGGACTAACCGCTCTTCTCTTCTTCCTTGCCCTGTCACCTTCAGTGACTACCTGCTGAGCCCCTTCTTCATTTTCCAACTCTGCAAACCTATTCTGAAGCTCTATTTCTCCTTCACTAGCCCGTCTTTTCCTCTGCCTAGTTCTTTTAGTCACATGCTTCCACTGACCACTTTCCTCACCCAGTCTCCCCTCAGAATTCCCTAGTCCTGCTTCCATCTGCAAGTCTGAGCTTTTCCCTTCAGATACCTCATGTCTTTGCTCCATAATCTGCTCAAACCCCTTCCTAAACTCTACCAGACTTTCCACCTGCATCTCCAAACCTCTGATCTTTTCCTCCATCAGCTCTATCAGACGGCATTTCATGCAGACAAAACTCTTACCAGGTGCCCCCTCCAGGATCATGTACATACCACAGCTTCCACATCCAGTCATCTTCATTGTGTCATCTGCTACATGGGTCACTCCCACTGCCACCTCTGAATCTGTCATAGCCTTCCCACCTAAATCCTGTTCATCTTCTCCTCCAACAGAACTCCCACTCAAACTCCCCTGTTTGCAGCTCTGTTTGCTAGCTCCTGTGCTGCTACAGCTTCATGATGTAGAGGAGATCTTGTGACAAGACCTCCCTTGGCTTCCAGTCACGTCTGCTTCAGTTTCTCACTCTGGTTAACTTAACTGCCTTGACTTGGTGTTCCTCTGGCTCTCAGCACTTTTGGATTTCTGGCATGACTTAGCCCTCCAGCTAAGTTATGTCACAAGAGTCCACCCCTTCCAGAGTTAACGAACAAAAGTCCAGAACAACAAGACAGCCTTTTAGCCCTCCCTGGGCTTTGCAGTTTAGTCCCCCTGTTGACTGAGACAGTGCTAAATCCCAAATAGTCGCTTCTGGATCGTTGCTAGCCCTCCATAGTCTATGTACCCTGTTGTTGCACAGAATGACTAGGACCTTTGCTCTCCACGGGCTCAATCAGTGCTCCTTTTGCTCTCAGCAGAGTTAACCAGTCAGTAACCTGATTGCAAAGGATTTAAGGGAGGAGACTTCCTATCTCCTTTACAGGAAGTCTCCAACCTGACACCCCTAACAACAATTGGTTCTGACACCGGGTCTCCAGTGCACAATCAATGCTATATGGCCTCAGGCCTTTTCCTTCTTGCTGTCATCCCACTCTGGGTCTTTCCCAGTCCTATGCCTCAGACCTTTTGATCTAAAAGCCAGAACAAAGTTACTAAGGACTCAGATTTCAATACTTTCTAGTTTTAGCCTATCCAAAATTACTGTTGACATATTTATCCTTTCAATCCAACTTGGGCTAATATCAAGAAATGCTCAGCTGTCTTTCAAAAAGAAGAACATGAGGCAAGTCTGGTTCAAGCAGCATCTGAAGTTTTTGGACATGTGTTGTTTTATCCAAACTCATTCACCAAGTCTTAATGTTATTTCTTTATACTGTGCAATTACTTCAAAAACCCTTCTCCCCCTGCCCCCCAGTTCCTCTCAAATATTATACCCTTATTTTCTCATTGAATTATGGGTAAGCAAATAGAAAAATTACAGACAGCAACTTTCAGGAGATTTTCATTAAATTCTGTGTTCAGTAACATAGGAAGGACAAGTTTGATCACCATGGCACAGAAACAAAATAATAATTCTAAAATGATTTAACACAAACACCTTCTACCCGTTGCTCTCAAAGCACTTTAAAAACAGTAATGAATTTAGTGTAACTTTATATCGGAGAGAAAGAAGTGCTCTCTGTGTCCCATACCCTGGGGTCTAAAGCCTGACTGGGGGGAATCCAGGATGTTGGCAACAAATTGGTGATGAGCCAACATAGCTGCACCAGTTACTAGAAGTTTAGAGAGGAATCATAAGGTATGTCTACACCCATAGGCGCTGACTCTGTGGGTGCTTGGGGCTGGAGCACCCATGGGGAAAAAATAGTGGGTGCTCAGCACCCACTGGTGGCTGCTCCTCCCCCTGCCACCCACCGAGA
Source organism: Lepidochelys olivacea (assembly GCF_965140295.1). NCBI lineage: Eukaryota > Metazoa > Chordata > Testudines > Cheloniidae > Lepidochelys > Lepidochelys olivacea. Next base: position 38,947,227 of record NC_140415.1, read on the forward strand.
TCAGCTGTTCAGCAGTGTGCAGGAGGGGCTGGGGGGATAGAGGGTGGAGTGAGGGCAGGGCACACTTAGGGGGGAGTGCAAAATGGGGTGAAGATGCTGGGAAGAGGTGGGGTGGGGCCTTGAGGAAAGGGGTGGAGTGTGGGGCCTGGGACAGAGTGGGGGGTCAAGTACCCCCTGGAAAATTAGGAAGTCAGCACCTCTGTCTCCGCTGCACGCACACGGCAGCATATAGAGTAAATACATTGAATGCTCCCATAGCAGGGATATAAATAACAGCATAGATGATAAAGCACTGTGTAAGTGAGTAAAGACACACCAGAACCTGAGGGTATGTTCCCTATACAGTTCTCTACATGCCCAAGTAGGGCCTCTCCCGTCTACTCTGTGTTGTGGTCTGTTGCCTGCATGCTGCCGGAGCCTTTCCCCATCTGAGGAAACATCCCTTTCTTAAGAATCCCCAACTCTACCCACTCTAGTTGCTCTCAGTGATGGCACAGGGAATGCAAGTGACCAAGACCAAGCAGTATCTGAAATTCATAACAATAACCACACCCACAGACATACACACTGAAGGCAGCCTTTAATCACTGCACTGTTAGACTGATCTACATGCAGTTTTTGTACCACTGAACCTGTAACACTTAAAGCAGAACCACCCCCTAGTGTGAATGCAGTTGTACTGGTAAAGTTTATTTCCATAAATCTTTGGAAATAAACCATACCAATATAAATTACTAAATGAATATAGATAAAGCAGTACAAAAACGGTGTGTAGACAAGCCCCTAACAGACAAGCCAAGAGAATGCTTAATTCTACAATATAGATGAAAATGTATCACAATCAAGCAAACCAAGGAGAGGTAACACACAGCCATGATTTTAAATGTTTTGATTGCATTATATAATCCATTTAATCGATTATATATCTTGTTAGAGATGCGACTCAAGCAACAAAGTCTCTGTTTCCTCAAGAATCCTTAGATTGAGCCCTATATTTATTTATTTACAGAGGTTATACACACTTTATTTTATTTTTATATTCTATTACTTTTTAGCTCTTTTAAAACATTTTTTTTCTTTTGCAAATCCTTTATTCCAAGTAGGCAACTTTCTTAGGACATTTCTGGTACAGTTTCCAAATAGAGCAGCCTTCTAATCTTGTACCTCCCTTGATTCTTATCGGACACCAATAAGCCCCATGTAGAATGCACACTGGGTTGCCAGACAGAATAGAAAAATCAGTTTATCACTTCTGTGACTGTGAGGTATTTGAAAGTATTTAGCAGAGTGTTGAATCTGTTTATGTGAATTTGCAGTTCTAGTTTCCTAAACAGTTGCTTATGTTCAATCTGTTATATAGCGGTTATGTTTTTCTTCTCTCTCTCTCTCTGCAATAGTCAGTCACCCACCCACCCATCATGGCTTCAATTGTGTGTATGTACAGGCCCTTTTAGAGGTCTAGAGAGGCCCGGGCCACTTCCAACTTTTGAAGCCCCTAGCCATATGATGATGGCCAAGCTACGAAGCTAGGGCTCAAACAACCAACCAGTTACCACTTTTAGCTACCATATGAAGATGATAATGAGGAATTCTCACACATAAATAATTCCTTAGTCAACTAGACATAATACTATAAAGACACTAACATGTAACAATTCTCTACCTTTCAACACCAGCCACTAGTAGTGATTTGTTTATATAATCAGCTGATCTGAGAGGACACATTCATCGCGGTGTAATCTTGTGCCATCAGAACCGGTATATTTTTATTAATATTTATGAACATTTTTAACTCTTTAATATGACAAAAATCTATATCATTTAACAAAAAAATTATGTCTTTTACCAGATCACATCTCTTATTTGCTTAAATTTACAGCTCTAAGCTGAGAGTGTGTGTCACATTTTGGTCTGATAGGGATGCATATAAAAACAAGTTGCGAAACTTATCAAATGCCAAACATTTTTAAAGTGTATAAATTTGAGGCCCCCTTTGAGCTTGAGGCCCAGGCCTAATGGCCCTCCTGGCCCCCCTCTGATTGGCCCTGTGTATGTATCTGTGTTTTTAATCAGAGATTCATGGTATGTCTGCAATAAACAATTGGCTAGAACTTTCTATGCATCACAGCAGCAAAACAATCTGACATTTCTTGCAGTCCCAGTGGGGAAGAGGAGTCAGCTACAATTTTGAATACTCCAAACTACTAAACTAACAGCAGTGAGATGAAATGGCAGGCTATCCTGGAAAAATGGAAACCTTCCACAATGCCATGGAAGGCTGGCCCACAGATAGAGAGAGCCTGGGGCAACATTTTCAAGTAAATGACATTCCCCCAGAAAAACATATAGCGGCATTACTGAGTGTGATGGGAGGAAAAACGAACAGTTTAGTACACAGTCTGATCACCTCAGAGAAGCCAGCCAAACCTTTAAAGAGGTAGTGCAAATTGTTCAGGAGCGCTTCTCACTCAAGCCCCTGATTATAGCAGAAAGATTCTGGTTTCATAAGCAGAATCAGCTTGAAGGTGAATCTATTTCCTCCTTTGCAACAGAGTTAAAAAGATACCAGAACACTGTTTTTAAAGATGGGCTTAATAAGACCCTAAGAAATAGATGTATATGTCCACTGCTTAATGAAAGCACACAGAAGAGGCTTTTAACTGAGGAAAAAATCTTAGCTTTAAAATGTGCAGTAGATATTGGAATAGTGATGGAAACTGCAGCAAGGTGTGCAATAGAATTGCATACTGGAACTAAAACAGAAGTAGGAATGCGTGAACTATCTGTAACCCAAAGCAAGAGGTGGTCCACCCAGCGGACAGACACATTATCAGTGTGGACAAGTATTCCATGCTCCTCCTGATTGTTGATTTAAGGTCATATCCAAGTGGTTTGTGATACTAAGAGACATAAGGAAGAGACCAGATCAGGATATAGAAAAGGAATATCAATATGCACTCTGTTGACAGAGGAAGTAGTGACACCAGACAATGAGTGGAGTAGTCAACCTGGATATTTTGCTCATATAGCACGAGCAAAAATGACAAGTTAGCAACCTGTTTGACCCTCCAGGTGGCAGGAAAAATGCTCAAAATAGAATTGGACACAGGCTCTGCAGTGTCTGTTATCACACATTCAGAATATGAGAAAAAAATTTAGTATGTCCAACTAAGGGAGAAACCGATGTTACTAAAAACTTAATGGGAGACAGAAGTGCCAATTGGGGTGATGCACGTAAATGTGAAGTATAACAATAAACAGTGTTTATTAGACTTATGTCATTGAGAACGGGGGGTGGGGGGGGTCAACCCTGTGGGGTCATGAATGGTTACATAAGGTTCCTCTAGATTGGAAATCTACAAAGATGCTGCAGACACTTTCAGCAGACTCCACAAAAACACTCAAACAACATCTGGAAGGGATACTAAGTCAGGCACTGGGAGTATTCAACGAAGCCATAAGAACTCTAAAACACATGATGTCTAAAATAATCCTGTGACGTTGCACTCTATAGGATTTTATTTAAAAATATGCTAATGAGCGTGAACATAATGTAATTGGAATATGCTTCATGCAAAAGGTCTCTTGTAAGGTATCATTACAAAGCTTATAATCTAATGAGTGTGGTCATCCTATTTGTATAAATGTAACACTCTTGTATTTGAAACTAGAAATATGAAATATAACTCTGAGGTCCATTGTAGTTATGCAAAGTGTGGGCCATTAATGGTGGTGTGGAATCTTAATGGCTCCCATTAACCAGGACAATTACCGGTAGATGACTCTGTTTTACTTGTAAGTTTTCCTGTATACACGTAGGCTGGAAAGTGGGTAATGAAGTCTTACAGTGACATGTGACTATGTCACCTGAACTGGAATCCATCTTTAACCTGCTGCTTTTCCATGGAGAAGAGGGGTGGAAACCCAGAGGGACAAAGGATTCCCGCCTTATGCAAAATATATATACGTGGGTGGAACAGAAAAAAGGAGGCGGCCATCATGAGAAATCCCCGAGCTACCACCTGAGCTGGAACAAGGGCTGTACCAGGGGAAAAGATTGTGCCCAGACTAGGAAGGCGTCCAGTCTGTGAAAGAAACTTATTGAAACATCTCTGAGGGTGAGATTTTATCTGTATTCAGTTTTATTACTGTACTAGACTGAGACTTGCGTGTTTTATTTTGCTTGGTAATTCACTTTCTTCTGTCTGTTACTACTTGGAACCACTTAAATCCTACTTTCTCTATTTAATAAAATCACTTTTTACTTATTAATTAACACAGAGTATGTATTAATACCTGAGGGGCGGGGGCATGCAATCAGCTGTGCATATCTCTATATCAGCGTTATAGAGGGTGAACAATTTATGAGTTTACCCTGTATAAGCTTTATACAGGGTAAAATGGATTTATTTGGGGTTTGGACCCCATTGGGAGTTGGGCATCTGAGTGTTAAACACTGAAAGCAACTTAAGAAGTGTTCCTGTTAAGTTTGCAGCTTTCGGGCATGTGGTTCAGAGCCTGGGTCTGCGTTGGAGCAGACGGCCATGTCTGGCTCAGCAAGACAGGGTGCTGGAGTCTCAAGCTGGCAGGGAAAGCAGGGGCAGAAGTAGTCTTGGCACATCAGCTGGCAGTCCCAAGAGGGTTTCTGTGATCCAACCCGCCACAAAACCTATCTGAACAGGTGCAGCCCAAGTTTCACAAAGCTCAGCCTGTCTCTTACAGTATCCACTCGAAGGTAGATGCTGGACTGGAACACCTGGAAAGAGAGAGTGTACTTTCAAACGTGGCCTGGGGCAAGTGGGGAAACCCGATTGTTCCCATTGTTAAAAAATGTGGTGCAATAAGGGTGGATGGAGATTTTCAGATCACTGTAAACCCTGTACTGAACATTGGGAAATACCCCACCTCAAATATCCCACCTTAAGCCATTTCTGCTACACTGGCAGTGGGACAATGCTTCAGCAAAATTGATTTGTCACATGGCTGTGTACAGGTGGAAGTTGAGGAAGAATCTAAGGCATACCTCACAATAAACACCCAAAAAGGGTCTGTACCAGTGCAACAGGCCAGTGTTTGGGATTGCTTCAGGTCCTGCTATATGGAAACAGGCAATGGATCAAGTTTTGCAAGATATCCCAAGAACACAGATATTTGGATGACATTGTGACCAATGGAAGTGGTGAAAAACACCTGGAAACCCTGAGAAATGTATTAAAATGTCTAGGAGAATACAGGCTGTGAACTAATCACATAAAATCTGAATTTTTCAAGGACTCGATAACTTATTGTGGGCATGTCATTGATGTACAAGGCCTATATAAATCTCAGGAGATGATTAAGCAGTTCTGGAAGCTCCACTGCCAAAGAATGTGTCACAGATTAGATCATTTCTAGGATTTCTCAACTACTGTAGGTGATATGTACCAAATCTAGCAACTATATTGCATCTGTTGAATTGTTTACTGCAGACTGGTGAAAAGAGGATATGGTCATGTGAGTGTCAAAATGCTTTCCTGGAAGCAAAACAATTGGTCACATCAGACAGCGTGCTTACATACTTTCACCCATCCTTGCCTATCAAGTTAGCATGCAATGCTTCCTTACATGGAATTGGGGCTATTATATTGTACACAATGCCCAATGGCAGGGAGTGACCCATAGTATTTGCTCCAGCTCTCAGAATGTACTATGCACAAATAGACAAGGAAGCTTTAAGTCTGGTATGGGGTGTGAAGAAATTCAACTTATATCTATATGGGAGAAAATTCACCCTTGTCACAGGCCCCAACTCCTACTAGAATCCTTCATGTAAGCAAGGGAGTGTCTGTGACAATGGTACCACATATGCAATGCTGGGATCTCTTCTTTGCGTGTTACATCTATGACAGAAGTGGGCAAACTTTGTGGCCCAAGGACCACATCGGGGTGTGAAACTGTATTGAGGGCCATGTAGAGAAGGCTGTGCCCCACAAACAGCCTGGCCCCTGCCCCCATCCACCCCCACCTACTTTCTGCCCCCTGACTGCCCCCCTCAGAACCCCCAACCCATCCAACCCCCCTCCACTTCTTATCCCCTGACCGCACCCCCCACCCCTAACCACCGCCCTGGGACTCCACCCCCATCTAGCCTCCCCTGCTCCCTGTCCCCTGACTGCCCCAACCCCTATCCACACCCCCGCCCCCTGACAGGCCCCCAGGGTCTCCCACACGAATCCAACCCCACCTGCTCCCTGTCCCATGACTGCCCCCCAGGGACCTCCTACCCAACCCCCTTCCCCTCACCGCTGTGCGTGCACCACCGCCACCCCCTTACCACGCCACTCAGAGCGGCAGGCGCTCGCAGCCCCGCTGCCTGGACAGAGCCAGCCACGCTGGCTGCATGACAGCATAACTGCGTGGGAGGGGGAACGGCGGGGGAGGGGACAGGGCTAGCCTCCCTGGCCAGGAGCTCAGGGGCCGGGCAGGACAGTCCCACGGGCCATAGTTTGCCCACCTCTGATCTATGACATCGAATTCAAAAGAACAGAAGCCCATGCAAATGTAGATGGACTCTCCCACCTACCCATACTAGTTGAAGGACGACCTGTAATAAAGAGAATATATCAAATGTCAACTTGTTTCAAATTAAGTGTGCTCCAGTGACTTGTCGTTTGATTGAGGAAGAAACAAAGAGGAATCCCACACTGGCTTAGGTTTATGAAGCCACTCTGAAGGGCTGGAAATATACTGACAGCCCTAATCCAGCACCCTTTTATGCACACAAAGGTGAATTTACCAAACATCAAGGATGTGTCATGCGGTGAATTCATCTTATTATACTTAGTAAACTGCACACAAGAGTCTAAGAAGAGCTCCACATAGGTCAACTAGATGTAGTAAAACTGAAGGCACTCTCCAGAAGTTTTGCATGATGGCCAGGCATTGACCAACCATTAAGAGCAGCTTGCTGAGGAATGCCCACAGGTACAAGTTCAGGATACCCACAGGTGCAAGGCATGCCTAAACCAGCACTATTACATCACTGGGAATGGCCACCTCTACATATCGATTTTGTAGGATCATTTTCAGGAATGATGTGCCTAGTAGTGGCCTGAAGTTTTTTGCATCTAAACCACCATAGCTTCACAGACAGTAGGAAAACTTCCAACTTTGCTTGCAAGAACTGGACTGCCAAAACAAGCTATGAGTGGCAATGGTCCTCAGTTTAGTTCAGAATAGAGTTTCAGTGGTTCATGAAGAAAAATGGTATTAGACATACCACTTCAGCACCATATCACCCCACCACAAATCGCTTGGTTGAAAGACTTTTAAGCAAGTCCTACGATCCATGAAAGATGAAAAGGGATTACTACAGCAGAAGCTATCACACTTCTTGCTATCATATTGAAATGCAGTACATGCCACGACACACCAAACACCTGCAAAATCTCAGGTTACAATGGGACTTAAAGCCAAATTTATATCTACAATGTCAGAAACATCAGATAAGTCAAACTATGACAAGAGGGACCAATGCACCAGCTACAAGTGGGTCAAACAGTGCTGGTATGTGATCATCGGGGACCCAGTACATGGCTTCCAGCAACTGTTAGTGCACAAATGGGTCCTTTGTCCTATACAAGTGCCACCCAATACATTTTGTCACCACCACATTGACTAATTCTGAGATTCAAGGGTGACCCCCATGGTTAACAAAGGCAGCAATATTTAGGGAGTCAACAGTTGTTCCGACGTCAGTGCCCCAGCTTGATGCAAAAAAATCAATAACCTTATACCAGAAAGCAGCTGTGCTGAACAACCAGTATCATCTGAGAGAACGTCTGAGTCAGACATTGCTTCAGTCACCCCACTTCTTCAGTTGAGTGCTCAATATGTTGGCAGACGCTATCCAAAAAGAAAATGCAAGTCACCTGAAAGACTTGACTAGTAACTGGACCTTGGGCTGTTCCCCACAAGTTCTTCTGAAGTTGTTGTGCCCATTTCATTTCATGGGGGAGAATAGCTGTGATGTATTTGAATGTATTGATCAGATTGTTGAACCTCTTTATATGAATTTTTAGTTCTGGTTTCTTAAGCAGTTGCTTAAGTTCAGTCTGTTGTCATAGAGGGGTTACTGTTTTTCTTCTCTCTCTCTCTCTCTCTCAGCAATAGTCAGACATGATGGCTCCAGCTGTACGTACATCTGTGTTTCTAATCAGGAATTCGTGCTATGTCCGCAATACACAACAGTGACCATAGTTTGTTTTCAGTCACAAGGCTCAAAACCACTCCTAGGAGCCAGGAAGATAAACATTTATACATCAGACTGGCAAACCATTCAAGATATCCTTCCACTGCCTACCCACATCATACAGCTGAGCCAAGCATGCCACTGGCAAGAGCGATTTATAAAAACCGATTACAACCATTATTTAAACATTAGAAATCCAGAAAATCCTGGAAAATGGAAACATTCATACTTGATACAAGAAGTTTCAAAATGTGTCTGTCCAGGTCAGATTTGAAAGCTGCAAACTGAGAGAGCAGTTATTTTTACTTTAGTGTTAAATCTTGATTGGATTTCATGTCAGATACTGAGGGCTTGTCTACACTAGCAAGTTTTGTCAATGAAACTAATGTCAGCAAGGAAAAAAAATCTACAAAAGCAAAGTCACCAAAGCGTCTCTCTATTTGCTCCCTCTGTCAAGAGATCATGTCCACATTCAGGGTACCTTTGTCAACAGTGAGAGCAATGGACTGTGGGTCTGTATCCCACAGTGCCTGGTGACACCATCCGTCGCTAGGTGTTGTGGGAATGTGGAAACGGAGAGCGGCACATCCTGGGATGTGCAAAATGTACTATCATGTACCGCTTTGTGTCCCACCCCTCCAATGCTTTCTTGCTTCCTTTCACGCCATTTTTCCAACTGTCGTTCTTTTGTAGTGTGTGCCAGCATCTGCAGCGAGAGAGGATGGATCCCCCACTTCTCTCCTACGCTCTGGTAGCTGTTGTGAGGACATCACGCATGGCAGCACAGTTACTCAGAGACTTACTTGCAAAGTTAACAGAGGATGAATCGCAGGCACCTGAGTGTGATACGGACAGCAGCAACGTACCAGTGCTTTGTGCATTCACAGAGCAGCTGCATACAGTAGACAGTTGCTTTTGGGCTAGGGAAACAAGCCCTCATCAGTTGGATCGCATTGTCATGCAGGTGTGGGATGATGACCAGTGAGTACAAAACTTTAGGATGCATAAAGAAACCTTCACGGAGCTATGTGCTGAGCTGTCCCCCAACCTGCGGGACAAGGACACCAGATTGAGAGCTACCCTTTCAGTAGAGAAGCATGTTGCAATCTCTGTGTGGGAGCTGGTGAATCCAGACTGCTACCAGTCAGTTGCAAATCAATTTGGAGTAGGAAAAGTCCACTGTTGGGGCTGTATTACTCCAAGTGTGCAGGGCAATAAATCGCATTCTGCTGCATAGGACCGTGACTCTGGGAAACGTGCATGAAATACTGGCCGGCTTTGCAGAGATGGGTTTCCCTAACTGTGGAGGGGCGATTGATGGCGCACACATTCCAATTTTAGCACCAGACCACCTTGCCTCTGAATACAACAATAGGAAGGGATACTTCTCCATGTATTGCAGGCGCTTGTGGATCACTGGGGATGTTTCACGGACATCAGTGCAGGCTGGTCTGGAAAGGTGCATGACGCACGCATCTTCAGGAACAGTGGCCTATACAGAAAGCTGCAGGCGGGGACTTTCTTTTTTTCACAGTGGGGGATGTGGAAATGCCCATAGTAATCCTGGGAGACCCAACTTACCCCTTACAGCCTTGGCTCATGAAACCTTACACAGGGCACCTGGACAGCCGCAAGGAGAGTTTTAACAACAGGCGGAGCAGGTGCCACATGGTAGTTGAATGTGCCTTTGGCCATTTGAAAGCTCACTGGAGGTGTCTCAATGGCAGGCTAGACCTTACCAAGGATAATATTCCCGTGGTCACAGCCGCGTGCTGCGCTTTGCATAATCTGTGTGAACAGCCAGATGCTAGGGCTGTCAGAGGAGCCCAGAGGGCTGCTATTATCATCAGAGAAGCTTTGAGGAACCACTTTGACAATGAGGGGCAGTAACACATGTCTGCTTTGGAGTCGGCTCCCTGGTGCATCCATGTACAATTTTGGGGCCCAAGATCCAGGCAACACAATACTTTAGAAGCCTGTTCCCGAGAGTGAATTGATTGCTATACACTTTTGTAGAACACAGAATAAAAACACTGTACCATTAAATACCTTAGCCTTTATTTATTGTTAAAAAGGGTAAAACCTCACAACTGTGTGTAGCTCCAGCTATCGGTGTACAAGCTGTGAGAGGGGGTGGAGTGATAGGGAAACTCAGGAGTGCTGTGAAGTGAAAAGGAATGTGTGGGCATGGAGGGGGGTGGGGCTGGCAAATAATCATGAATCTGCATGTGCTGCAGTGGAGGTCGACCACAGATCTGCTCAGTCTGCAGCTGTATCAAAGACTTGAGCATCTCTGTCCAATCCTCCATCACTTTTATCATCCGCTCTGTCGCTTGCCTAGCAAAAGCAGCACTCTCTTTTCTGTCCTGCCTTTCGGCTTCCCAGCACTCTTTCTGTGCTCTGGTCCGTCTCTCATCGTGCTACAGCACCTCCCAGAATATGTCTTCTTTGCTGTGCCTAGAGTTTTTTCTTATCTGCCGAAGCCAGTCCGCGGGGTTTGTGGTGTGTTCTTCAAAGTCTGTGCTGAACAGAAGAGGGATTGTTAACATTCCAGCAAATGATTGCAACATTTTAGTAACAAGGGCCTTTAGCTTGTAGAAATCACTTTCTCTCTGAGACTCTAGGCAGACACACAGCTCCGCAAGCACCCCAATCATGGTGAGTGTCAGGAGTGGGGGGAAGGTGGTTGTGCATACAGACAAAAAGGTCATGGCTCGCAGGTCAGCTTTGCAAAGAACTCATTCTAAAATTATCCCACACTTTTTCACAGGTGGCCAACCTGTTGGCTGACATCTCGCTGCTGCGGGTGACCAGAGAAACCAAGGCAGAGCTGCTGAATGCTTGCTGCTTCACCCCTGTCTATATGCAGCTCAGCTATGTGTCACTTTGGTCCCAGTTCCAGTGATTGCTAAATGGCATGGTACAGTTTCCTACAATGGGGGAACTAACAAGGCTGCAATCCCTTGTTAATCCTCAGCCACAGATTCCAAGTACCTCTTGGAAAGAGCCCCTCTCTGAAGGATTCCCTGCAGGTCTCAATGTCCATCGACACCCTGCTTGGCAATGCAGATTAGCTACACAGGGCAATGTCCAGCTCACAGAAAACACTACCTGCTTCCAACTCTTTGATTCCCTACACAAGCCACAGCAATTTACCTGACATTTCATCAGCTTTCTGCTCCCCATAGAGCACTTCTGGAGTGGAGAAAAATTCCTGGCTGCCTGCCCCACTGGGCGACCCCCCTGGGAGCATCACATCCTCTTCTAGCTTGACTTCTTCATCCAGAATTTCAGCCTCCGGGTTACCCCCTCTTTCTGCTGCCTGCAAAGTATCCACAGTGCAATCGGCAATGGACGTGGGGTCACCACCGAGGATAGCATTCAGCTCCTTATAGAAGCGGTGGTTCGCCTCCCGCACCTTATGGTGCAGCTGCCTCAGCTCCTTTATCTTCGCTCTGCATTGCTGCATGTCCTGATCATAGCCCTTTTCGCACAAGCCTCAAGAAATTTCCCCATGTGTGTCTCCATTCCTACTGGTAACTCGCAGCTGTGACTGAACAGACTCCTCTCCCCATATACTGATCAGATCCAACAACTCAGCGGTGGTCCAAGCGGGAGCGCGTTTGGTGCGATAGCCAGCCATGCTGACCTGGGAAGCCACCTAGGAAGCTCCTCTGGGAAGCCAGCAAGCAGGAAATGAGATTTCCTGGGGCTTGCAAGAGGGAGGGGCGGGCTGGCTGCAGGGCAGCTGAGTTCAAACCGCTGACCCGAGCGGCAGCATGGGAATTGTGGGATACTTTCTGGAGACCAATAAAATCGAAAGAAACCCTGTGGTGTCTGCACTGCATGTTTGTCAACAATAAAGGGAGGGGAAAAGACAAAACTCTCTCACAGGCGTGGAAGTTTTTTGTCACCAAAACTAGGCTTTTTTTTTTTTAAAGTCACATTCCAGTGTGTACGCTATTGCTGTTTTGTTACCAAAAGCTAGCTTTTGGCGATAAAACTTGCCAATGTAAACAAGCCCTGAAGTGTGGTGGCAAAGAAATAAATCCAGGATATAACCTTAAAAGTATGTTAACTCAGAGCTGGCTTCGCTTCTCCACTATGCATGGTTCAGATGTTACAGTATACTTCCAATAAGGCAAGAGACCATGTGCCCGAGTACCCTGAGAGAGCTAGCAAAACATATGTATATGCATCATGTGGAGGGAGAGAGGAGTGTTAACATGGTCCACAGGTTAGCACAAGTCTGGTAGTCAGAATGTTATTGCATATTACCAGCTACACTGACTGATGGACAGTTGTGTTCAAATATTAACCTTGAAGAGCCTAAAGAGATATATATAAAAAAATTAACTCCTAGGTATTATTTTCTTCTTTGAAGCCCCAGACAAATAATTAACTATGCTGTGCCTCATTTTCATAACACGGGATAAATAAAACATCCACACATCACAGAAGTGTTACAAAGATTGTTATTTGTAAAACACAAAGCAATCCCTTGAAGAACCACACTATAGACATACAAGGTGTTTTCTCTCTTCTCTGTTATAGAATTATAGAAATGTAGGCCTGGAAGGGGCCTCAAAAGTTATCTAGTCCTGACCACTGCACTGAGGGGTGTTTGCCTAAACTATTCTTAAAACCTAAACCTCCCTTTCTGCAGATTAAGCCCATTTATTCTTGTCCTACCTTCAGTGGACACAGAATAATTGATCACTGTCCTCTTATAACAGCCCTTAACGTATTTGAAGACGGTTGTCAGGTCCCACACCCCCAAGTCTTCTTTTCTCACAAATAAGCATGCCCAGGTTTTTTTAACCTTTCCTCATAGATCAGGTTATCTAAACCTCGTATCATTTTTGTTGCTCTCCTCTGTACTCTCTCCAATTTGCCAACACCTTTTTCTAAACCCAGAATCAGACAATACTCCAACTGAGTCCTCACCAGTATTATACTGAGCTGGACAACTACCTCCTGTGTCTTTTATACCACACTCCTGTGAAGACACCTGTAATGGGAAGCACTCACCTCTTGAGTGGCTTGGTGTAATACTGCAATCTTTTTCTCACACCTAGCACCCGCTGCAGGCTACCAAGGTTGGTCTTCTGGCCAAGTCACAAAATCCAAATGAACCCCTTCCAGGGCAGTAAAGAATCCAATAAATGAACCGTCTTGTTGCCCTCCCTGGATCTTTGGACCAAACTCTTGGCCCTTTAAATTCAGCCCTTTGTTTTGGGCTCTCAGATAAGCCCTGTCCTGTTTTGGAGGTTTGTGTGACTTCACATGTGGCTGATAGGGGAACCCAGGACCATTCACTACTCTGGGTTGCAACCCAGGGACCCATAAACAGCCATTGCACACTGTTTCATTTCAATTTGTTGCTGCTTCTTCCCTGGGCCCCTTCCTACATGGCCCTTTTTAGCTTCACCCTTAGCTCAGGGTTAAGATTCTTAGGTCCTCTCTGTCCCTGCAAACACAGCTAAGCAAAACACATCCAGAAACAAACTCTGATCATCCCTTGAGCTCCTTTGGCCAGAGAGGAGCATCCTTCCTTGCTCCTCTGGTCCCAGACAGGAACTGACCTGCTAAGCCCCTACAGCTCCTTTTATAAGAGCCTGCTGGGCTCTAATTGGCTGCTTCTGTGAGGCCTCTTTAGGCAGGCCTGGAGGACCCATCTTGACTGCTCCTTTCCTGTCACTTTGCTGCTTCCTGAGATGGGATTTAGTAGGACCATGGGGCCTCCGGTGCACAGTTGCCAACTTTCACGCAGTAAATAAGCACCCCAACTTTCACAATAAGCCAAAAATCAAGCTAATTCCATTTCAAAACAAGTCCAAAACAAGCCAATCCCTAAGTACCCCAACACTATGTGATTAGATCTCCCTGGCGTGCAGTCTGGGACTGTGCTGGGCCCACTGTACACCCGATTCTCCCCCCACCCCCCTTGCCCCTGCTTGACCCCCTTGCTAGGAGCCGATCAGAAAAAAGAAGCAACAAGCTACAAGCCAAAAAACTAACCAACAAGCAACTCAAGCCAATTAAGACAAAAACAAGCCCAATTTCTGCATTTTTTTCATGGGTTTGGCATTTCTGCTCCTGTCATCACAAATCCCAGAATGATCTTAGTCCTTTTCACACCTCCAGCACATTGCTGACTCATTCAATTTGTGAGCCACTATAACACCTAGATCCTTTTCCGCAGTACTACTACCTAACCAGTTATTTCCTATTTTGTAATTGTGCAGTTAATTTTTCCTTCCTAAGTATAAACTTGGCATTTGTCTTTATTGAATTTCAGACCAATTCTCTAATTTGTCAAGGTCAATCTGAATTCTAATCTTGTCCTCTAAAGTGCTTTGCAACCCTTCCCAGCTTGGTGTCATCCACAAATTTTATAAGCACATTCTCCATGCAATTATTCAAGTAATTAATGACAATATTGAATAGTACCAGACAGCAAACCACTTATAACTATTCTTTGATTACCATCTTTCACCATTTGTGTACTCACTTTCTAATCATTTTCTCTAGACCTAGTTTGCTTATGAGAATGCGATATGAGAATGTATCAAAAGCTTTACTTGAAACAAAAAACAAAAAAAACCACACATATATTACGTCTACTGCTTCCGCCTTATTCACTAGGCCAGTAACCCTGTCAAAGAAGGAAATTAGGTGGGTTTGGCATGATTTGTTCTTGACAAATCTATGTTGGCTATTACTTATAACCCTATTATCCTCCAGGTTACTGTTTAATAATTTGTTTCTGTATCTTTCCAGGTATCAAAGTTAGGCTGACTGGTCTATAGTTCTCAGTATTCTCTTTGTTCCCATTTTTAAAAATAGGTACTATGTTTGCCCTTCTCCAACACCTCTTCTGTCCTCCATGAGTTCTCAAACATAATTGCTAATGATTCTGAGACTGCTCAGCCTAGTTCCTTAAATACCCTACCATGAATTTCAGCAGGCCCTACTGACTGAATATATCTAATTTATCTAAATATTATTGAACCTGTTCTCTTCCTGTTCTGGCTTGTATTCCTTTACCCTTTATTTATAATAATTCATTGTGTTATGTATCTGGTTACAGGGGGTTTTTTTTCTGGTGAAGACTGAAGCAAAATAGGCACTGAACATTGCAGCCTTCTTGATGTCATTGTTATTAGCTCTCCTTCCTTGCTAAGTGGAGGACCTATTCTTTCCTTTGTCTTTCTCTTGCTCCTAATGCATTTATAGAACCTCTTCCGATTGCCTCATGTCCCTTTCTAGGTGAAACTCCTTTTGTGCCTTAATCTTTCTGATTTTGTCCCGACATAAGTGTAATTCTTTTGTATTCATCCTTAGAAATTTGTCCATGTTTCCGCTTTATTTAGTATTTATTTTCAAGTAATTAAAGATGTCCTGATGGAATAATATTGGCCTCTTACTATTCTTCCTATCTGTCTTTTGAATCTAGATAGTTTCTGGTTGTGCCTTTAATATGGCTCCTTGAGAAACTGCCAGCTTTCCTGAACAACTTTATCAATTAGATTTTCTTTCCAAGGGAACTTAGCTATAAGTTCTCTACATTTTTAAAGTCTTCTTTTTTAAAGGTCGTTGTCCTTATCATGCTGGTATCACTCTTTCCTTTCTTTAGGATCATGAAAAATATCATTTCATGATCACTTTCCCCCAAATTGCCTTCAACCTTCAGATTCATAACCTATTCTTCTCTGTTGATCAGAATTAAGTCCAAAATGACTGTTCCCCTGATTACTTCCTCCACCTTCTGAACCAAAAAGATGTCCCCTGTGCATTCCAATAACTTATTGAACATTGTGTTTTGCCGTATTACTTTTCCAACCGATATCTGGGTAATTAAAGTCCCCATTCCTACCAGGTCTTGTACTTCAGATATTTCTGTCATTTGTTCTAGAAATGCCTCATCCACCTCCTCTTCCTGATTTAGTGGTCTATTGTAGACTCTACTACGACATCACCACTTTTTCCCCTTTTATCTTCACCCAGAGACACTGAACTGGTCTACTTTTCACCTTCTTCTGGACCCCAGAACAAGTATTTATATTCTTGATGTATAATGTAACACATCCTCCCCTTTTTCCTACCTGACCTTCCTGAACAATACATATCCCTCTGTACCAGTATTCCAGTCATGAGATTTATCCCACCAAGTCTCTGTGATGCCAATTAAATTGTAATTTGGCTTATGTACTGCTACTTTCAGTTCTTCCTGTTTGTCATACTCCTTGCATTTTTGCATAGGCATCTAAGATGCTGAGCAGATTCCCCCATTTCATAGAATCAGAATATCAGGGTTCGAAGAGACCTCAGGTTGTCATCTAGTCCAACCCCCTGCTCAAAGCAGGACGAATCCCCAACTAAATCATCTCAGCCAGGGCTTTATCAAGCCTGACCTTAAAAACCTCTAAGGAAGGAGATTCCACCACCTCCCTAGGTAATGCATTCCAGTGTTTCACCACCCTCCTAGTGAAAAGTTTTTCCTAATATCCAACCTAAACCTCCCCCACTGCTACTTGAGACCATTACTCCTTGTTCGGTCATCTGCTACCATTGAGAACAGTCTAGAGCCATCCTCTTTGGAACCCCCTTTCAGGTAGTTGAAAGCACCTATCAAATCCCCCCTCATTCTTCTCTTCCGCAGACTAAACAATCCCAGTTCCCTCAGCCTCTCCTCATAAGTCAGGTGTTCCAGACCCCTAATCATTTTTGTTGCCCTCCGCTGGATGCTTTCCAATGTATCCACATCCTTCTCATAGCGTGGGGCCCAAAACTGGACACAGTACTCCAGATGAGGTCTCACCAATGTCAAATAGAGGGGAACGATCACATCCCTCGATCTGTTGGCAATGCCCCTACCTATACAGCGCAAAATGCTGTTAGCCTTCTTGGCAACAAGGGCACACTGTTGACTCATATCCAGCTTCTCGTCCACTGTAACCCCATGGTCTTTTTCTGCAGAACTGCTGCCTAGCCATTCGGTCCCTAGTATGTAGCGATGCATGGGATTCTTCTGTCCTAAGTGCAGGACTCTGCACTTGTCCTTGTTGAACCTCATCAGATTTCTTTTGGCCCAATCCTCCAATTTGTCTAGGTCCCTCTGTATCCTATCCCTACCCTCCAGTGTATCTACCTCTCCTCCCAGTTTAGTGTCATCTGCAAACTTGCTGAGGGTGCAATCCACACCATTCTCCAGATCATTTATGAAGATATTGAACAAAACCGGCTCCAGGACCGACCCTTGGGGCACTCCGCTTGATACCAGTTGCCAACCAGACATGGAGCCATTGATCACTACCCGTTGAGACCGATGATCTAGCCAGCTTTCTATCCACCTTACAGTCCATTCATCCAGCCCATACTTCTTTAACTTGCTGGCAAGAATACTGTGGGAGACTGTATCAAAAGCTTTGCTAAAGTCAAGGAATAACACGTCCACTGCTTTCCCCTCATCCACAGAGCCAGTTATCTCGTCATAGAAGGCAATTAGATTAGTCAGGCATGACTTGCCTTTGGTGAATCCATGCTGACTGTTGCTGATCACTTTCCTCTCCTCTAAGTGCTTCAGAATTGATTCCTTGAGGACCTGCTCCATGATTTTTCCAGGGACTGAGGTGAGGCTGACTGGCCTGTAGTTCCCAGGATCCTCCTCCTTCCCTTTTTTAAAGATGGACACTACATTAGCCTTTTTCCAGTCGTCCGGGACCTCCCCCGATCGCCATGAGTTTTCAAAGATAATGGCCCATGGCTCTGCAATCACATCCGCCAACTCCTTTAGCACTCTCGGATGCAGCGCGTCTGACCCCATGGACTTATGCTCTTCCAGCTTTTCTAAATAGTCTCGAACCACTTCTTTCTCCACAGAGAGCTGGTCATCTCCTCCCCATGCTGTGCTGCCCAGTGCAGCAGTCTGGGAGCTGACCTTGTTCGTGAAGACAGAGGCAAAAAAAGCATTGAGTACATTAGCTTTTTCCACATCCTCTGTCACTAGGTTGCCTCCCTCATTCAGTAAGGGGCCCACGTTTTCCTTGACTTTCTTTTTGTTGCTAACATACCTGAAAAGAAAAGGAGTACTTGTGGCACCTTAGAGACTAACCAATTTATTTGAGCATGAGCTTTCCTGAGCTACAGCTCACTTCATCGGATGCATACCGTGGAAACTGCAGCAGACTTTATATACACCCAGAGAATATGAAACAATACCTCCTCCCACCCCACTGTCCTGCTGGTAATAGCTTATCTGCTGGTAAAAGCTCATGCTCAAATAAATTGGTTAGTCTCTAAGGTGCCACAAGTACTCCTTTTCTTTTTGCGAATACAGACTAACATGGCTGTTACTCTGAAACCTGTCAACATACCTGAAGAAACCCTTCTTGTTACTCTTAACATCTCTTGCTAGTTGCAACTCATTCATTCCTGCATGCCTGAGCAATATTTTTATACTCCTCCCTGGTCATTTGTCCAATCTTTCACTTCTTGTAAGCTTCTTTTTTGTGTTCAAGATCAGCAAGGATTTCACTGTTAAGCCAAGCTGGTCGCCTGCCATATTTACTATTCTTTCTACACATCGGGATGGTTTATTCCTGTAACCTCAATAAGGATTCTTTAAAATACTGCCAGCTCTGGTGGAGTCCTTTCCCCCTCAAGTTATTTTTCCAGGGGATCCTGCCCATCAGTTCCCTGCGGGAGTCAAAGTCTGCTGTTCTAAAGTCCAGGGTCAGTATTCTGCTGCTCTCCTTTCTTCCCTGTGTCAGGATCCTGAACTCGACCATCTCATGGTCACTGCCTCTCAGGTTCCAATCCACTTTTGCTTCCCCTACTAATTCTTCCCGGTTTGTGAGCAGCAGGTCAAGAAGAGCTCTGCCCCTAGTCAGTTTCTCCAGCACTTGCACCAGGAAATTGTCCCCTACACCTTCCAAAAACTTCTTGGATTGTCTGTGCACCGCTGTATTGCTCTCCCAGCAGATATCAGGGTGATTGAAGTCTCCCATGAGAACCAGGGCCTGCAATCTAGCAACTTCCGTTAGTTGCTGGAAGAAAGCCTCGTCCACCTCATCCCCCTGGTCTGGTGGTCTATAGCAGACTCCCACCGTGACATCACCCTTGTTGCTCACACTTCTAAACTTAATCCAGAGACACTCAGGTTTTTCTGCAGTTTCATACCGGAGCTCTGAGCACTCAGTCATACTGCTCTCTTACATACAATGCAACTCCCCCACCTTTTGTGCCTTGCCTGTCCTTCCTGAACAGTTTATATCCATCCATGACAGTACTCCAGTCATGTGAGTTATCCCACCAAGTCTCTGTTATTCCAATCACATCATAATTCCTTGACTGTGCCAGGACTTCCAGTTCTCCCTGCTTGTTTCCCATGCTTCTTGCATTTGTGTATAGGCACTTGAGATAACTCGCCGATCGTCCCTCTTCCTCAGTATGAGGAAGCAGTGTCCCTTCCGAAGTTCTTCCTTGTAGAGTAACTGCAAGTTAAAGATTAAAAGAAAACGATGTACACCTTCCTCTGCTGGTGAATTTAGCTAGCTAACTTCCTTGGTCTCCCAGCTGTCTCATCTCCCACGTGTCTTACCAGCTACTGGAAGTCTGCATGTTTTTTGAAGCCCAGGCCACACATACAGCTGGAATGGGTGATTCAACCCCTCTCAGTTAAATGCATCTAATCTTTATGTAAAACATTTTCTTATAGCCCTTCCTTCTATAACATCATGATTTCAAATTACTGAGAGACAACTGCAGAAAAGTAAAATTAATTCCCAGCCCCACGTAAGAAATTACTTTGTCATTGATATCTCTTCTCTGTTTTAAAATAAGGTTAATGAATGTTAAGGGGACGGTTAACACTACTGTTCATAAAAAATTAATGACGATTTTAAAGTTTTCCCTCTAGATTGCCAGGTAGAAGTAAATGTACCCTGCTCATGTCAGGGATATCCAAGAGGCAGTGCCTGATCTGAGCTGATCTAGACATGTATTTTGAGATGCACTATTAGAATTTTCAGAGTTTTTCTGTGGTAGATGTACTGTAGGGTCCCTCTCCTGCTGATGTAGGATGTTCAACATGATTTAACAGATCTTTTCCACCTATAATTTCTACAATGTTCTGTTCCAGTGAATGCAGCTAACCCTGTATGTTTAACCACTTCGGGCTCTCAAGCCATTATTTTCAAAGCTGGGTGTGTATGTTTAGACACTAAAGACCATATTTAGGCACTGTATCAGAACTTGGGGCATAATGTGAATAAGAGAGAGAGTTCAATCCTGAACCTCTAGTGAACAAAAAAATCCTCTTCTCTGGGTAGCTTTATATAACAAGGGTTCTGATTTAACCGTAATTGACACCAACTTGGCAGGAGTCTAGCTACATTCCTTCTAGCCAGTTTTACAAAATGTGAATTCAAAAATGCCAGGTCAGAAAATACAAACCATACAGAATAACTTGTACATTCCCACAAAGCTCCCTATCCTGGCTTATCCCTTAAGTATAGGTGGTAAGAATGTGAGTAACACCCCCTCTTTCCAAATGCTAAGACTAAAAAATGCTTAGCTCCCAGATCATAGTTACTCCTTGAGGATTCTCTAAATCCTAGCTGGGAATTAACCCCAGCCCCCTCCCCCTTTTTGGGGGGGTGGTCCTCCTCTTAGCTTTCCCTGATTTTTTCATAATGAAGTGCTCAGAATTGAAGAGTGTTCTAGGTGTGGTTGCACCAGAGCTGTACTGAGACGGACTATTAACTCCCTGGCCAATGACACCATATCTCTAGGTATGTAGTTTAGTGTCTCCATTGACATTGTTAATGCCATATCTATATGTTAGTTTGCAATGTCCAATTTATGGCCCACTCACTGTCTACATTTGTGCTTTGCAGGTTCTGCCCACGTTATTTTCTGCTTTGGTTTCTAATCTGCCTAGATTTCTCTGTGCTATTTCCTCTATACTTCCTAATGTTCACCTCCCAATTTGAATGAGTTGCATTAAGGTGCTCTGGTTGCCCTTATTCAGATTACAGAAGATATTTAATTTTACTAAAACCCAACACATCCTTGTACATCCTAACTAGACACTGCTTTTCATCTCAAACTTTTGTGGGTTTTTTTAAGCCATATACCTTTGCTTATGGTCCTCTAGTCTTATCTATACACACAACAGTGTTTACAGGCAAGTCAACGTGGTCCCTGGTGGACCTTAGGGAGTGATTTTGTGAACTCCTGGTAACCTCTTTCCTGGTCCTCATGCACCAAAAGCAGGCTAACTGCACTAATATGGGAACCTTTCACAAGCAGCTTCAAAAAATACCAATAAAACTTATGTATATTTAAAAATAAGCATTTTTAAAATTGAAACAGTCCATTAAGACTCCATTTGTGTTAGTATTTTCACAGGCTGCATTTTGGATGTGGTCATCCATTAACATTGCAATAAGATTTACAAGAACCCAAAGTCTATATCCAGCTCTGACTCAACCAAAAAAATTGGTTTTTTTATGTTCCCACTCCTATCATATGCTGTCAATCTTTCTTCCTGCCTTAATCCTCACATGCCATGTAAGACTTCCAGCCTTCTGGGTTTTACGACAGATCCTCTGGATCGTGCAACTCCTGTTTGGTGTTTGGCTCACACCCTAATTAAAGATAATAAAGTCAACTCCATAGAAGAAAGTATTACAGTTATTTACAGCAGTGTCTCATAGTGTCAGCTGGTCACTGATGTGTCAGTATCATATTCTATGACCATCTTTCACCCAGTTTTTAGCATGTATTGAAGCTGGAAGGCTGAATGGCCATTTGTATGCACAGGAGATGGACAGGTTATATCAAACAGGGAAGTACATTCACAGCACAGCCAAAATGTAAGTGTAAACATTTAGACAGCCTTTGCAGAGTAGAAGAAATTAAGGTTGATTCTAACAGAAGTTTCTGCATTTCCTTTTTCCCTGTGCATTTTTTTTTAAGTAGGACACAGCAATGGAGAACAGGATTGGTCCTGATAGGACAGGAGTGGATTTCAGAAACTTCAGTGTGCCAAATGAAGGACCTGTTAACAGATTAAGTAATAAGTAGAATTTCAAGGTTTCCAAAATCCTTGGCTATATACAATGGTATAACAGATAAATCCATTCAGTGTACTCTCTAGGGTCTGGCTTGGATGCCAACAATAAAACCCATAGGTGTGGGCTTTGGACAAGAAAGTCTACAGAACCTTTTTGCGAAGATTCTCCACAATGTCTTTACTGGGGACTGGGTTTGACTTTTCCCCTAGTAAAAGCTCTGGGGCCTGTTTTCAAACCTGGCAGGTCTCAGGGATCTATGTTAAGCCAGAGCCATTTGCACAGAAGCCTATGCTCCACACTGGCTCTTCCCTTCTAGCTGCCCTCCTGGGTTCCTACCTACACAGATCAATTTTTGCTTCATTACCAAGTATTTCCCCTGGCCATAGTTGCATCTGAGACCTTCACTGAAGGTGAAGTTTCTCCTGTCTCCATTACAAAGGTTACACAGCCCCAGGCTGTGGTATCTTTTCCAGAGATGCTCCATCAGGCTGGAAGAGGGGCAGGAGGCATCGCAATTTGCCCCCCCCACAAACACGAGCCCATGATTTATTAAATGTCCTTTCCAGAGAGGGGGAAACAGTGCCTGACCTCCCTTTTCATGGGCAGCTGAGCGGAGATGGACTAAAAAATGGATCCAGGCCTAAATAGTCCTGTTACGTGTAGCCAGAGTCTGTAGAATACTCATTTCCATAAAGAAATAGAAATATATTAAACCACAAAAGCATCTTCCATATAAAAATCTTAAAGTAGAATCTCTGACGTGTGCTTCGCTAAGAAAAGTGCTGTGATACTCACAGTTCAGCAAAATACTTGTTTCATTTCAAGTGCATTAGGATGCTTTTGCAATTAAATAAATACCTACAGGGACAGTTTCATACTTCAAAGTGCTGCCCTCACAGTAACCTTTGAGAGTACATCTCTTAGATCCATCAGTACAATACTGCATTGTTCCCTTTTCTATTCTACACATGAGTGTCCTACCTCTTGCAGTAGTCTTTATTTAATTAACCTGCTGCCTCTCTCTGGGAATAATGAAGACCTTCAACACAGACCTGAGGAGGAGGATCTCTCAAGAGTAGTGGGGGTTGGGAAGGATGGAGGAAGAAAAGAAAATCAATGAGTGACTCAGCACTATAGAGTTGCAATCAGCATGAGTCTTTAACTTCCCCTCTACTAAACAGCTACTGTATTCACTCTGCAGAAAGCCTCTTTTCCACAAAAAACAGGCCTGCCTTCCCATTTCTTTCACCTCATGCCACTATTTTTAGAGTATGATGGCAAATTTTGAGGTCTGACCTAGAACTGAGTGATGATGTGGTGGGCAAATCAGTGCATATAATAATGAAAGGTAATCTAAACGGGGACAAATCTGAACCTCTCTCTCTCTCTCTCTCTATATATATATATATATATAAAAATAAAATTTTTAAAAAGCACCTTTTCTTCAGCAGAAAGTTAAACTACCATGGATCTCCTCAGCTTTCATCTGGAACTGAAGTATTCTGGTAGTTGCAGTTAATTTAGCCATAGAACTGGCTCACAGCCAACAAGGCCAAAGAAGAATCTTACAAATATTTTGATGACATTATAGCAATCCTGTGGGACACCTTGAAAGGGAGTGAAGTGGATGTCTTGCATAAATGAAACAGAATTTGTGCAAGGAGTCTGGCAACATATAGTTGGTGGATAAACCAGGCCAGGTGGGAATAGAATTCCTAGTCTTCTGTAGAGACTGTGTCTGTGCATTTGTCAATGGGATTCCAGGAGGAAATTGCTATTTCTGAGAATTGAGACGTTGGCATAAGACAGAGTAGGCCTGGAAAGCCAGCGAAAATTGCCTTGTCACAAGAGTTGCTTGTTTGGTTTTCTGCCTTGCTCTGTACCACTTCCTTAAGACTATTTATTTAACTATACTAATGTAATTGGTATTAAATACTAAAAAAACAATACATTAGTACCAACCTAGAAGTAATTTCACAACAAGTTCTTTCTTTCAAGATCAGCTCTCTGTTTTATGCAAATGTATCCAAACGAAGAGTAAAAAGGGTAATTTAAAAGTTAGAAATGCTACAGCTGTGCCATGAACAAACATTTAATAAAGGAAGAGCAATTAAACTAGGGCACAAATCAGATTATAAATTGTTTACCCATGGTGGAGTAAGAATATCTAAGTATTTGCCAATATGTTTTTCTTAAGCTGATGATGTGTGCTTGAACTATTCAAATACATACCCAAGACGTAGAAAACTGCAGAAATCATGTCCCTCAATCAACAAATAGCAAGCACTGTCTCTCAGCAGGTACTTGGCTTAATGGAAATAACCTTTGCTGCCCTTCTGTGCTAAAGGCATATATATATTTTATTAACAGAAATTGTTTGGGGATAAATTCAGGTACATAGTAAAAACAATTTTTTTCTTGTTTGCTCTAGTCTTTTGCTCGTCAGCTTCAAGACTCCTTTTTATTTTTTATTATATGTTGCCTTGTTTATTTTGTAGATATAATACTCATCCCAGAACTTGGTGCTTGTAATGGATGGGTGAACACAGAGGGCATTCAAGTTTTTGAAAGGCTCATTTTAAAAATTGTGTGCAAGCTTGCAGTGTTCATGTTGAAAGAGTCATTTGTCTTTTCCCTCCCCCACCTACCACCCCAATAAATGGAACCCATGTTTTTCAAGGGAGAATCAATTAAAAATAAATATGTTTCCACCAAGGGAAGTCTGTGCAATGCAAACAATGAAGGTTACGATGAAAAATCATTTGAATTGGAAAACAACATCTCACACAATAGAACATACCAAAACAGATTGAAATATTCAGGGACATTGTGGGAACCATCCAGGGTATTTTAAAAACAATAAAGAAGGTTTGGCAACAGATCATTTTGTTGCCACTCTGACCAATGGCCCTAACAGTGTGTGTGTATATATTTTTTCATACAAATGATATTTTCATGCTGAGCAATTTCACATTATATTTCCCACAAAAAATAGCTTTAACTCCACACGTTCTTTTTTTTTGCAGGGGAGCGGGGGGTGTATTTATACAGCACCATAGCTGTGCATGGCTTTTACTAGGAAGATTAATTTCTGATTTACATTTTGAAGGAAGAGTTTGCTCTAGGGAGTTATTTCTGTAAATCTGGCATAATCTGACCAAGAGATCTATATAATTAGCCTCCACCATTAATACAAAGTCTGATATTTAATAACAGTAAATGGGAAGGAATGTCATACCATCTCAGGCTCTTTCTTAGCAGATATTTTTACAAAAACAATTCATACATTCACGGATGCAACAGACTGCACCCTTTACATAACATTTTGCTCCTAGTGCCTTTAAAAAAAATTATATTGATTTGAGATCCTAATTCTCTGAGCCTGAAATTAAAACTTCCAATTCTCTGAAAATCCTGCATAAATCCTTTTAAAATGCTGTCATTAATCCAAGGTCAAAAGAAGCGAAGCTCCACTTTTCATTTGAGTTTCCCTAGTGAAGCTTGAATATATTGTTTTAAATGTTTTTAAAAGAAAAACCCATGTATCTGCTCACTAAAAATTTTAGTTGGCAGAAACCAAAAGTACTTCCCCATCACCCACAAATTGTCCTGACCCAAGACACACAAGGGTAACATTCTCATGAGATTTCAAATGGAAGCTCATTATTTGGTCTTTGAAATTAATTGACCATTTGAAAAAAAATATGACATATTGATGATTTGAGAAAAGTTAGTGACTGCTTAATTAATTTTAGTTTTGTCTATCATAAAGCAATAAAGTTACCTCTTGCCACAAACTGAAGTGCTTTAAAACATACACACACACACACACACACACACACACACACAGTACTGAACGAATCACTTGAGAAAATGCAGTAAGGAGGAATCCTGCACTGGCTTGACAAATGGCCTAGATGAGGTAATCATCTCGGAAAAAAATCTTTCTACCATAAGAATGAGACACTCAACAATTAACACCTCTTCTAGCCAAAGGGGAAAAAAATTACAAGTCACAAATCAACTTGAATGGGCACACTGTAAAAGTAAATTAATAAAATTAAAACCCAAGCAAAAAGAAAAAGAGTACTTGTGGCACCTTAGAGACTAACAAATTTATTAGAGCATAAGCTTTCATGAGCTACAGCTCGCTTCATTGGCTGCATGCAGTGGAAAATATAGTGGGGAGATTTTATATACACAGAGAACACGAAACAATGGGTGTTACCATACACACTGTAACGAGAGTGATCAGGAAAGGTGAACGATTACCAGCAGGAGAGTGGGGGGCAGGGGAGACTCAGAACTTTTTGTAGTCCTGAAACAGAAAAAATGCTAGAGACTCAATGAAGTCCACTAAAACAACGAGGAGTCTGGTGGCACCTTAAAAACGAACAGATTGTGGTGTGGTGTGTAGTTGCTGGTGAGTACTTGCTGCAGGTTGGAGGGCTGTCTGTAAGCGAGGACTGGTCTGTTTCCCAAGGTCTGTGAGAGTGAGGGATTGTTTTCCAGGACATGGTGTAGGTCATTGATGATGTGCTGGAGAGGTTTTAGCTGGAGGCTGTACGTGATGGCCAGTGGTGTTCAGCTATTTTCCCTGTTGGGCCTGTCCTGTAGTAGGTGACTTCTGGGTACCCATCTCACTCTGTCAGTCTGTTTCCTCCCTTCCCCAGTTGGGTATTGTAGTTTTAAAAATTCTTGACAAAGATCTTTTAGGTGTTTGTCTCTGTCTGAGGGATTGAAGCAAATGTGGTTGTATCGTAGAGCTTGGCTGTAGACAGGTTTCAGAGTAACAGCCGTGTTAGTCTGTATTTGCAAAAAGAAAAGGAGTACTTGTGGCACCTTAGAGACTAACCAATTTATTTGAGCATAAGCTTTCGTGAGCTACAGCTCACCTCATCGGATGCATACTGTGGAAAGTGTAGAAGATCTTTTTATACATACAAAGCATGAAAAAATACCTCCCCCCACCCCACTCTCCTGCTGGTAATAGCTTATCTAAAAGTGATCACTCTCCTTACAATGTGTATGATAATCAAGTTGGGCCATTTCCAGGACAAATCCAGGTTCTCACCCCCCCCCCCACACACACACACAAACCCACTCTCCTGCTGGTAATTACATTGTAAGGAGAGTGATCACTTTAGATAAGCTATTACCATCAGGAGAGTGGGGTAGGGGGAAGTATTTTTTCATGCTTTGTGTGTATAAAAAGATCTTCTACACTTTCCACAGTATGCATCCGATGAAGTGAGCTGTAGCTCACGAAAGCTTATGCTCAAACAAATTGGTTAGTCTCTAAGGTGCCACAAGTACTCCTTTTCTTTTGGCTGTAAACAGTGGATCATGTGGTGTAGTCTGGATGGAAGCTGGAGGCATGTAGGTAAGGATAGCGGTCAGTAGGTTTCCCGTACAGACAGGGGTGAAAGTGAGCCGGTATGGCATACCGGTAAAAAGTGGCTGCCATACCCGCCCATACTCATACCCGCCTGTACTGGCCCATACCCATCGCTGCTCCTTTTGCACACCCCATCAGCAGCCCTGCCGAGTCCTTACCAGCAGGGCCACCAATGGGGGGGGCGCAAAAGGGGCAGTGATGTTAAAGTGCTGCCGCGGCAAAGGACCCTGCTTAAAGCGCTGCCGCAGCAGTGCTTTAATGTTGTTTCCCCTTTTGTTCCCCAACCACCAATGTGGGGGTGGGGGAGGGGCAAAAGGAGCAGCTGCCCCAGGGCTGGCAACTTAAAAGGTAGCAGATAGAATACCCCTGGTTGGGATTCCAGGGGTGTTTCTGTGTAGATTTGTTCCTGTGCTGTAGCAGGGAGTTTCTTGAGCAGATGGTGTAGTTTCTTTTGGTACTCTTCAGTGGGATTGGAGGATAGTGGCCTGTAGGATGTGGTGTTGGACAGTTGCCTGGCAGCCTCCTGTTCATAATCCAACCTGTTCATGAGGACTACAGCACCTTCTTTGTCAGCCCTTTGATTATAATGTCAGAGTTGTTTCTGAGGCTGTTGATGGCATTGCATTCTGTACAGCTGAGGTTATGGGGCAAGTGATGCTGTTTGTTCACAATTTAAAACCTCTCCAGCACATCATCAATGATCTACAACCTATCCTGGAAAACAATCCTTCACTCTCACAGACCTTGGGAGAAAGACCAGTCCTCGCTTACAGGCAGCCTCCCAACCTGAAGCAAATACTCACCAGCAACTACACACCAGACCACAGAATCACTAACCCAGGAACCAACCCCTGTAACAAACCCCGCTGTATACTCTGTCCCCATATCTACTCTAGCGACACCATCAGAGGACCCAACCACATCAGCCACACCATCAGGAGCTCATTCACCTGCACATCTACTAATGTGATGTATGCCATCATGTGCCAGCAATGCCCCTCTGCCATGTACATTGGCCAAACCAGACAGTCTCTACCTAAAAGAATAAATGGACACAAATCTGACATCAGGAACGGTAACATACAAAAGCCAGTAGGAGAACACTTCAATCTCCCTGGACATTCTATAACAGATTTAAAAGTAGCCATCCTTCAATAAAAAATACTTCAAAAACACACTTCAAAGAGAAACTGCAGAGCTGCAATTTCATTTGCAAACTTAACACCATTAATTTTGGTTTGAATAGGGACCAGGAGTGGCTGGCCCACTACAAAAGCAATTTCCCCTCTCTGGGTATTGACATCTCCTCATCAATTATTGGGAGTGGCCCACATCACCCTAACTGAATTGACCTTGTCAGCACTGGTTCTCCACTTGTAAGGTAACTCCCTTCTCTTCATGTGCCAGTATATTTATGCCTGCATCTGTAATTTTCACTCCATGCATCTAAAGAAGTGGTTCTCTTACCCACGAAAGCTTATGCCCAAATAAATCTGTTAGTCTTAAAGTGCCACTGGACTCCTCGTTGTTTTTGTCGATACAGACTAACACAGCTACACCTCTGATAATGAAGTCCACTACAAGCCTTGCTATTGTTACCTGTTTTACATGGAAGGCCCTCAGACACTGCAGAAACGAGTGGCAGTGTAAAACTTTACAATACATATTTTCCATTCTCAACATTATCAATTCAGCAACACTTCTGAACACACTGCTAATGACAGCTGAATGTATAAAGTCCAACTGCTGATGAAAAATCATGAGGCCACAAAATATTTAATTTTGGAAGTGAACTTTGAATTTTTCTGCTGTGTTCCTTCAAATTAGTCAATCCTTACTTGTGTCAATTTGCCATTTCCCCCACAATAATCTGTTTTCAATGAAAACAATGTTTCATTTTGAATCAATTATTTTCTCTCTTTTTTTTATGTCCATATAACATTTCAGAGAAAAGAAGCAGCAAAATTATATCCTAATTCAGAGATGCAAATTCTCATGTTTAGTTGGGATTATTTGATTATTTACCAGATCTCTATTGGAAGTGTAGTGACAAAGGACCAAAGAACATATCAATGAATATTAAACCTGGTTTCCATAATAATCAGGCTACACAATATGTGGCATATTTCAATCCTAGCTCTATTAATTAAAAAGTGAAAACTAAATAGCAAAATCCATTGTCACCACTGAGAAGAGTGGTGTTTTGTTTAATTAGGTTTTTTAAGGTCAGTTAAAATCAGTGTTGAAAATAAATCTTATAAAGTTGTAAATGAGACAAAATGACACCAAATCTGACTTGGACATGATCAACTAAAATTTGTGCATCATTACCAGCTATGCCAATTAGCAGAGGTTGAGCAACACTTTCTGTCATAAAACCCTGTTTTCCATTGCTTATAACTTTGCCAGACTAACTGTTTGGGCTGAAATTTCCCATGTCAGGGGTTTGCCTCATGCCAAATTGTTTTGGGACATACCAGCTAACATAGTTCATCCATTCCTGAGAATCAAGTTTGCTCATATTAAAAATAAGTTGTACAACTTTGTTGAGAAGTTTGTGTCTGCATGCTTTGTAGCAGGGACTTATTTGGCAGGGAGGGTTGCGCTGGTGTCAGGGACATGCTCAGTAGTGACTTGTTAGGGTTTGGCAGTTAACTTCTCTGAAGATTCCATATACCTTGAGCACGTTTTATTCCCTCTCAGCTTCTACATGTACATGCATCATCCCCACAGAACAACCAAGCATGCTCCCTGCTAGGACTGCAGGGACTGAGCAAGAGTTTCTAGCTCCTTTCATGAACATGAACAAGAGCTCTGGAGAATGAAACCCTCTAGCCACAGAACACCACTTCAAGTTCCTGCATGCCATTTCAAAATGAGGAAATAATTTTCATGTCTATTCATTAGTGGCTTATCAGAGTTCCAGCCATAGAGTATTTCACAATAATTATGATGGTAGAAGATTGCCCATGTTCTCAAACTATGTCAACAGCTCCAGGTAACTGCCTATTAGGAAATGGACCAAGACCACAAATTCTTCCAGATGCTTTGATATGATAACGTTTGTTCACTATTGACCTAAATCAGATTTAAAAGCATGCTAACTTGGAGATGAAAAGGCTCTTTAAATCCATTGCTTTGATGCATCTATTTCCTAGGACCTTTTTTTGTTCTGTTTTTAAAATGCCTTATTTCAAGTACTCCCGCATATGGAAAAATTCTTCTAAGAATGGCTTTCTTGTTTGTCTAAGTTGTATCTTTTTTGGTATTTTGGAATTATGCCTGTCCTCCAGTGTGTTATACTATACATGAGTATTCGCACAGTCAGTCATGCTACAGGGCCCATGATTTTGAATGTGCTCAAGAAGGATCTTACTGTTACGTTCTACGAGAGGACTTTAGGAAGTGACATATGTCTGGATTGAATGTTCTCATGCTCTGTTGTGCTATCATGTGGGGTTCTCTTAATCCAAAATGAATTTATGGAAAGGGACAGATTTTTTCAAACAATTTGCTGGATTTATGTAAAACATCCCAAAATTAAAGAGGGGTTCATGTAGGTAAGTATCATGTACCCCTTTATTCTAGTTAAAATACACAGAATATTGATACCTGTTTTTCAACTCTCAACTAATCATGGTCTTGTTTAGTATTAAATACAAACACACAACACACACACACTATTTTCTATCCATTGATATATCATTTTATATGTCATTTATAAACAACTGAAGCAATAATTTGCAACTTCCACTACCCACCATAATTAATCTCAATATGGAGATAACAGTGGCACATAGAAGAGCCTCTATGCCTCCACCCCCAGGAACACCACACAATGAGGAATTTCATATAGCAAAAAGCTGAAGCAGGAACAATCTTTTTAAGTGATCAAGGATAGGTAGATGCACAACATACACTTGTGCCAAACACCACATTGTGCTTGAATGTCTGGAACATCACAGACCTAGCCATATGTTAAAATGGATGAGCCACAGATGTTCAGACCTCAGTGTGGGTTGGGTTTTCATGCTGTGTACAGTATTTAGACTGTGAAAGGTGAAAAGGATTAAAAATCTAAGCTTTACTTTAATTTTTAATATGAGGTTTAGAGCACATGATTTATATTGTGAAGCTCTTCTGTGTGATGGCCAGCACATATGCTCTGGATACTTTTCACTGCAGTAATTGTATGTTGGGATGCTCAGTAGGAGGAGGCATGGAAAACAGGGATATGTATACATTTAAGAAATGGATTCTTCTCTATAAAACTTAATGCACTAACCAACAGAGGAAAAATGCATACCGGTTGGCAGAAAATTAGGGAGGACGTTGCTACATGAGATCCATTTTAGCTTTATAGACAAGCTAAATTTCAAATTAGTGCCCAGATCTCACATGGATTTAAGATCAGCTCCCTCCTTGGCACATCCCTGTATTATAAAAGACATAACATAGATGGACAAAGTTATGACTTCTCTTCTTATTTTGGATATTGTCATAGGGTGCCTGATCCTTTTAAAGGGAAACAGGTCTTGGCCCACCTGTGATAGCAGATTTGCCTCCCCAGGTGCAGAGAATGAATTAAGTCCCCTGACAGACTATCATATGATTCAACCGAGGGGGGACAGGGTGGACAGAAAAACAGAGGCTTGTGGATAGTCAAGAAGCAGAACCCTGGGTCTGCTGGGGGATTGCAGAGAGAAGACCCAAGGAAGAGAAAGTCTCCTGCAGTAGTCCCTGAATAAAGGGGACTCCACACGGGAAGCCCAAGAAGTAATAGCTCACTAGAAAGCCCTAGCTGGAAGTTTTGTTCTCCTTTTGGGAAGAAGGCAGAAAAGGCAGACCAGGTCTTGCATCTTCTCCAGCTGCTCAGAGAGCAGGAGCTGTGCCTAGCTTAAGACTGGGGTGGGTGGGGAGGATACTTCTGTGTGTTTATTTTGAACCACATGTTAATAAACCAGACTCCAAAAAGGATGGTGTTTACTGGACTTGTGACCATCTCTTGTCAGTCTTTGAAGATCCCAAAAAGAGAAACTGAGGCAGGGCACTGAAGAGCCATGAGGGGGCACTCAAGAGGCAGCTAACTGTCACAGCTATTAAAAAGGCAGATTTTCCTATCAAGAGAACAAAGAAGCCTTATTAAAAATAATTTTACATGTATCTCCAAAATGTTTCTTTTACTTCCATGGTAAGATACTATTTTTGGGGATATCAATAGAAGTATCACATGCAAGACAACAGACCCCATTATTAGTTACTGTACTCTGCACAACAGTACTGTGTTGTGCCCATTTGGAGTACTGCGCTAAGTTTTGGCCCACACTTTCAGAAAGGACAGACAAAATGAGCAAGATGTAAAAAATATATATGAGGAAAGATTAACCAAAGTGATCATATTCAGGAGTGAAACTACTAAACAGAAACTACTATCAGTTCGTAAGAACCAAACAAATCGTAACAATTGTCACCGTTAAAAAGTCAACATTTGTCTATAGTTATTACAGCAGCACACTCCTATGCTATTAATAGAAAATAACTGTTCTCAGATATCACTCTATTTACTGTTGAATATTAATTTTTTTAAGCAATGACCAGTCCAAAGAGCTTAAACTGTAGCAGAACTGTTTGGAGTAAATATAACAGCAGCCTAGTCCAAAGGAAAAACCACCACAACGGCGTGTGGAATCAGCCATCAACAATTAGGAATAATTTAGGAGCACTCACTCATACTGTAATACAAAGAGCTGACATAGATAATCTACCTAAAAGCTCTTTCCAACTTAAATGACTGGATAAGTTCAGAACATGTCGGAGATCTGACCAATTTGAATGAATTCCTATCAGCGGGGCCTGATGCTATTCACCTGAGGGTACTGAATGAATTAGCTGAAGCAATTTTTGAGCCACTGGCAATAATATGTGCCAACTCATGGATGACAGGAGAGTTCCTGGAAGACTGGAGAAAGGCTAATGTAGTGCCCATCTTTAAAAAGGGGGAAAGGAGAAGCCAGGGAGCTATAGACCAGTCACTTGACTTCGATGCCTGGAAAGATACTAGAGCAATATATAAAACATTCAATTTGTGAATACCTGGAGGATAAAGGGGTAATCACTAGCAGCCAACATGGATTTACCAAGAACAAATCATGCCAAACCACTTCGATTTCCTTCGACAGGGTAACTGATTTGGTGGATAGGAGGAAAGCAGTGGATATAATATACCTGGACTTCAGCAAGGCTTTTGACACATTCCCACATGACATTCTGATAAGTAAGCTGGAGAAATGCAGGTTCAGCAGAACTACCATTAAGTGGATAAAGAATTGGTTAAACAACCACAAACAAATAATAACTATTAATGGAAAGATGTCAGATTGGAGGGAGATCTCAAGTTGGGTTCCATAAGGATCTTTTCTGGGTCCAGCATTGTTTAACATCTTTATTAATGACCTGGATGTGGGAATAGAAAGCAGACTGATTAAATTTGTGGATGACACAAAGATCGGGGGGATTGCCAACACTTTGGAGGATAGAGCTAAAATTCCGAGGGATCTTGATAAATTGGAGAACTGGGCTATAGACAACAAAATGCAATTCAACAAAGACAAATGAAAGGTGCTACACTTAGGGAAGAAAAACCAAATGCACAAATACAGAATGGGGAATAACTGGCTTGGCAGCAGCACTGCTGAAAAGGATTTGGGAGTTGTGGTGGATCATAACCTCAACATGAATTAGCAATGTGATGCTGTTGCAAAAAAAAATAAATTGAATTAATAAAAAAGCAAATGCAATTTTAGGTTGCACTAACAGAGGCACAAGCATGCAACTCACAGGAGGTGATAGTACCCCACTCTGCGTGGCTCTGATTAGGCCTCAGCTGGAGTACTGTGTCCAATTTTGGTCACCAATGTATAGAAAGGATGTAGAGAAACTGGAAAGGATCCAGAGGCAAGCAACAAATATGATCAAAGGGATGGAATGCAAGTCGTAGGAGCAAAGGCTAACTGAACCGAGTATGTTTAATTTGGAAAAGAGGAGATTAAGTGGGGACATGATAGTGGTCTTCAAATACTTGAAAGGCTGCCATAAAAAAGATGAGGAAAAGTTGTTCTCTCTTGCCACAAAGGGCAGGACAAGAGGCAATGGGGTCAAACTCCATCATAGCATATTTAGATTAACCTCAGGAAAAACATCCTAAGTATAAGAACAGTAGGACAATGGAACAGACTGCCTAGGGAGGTTTTGGAAACTCCTTCACTGGAGGTTTTCAAAAGGAGGCTGGAGAGCCACCTGTCTGGACTGGTTTTTAGACACAACAAATCCTGCATCTTGGTAAGGAGTTAGATTAGTGTGGTGTTTAGATGTTGCTTGTAATTATTAGAATTGGGAGCACTGGCTGTTGGGAGTCTGAAAGGACAGGAAACAAGAAGGAGCGGGGGAGAAGTTGAGAGGCTGGGAGAAAGCTACAGAGGGTGCAGCAGCAGCTTGGTAAAGAGGTTTCCACTTTGAAAATAAAGTCCTGTTGAAGCTTGTAAGTACCTTGCCGATACAACAATTAGATGATCCTTGTGGTCCCTTCTAGCCCTATGGTTCTAAGACTATTAGGTTTTCCAAAGATTTACTTAAAATGCCTATCACCCATGGTTTGCATGATTAAGCGAAATCTAGTCAGTGGGCTTGTACCCCTGAAGTTCTGTGTTCCTGTCGACCTGAAAAACCAGGTTTCCACTTTTCCTAGCCCTGTTTACACTCCACACAATTCAGCCACCTGCTAGGTCCCATGACTTGTTCTATCCACATACTTTCCCACAACAGGCCATAGAACTGCCTCCTTCCCCACCCCAAACATCCAACTTACCTCGAGGTGACCCCTAAACACACAGCACACACAAACAGAACCCCTCAGGAGGGGGCACAAAAGGGGCAGTTTGAGAGGTCCCCCAAACCCATGGAATTTGACTGAGTGGCATTGCAACCTGGCGCACGGGGCAGCAGTGCCACTCAGGTTTGGCGCAGGTATTGAGCAATGCTGTGATCCCCTGCGCCAGGTTGCAACACCACTCTCGCTCAAACTAGTCCCTGCTGCTCCACCCCCAGCATGCTGGAGGGTGAACCGGGCCAAAACTGAGTGGCACTGCAACCCCATGCACCAGGTCCGAATGCCTGGGGCAGGGAGCCAGGCCCAGCCCTAAGGGACGGAATTGCCACTGCGAGGCAAGTTATGGGGCAACCTGCTCTCCAATGCACATCTGTATTCTGATACCCCAACTATCCTGCAATGAGACAAATTCAACTTCTCCCCCTCCACAGTCTTTTCTTGACTTATGTATTCTGTGAATACTATCCCTGATGGAGGAGACATACTCAATTTACTGCAGATTCCAAACATTTATAGGACTCACAGATGAAACTTAATAGC
This sequence comes from Lepidochelys olivacea, assembly GCF_965140295.1. Lineage (NCBI taxonomy): Eukaryota > Metazoa > Chordata > Testudines > Cheloniidae > Lepidochelys > Lepidochelys olivacea. The sequence goes on from NC_140415.1 coordinate 38,983,364, forward strand.
TTGTGCAGCACCCTTTACTGACAGTCACATGAAGAGTCAATGACTTACAATATCAAGATGTGTGTGTATGTACGCAGTCTGTCATATTTTTCCCCTAAGTCAATGTTGTGGTTTTATTTTAAGAAGCTTGTAACTAAGACAAAACTCCTCCCATTTAAAAATAAAAAGAGTAAAAGAAAGGATTTCTGATGGACCTTGACTTGTTTATCCAGTTCTCAAGCCCTGGGACCTACGTTATATTGTTGGTGGATAATTTTGATGTGTAAATAGAGAACAAATTACAATCAAGAAGAAAAACAAAGGAAGTACAGTACATTTTAGACTTAATGAAATTCCACTTTTCCTTTTGAACTTTAGAGTATCCATGATCAACTATTAAAAGAATTTTTATATATTGCAATGTTTCATAGATATAAGATGACATAATAGGTTGGTCATATTGCTAGGTACTTCTGTCTCACCAGAGCACATTTACACAGTATGATAAATGATGCAGTACCAGAGGATGTTTATTCATGCATCAGGGACTGTATATTCTTTTACGCTCCCTTACTAATAAAATTCAAACAACATTCCATGGCAACAGCAACAGAAGATGCTGTCAAATCCTCTACTCACTATGCCCTGTATTTAATTCCCAGAACTGATATGAATTGCTAGCAGAAGCAAAGACATGTAATAAATGCATTACTAAGCAGATAGTGTGTGCCTTTCAGTGTTTTTGTAAGAGTGTTTCTCCATCAGTTGTTTGCACGAAGGACCTTCTGAAAGGCGCATATGTAAGGAAGCTGTGTGCATTGAATGACGTGGGTGTACTTCACAAAAGGCAAACAAACCTGATTTCCTGACTTCTACATTTGTGGGAGGGAACAGCAAAATTGGCATACGCTTACGCGCACACACACACACGCCTCCCACACACACCAAAGGTATTTCTACTGGCTGCACAAGTCTTACTGTAGCTGCCCATGAGAAGATTGTAACAGATAAAAGTAGGACACAGCTGTAGCCAATATTCTAGAGTATTGTAACGTGTAAAAGTAAAGCTATCTGTGATCAAAAATATTTACTAAAACTCTCCAAAACATGTTGCATAGTTTTGATATAAATTCTCTTGGTAGAACTGACAGTCCAGCTCACACTGGTAATTACTAGTATAGTGTCAGCCCCTAAAGTTTCACTCAAGGAGAGCAATTTGGGTTCATTTCTTCAAATTTAAATAAATACCTAAAGCTCTATACACATGCCAATATTGTATTTAAAATGGATTTACCTATTTATACAACTTGTCCATCCAGACCAACTATGGCATTATGACCCAAATTCTTCATAGTAACATCATATGATATGAGTATGGCATAACTATGAAGTATTTTGTGCAAGACAGGTCATGTAAGAGATCATTGAAAAGGTTATGATTCACTGATTATCCTATTTGTATGCATGTATCATTTTGGTATCTGAAGTTAGGAATATTGTCTATGCATCTATTACAAATATGTTTAGACCTGGGGAACAACCACTTGGCAGAATGCAATCAGTCTGGATCGGGGCAGGCAAACTTTTTGGACGAGGGCCACACCGAGTTTCCAAAATTGTATGGAGGACTAGTTGTGCCTCCCCAAACAGCTAGGCATGGCTCAGCTCCTACCCCTATCTGACCCCCCTGACGGCCCCCCCGGGACTCCTGCCCCATCCAACCCCCCCTGTTCCCTGACGGCCCCCCACCACCCCATCCAACCCCCCCCCTCCTTCCTGACTGCCCCCTGGACCCCTGCCCCCATTCAACGCCCCTGTTCCCTGACCTCTGACCACCCCGACCCCATCCACACCCCCACCCCCTGACCACCACCCCAAACTCCCCTGCCCTCTATCCACCCCCCCTCCCGCTCCCTGCCCCCTTACCGCGCTGCCTGGAGCAGCGGTGGCTACAGCTACAGCGCGCTGCCCAGAGCGCCAGGGCAAGCAGCCAGGCCGCCCAGCTGGAGCCAGCCACACCACAGCATAGCACAGAGCTGGCAGCACAGCGAGCTGAGGCTGCGGGGGATGGGGAACAGCAGGGGAGGGGCAGGGGGCTAGCCTCCTGGGCCAGGAGCTCAGGGGCACAGCAGGAGGGTCCTGTGGGCCAGATGCGGCCCTCAGGCCTTAGTTTGCCCACCTCTGGTCTAGATGGCCGGCTGGGAAGGGCTATTAGGGAAAACAACAGGTCTTGGAAGAAGCTAATCTCCCACCGGGGAGCCTTCCTGAGGATGCTACAAACAGCTTACGAGTTATGGCAGCTGTGACCCTACAGGGACATGTGACCAAGTGACCTGGTACTGGACTCCATCTTGGAATACTAGTGTTTTTCCACTGAAAGGTGTAGGAACTAAGCCTGGAAACAAAGGGCTCCTGCCATATGCAAAAGCTATTTAAGGCAGGGGAGTGACATCATCAGGGTTCTTCACAGACTCCCCAGCCAAAGAGACTCCTGAAAACACCTGAGGAAGGAGGACTGGACTGGGGGAGAAGAGCTGAACCCAGGCCAGACGGATTTCTTGCTTGTGAAAGGAATACCTGGGATTTGAAGCTGCAAGCAAGTGCAGCTTGCCCTCAAGAATCTCTGCAAACTGCCTAAATCAAAAATTAGGATAAGAATTTGCAACTCATATCCAATCTCTTTAGTATATTAAGCTTAGATTGCATTTTTGTTTATTTGCTAGGTAAAATGCTTTGATCTGTTTGCTATCCTTTATAATCACTTAAAATCCATCTTTTGTATTTAATAAACTTGTTTTTGTTTTGTCTAAAACCAGTGTATGGAAATCATAGCTTGGGGAAGAAGGTGGTTGCATCTCTCTCTCCATACTGCGCGAGAGGGCGAATTTGATGAGCTTACACTGTACAGTTCTCTGTGCAGTGCAAGATGGTATAATTTTGGGTTTACCCTCCAGAAGGTGGGGGGGTGCCTGAAAAGTTGGTAAGTGCCCGAGCTGTATAGCCTTCCCATGCAGGGGCTGGTCAGAAAGCCTGTCTGCATATTACTACAGCTGGGTGTGTCCCTATCGGTGTATATGCTGATTGAAAGAGCAAGCTTAAGGAGTTTAGCAACTTCTCACAGCAGCACAGTGTGAGAGGGAGCCCAGGCTGATGGTTCAGGGGGGCTCAGTGGTATTCCAGTTCCAGGTAGAACCCCGGGGGGAACCTGTCACATCAACATCAATGCATAAAACAACAAGTTATCTAAGAAACTTCAGCAGCCCATCCCAGTCCTCTCAGCACTGCCGACCAAACCTTACCAAGAGCCTGGGAAAAATAGATAAATCTTTTGGCGTGGCCTGAAGGTAAATATGTTCCTGGATTGTGAGCTTTCTGGGGCAAGGACTATTTTTATGCTGGTTGCATAGGTGCTGGAACTAGGGGTGCTGGTGCACCCCCTGGCTTGAAGTGATTTCTATTATATACACATTATTTACAATTTGGTTCAATGTATATCAGCACCCCCACTATAAAAATTGTTTCAATGCCTCTGGCTGGTTGTACAGTGCCTAGCACAAAGAAGACTTGATCCCTAATGTGCCCCTAGGTGTTGTTTCCAAAAAAAATTAGTAAATTTGGTCTTTACTGGGTCAAAGAGATCAGTTCCAGGGTAGGTCTTCACATAGATTTATCTCAAGTTACCTCACTCAAGTTGGTTGGAATGAGAGCGGCCAGACTGTGAAGTACCACTTGAGCTGCTCTGTCCACACTGGTACTGCACTAGCTCATCTGTGGCACATCCCATTGTTCTTTGCACTTCAATAAGCTGAGCCACTCGACCAATTCTGTCCAAGTGAATTGTGGGAGAACTTGTCTGTCCTTTATGGACACATGGGGGGAATTTTGGGAATGTACTGGAGGACTAGCAATTAGTATTAGCATTAGAGGACTAGCTAATAACTGGCTAGGTAGCAGTACTGCTGAAAAGGATCTGGGGGTTATAGCAGATGACAAACAGAATATCAGTCAACGAAGTTACAAAAGGGCAAATGTAATCCTGTGATGTAGTAACAGTCATATACAAGACACGAGAAGTAATTGTCCTGCTATACTCAGCCTCAGCTGAAGTATTGTGTCCAATTCTGGGTGCCACACTTTAGCAAAGATGTGGACAAATTGGAGAGACTCCAGAGGAGAACAACAAAAATGATACAAGGTTTAGAAAACCTGACCTATGATGAAAGCTTAAAAGAACCGGGCATATTCAGTTTTGAGAAGAGAAGATGGGGGACCTAATAACAGTCTTCCAATATGTAAAAGATTATAAAGAGAACTGTGATCAATTGTTCTCCATATCAACTGAGGGTAGGAGAGGAAGTAATTGGCTTAGTTTGCAGCAAGGGAGGTTTAGGCTGGATATTAGGAAAAGCTTTCTAACGATCAAGGATAGTTAAGCACTGGAACAGGCTGGCTGTAGAATCCTCATCCTTGGACGTTTTTAAGAAAAACGTCTGTCAGGTGTGGTCTAGGTATACTAAATCCTGCTTCAGAGCAGGGGGGATGGACAAAATGGACTCTCAAGGTCCTTCCAGCCCTACTTTTTTAGGATTCTAGATGCGTGCAAGTGGAGCTAGCCTGTATCCACATTTCAAATTGGTCATGTTAATCTCTGATGAGATGAGAACTCAAGTTTTAACCTAAACCCCCACAGGCCAGGGAACTCAAGTTGAGTGTGTGTGTGGGTAGACAGGACTTGAGTTAAGGGCATCACACAAGGTATAACTCCAGTTAACTCTACTGTGAGGATAAGCCTCCAAATCTTGGAACCTTTACAAAAAATCCCCTGCCACCAATCCCATTATTTTTAAATTACAGTTAGGGTGCTAGTTTAAGTACCTACCTGCTCACAGCATTTAAAATACTGGTTTTGTTTTTAAACAGTTCAGTTAAACAAGGTCCAGCATAGGCTTTCTGAATGATTATTCTAGTATTTTACACTTATTGAAACATATTACTGGTCAGAAACGTTTCCTCAGGGGGAAGGTAGCATGACCTAGAAGATAGAAATTCCACTCCTAGCTGGATTGCTGACCTGCTGTGACTTGCCCAAGGCTGCACTTCACTTTCTATGGTATTCTATTTTCCCTCCTGCCCTTTGTCTATTTTTGTTTATATTGCAATTGCTTCGGGCAGAGACCATCTTTTACAGCGTCCAGCACAATGGGGCCCTGATGTGTTTAGTCTCTAGGAAAAAGTGGAGTAACATTGTTATGTACTAAGTCTCACCAATAGTCTTTTCAATCAGTTTTCAGTTCTTAACAATATGGAACTGAAAGCATTGTAGGGATGTATTTACTCAGCTACAATAAGACCTCTTTTCACATTACTACCCTGGGGATTATGGCCTACAGTACTTCCCCAAGTGATACACTTAAGAAATATGCCAGTTGTTCCGCAGATTGATTTCTTTTACTTTTTGTGTTAAACACAAATAAGTTTTATCCTTCCAAGTTTAATATTAATATCCAGACTGGATAACAAAAAAGCGATTACAAATGACAAAAAAGCATAACCGGTGATCCATAACTTGTGAGAAGCACTGAACAGCAACAGGCAATAGTCTGGATGATGAAATATCAACTAGAATTGTTCCTAAACCTCACACACAATATATGGAAATTGCACTGATTGATTCTAGACTTCTCTTCTACATCCAATGGAAAGCTAACTATGATTCCTTATATAAATATTTTTCAATAAGGTAACCATTTACACTACATTTTCTCTGCAAGGACTAAATGTGAATAATCCCAGACAAATTAATTATGTATACACACAGTTTACACATGGAACTATTGTAATACTACGCCTATTGGTAAGTCTGCTTACTATAAATGACCATTTAGTTGGTTGCAGGTGGTTCATTCAAAGTTTACCTTGACTAAATAAAAGCCTTTTATGTCTAGTATCATGAAACTTCTAATGGTACTAAGTTTGTTTACTAACAGTAATATAATGACCCATGTGTAACAGAAACATACTTCACAAAATCACAGCAGCATTAAATTCCATTTTATAGTGCTCCCTTGCATCACTCGCACATTGTACAATGTGTTACAGCAACAGTATGGACACTTTATATCAGAATACAGTGCAGTACCTGTTAAATTAGCCATTCAAGGAAATGCAGGAATACTATCTGCATGTATTCTAAAACATACACCGCAAATATAAGGCCACTAGCATAAAAGAAACATTTCACCTCTTACTTCTGTACTGAGCATGTAAAAGAGCTAAAAATGCATTTCAAAAAGGAGGAGATTTAACCATAAAAATTTTGGCAGAGCAAATTTTTCCTGTGACATATATAGCAACACATTTTAACTGTAGTCCTATTTTTATGTCATAAGTGAAGGCTACTTTAAAAAAAAAAAAAGATACACAACATTAATCACGAGACTTATTTCCTAACAAAAATAATTAACAGAAGTTTGACATCAAGACAAAATGTCATAGATATTCAGACAACTATGTTCAGCCCAGCCTAAAAAGCTTTACACCTTTCAAATGTACAGTACAAGTCAGCTGTCTGAAGAAAATAAGCTATTGAAAAATTATTGCTTACTTACATTAATCTGTCAGAGAAGGGACAGCTACAGAAAGAAACTTAACAAGAAACAGCAAAGGCTTAAGATGGGTTAACAGAAATACTGTAATGCATGTACTAACACAAGCAATTTACCCACAAGTGCTAACTTTATTACACACTATAAAATGATGTTTACAAAAAGCAAGCACTGAGGAAAGTTTACTTAGTGAACTCCTTTCATGAACTGATGCATTTGTAGCAATAAATGTGACCACTCTGCATTTGCTATAGAGTAGTAGAACATCAGTTCAGTGTTTTCTAGTTTCTGATCTCAGTCTGCTTCTGTATTGTTTTAAACCTCAACTGCAACAGAAGTAACACTCAACAATCTCAGGAAACCAATCAGGGAGTCACTGTGATCACTTCATCTGATTAAACTGCAAATCCCAAACAGCATTTCCCACTGGGTTTTTAATTCAGTGTTGAGTAGATTTGTTCTCTTTTTAATTCCTAAACTCTAATGTGCTGGCATTTAGCTTGCTATAAACATGACAATCATAGATTATTCACGTAAAACAGAATTTAAAAATAATTTGGAGTTACTTTAAACTTTACAGTATTTTAAAAAACTGTATGTGAGAACAGCATCTAGATTCTCTTTTTCTTAAAACAAAAAACAAACCAGAAACAACCAAAAACTATACACTGGCAGTCTGTGCATTCCTCCTAATAATTCATCATCCACAGCTAGCATACTATGTCCAACCCGCATGAAGAGGTTTTTCCTAACGCAAATATATCACATGCCTTTGATTTGACACTAATGAGGTGCAATGTCAGCATGAATAACCCAAAAATATAGCATCTCATACTTTTATAGTAAAACACACAGAATATGGAGGGTCAAAGCATGGCACATTTCTGAAAAAAATTCATTTGAAATAAAGCTGACAGGAATTTATAGCCTGATGCTGTGTTAACCCTGTCAGGTTGATAGCCCCAAGGTGAATTGTATTGAATCTCATACAGTACAGTATCTCAAATGTTAATCAGCAGCTAATACAATACTTCCTAATTACAAGCATTCTTCTTTATAGTATGTAATTAACTTGAAAAGTCAAAATTACTCACAGACTCCTGAAGATGCAATAGCAAACTATTTAAGACAGGAAAGTCCAAGCCAATATTATAAACACATATAGGAGCAAACATGCATAAAGTCAGGAACTGACAGGCCTCTGGATTACTGCAACTGTAGCAATCACGCTCATACACGCTGGACTATAATTTATGAAACTGAGCTCAAGAACCAGCCAATCAGTTAGCTCCTCATAACAAGTCTAACTGGCTCCAGAGAGCTGCAAGTGCTGCAATAGAACAATAAAGATGAGCTACCCCACACATTAATCTGCTTATCTGGGATTGCTTTCTGTCAGAGAGGGAGAAAAATAAAGAGAGAAAAATCACAGCTTCATTGTTTAAACCGAAGAACAGGTGACTTGTGTCAACCTAACAAGATACATGGAGACGGATCTCTTACTATTTTTAGATCACACGGGGTATATTCAGGCATGCCTGGGCTGTAGGAATCATAACATCCATTTCCACTGGAATATTGTAAGAGCAAACAGAACCATCCTTCCCAGTAATAATTATTGCTTCATTTCTCTCTTGCTGGTAATTTAAAAGATAGTGTTGCTGTTTAATGTGGTTTGACCTTTCACTAATCTATTTAGAGCAAGTTTTTGTTTAGACTGCAGGTGGTCATTCAGATTATCAAAATGCAGTGAAGAGCAAGCAGGAGTCGCACAGTCCTAATGTAAAGAAATACAGGATTTAAGATTTAAAAGGCCATGCTTTTCCATAAGGAAAAAGAGGAGGATCAGGAGTGAGTTTAATCATTTTTAGGTACACAGATTATATAAAAAAAAAAAAAAAACCCACCCCCAATACCTCAGAACAATTAAGGACAGATAAGAGTTAGAGACTGGTTTCAGAGTAACAGCCGTGTTAGTCTGTATTCGCAAAAAGAAAAGGAGTACTTGTGGCACCTTAGAGACTAACCAATTTATTTGAGCATAAGCTTTCGTGAGCATCCGTGATGCATCCGATGAAGTGAGCTGTAGCTCACGAAAGCTTATGCTCAAATAAATTGGTTAGTCTCTAAGGTGCCACAAGTACTCCTTTTCTTTTTGAGTTAGAGACTATATCTGTGTGGGAACTGGAATCTCCATTTAATGGAAAATGTGTTATTTCACCTTTTGCTTTCATTCCAATTTAGAAAGAAGAAAGAATTTTGAAATTTCCTGCAAAATGATTGCTAATTCGTTTTGAATCAACTGAAAAATTGTTTTGATTTTGAATTTTTTAAATTGTATCAAAATCAATTAAATTCAAAACAAAGAAAAAATCAAAAAATTTCCATTAAGGTTGAAACACAACTTTGACCCTAATGTTTTTATTTTAACAAATATCAGCATTTTCTGATGGAAAATAATTGTGTTCAAAAATGTTCAGTCAGCTCTATTAGCTACATTTTGCGTATAGTTAGAACAAAAAGAACAAAGATGGCTAAATGGCTCTTAAAGTGAGCAGTCACCCAATTTGTGCATACAATCCTGGTAATTTTTCATAAAAACATAGATATGTAATTTCACACACATTTTTGGGGTGTGCACATAGGCCTCTATTTTTGCTTTAACATATTGATTCGTTCTTTTTAATACTCCTCCTTCCTTCTGCCATTTCTTCCATTGTCACTCATGTTTTAATCACTGCAGAAATTCCTCTGATGTGGTACATGCTATTTATCCCCCTCCACCTTTTGCAATCATGATACCCATACACACCAGTTTAGCTACATATTTTACAGCTTTGGGTCGGTCTATTGCTGCATATGGACCATATGGACCATCTTGTCCTGCTGGACACCATTATTTGGTTTATAGAAATGTGAGGTTTCAGTCTTTGCAAACAAAAACTTGTCATATAAAACTTACAAAATCCCTTTTTAGGTTCCCTGCCTTCCAGCCTCACTACTACCCATAGTCTGGCATATGTTATTTCTGCACTGCATCTTTTTAAATTTATATAACTTTTTATTCGATGCTGATACCAAAAAGACAATGCACATTATCAAATAAAGTACCAGTAATGCACTGAAAAGGTACAAAGTAATAATCTAGACATTGGATAGTCAAGATTTCCGGGTGTCCAATTTCAGTCTATTAGAAAATAAAAAATGCTTTATATCATATGGTAACTGACATTGTATTTCATTTTCTCTAAACTAGAGCCAAACTAGAAGCCATTCATCTTCAAAGATTGCAGCATCCCACAGTCTGTACCAATAGTAAACAGTCTTTAATTGAATCCACTCTTCTTGAGTTAGAAAATGCATCAGAATCCAATATTTGAATATTAGGATTGCAATTTTATTGGACAAGCCAGCTGACAGAGATGAAGCTTGGAGTTCAAAGGGATGAGAACCCAAATACAGATATTTGGACCAAAATTGTGGGTCTGGGGACAATACTACATAGAGTTGTAAGAAGAGGGTGGTTGGCTACATTTCTTACTTGTCCTGGAAAATATTTTCTACTCATTATTATAAAACATTTGGGGAAATTAGACACCTATAATCTGTAGACATCTGTACCCCTCTCAAGTCCCTGACTACCATAAAGTTATGACCAACTTTTAATGCACAGAACTCTTCTTCCTATGATATTACTGTTTTTTATATATATAATCTTTAAGATTATAACTTGAGTTCTAATGAAAAATCAAAGCCCCAAACATTTCACTCCTATTTAACGACAATTGACTGACACAGGAGAGCTATTTGTTCCCAAAACACTACAGCTATAGTAAGGACTGTTTTCTTGGGATCTCACTTGACCTAGGCTGAAGGAACTTGTGTTGTTTGTGTTTGTTTTTATTGGGACCTTTGGTCAACGGAAACAGCTCTGCGTGGTGGTTTTTCCTTGGGTTAGGTGGAAGGAAGCCAACTGGTGATTGCTTTAGCTTCCTGCTGCCCTGGTTTGAGGAAAATGAAAATTGAACATATTTATTTTTTCTCTTGGGATCAATCTTGAGAGGGTGGTGACCCCCAAACTCCTGGGGTGGGTGGTGATCCCATTAAGGTAGTACTGCAGATAGTACCATCTACTCTCATTATGGTAGCAGGCATAGCCTGACCTGACTACAAGGTTAAGTTTATTGCCAGATAATTTACCACAATCCTCAGATAACAAAGCCTGAGTTGAGTGATTAAGACATTTACAGAAAACAAGGGGAAGGGAAACCCACAATACTACCTCGTGGTTGCTACCCAAATCAAATAATGATCTATTCTTATTCACGTATTTTTGTCAAGTTATTCACCTCCATAACTTCACCCCAAAATGTGTGTGTGTGTCTAATTGAATATTCTTATCCCAAGGCGGCCTTTTGGAATTTTTTGATCTCTTAAAGCAGAAGATTTCATTCTTTAGGCCAATTGATAGCATACTCTTCTGCAAAGCAAGGGATGCCACTTCTAGTCATATTAGTGACCTCTTTCTTCCCCTCCGCGTGGCCCCCCCCCCCACCTAACAATTATGTTTTCAAGTGGGAAATATGCCCGTTCATTCAAAGGAATAGCACAAGAAATTAGGCTGTATTTCCGAGGCAGACCAGACCAGGCTGAAAAGCTTTTTGTTTAACAAGAGCAATACGTATTGCTTGTTGCTTTTCTACCATATTCTTTTCTTTAAAGGCTGATATACCTGTGATTCTAAGTCAATACCTTAGAGTTATTGTAACCCACACACCTCCTGCGTGTGATGCTCTGTCCCATCTTGTGGCACTGCAACCACTTAGAGAGAGATTAATGAGTCTTCTCTACAGCCTTAGCTAAGGACCGTATGGCTTTTAGCTCATGCAGTAGAAGCTCATGCATTTAGCTCTAGAGGTCCCAGGTTTGATCCCACCCACCAATGACCGGGGTCTGCTGGTGTTACATTATCATCAGACAAACATGAACTGAAAAATTTGCAAGGTTTAGACCCTGATTTTGCAAAGACTTATTCACATGCTAAGCTTTACACATTGCAAGTAGTTTCAGTAAAGTCAATGGGACTAATCATAGTGCATGATGTTAAGCACATGAATAAGCCTTTGCAGAATCAGGGCCTTAACAAGTAATTTATGTGTAAATGACTTCAATCTTTCTGTATGTGTTAATTTGCACACTGTTCAAAGACTCCCTTTACTAAAGCAGAAATATTGAAAGTATGTATGATCCGTGAACACTTTAGCTGTGTTAAAAACAGAATCTTGACCAATATGCAAGAGAAAAGCAACCTACCAAAACAACAACTACCAGAAATTGAAACCGCAGCTTACAGTAAATATGGACAACCTCTAGATAAGGTCAAACTGCGCATGACTATGAAATCATGCAGAAAGAAGACAAGGCATGTAGGGTAAAGTTTTCAAAACACGCAACTGCCTAAATTTATTTGGGTACTTTAGACAAATTTTACCCACTATCAAGTTGTTCTCCCTCCTATATTTAGGACAGTCATCGCTATGAAGCCTCTTATTACCCACTTTTTTTTTTTTTGGGGTGGATCATTAACTTAAACCAGCTACATACAACATCGTGTATGCAACTAATTTCTTCTCCTCCTCATCTGCATCAGCTAAATATTAATTACTACTGCTAGTAACCTACCCTGTCCTCGCATTCTGCTCCCATATTTCTGGAAATGCTTGACCCCTCTTCTAAAACAAAACAAACAAACCTTTATTAAGTTGAATACTTTATTCAAAAACAGAGCAAAAGTTTATTTTCTGTTATGTACTTAGCCCATGGAAGGACTCAAGTAAAATATTGCTTCAAAAAGTGACCTCATTTATTATTGTTTATTTGTATTTCAGTAAAGCACAGAGACCTCAGACAAGATCAGGGCACTATTATATTAGAGCCACAAAGTTTTAGGCCAGAAAGGACCATCAGATCATCTAGTTTGACTTCCTGTATATCACAGGCCACCAACACCACCCAACACCCAACACCCGAAAATAGACCAAAGTACTACAACCTACAGGAGATTAGACTATTGTGTGCCACAGGCAGAGAATAGGAAAAACCAAAGAGCACCAATGCCTGAGGCACATGCAACATCAGGGAAATTATTAAGTACGTGTAAGCAGAGTCAGGATGAGCTCTACCCTGACATCTGGTGGTGAGTTGTGGCAGGTTGTGAAAAAGAACTTCAGGGGCTGATCTCATTTGCATAGGTACACCCACCCTGCCTAGATGGTCGCTTTGGCTGCTGTGGGATCCCCAGTTTCTCTGTTATTGGGGCAGGAAGAATAAAGTGTTATTATCCTGATTATGTGAATCAAAGACAGTGGATTTGGTTTTGGTTTTTTGTTATGATGGACTCGCCATCAACTAAGTAGCACTCACTAGGCAAGGGACATGGGTTCCAAAAAATCAGTGAACAAAAAAGTTGGGGACAGGCATTTGTGCCTTGTGGTATAGGCCCTGTCTGAGGGCCTCGAATGCTAACTGCACTTTTTTCTCTCTCCACTGCATAATAGCAGAGCTAATTTTGATTCCACTGGGAGTCTGGTTACATATTGCAGAGCTGAATTCACTTTGGGCCAATAGTGCACCAGCACTGGGGCTCCCCTACTATGAGCTGAAATCACTAAGTACTGTGTTAAGTAGTAGGGGGCTGAAGATATATTGCTGAGCGGCTCGAAAGACGGCTACCAGGAAGGAGCAGCTGGTGGAGCAGCTTGCAGGACAATTAATGGAGAGGAGCAGCTGGTGGAGTGGAGCAGCTGGTGATGAAGGCTGCAGCAGAAACCCCCGGAGAGGCTGGGCAGTTGGCCATCGGAGCATGTAAGGTGCCCCTTTACTCTCCCCCAGCCCCATTCCACACAGGCTGCGGGGGTTAAAACTCTGCAGATGAACTTTTGAACTCTGGACTCACCAAGGACAGACACAGAGACTTTGGGGTTGTTGGTCTTTGGGTGACTTTTGGGTTGCTGGACTCAAGAACCAAAGGGAAAGGACACAGCCAAATTTGCTTGGGGTGGGTTTTGCTCATGGTCTATGTTATGAATCCTGTTGGTGGTGTTTCCCCAACATGATGCCACATTGTTTCTCTCTGTTATTAAAAGGCTTTTGCTACACTCAGACTCTGTACTTGCGAGAGGGGAAGTATTGCCTCTTAGAGGCGCCCAGGGCGGGGGTGGTATATATTTGTCCCAGGTCACTGGGTGGGGGCTCAAGCCAGTTTTGCATTGTGTTATTGGAATGGAACCCCTAGATACTGAACCCGGCCCTTGTTGCTGCCAACTCTGACGGGCAGAAGGGTTACATAAGATACACTCACATAATCCTGGCATGTGTCCACACCCTCATGCTGCAGAGGAAGGCAAAAACATCCCCAAGGTCAGGCCAATCTGAGCTGGGGGAAAATTCCTTCCCAACCCATCAGTTAGACCCTGAGCACGTGACCAAGAGCCATCCAGCCAAGCACTTGAGAGAGAGAATTCTCAGTGCCACCTCAGAGCCTTGGCCCACCCCACCCAATGTCCCATCTCCAGCCTTGGCTATCCTGGATTCTTCAGAGGAAGGAAATTTTTAAAAATACCCAGGGGCCAGAAACAGGGAATCCCTTCCTGACCCCAGAAGGTGGCTGGGTGAAATCCTGAAGCATGTCTTATCCTAAAAGCATGTCTTGTCCTAAAAGCTGAAACTGAACCCCAGGACTGTGTGCCCTGCCCCAAACATTACAAGCAACCCCATCATACAACTGCACTCATAAATTTGTCCAGCTATCTTTTACAGCTAGTTAAGTTGTTTGCCCCCACAACTCCTATTGGGAGGCTATTCTAGAACCTCAATCCTCTGAGAGTTAGAAACCTTCTTCTAATTTCTAGCCTGGATTTGTTTATAATCAGTTTATATCCATTTGTTCTTGGGTCAAATAGCTCTTCACCCTCCCTGATATTTACCCCAGTGCATTTAGAGAGTAATCATATCCCCTTTCAGCCAGACTAACCAAGCCAAACTCTTCCAGTCTCCTCTCATAAGACAGGCCCTCCATTCCTCTGATCATTCTAGTAGCTCTGCACCTGTTCCAGCTTAAATTCATCTGTTTTGAACATGAGTGACAGTACTGTACACAGTATGCCAAATGAGGTCTTACCAGTGCCTTGTACAATACTTTTCCTCTCGCTACTGGAAATGTCTTGCCTGATGCTATCCTAGGATGACATTTGCCTTTTCACAGCCATGAGTGATTTATAGGCATCTTGTGATCAATCTACACACCCAGGTCTCTCCCCTCCTCTGTCACTCCCAACAGATAAGTCATACTCCTACTTTTTGTGCCAACCTTATTAATAAAAATATTAGAATAAGACTGATCCCAAGATCAATCCTAGAGGAACTCTTCTAATTACCAGTACAATCATTTACCTTTCAGCAGAACCTGTTGCTGTCTCCCCTGTAGCCTGCTCCTTACCCACCTTACAATTCTTATGCGGATTTCCATCATCTCTAAACTGACTAATAATTTCCTATGTGGTACCAAGTCAAATGCTTTATTGAAGACCATGGATATTAGAACTCCTGCACTTCCTTTACCTTAAAAAAATCAGTTATTTTCTCAAAAAAGAAAATCATGTTAGTCTAGCATGATCTACCTTTGGTAAACACATGTTGCATTACATCCCCTTTATCATTTATGTCCATGAATTTAATTATTCTTTCCTTCACAATCAGTTCTAAAGCCTTGCATACTACTGAGGGCAGACTAGCAAGTCTAATTCCCTGCATCATCGCTTTTCCCCTTTCTTAAATCTAGGTATGACGTTAGCTATTTTCCAGTCATATTTACTACCCCCCAAAGAGAGAGACTGATTTTAAATCTTTTCTATTGGACTTGCAATCTCATCTGCCAGTTCTCTCAGCATTCTGAGATGGAAATTATCTGGTCCTCCCAATTTGAATGCATTAAACTCTAAGTTTTTCTTTCCACTCAGATGTGATAATTTCCATTTCTAGACACTCATTTCCATGAGCCATATGGCCTTCAGGCACATGTTCCATTATCATCATCCTTAGTGAAAAATGACGCAAAGTATTCATTTAGTTTTCAGTCCATACTTAGAATATCTTTAGTCTTCTTTCCATCCACACTGCATAGCAGCCTAACCTCATCCTTCCTTATTCTCTTTATTTATAACTAAAAACCCTCTTATTATTTTCATTTTCTTGGCAAGAGCTAATTCAGCTTGACTTTTAGCCATTCTAACTTTATTCCTACATTTTCTAGCACCCATCATGTAGCTTTGTTTGTTGATCAACACCTTAGTCGCTCTGCTTTCTTCTATAATAAACTTTTTGAAGTGGTTATTCATCTAGCTGAGTCTGGAGCCTTTCCAGACAATTGTTTTCCTTGCTTGAAATGCAAATTTCAGATAGGTTTTTTTAATAGCTGATCTGAAGAAATTCCAAGCCTCCTCCACTTTTAACGCCCTAAATCAGTCCAGCTGACCTCTTTAACCAATTCCCTTAATTTCCCAAAGTCTGTTCTTTTGAAATTAAAAGCCATAGCTGATTAAATGAAAGGACAATCAAAATGAGGTAATGTAACTGGATCAATGCATGATTATTAGATAGAAAAGTATTTCTGACAACTAGTCCTTTTAGGATGTCTTCACTACTTACTAAAAGTAAGACTAAAACTGCATCACCTCTTGGTGGTTCAGTGACAATTATTTGATGAAGAAAACTCATCTATCACATCCAGGAATAACTTGCCCTAGAGTATGAGTAGTATTAATTCTCATATCTATATCTGGAAGTTAAAATCTCCCATTATGACAATTTCCAATAGTATTTCTCTCTACCAATATTAGAGAAATCTCTATCCATATCCGAGTCTGACCCTATGGGTCTACAGCAGACCCCTAACAGAACCTTGTGATGGGATGTCCACCCCACGTAAGACCTGAGAAGATTAATGTGGGTCAAAAGGGGCCAATTAACCTTACAGGCTACATCTGTAGGGGACCCAAGAATTAATATGGCCTAAATGCAGATAAAGCCCAGCTGGGTGTGGAGCTGGCATAGGAGTATAAAAGCCAGGAACAAAGAGCAGAAAAAGGTAGCAATGAGGAGGTCTGCAGTCACTCCCTAGATGGAAAGGGAGTTGACCAGAGACAAGGAGGAGATTCAGGGGGAGAGTAAGCCCTGGGATCCTGTCCTGGACTAAAGAGTCTGACAAGAAGCTGAGAAGGGTGAAGTAGCCATGGGGAGCAGAGAAAACCCCAGAAGTAAACCAGAGATAGGCAAGAAGATAGCGAAATTTGGTACAAGGGAGCCTAGGGAAACAGCAACAGGGTCTGAGACTGAGCAGACCTAGGATTGTTAGTCATAGGGTCCCTGGGCTGGAACACAGAGTAGTAGGTGGGCCTGGGTTCACCTACCAGCCCTTGGGAAGTGGCACAGGACCCGGCAATGTGGGCCGGAAGACTGTTGGAGGCAGCATCTGGAAAGCTTGTCCAATGGGATTTTGTTACCCTGGAAATGCGGGGGGAAAAGGGGTGGGGAAACATAGCAACCCACTGAAGGGCTGAGTCACAAAGAAGGAAATCCCCGAGTCTTGGAGGGGGAGAGAAAAAGAGAGCAACCGATGAAAGGGAGTGCCAGATAGGCGAGAGCTAATTCCAAGACCTAGCAACAAGGAGGCACACTTTTGGTGTGTGGATGCTTCACAAACCTCTTTTACAATCCTTCTCCAAAGTGATTTTGACCCAAACAGATTCTGTTTTGTTGATATTATCACGTTTTATTTCTTTACACTTTACTGCTTCATCGATGTACAGAGCTACCCATCACCTTTATCTGTTGGTGCTAAGCACAGTGCAAACACAGTAAGAGAAAGTACCTGCCCCAGAGAGTTTATAATCTAAATAGACAAGTATATTATTCTCTTGGTTTTACAGATGCGGAACTGAAAATTAAGTGATTTGCTCAAGAACATAGAGGAAATCTGGATTTCAAGTGTCGGAGCCACAAATTGAATCCAGTGCTCCCAATTCTTACAGTGCTTTAGTCTCAAGACTGTTCTTCCTCCCCAAATACATCACCCATGCCATTTATGTACATAGTACATAGATTCCAGGGCCAGAAGGAACCACTGTGATCATCTAGTCTGACCTCCCGTATAAACACAGGCCATAGAACTTCCCCCAAAATATTTCGTAGGGCATAGCTTTTAGAAAAACATCCAATCTTGATTTTAAAATTGCCAGTGATGGAGAATCCAGCATGATTCTTGGTAAATTGTTCCAATAACTGCATACCAAAATGGAAAAAACACCAAACCCTACATTAAAAGAACATATTTAAGTTAGCATTTGAAAGTTCCAAAATGCTTAAGTTCCAGTTGCCCAGGCAAACTTAATTCTGCACCCTTGTGCATCCAGCTGGTACACTGACTGAGGGATAAGTCCTGTGGAAAAAATAGTGTCTTCTGCACTTCGGAGCATTCACATGTTGACTTACTTGGGCATGTTATTAGAATTTCCCTGAGGAACACAAACAAGAGAAAGGAAATGGCAATTTTTAATGGTTTGTGTCTCAGCTAAATCTGAATGGAATTTTATGGGATAGAGAAGAGACATTTCCCTGGCTCAAAGATGCTCCCCCTGCTAAATATCAAAGGCCTGTTGCAAACTAAAAAGGCATGAGAGCGTCAAGAAAAATAGGTCACTAGAACCTTTTATAATGGAAAGCATTAGACAACCTTACTAAAGGGGTGACTATGAGATTATGGCACAAGCTCTAGTTACTGCACAGTACAGCCAATAAGAGGCCTCTGATTCGGGGGAGGAGGGAAGGGCCAAACACATGAGTCTTAAGATGTAGAAGGACTATATTAATTCCAGCAGAAGATGACCTAAACAAGGAAACAAATAGAGTAATTCAAGATTATAGTTATTTGGTATACAGTCTCTTTAAATGTTACATCATTTGTTAATGTTTTGGCCGAGTCTGATCTTGAAATGGGGTTATTAACCATTTTCTGTTGTGCAGCAATTGGGATTGTTTACTTTGGCAGGCTGGAAGAATTGTGTGTTCTTTTTAACAGTAGCCCATATTGTACTATCCATTTTCCAGCAGAACTACCCACTGATTTGGTACAATACAGTCTAAGGTTATCATCATAGTTCCAAAACAATGAGTTATTTATTTTCAGAGAAAGGGAGCTCGCTAAAATGTGATGAACAGAAAGTGTTCCAGGCTTCTCTGAGTCACACTTAGATCACACTTGGAATTTAGAATTTAATTAATCCCATTTATTTTTTAGGGAGCAATGACTATTTTGTTTTATTAACATACACACGGATCTTCACCTTTGCTTTCAATGCATCAAGTAAGGGAGAGTCTTCTTCCAGACATCTAAGCAATTAAGCCCCTAACAAAAATTGAAATTTTAACAGTAAGACAGTACCTTGCCTGACTCTGGTGCTATTCACCTAATGCATTTAGACATGAAATGAGGTTGGGAGGTGTTTGGCAGCGTAGGCAGCACCTAATATGACCTTTTGTGCGGCAGAATGAATTGTGAAATAACTTGGTCAGACTCCATTGCTGGAATTTTAAGAATAAATCATTTCTAGAAAGAGAGAACAATATGAAGATCATTTCTGCTTCATCTAAATTTGTTGAGAGGCCTTCAGTTCAATAAATCAGGATTGGAGGTGGAGGGAGAAAAGAGAACCAAGTTTAACATCAGATATTTTGGGGCTGTACACAGTCATCATAAGCAGTTTTTCTATTCTAGCATAGTACAGGAGAGCCACACAGATCTCCATATCTGGTACTGTAACATCGTGTTAGGCAAAGATTATCCAACTAAGGATATTGAAGGTTTCCCATACACAACCTAATACATGCTGCCTCAGGTTGTGCTATAGCAGTCTAGTCAAGAATCTACTTCTAGGTCAAGAATCTAAGTTCCCTTTGTTCAAGTGGAAGGGGAGTGCGATGTGGGATATCTCCATTCCTGTACACTGTGTGTGCAAGCTGAAGACTTGGGACGCATATTGAATGGATGGATTTGTTACTAGAGATTGGTCCACTGCAACTAAGAAAATATTGAACACCAATACGTTTTAAAATTTTTCTTCACATTTTCCATAATTGACTTCAGGCCAGTAAAATCTCAGGGGAATGGTGGCTCCAATTTTTGATTGTTTGAATACTACAGAACCAGAGAAAGCTTTCGGCCTCCTATTGATGCCATGAAAGGCAGCCCTGAGTAGAAGAGGAAAGTAAGATAGGAATGTAGAAATTACACCGGGCCGAAAGAATGTATCAGATACTGTGAAAGCTTGTCTTGTAAAAGTAGGCTACATGCAGTCACAGACTAATTTATTTATTTCTCTTTAATCATTTTATACACATATATATTTTGCAACAGGAGAACGGCATTGCTTGCTAACACTAAGGCTACGTCTACACCGGCAACTGAACGACAAAACTTTTGTCTTTCAGAGGTGTTAACACACACACACGAAAGACAAAAAAGTTTTGCAGACAACAAGCACCGGTGTGCACAGCACTTTGTGGCAGAAGAACACTCCTGCCAACAAAGCTAACCCCACTCGTTGGGGGTGGAAGTTTTTTGTCAGCAGGAGAACTGACAAACGGTGGCTATCCTGCACGCCTTGTAGCAGCACGGCTTTAGTGACACAGCCATGTCCCTAAAAGCTGTATAGCGTAGACATAGCCTAAGAGACCAGTCTCAGTGGTTAATCTGACACATGCTTTTATTACTGGAGCTTTTAAGTATTCTGAGTTCTGGACTGGGTGTTGTAAGGATACGAGAATAGTCATACAGGCTGAGCCATAACAAAAAGCTTGTGTAGGGAATACGAGGTTTCTTGGGCTTTTTTGCTGCTGCTGCTGCTTTTTATTGCCTTACACCTTCTGCTCTTTCCACCCATAAAATGTAATTTGATATGTTTAGTCGCTGAGAATGGACTGGAATGTATCTTTTAAATTATACTTTTAATAAAAATATGTATTATTTCTCCTTGAATTAAAGCCATATATTATTATGGCTTTTCACATGCCTGTGTTTACTAGGAGCATTCATACTGTTGCATATGGAGAAAATGAAGAAATCTTAATTGTCCCAACACCAACTAATCATTTGTATCCTCTTGAAGTGGTACGTTGGTCTCCGCCCATTCACTATATCCTGGGCAAGACAGCACCAATATACATTTTGTTGATAATATAACTGGCCAGGACACCATCTTGAATATAAAAACTTCAGACCCAAACCAAATACTCAATGTCACAATGCTTTTCAGCAACAATACATAGATATTAAGTTAAGCAATGTGAGAAATCCACAGGTGATTGATCTAACATTTCAGCTATTTTTGATCTTCCAGCCTACACGAGGGGGCCTTCAGGCACTTGGGAGTTGTCTCAGGCGATGCTCCATCAAGATATCTGCACACCAAGCCAAGCGGACTGATGATTTTGTTGTTGCGGTTATCCTGATCTGCCTTGTCCCTAACCCTGAGGTCAACAATAATCCTTACTCATTGTGTTATGCCCAAATAGAGACTATTAAATCCTAGAGCAAACCGTTCTTATTTGTCTGTAAGACAGCGTGCACATTATGGTACTATATGAATATAATATTCATATATATTCATATAATCAGATTAATAATTAAGTAGTACTGTTAACTACAGCGTCAATCTAAATAAAACTTCAGCTATGAAAACTTTAACGGAAAAGAGTTTGAGAGAGTACAATGGCAAAAGAAAAACAAAAAAGTTTACATGCTCCCCTACAGAAGACTTTACTAAAGTTGTATGCTTCACTAAGACATGAATTAGGAGGCCATTTAAAGCTAGTGAATCATACAAGTTGCTACAAACCCTTCAGCCATACCAAATTAAATATTAACAATCTTGGATAGCTAAAATATATAGGTATGCCCCTAGAAAGCAAAATTTTCTGACAATTCACTCTGATCACTAGAACATACCTCATTGTTTATACAGTAGTATCTTTTAACCCAATTTCTTTAACAATACAAACTACTGAAAATCTGAATTTATATGTGAAAATATTTTTTTTCTTTTTTTCTTTTTAATTGGGGCCTTCACAAAGTTTTCTGATTAAAAGTCAAACATTACATTTCATATCATTACCTCCAATTCTGAGAAATGTCTCTTCACCTTGTATTTTGCGCTCAACACTCCAATATTTTTCCATTAAGGTACACACATTTGAAGTATTATTTTAGTCCTGTTACTGTACAGGAGTACAAGCTTTCAAATTCTAGCTTGTCAGGATTGATGCAGAAATAACAAGGCTAAACTCTAGCATAAATGACAGTAGGCTTGACTTGCTAAATTCTATGTTCCATTTAATACAAGCTTTAGAAATCGAAACAATTTAGAAACCAAAGTTGCACACATCCTCTCATTTCTGAAAACCTCCAGTTTCACTACATACATTTTACCAGTTTCATAAAGGCTCCATCAGAGAAACCCAGTCTACAAAGAAAGTAATTAGCAAAAGACAGAATCCTTGGCTTCAGACAGACAGGAGTGCACACATATATTCTTTAAAAGACAAAAAACCCACCATAGCTCAGCAGCCCAGCTGGGAAGTATTCAGTAATAATAGTTTCAAGTGTGCTTTGGCTTCTTTTTTCTTTGCCTGAGCAGTTTTTTTTGTTTTTTTTTTCCTTTTAGCCTTTTCTCACTTCAGTTAGGTCAGTAGTGACCAGCTGCTGGATCAGTGGGGGAGTTTTGGGACTTGGCGTGAAAAAATGATCTATTAAAATCAGATTATAAAACTGAGCAATATCTGATGTTTACAGGCTGGCCAGCCCCCCCCTCAAAAATTCATATTTAGCATCCATTTGTTTGAATACTTGACAAACAGCAGCTCAGACAGTTCTGATAGCTCACATAGTGAAACTGGTCTAACAGGAATAAAGCCTCAATCGGCTTTTGAAAAAAATCAATGGAGAATTTTTAGTGGTTTTTTTTTTTTTAAGATTATAAAGTTCATGAAATGAAAATCGATATAATATATTGGTATTACTTAAGAAGCAAAGTCACCAGAGCTCCAAACTAGCGTAGTTATTTTGGAGAGACTGCAAGTTGGATTTTAGGGTTTTCTCATAGCTGGAATTCTTTTACAACCAATAGCCAATGGATTACTCAGGAGTCTTAGAAAATGGCCCTTCCTCTAGACGAAGGATTTAGGCTGCAGACACCTGCAATTCACTGTGGTTATCTCGGTAGTCTGACTTAAGTACAGAACCTCAGGGGCAATGGCCCCTAAACCTGTCTCTAAGTATCCCACCCATTGGAACACTAACACTACGGTGCAAAGTCCTACCCATAAAAATTCTAATTCTCGCTCAGGGACCCCAAACCATAGGAACCTCCAAGTTCCCTATACTTAGGAACCATAAGCCAAGGGCAGAGAGTCCCATTCACAGAAACCCCAACCCCAGCTGCATCTACCCTGCCCATAGGAACCCCAACCCTAGCTCCAAGTTCCTACTCATACAAAACCTGACCCTAGCCCCAAGAACCGTACTCATAGGAACCCTAATCATAGCTGCAAATATTCAACCCACAAGGTCCAAGTACTGCACCCACAGGAACCCTAACCCTATGGCAGGGAGCCCTACCCAGAGGATACATAAATCTAGCTCCAACTACAATATCCATATGAACCCTCACCCTACCTCCAAGTACCCTATCTATAGGAACCCTAACCCTACCCACAGAAACCATAATGCTAGCTCGAAATTCCCTCCCCATAGGAATAGGAATCCTACACAGGGGACCTCTACCCATAGCAACCCTAACCAAATGGCAGGGAACCCTACCTTCTTTGTGTTTTGTCAAATCTGCAGTGAAAGCGTTCTTAAAATGAACAACATGATGGGTCATCATCCGAGACTGCTATAACATGAAATATATGGCAGAATGTGGGTAAAACACAGAGGAGGAGATATACAATTCTCCCCCAAGAAATTCAGTCACAAATTTAATTAACGTATTATTTTTTTAACAAGCGTCATCAGCATGGAAGCATGTCCTGTGGAATTGTGGCTGAAGCATGAAGGGGCATACAAATGTTTAGCATATCTGGCACGTAAATACCTTGCAATGTCGGCTACAAAAGTACCATGCAAATGTTTGTTCTCACTTCCAGGTGACATTGTAAATAAGAAGCAGGCATCATTATCTCCCGTATATGTAAACAAACTTGTTTGTTTTAGCAATTGGCTGAACAAGAAATAGGACTGAATGGACCTGTAGGCTCTGAAGTTTTACATTGTTTTGTTTTTGAGTGCAGTTATGTAACACAATAAAATCTACATTTGTAATTTGAGCTTTCACGATAAAGAAACTGCATTATGGTATTATATGAGGTGAATTGAAAAATACTATTTCTTTTGTTTATCATTTTTACAGTGCAAATATTTGTAATAAAAATAAATATAAAGTGAGTACTGTACACTTTGTATTCTGTGTTGTAATTGAATATATTTGAAAATATAAAAAAAATCAAAAATATTTAATAAATTTCAATTGGTACTCTTTGTTTAACAGTGCAATTAACACTGTGATTAATTTTTGAGTTAATCTCATGAGTTAACTGCAATTAATTGACAGCCCTACTTCTTATAAATATCTGTCAGAAATAAACACTGCAAATACCCTTTGCACAGTTATCCTTACACAGTTAAAGTTAAGGCAGTAAAGTTAACAGTACCTGAATGACCCTTTCACTCAATCCTATGTCCTCCTGCTCCAGCACTCAGGCCTTCCAGCCCCACTGTTTGAGTCCTCCCATTTACCACTCTGTCCCTCCAGCTCTTACGCACTGCTACCCAGCCTTTCCTCCACAGCCAGCTCCAGGGCTGCCACCTTTGGCCTACTACTCCTGCTCTCATGCAGCCTCTCGCTGTCCCCTAAGACAGGTCTCCCTGCCATCAGGCAATACTACCCTTGCCTTTGCTGGCTAGATGTTGGATGCAGAGGTTAACACTAAGATTCATTACAATACATGCAGTCACTATTGCCAGCTCTCGCTACTTTATGGTCAGTCCTCTGATATTTGGTGGTTTCTTCATTTACTATAGCCCCAGCTCTTGAATCATGAACATGAAAACCTCAGCTTTCATTAAGAAATGGTTTCTAGCCCTTGTTTACCTCCACAGTTTTGAAGAAAAGCTTGAAAGTGTCACCTAAGTTTGTCCTAAAAGCCCAGAAACTGGAAGGTAAAGAAGATTGTTGATTTTTTTAAATCCATGCCATTTTCATGATTTTGGGGGTCCCGTCTCATGATTCTCGAATGCTTAGGGTTCGCAATATTACTGAATTAGAAACTAGTACTCACCATTTTGCAGTCCTCAAAATTTGTTTTTCTGCATAATTTAAAACGTTCACAGATCAGTTTACAAAAATTCTTCTTTCACAACTTTGCACATTTGAGATTCTGCACAGTTACAGTGACAACCATCTTTGGCAATTATGGCTTTTAAAGAAAAGATAAAATGGGGTAGACCACCATTCAAAGTAACACAAATATTAGATATTATTTAGAGAGAGATACAAACAGGTCAACTCTGGATGGAAGGGGCCAGAGACATACACTTCAGTTCAGCCTCAAGGAATTCGTGGGATCTATTGGTTTCTGCATCAACCAGTCAAGAAGTTGAGAATTTAAATCAGAATTTGGGACCGCAAAATTCAATTAGCCAAGTCTGAGGTGGTGGACATAGTAGTGCTGATGACAACAATAACTTGGCAATAGATAGAGGCACTCTGTCTTCCACCATGACCCCACTGTGTAATAAAATAAAATAAAATCACTGATTCTATTGGCCTGAATACTGTGAATGCAAGGGGCAGAAAAATAAATGTGTGACCCCCTTACCTCACCTTGACCAAACCTCATAAAAATTTTGCAAGTGGGGAAATTCAAAAGATTCACAATTTGGATACTTGTCCAAGACATCAGAACTTCTGGAAGATCCCACCAGGCCACGTGGCCTCTAGTTCCTCAATACCACATAAATCTTACTGGCTATTTGTTTTGTTGCATCCCACTTAGCATCTTTGGTGGCTTCAGGGGACAGACAGGCTCATTTTTCCTTAAAATTCTGGGTAGTTTGTGCTCGTACATGTGTGTTTAGATGGAGGGGAGATAAAGAACCCTCTCCTCCCTCAATCCACTAAAGCTCCAGAGAAAAGCCAAAATGGTTTCTGTTAACCAGCCTAACCATGGTGTTGTTTCTTACGTCCTGATTGGCTGCACCTACATGTTATTTTGATCACTCAACCACGCATCTTAAAAATTAGAATTGGGACATCATCGGAATGGCCATACTGGGCCAAACCATGGAGGGTTAGACTTTCTCCACACCATTCATATTCTCCAGGGTCATCTTTTTTTCCAGGCTGAATAGTCCCCAGCCCTTTTAATCTCTCCTCATATGGGAGTTGTTCCATTCTCTTAATCATTTTTGTTGCCCTTATCTGCACCTTTTCGATTTCTAATATATTCTTTCTGAAATAGGGCAACCAGAACTGCACACAATATTCAAGGTCTGGGCTTACCATGAATTTGTATAGTGGCATTGATATTTACTGTTTTATCTGTCCCTTTCCGAATGCTTCCTAAAATTCTCTTAGCTTTTTTGACTGACACGGAGCAGATGTTTTCAGAGAATTATCCACAATAACTCCAAGGTCTCTTTCCTGAGTGATAACAGCTAACTTAGACCCCATCATTTTCTATGTATAGTTGGGATTGTGTTTTCCAACATGTGTTACACTGCATTTATGAACACTGAATTTCATCTTGTTGCCCCGTCATCCAGTTTTGAGAGGCGTCTTTGTAGCTCTTCGCAGTCAGCTTTGGACTTAACTACCTTGAGTAATTTTGTATCATCTGCAAACTTTGCCACCTCACTGTTCACCCATTTTTCCAATGTAATGAATACATTTCCTCAATGTGAATGAGTGGTCAAACATTAAAGAGAGTATGAGGTTGCATTAAGAAAAGAAGAGAATAATAATGAAAATATTATAGCACCAATATATAAATTGATGATGGACTCTCTTTTGTTCAGATCTGAGCACCCTATCTCAAGGGGAATAAAGCAGAAAAATAGGTCCAGAGAAGGGCTACAATCTGCCTGAGGACAGATTAACAAAACAGTTTTATTTAGAGAGAAGTAATAATATCAAAGGTATATAGAGTAACAATGAGAACAGAGAAGGGTAATAGAGACTTCTATGTGCTTTTTCCTCTAACCCAAGAATAATGGGACACCCAATGAAATTAAAAAGGCAACATTTTAAGTTGACAAAAAGGAAAAAAAGTTTTTAAAAGTTACAGCACAATTAACCTTTGAAACTCACTGCTACCAAGTATTTACAGAAGGAGAACTCAATGTCAAAGAATTAGACATTTATATTGGGAATATTATCCAGTTATACTACCCTGTAGCTAGAAAAGAAATTTACATAGGATTTCAGCTTTCGTGTTTAGGACAGTGTGCTACCTTGGGTTCCTTCCTATACGTATATTATTGTATAATGGTCCACCTTGGGAATTCCTCTAAAACATCCTTTACTGTCCATGGACGGTGAAACAATACCAGACAAAATACACCAACAGTCCGATGTGGAACGGTAATCCCTATATTCCTTTAAAATAGAAAAAAAAGTCTCTAATACTTCACTTATTTTCTATGCTTCTGGCTATTTTATGAGCTAAATACTGGACCCTTT
The DNA here is from genome assembly GCF_965140295.1 of Lepidochelys olivacea. Lineage (NCBI taxonomy): Eukaryota > Metazoa > Chordata > Testudines > Cheloniidae > Lepidochelys > Lepidochelys olivacea. Next base: position 39,010,797 of record NC_140415.1, read on the forward strand.
TTGTGTGTTGCAATAGAATGGTATTTGTTCTTCTTATTTAAACACAATTGTTCAGTTAAGTTTCTTGACAATGGTGACATTATACTGCATGTATTTCAGTCAGATGACCTTTAAAATGTATTTGTTTGACTCCACTAAGCACTTTTTAATAAGCATAAATCTGGCACTAGATAAACTCATGCATCATTTTTGTTTTCATAATATACATGCCTGAGCTCAGTGAGTGACTATTTAAAAATAATCAGAGAGTGGCTTTATTGTCAACAGAACTATTATTCAGTTTCCCCTCTCCAACCAAACATCGGTAACAAACCAAGTCCTCACCTTCCCAGGGTAGTAAGTAGAGTGCTCAGGGAGGTGGGAAGGATTCCCCATTTCTGTAACCTACTACATACTCCAGGATGCCTTTTTCCTGGATAATTTATTCATAGGTTATAGATTGCTAAATATTACATCTGCATTACCCTTTGAAACGTTGTCACTACTTGGGATCTGTCCTTCTATTTGGGCACTTTGACCTACTTTCAGGAGGCAATCTCATTTTTCTATGTATCACAAAACACCTTCTTACAACATCAAGGCAGCTCTTGGAAAGTTTATGGGAACCCAGATTAAATAGATATTTCTTAATTTATACTGATCAATGCATTATTATAGTCACTCTAGTTTCCATATATTTTCAATATTTGACTGAATGTTTTGATGTCCACATACAGAGTGTATGGGTTTGGCTACCTAGGAGAAGCTTTTGTTTATTAACTTTAGTGAGTTCAGAATAAACTGCCTTTATCCCCACAAGTTTTTCTTCCAAATAATCTGGTGTCTCATTCTGCATTAGTTAATTCACATTGGAAGTGGAGTAGCTCTACATTACAATGAGTTATCCCCCTGAAGCCTTAGAAACACGAAGCAAGATGGGTAACTATGGAGCTTTGAAGAACTCTGAGACAAACACACTGCCTAACACACAAGCAGTCACCCATACAACACACTGGGATCGCAGAAGAAAGAAAGGAGCTGTTAAAAAGTGACTGCAGCCATTTCCACCAGGGACCACAGACAAGTGAAAACCTCATGGTTAAAAAATATTAGAGCAGGGGTCTCAAACTCAATGTATCTTAGGGCCAGGGCCTGTCCTCAAATCCTCCCAGCGGGCCAATAATGTCACTGAAGATGGTGTTCAGAAAGGAAAATGTTTATATTGTATATTTTATTTCGAATTTCTTAGAAATAATAAAACTGTCCTACAACTTTATACAATTCTTCACCGGCTAGAGAGTTTTTAGTGTTTGCCAGACACCTGGCAATGCTTCAATTCTGTCAGTTTGTTGACGTTTGGCCTCAGCGACTGAGCAGTTGAAACCTTCAGGATTGCAGCGAGGTGGGCATCAGATAGTTGGGTTCGGTATTCAGACTTGTTTATATTCGTTGTGGAAAACAGGGACACTGTCTCCATGGCAGACTCTGCCCAGCAACTAATGATGCTGCCTCCATGGCTGACTGCCCAGCGACTAGTGATGATATCTCTGTCCCTCTCTCCCAGCCAATGATAGCTGCGGGAGGCAGCACCTGCAGCAGACAGAGCCGGCAGAGTGGCTACATGCGTCTCTCCTCCGCAGGCTGCAGTGGGAAGGTTCTCGAGCCGCAGATGGGCCGTAGGCCGGGACTTTGAGACCCCTGTATTAGAGGCTAATGACAGATCTATAACAGTTGAACACTTATTCTTTGTCTATCACTAAATCATCATCCTACAAGATCAGTGTTGTCTTTGCTCTACAGCCAGACAAAGCAGGAGGTGAAATTAGAAAAGGAACTCAGGACTCCCAATCTCCCCAAGCTGCTCAGCCAGAAACCCTTTCCAAAAGAGGGAGGTCAGGGATAGGAGATTACTGGATAGACGGTCATCCTCAGAAGATTGCCTCAAGAAACAGTGCCAAATAGTTGCTAATGTAAAGGAAGCTAACTCTTCAGCAGCAATGGACCCAATTCTCTGTGTATTCAGAAAAGTAAGCTACTTTGTTTTGTGGGCTGGGGGGAGGTAAGAGGGGGAGGCTTTATGTATCCTTGCTAAGTGTGTCAGATAACACACAATGTTTTAAATCACACTATTAAACTGCTAAAATCTATAAATAGCAACTACAACAACGCTCTGTCGCAGACCAATGCTAAGAATATTCTTACTATAAATTATGACAAAGTACAATCATCTACCAAAGAGAACCTTACTTAGGCTGAGAAAAAGTCAAATGGCCTACATTCTCGTTATGTTCATGCTTTGCAGTAAATTTATTTTTATTAGCGAAACCAAAAACTTTATCCCATTCCCAAAAGCCGAACTCCCTGTTCTAGGCTGGACCCTTGGGAAGATATACACCACATGCACGGTGAACAAGGGGAAATGCAGCACAAGTGAAACATTCAGACCACAGAACAACTGCATCATTTAACACATTCTTTTGGGGCTGAAAGCTCCAAGGTACCTACCAGAACATTAGGACTAAAAATTATCTCCCCATGTAAATAAGATATTTATGAGAAGCCGCCATGTATCACAGAATTTAGAGCTGGAAAGAATTACAGTACACAAGCTAGATCCCCAGGTGTTACAGAGCATTGTGCTTGAAGATTTTTCCTAAAAAGTGGCAATTAGAAGCTGGGCTGATGTATTTTGTATAATATTATTCCCCAATACCTGTTAAGACAGTACGTCCCCAAACCTATTCATGAATCTTCGGCTATCCCTTGATACGAGGATGATGTCTGAGTTTTTAAGTGGCTGAGGAGCCCAATTCTTGCCCTGCAGATTTTCCCCACAGAAGTGACAGGTGTAATCTTGGAGGTGGTTTAGGTTGGACATTAGGAAAAACTTCCTATCAGGGTGGTTAAGCACAGAATAAATTGCCTTGGGAGTTTGTGGAATTTCCATCATTGGGCATTTTTAAGAGCAGGTTGGACAAACACCTGTCAGGGATGGTCTAGATAATATTTAGTCCTGCCTTGAGTGCAGGGGACTGGTCTACTCTAGATGACCTCTCAAGGTCCCTTCCAGTTATAGGATTCTCTGTCTCATGAGCATATCTGTTCTCCTCAAAGTGAGCTGTGGCTTGCTGTATGGTGTGGTGCCACTGTGTTCTGTTCCACACCACGTTCTCCCAGTTTGTTGGGTTGACTCCTCCCTTTGTAACGCTTCCACTGCCCTCTGCAAGCCCTTCTTCCCTGACTTAACTGAGAGAAGAATACTTCCTTCGAATACATACACAGTGGCCAGCCCAGTGAATGTGGTATTTCTTGACCTGCACTTCTATACTGCTGATGTTGGCTGCAGAGAGAACGCTGATGTTAGTGCATTGGTCTTCCCAGCTGATCCTGAGAATCCTCCTGAGGCAGCGCTGCTGGAACCACTCCAGCCGCTTGAGAGGACGTCTGCAGTTACCCAGGTCTCACACCCATAGAGACAGAGATGACAACTGCCTTGTAAACCAGGGATCTACAAACAGGTACCAAGGTCTTATCATTGAAGACTCATTTGAGTGTCTTCCAAAAGATGTGCTTGCACAGTGGATCCTGTATTCTATTTCTGTGTCAGTGTTGGCCGTTTGGAAGAGGTGGCTGCAAAGATATGGCAAATGGTCCACATTTTCCAGGGGTTCTCTGCTGTTGGTGATTTGTAGAGCATGAAGAGTAGTTTGTGCAGATGAGGGCTGGTAGAGGTACCTTGATTTTCCCCAATGTTGAGAGACACACCCAGGCTGTGATAGGCATCTGCAAAAAGATTTAGGGTGCTTTGCAGGTCAGCCTCTGGGTGTGCAAGAATGACACAGTCGTCTGCATACTGAAGGTCAGTGATGCCAATTCTCATGATCTTAGATTTTGTTTGGAGCCATTGAAGATTCAGGAATTGGCCATCCATGCGGTACTCAATCCCGATTCTGTCATGAAGGCAGTCATGCATGAGAATCAGGATCACGGCAAGGTAAATGGAGAAGAGTGTTGGAGCAATGACACAGCCCTGCTTGACAACAATGTGAATGGTTTAGTCTCTGAGCCGTAGCACAAAATGGTGGCAGTCATCCCATCATGGAGTAGTCTAATGATGGAAATGAATTTCTGTTGACAGCCAAATCTACACAGCACCTTCCATCGGGCATCATGATTGTTAGAGTCAAAGGCCTTGATTAGGTCAATGAATGCCATGAACAGTTCCTGCTATTGCTCTTTGCAGTTCTCCTGAATCTGTTGTGCCGTGAAGATCATGTTGGTTGTGCCTTGGGATGGCCTGAAGACACTCTGTGATTCAGGGAGGAGTTCCTCGGCAAAGGGGTGGAGGCAGTGTGACAGAGCTCCTTCTCTGCCTCGCTGGATTCTGCTCTTGCACTTAGCGGTGGGTTGGGATATTCCTCTATACCTCAGAATTTCCCCACGCCCCTAGACTTGCTGTCCATACCTTGTCTGAGCAGGGTTCCTCCTGGCCTCCCTGAGGGGGGAGGGGAAGGGGAGCCTCTAGTCTCTGGTAGTCCCTCCAGGCATGGTGGCAACAAACCAGGCACCCAGTTTAGTCTCTCCCCCTGGCAAGGTCTCTTCCCTCAGATGTCTGGGGCTCAGAAGGGTTGTTCACCCTGTTGGGTAGGGTTTCCCCTTCCCTTCGCCTCTGTGCCTGTGGGGTTTTCCCTCTTGGTGCTTGCCAACGTCTGCACCGCCCAGCTCTCCAGTAGTGCACTTTCCTCCCACTACTCCTATTGCACTCCCCTATCTGGCTGGAGGGGAGGCTTTTAGCAGGTTCTGGCAGGCCCTTGATTGGCCCTAGATGTCCTTATTAACCTAAAGTAACCTCTGTTTAGTTACCAAGGGAAAAGGGATCGGCATATCCTGGGGCTAATATACCTGCCTTCCAGCACTCTCCTGTAGCCATCTGGCCTGATCCTGTCACAGCAGTTTAGTAGGATCTGGGCAAGAATCTTCCCTGCAATGGAGAGGATAGCAATACCTCTGCAGTTCCCGCACAAAGATTTTTCACCTTTCTTGAATATTGTAACAATGTTGGCCTTCTTAAAGTCAGGTGGAATTTCTTTACAGGTCCAGATTTTGTTGAGTAGTTGGCAAAATTTGTGCTGGAGCATTGTTGCACCATCTTTTAAAACCTCAGCTAGGATACTGTCTGGGCCTGGTGCTTTGTGATTTTTTTGTCTGAGCGATGACATGCCAGACTTCCTCAAGAGATGGGGAACCAGCAAGGTGTTCCATTGCTGAACATTGTGGAATGAACCCGACGGTGACTTCAGAGACCATGGATTTGTGGTTTAGTAACCTCCTTTCAGAGTTGTTTAACAGCTTCATTGTCCTTGAGAAGGGTGGCGCCATCCTCAGAACATAACGGGGTTGGGCCTTTGGAGCTTTTGTTGCATGAAAGAAGTTTCTCATGTGATCCTGGTCTACAAAACCCTGATCTCAGAGGCCTTTTTCAGTACAAATACTAATGAGCGAGTAAAACAAAACCAAACTGATCATGAATAGATTCTCATAAAGCTGAGAGGACTTCCAACCTAGTATCATGGCTCTCTCTATACCATTCAGCAAATAATTACCCTAAATCTAACCTGAACAGGCTTCAGTCTGAAACACTGAAGTCTAAACCAAGACTACTTCAACATGAAATTAGGGCTTACACTTGTTAAGCAGCCTGGGGAAGGAGCCAGCTTGTGTCTCTTTAGAGAGTGCCTTGCTCACCACAAATATCCCATGAGAGCTCAGCACACCTCCAGGCATTCACAAGGAGGTGGGGTGAGAGAGAGGGAGAGAGAAAAAGAGATGCTCTCCAAAAGGACAATGTAAAGCATTGGAGTGGGTGAGGTAATATCTTTTATTGGACCAACCCTTTGCATATGAATCAGCAGGGGGATGGGAAGTCCATAGGAAGGGAAGAATAGCAGGAAGACTTCCTAGCTCTTGAAAGAAAGCAAGTGAATTTTTAGGTGATACGAGGCAGGCAAAAAAACATTTGAATAGTCTATCAATTGGGGGAATTCAAGGGGCTGGAGCTCTTGAAATCACAGAACATTGGGTCCTTCAACCAAGGAGGTTGATGTCTCTGGGAACTAAGTTTAGGTAAGAAACTTACTTAGGCAAAAATTTTAACTTGCTGAAAATTAAGTTTTAGGCTTAGAAATGTATTTTCATTTTTGTTTGCTTGTAACCCTTTCTATCTTTATTCCTTACACTTGGTATCTCTTAACTTATGACTTCTTGTTAATAAACTTGGTTTTACTTTTACTCTATATACACACCACATCAGTGCTATGATTGAAATAAAAGTGTTTGTCAAACACGAGTTAAATTAATGAACTGCCAATTACTGACTCTTTAAAAGGAGAAACTAATTTAAGTTCTGTGAATATTCCAGGAGGAGGCTGAACACGCTAGAGACAGACAGACAAATCTGGGGAATTTTGGATGGGGTGTTGGGGTGACTCTCCAAAAAAGTAACAAGGCAGTAGAAACCAGGGTGTGACCTGCATGCTTGAAAAGGTGGCTGCTGGTGTCAGAGCTGTGAGTCACAGCAGCATAGCTTTGAAGGCACCCACAGTTGTAGGGCAGTTGGTAACACAACCCCTCACTGGCTCTGGGTCGAACTCCAAAGTGTCAAACCACATTCTGTATTATTTTCACTACTGCAGTTTCCTTGGTTTAAGTATAAAGCAGCATGTGGCAATATTAATTAAGTTCTCTAATAATACCAGACAAATCAAGCATGTTGTATAATTGTTACCAGCACCCACTAAGTGTTTTTTGTTTTTGTTTTGTTTCTCTGATATCAACACCATGAAGATTTTGTTTAACCTGTTATATCTCCTGGCTTATGCTCTGCAGCGTACTTTGTTACATTCTTATCACTTATACCTTCATTACTTTTGGCAAAATTATAGGACAGTTTTATAAGAGATGTTTTCAATTTTTTTGCCTCGATCATTTCCACTGTATTTGTTGTTGTCTTATCAACTGACTTTTTCGTCACATTTAAACTGGATCTTCCTGTGGGCAATGCATGTGCCAACTAAACCAGGTGGGTCAGAGCTTCACTTGCATGTCAGTTTAAAGAACCAAGTGAAATCTCATGACGTGTCAACTAAAGACTAGACTATAGTCATGCAGGTCATCGCTAGAATACATACATCAATAGCAACTCTGAATAGGCATTCAGTACTTGATACTTATTATAAAGAAAATGCAAGGCCTCAGTTTGAAAAGGAAATAATACAATACCATAGACTTCAAGCTATATTGATCACACCATAGATCAGTGAAGACATCACTTCCACATGATTTATTTTTAAAAGGAGAACACCTAGAAACTAGTTATTGGAAACGTCCTTAAAAAAAAAAACACTCCTATAAACATGTCTCAGCAGCTGAGACTTAAAGAAAAATAAAGACTGTAACAAGCAAAAAAAAAATCACAACATTTTGGCTCTATTACAGCTTGTGACCACTTGGTACAATTACAATTTGTGATAGTATGGAGGCCACCCTGTTGAGCCCTCTTTCAGTCAAGCATGTGTTGCAGGTGAGCTCTGCCTCACTTCATTTGGGTTACAATGAAGTCCAGACAGATCCTTTTATGAAAGATCATCTAGTCTGCCCTCCTGTAACATGGGTATAACCCTAAGACCCCTTTATGTCAACTGGGAAAGGCACATGCAACATACTGTTGTCAGAATATTGAGCCAAATAGTGTCTTGTAAGGTATCATATAAAAACTGGTGAGATGCTGATCGTTAATATTATTGCATGATGTATGTACAGTTAGCATGTATAAAATTGTGTGTGTGCTGGAAATGTTACTAAACTATGTTAGACCAAGCAATATGAGTTCAGTGATTAAACAAGTTTGTTGTTGACAAAGGGAAGTTGTTCTGGCTGTTTCTCCAATATAAATTGAGCAAGTTGAGGCCAGAGACAATGGAAGTACATTTACATCTAACATAAACAAAATGATTAAGGCCATAGAAAAAGCAAATTGACCAGAGGATGAGGAAGATAGCATGATGTCTGTGACCCAACAGGGGAAAGGAACTTTGTCTGGGTTTTCTGGACTATAAAAAACAAGATGAACCCCTCAAATACTCTTCACTTAGAGGATTGTCTAGGAACTTCTCAGATTCTCACTAGCATCTCAACTGGCCCCTCCAATGCAACAATCTTTTCTCCTAGCACAGACACCAACTTGCCGTTCATGTACATCAAATCCCTTCTGTCTGCAGGCTGGAAAATAACGTGGCATATCCATTACAGGTCATCACCACTGTTCTATTGCTCACTGTCTTGAGTTGTGGGTTAGCCAATTGCAGGGCCTTTACCAGCTTCTCCCTCAACTGGGCCCTTTTCCTTAATTATTCATCAGGCTTCAGAGTGCTCAGCAAGCCAGCCCTTCCCTGCTGGTACCTTCTGGTGTCTGCCCTGCTATGCAGAAGGAGGCAACCCTTATGCTGGCTCCCTTCTCCAGTTCGCTGGGGGAGAGAGAGTCTTGCCCCACCCTCTCTACAAGGCTTCTGGCCCCAAGCCCTTAAACAGTAACAGGATTTCCTCCCAAACACTTCTTATTCCCAGGACTACTTCCTCCCTCCCAATATCTTCCAGGTCTGTGTATATATAATTGGACTCTTCAAACTTTTAAAGGGCTCCGCCACATGATGGGGGTGGGCTGACAATTAGGCCCCATTATCCTTAAGGGGCAGACTAAACCATTATGTACCACAAGCTGTTACTTTGTACTAACAACTTCCAGCTTTAGCCATTAAACGGTATGTCTACACAGCCCACAGGAGCAAGCCTCCCAGCCCAGGTCAACAGAGTCAGGCTAGTGGAGCTCGCACTAACTCTCTAACATAGCTGTATTGACAAAGCTCTGAAATTGCAGCCCAGGCTGGAGCTTTGGCTCTGAAGCCTACCTACCTCCGGCCCTCCCTAGGCTTCCGAGCCTGAGCTCCATCCCAACCCACAACTTCCAAGAGCCTTCTACACATCTATTTCTAGAGCATTAGCACGAACCTGAGTCTGTCAGTCCAGGCTAGGAGACTTACTTCTGTAGGCTGTGTAAACATACCCTAATCCTACACATTGACCTACATGGGTGAACCTCTGTGTCTACACGGAGGCCCACGGATTTCACAGTTCAGCTTGCAGAGTCAGGCTTTAATCTTCATTTGTCCATTCCAGGAGATACTCCATTTCCTGGTTACAGAATGTTTAGATCCCTCTGTTATAAATAAAACAGTGTTTTGTAACTATGTGAAGGTGACCACCTCCTCCACAGTTCCCCGAACAGAGGGGAAAGGAGAATAGGTTTTAGGGCTGAATATGCTCAATGATTTTTATATTTGGTGTAACAGAGGAATTATTTTGTGCTTATAGCTATTTATAGTGCTTAGGTTCTATAGGCAGACCACTGTGCAGCTTGCTAACCAAATGTTCTTTGCAGGCCACTTTAATACCCTGCTCCTTAAAGAATATCATACAGGTGAATCCTAGGAACTTTCATTGAGCCTGATTGACAACAAGTGGGGTTCCTGGCAGGGCAAAACTCTATCTACACACCTCTTAGTGAGAGAGAAAACCTGGCTCTGTCCAGAATTTGTCTGTCTCTAGTCCAGAGGTGGCAGTGTTCTGCCAAACGTACCCAGAATGCTAATGAATTACCCCAACATGAGCCAACAGTGAAAGTAAATGACACAAGCGAATCTACTGAGTTTTTGTATTCCATCTACTAATCGACGGTCTCGAAATTTTAAGATGGAATAATTTATGTACCAGAGATGCGAGTTGTGAATTTTACAAGTGAATACAAGAATTCAAAACCCTTCTTGGCATCTTAAGCATTCAGTCAGATCATATACCCAATACCAAATGATTTATGCAACTAATCTACATGATGTGAATTACAAACAGTGAATATACACAAACTGTCTGTGAGCCAGATGCAGACAAAGATTTATTAGCTAAAGAAATTCATGAATAAAGAAGAGCGTCACCATCAGCTCATGCAACATTCCGTGCAGCTGTTGAATAAATTTATTCACTCAGCTCATTCTTTCCAGATACCTCCTACTGTCACTTTTCTAAAGAAAGGGCTGTTCTGATGGAACTACAACTCTCACAGAGTCACTATGGTGTGGAGAGAGAATGGGGAGTTTTTCCAAGAGACTTATATTCAAATGGGTTTGTCCTATATGGAGGGGAGTGGTTCCCTGGGACCCAAAGTAATGTTTTCCTACCTCTATTATGGGATACATCTGGGAGGCATAGCTGATTCCCCCAAAACAGAAGTCAAATAGATTTGGCTCTGGCCCCGCAAATGCTTCTTCCTGCAAGAGTCAGTCTCTATTGGTGAGACCTCTACGAGGAGCTTTGGGTACAAATTTTGTGGGCCCCTTTCCCACTCTTCATCAATGGATCCTACCTGAATCTAATCCTGGGAAAGCTCTATACAAGTATTATAATTTTGAGCTACAATTTGCGAGAGACTGGTGCTTTGTCAGTTCCTCATGAAATTAATTCCCTTGTCCTGTCAAGATGAGAAAGCCTTTTTATCATTTCACTATCTTCCCAGGACAATTTAGCCCAGTCTTGAGAATTTGACCTCCAGTTTCTCTCATGAATAATATGTCAAAGTGTATTAATTCAAAATCATTCAGTTCAAAGAGTATCAAGCTGACCTGTCACTAAATTTTCAGTCTGGCTTAATGGCCCTACTGCTTCCTTGATTGCCTGGCTGCTTGCTCCTCAAATATTTAAAGCATTTTTCATTATGTTCACCTTTATTAATATTTGCACTGGTAGTTCTTGACAGAGTACAACCTCCCAAATTGATCCTCAGGCCCAGTGCAAGTTGTTTTTCCTTAATTATTTTCAAAATTTCTTCATTCACATACGTGATAATAGGCATCACAGAAACTTGATGGAACAATGATAATCAATGAAACTCAGCAGTACCAGGGTACAAAATATACAGGAAAGACAGAATAGATCATGGTGGTGGGGGAGTGGCACTATAGAGTCAAATATATTAAAAATCTTAAATGAATCAAAATGCCACAGAATCTCTGTAGACAGAAATTCCATGCTTGGATAATAAGAGTAACACAGTAGAAATATACTACCCATTACCTGACCAGGATAGTGATGGTGACTGTGGAATGCTCAGGGAGATTAGAGAGCCTGCAGAGAAAACCCAACATTGACTGGGTACATCTCACCTGAGGACGGGATGCAGAGATAAAGTGTATTGACTCTATTAATGATTGTTTCTTGGAGCAGCTAGTCCTGGAACCCACAACAGGAGAGGCATTCTTGATTTAATCCCAAGTGCAGCAGAGGATCTAGTCCAAGAGGTGAATATAGCTGAACCGCTTGGTAATAGCAACTGTCAAGGTTCCTTCCCCACTCTGAATGCTAGGGTACAGATTTGGGGACCTGCATGAAAACCTCCTAAGCTTATCTTTACCAGCTTAGGTCAAAACTTCCCCAAGGTACAAAATATTCCACCCTTTGTCCTTGGATTGGCCGCTACCACCACCAAACAAATACTGGTTACTGGGGAAAAGTTGTTTGGAAACATCTTTCCCCCCAAATACTTCCCAAAACCTTGCACCCCACTTCCTGGACAAGGTTTGGTAAAAAGCCTCACCAATTTGCATAGGTGACCACAGACCCAAACCCTTGGATCTGAGAACAATGAAAAAGCATTCAGTTTTCTTACGAGAAGACTTTTAATAGAAATAGGAGTAAATAGAAGTAAAGAAATCCCCTCTAAAATCAGGATGGTAGATACCTTACAGGGTAATTAGATTCAAAACATAGAGAATCCCTCTAGGCAAAACCTTAAGTTACAAAAAAAGATACACAGACAGACAGAGTTATTCTATTCAGCACAATTCTTTTCTCAGCCATTTAAAGAAATCATAATCTAACACATACCTAGCTAGATTACTTACTAAAAGTTCTAAGACTCCATTCCTGGTCTATCCCCAACAAAAGCAGCATATAGACAGAGACCCTTTGTTTCTCTCCCTCCTCCCAGCTTTTGAGTTCTCCCAGCTTTGTTTCTCTCCCTCCTCCCAGCTTTTCAAAAACAACTTTTGAAAGTATCTTGTCTCCTCATTGGTCATTTTGGTCAGGTGCCAGCAGGGTTACCTTTAGCTTCTTAACCCTTTACAGGTGAGAGGAGTTTTCCTCTGGCCAGGAGGGATTTTAAAGGGGTTTACCCTTCCCTTTATATTTATGACAGCAACCATAATGTAAATAAATTCAACATCCTTATTGGGGTGGGGGGGAGAAATACTAAGGAAACCCACTACAGTAGCATTTACCTTCAAAAGAGGAACTATGCAAAAAAGTGTGCAAGCTGATTAAATGGAAATTAGAAGGAAAAGTCAGAAGAGCGATATGCCAGCGAGCTGCATGGAAACATAAGAGGCTCAAACTAAAGATATACCCCAAATAAAAAAAATAGTAAAAAGGACGAAAAAATGTCACCATGGCTAAACAGCAGAGTCAGTTAGAAGCAAAAAAATCAGCCTTTAAAAGCTGGAAGTCAAATTTTACTGAGAAAAACAGAAAAGAACATAAACGCTGGCAAGTCACATGTAAAAATATAATTAGGCAGGCCAAAAGATTTGAGATCAACTAGCAAAAGACAAAAACTAAACAGCAAAAAAGTTTTTAAAATGTGTTAGAAGCAGGAAGCCTGCCAGTGAGGCCAAGATACTGAAGGAGCACTCAAGGAAGACAGGGCCATTGCAAAAAATTCATTTAGCTTCTCTGCATTTGGCTTCAGTGCACAGGGTCAGAGAGAGATCCTCAGATCGGCCACCTTAAAAGAATGCTCAGGTATGGGGAACTGTCCCACTCTGAGGTTTCAGTTGTGGAGATTTTGGAACAAACTGATAAATTAAACAATAAGAAGTCACCAGGACCAGATGGTATTCACCCAAGAGTTCTGAAGGAATTCAAATATGAAATTGCAGAACTGTGGTATGTAACCTATTGCTTACATCAGCCTGTGTACCAAGTGACTAGCGGATAGCTAATATCATATCAATTTTTTAAAAAGGCTCCAGTGGTGATCCTGGCAAAGCGGTTGAAATGATAGTCAAGAATGCACTTATCAAACACATAGATAACCACAATATTTTGGAGAAGTGTTAACACAGCTTTTGTGAAGGGAATTCATGCTTCGATGTATTAAAATTCTCTAAAGGGATCAACAAGCATGTAGATATGCATGATCTAGTGGATATAGTGTACATGGGACTTTCAGAAAGCCTTTGACAAGCTCCCACAGCAAAGGCTCTTAAGAAAAATAAGCTGTTATGGGTAAGAGGGAAGGTCCTCACACAGACCAATAGCTGGTTAAAGGAAAGGAAATGAATGGTAGGAATAAATGATCAGTTTTCACAGTGGAGAGAGAGGTAAATAGCAGGGTCACCCAAGGATCTGTACTGGGACTTTTCAATTCACAGATTACGTGGAAAGGAAATAAACACTGAAGTAGCAAAGGCTGCGAATGATACAAAATTACTCAAGACAGTTAAGTCTTAAGTTGACTGGAAGAGTTACAAAGGGATCTCACAAAACTGGGTGACTGGACAACAAAATGGCAGATGAAATTCAGTGTTGATAAGTGCAAAGTAATGCACATTGGCAAACATAATCCCAACTCTACATACAAAACAGTTGAGTCTTGTGATGGGGGCCACTCAACTCCAGGATGCCTCCTGCTGCCGTGAGCAGTTCTGCAGTCCTTTTCACACTCCTGGCACCCCCTGTAGGTTGTCGATCTCACTTGGTGGGTCTTTGGTGGCTCAGCCCACCAGCTGGATCACACAATCAGAATGATAGCCTTCCAGGGAAGCAGAAAGTCCAAAAGAAACTGTCTATCTGCCCTCTCCAGGGTCTTCAGCCACAGCTCTGGGCCGTTTAAAATTCAGCCTTTCGCTTGCGCTTCCAAACAAGCCTCGTCCCCTTCTTGGGGTTTACACCACTTCACCAGTGGTGACTAACACTTCCTTATTTACTTTCTCCATACCAGTCATGATTTTATAGACCTTAATCATAGGCCATTAGTTGTCTCTTTTCCAAGCTGAAAAGTCCCAGTTTTATTAATCTCTCCTCACACAGAAGCCTTTCCATTCCCCTAATAATTTTTGTTGCCCTTTTCTGAACCTTTTCCAGTTCCAATATATCTTTTTTGAGATAGGACAACCACATCTGCACAGAGCATTCAAGAATTGGGTGTACCATGGATTTATATAGAGGCAATATGATATTTTCTGTTTTATTATCTATCCCTTTCTTAATGATTGCCAACAATCTGTTTGCTTTTTTGACTGCCTCTGCACATGGAGTGGACGTTTTCAGAGAACTATCCACACTGACTCCAAGATCTCTTTCTTGAATGATAACAGCTAATTTAGACTCCATTATTTTATATGTATAGTTGGGATTATGTTTTCCAATGTGCATTACTTTGCATTTATCAACATTGAATTTCATCTGCCATTTTGTTGCCCAGTCCCCCAGTTTTGAGAGATCCTTTTGTAGCTCTTCGCAGTCTGCCTTGGATTAAACTATCTTAACTAATAACTAATGGTTCATGGTCATTCTTTTCTGTGTTATGTTTTATTTAGCCCATGGTCCTGCCTTATTTAGGCCAGGTGGATTCCTCTGCCTATATACAGTCAGTTGCAGGATTGAGGCTCTAGTCTGAAAGCTTCAAGGCATTTTATTTTGGATATAAAACACAGGCGCCAGCTTTCCATGGCACCAGTGGGAGCTCGCTGCCCCTTGGCCCCACCTCTTCCCCAAGCGCACCGTGTTCCTCCTCTTCCCCCCTCCCCCCCCAGCTGTTTCACGGTGCAAGTGATGGGAGGGAGGGGGAAGAAGCAGGACTCGGCAGCGTGCTCAGGGGAGGAGGCAGAGGCGAGCTGGGGCGGGGCGGGGAACTGCCGGTGGGTGCAGAGCACCCACCAATTTTTCCCTGTGGGTTCTCCAGCCCCGGAGCACCCACAGAGTCGGCGCCTATGGTATAAAATGTCAGGCAAAGCCATGGTGCTGTACACAAAGCTATATTATATTAATAAATACATTAAAACAATGTTATGGTTGGACAGTCAAGCACTCAAAAGTTAGCAAATGCCCAAAATAAGTTTCCCTGAGAAACTTTAATTTGCCCCCTTATGCATAGGCATTATGACACAGTCTTTAATTATATGACAGTACTATTTTTTCTTACAGGACCGCTGCCTCATTCAGAGCACAGGATGGATGGTGGTCAGGGAGAGAATCAGGAGTGTGTTGCTGTTGTCTGGAGGACCCCCTGCTTCATTTGTTGCAAAAGCTGGAAAGTATGTGTCTATTGTGGGTACCTGGAGATGATGGGCCTAGGCCTGCCTGTAGCTAAAGGCCCTTCCCTTTAGCCAGGCAGGAGGGGCTAGTGGACCCAGGATATAATTGAATACTGGGGACAACAAATGAAAAAAAAAAAGGGATGGGAGTGAGTGTCACTGGGTGGAAAATCAGGGAGAGGAGACCAAGCAGAGAACCTCCAACAGTGCCTTTGAGGAGCAGTGAGCAACTAGGGAGTTAGTGGAGGCCACCCAGAGGATCTCTGCTCAGAGACATGACTTCACAAGGGATTGGAAATAGGCACCACCGTTGCAGAGCACCCCCATCCAACTTCCTTCTCCTGGCATGGGGGGTACTAGGCATAGTTTGACTTCTGTATTTGGAGGCAGGGGGTTTAATAACATTAATAGGTATAGGTCTAAATTCTAAATATACGGATAGTTAGTGGTACTTAAATTACAGCGTACTTAATGAGTGAGTCGGGGTAGAGGTGGCACTCCCTCCCAGAGCTGCCTGGCGTCATTGCTAACCCCCATCCCCGGGGGTTGTGCCCCAGTTTGAAAACCTCTGTAGATCCAGAGGTGATGCATGGGGCAAGTCATATGCCCCCCAGAACATTTAAATTGTGCCCCCCCACTATCAATGTATACAGTTGGGGGGGCAACGCCCCCCAGTCTCTACCCATGGGTGGATGGCCATCTGGGCCAGTTCCAGGAGCACATTGATGAGGAGGTCCTGAAACTTTGTAGGAACAAGGATGGGAGGTGCCAGGATCAGGAGGTGAGAAGAAAAGTGCAGCCAGAACCTCAGTAAGAGGCTCTGGAGGAGCCAGAAGAGGGGCTGCAACCTGACACACCCTATGTAGATGTGTGCCAGGGTCTCCCTCTCACTGCAGAAGGCCCAAGCACCAGGAGAGTTCATGATCTGCACCAGGCACATGCCTGTGCTTATGGCTCCATGGAGGAGCAACCAACTAACATCCCCAGCAGGCTGTGCGACCAGAGTGGAGTACAGACTGGTCCACCAGGGTTCCTCACACTCCACAATTGGCGGGACACAGGGGTGCAGAAGTGGACAGTGTGAAGCATGAGCACATACAGATATTTTCTGGGTGTGGTATGGAGGTGGATTGGCTGGATACCATACAGCCACCTCAGGTAGAATGTCAAGGGTGGCCGGGGAGACTTGCATGGCAGGGGCCCAGTGATGAGTTCTGGAGGGCCAGGGGTAAGAAGCGCATAGAGAGTGCCCGTCTGCAGGACCTGCTCAAGGAAAGGAAAAGAAGCAGAAGGCAAGGCTGCCCTCACCTCCCAGAGCATGAGACAGGAGATACTCAGAGTGAACAGCCCCATGCACTGGTTAAGTGCCAAGCTGGGAGGTCTCTGGTGAACAAGGCAGAGGATTGCAGGAACAGTAAGGACAGTCTCCCGATTTCCTACATTTTTAAAAAAACAAAGTGGAAAAAAATATCAAGAAATTCAATCTTGTGGAACTATATTAACTCCCCCATGGTTCATCAGCAGTGTTAGAATGCCAGCACAGACCTCTGCCACTTCAGCTAATGGAGAACTGACAGCAGTAGTAGGCTTCCATTCTTTGTGGGCCAGTCATTAGAGGGAGATGGACATATTTCTTCAGTGGGTTTCATAGCTATTTGCTGAAAGCAAGGGAAATGGGTTCTACTCCAGATTCTGAAAAGAGGGCAACCTAAGTCACAGACCCTTGTTTCCTTAAAGCCAGACATCTACTGTCCTGGCCCCACAAGCCTCTCTTTTGTCCAGTCCCAACTTTGTTTCTACATCCTATCCCACCCCACCCCCAGCTTTTTGACCTAGTCACCCCCACTCTGTACCACCCAGGAGTTGGCTCCTCCCCCCCTGCATTCCAATTAGGCTTCTTTCTTTTCCACCAGGTTGCCGGAGCTCCAGCAGGGGGAGCACTGAGGGCACTAGAGAGATTCTCCAACAAACCAAACCAAACCAAACCGTACATTTAGTCTGAGGCAAACAGCTGGCATAGAAAATTTCAGCCCAGCCAGCGAAAGTTTGGTAAAGTTTTAAGAAACTGCAAACAGAGTCTTACAATAGAAAGTTTTGGACAACCTAAACTATAGGCATTACTGCCTGTGACACCTCTGATGGTACACTGATTTTCAAAATCTTTTAAAGTTGATTGACAGTAAGTTTACTGTCACTTTACCCTTTACAACTAGATACAATGCAATTTTTTTCTTTAAGAAAAACAAAACAAAACATGACTTTATAATCCAACAGAACATTTCTCACATGAAGAGTTAGTGGTGCTGAAACTGGATGTATTTCAAATGTGTCCAGCACTTAAGAGGAGGCAAACCCATCCTTAAGTACTGTCCTGTATATGGATAGGCTTAAGCACGTGGTTAAGAGCATTTCTGAACTGGCCCCTTAATAAATTGCATGTTCTAGGAGCTTTGTTTTATGATCATTTCCCAATTTTACTCATATGAATGATTTCTGAAGTACCATAGCACTGAAAAAGGTCTGAGAGTCACATCGTGCCCCCTCCTCACCGAGCACTCAATTGGAGAGAGAAACTGTTTGAGGACAGATGAGTTCACTATAAAAGGGATCCTCCATAATCTTTCCTATATGCTTTAAAATTTGTATAAGATGGTAAAATGTGTGGTCTGGATTTAATTTAGAAAAATCTTTCCATCATTCATTACTGGAGAATATCTCTGCATTCCTCGAGTTGATTGATGGTTTGCAAAAGTCTGAAATGTTCTTGTTATGGAAGATTGCATCTCTCAGGAAAATGATTAAAACAGAGACTACTTGTGGATATTTTTAATATTTAGCTTCTTAAATGCAGATTATATGGAAGAATGTGTCATATTTCTAATCATAAAGAGGAAAAGACCTCATTTGCCAGATATTGTGCTGTGCTTTGCAGAGCTGTAGCACAGAACTCACAGCTGAGGCAGCTAAGGTGACTTGATCCAGGGGCCAAAGCAGCCCTAAGTGTAACTTAGCTGTGAAGGGCAGCCTGTCCTAGGCTGCCTTTGTGAAACTGCTCACAATGTCCACATCCTTAGGTGCTGTGGCTTTGCCCCAAGCCCTGTCCCAGCACACCCCACTATGCTAGAGTTTGTGAAGGGGTTCTTAGACAAAAACCTGCAGCTGTACTCCTCGGTTTCTGGATCAGGAGGGTTCTTCATCAGAAAGATCCACAAAGTTTAGAGCCTCTTTCCCCAGCATATGGGGTTGGGGGAATCTCACTCCATATTTCTAAGGTACTTATTGTCATGGTATCTAAGTGCCAAGCATAGCTGTGGAATTAGTACTAAAAGTGCCCCAAATGATCACATCTCTCAGTCTCTCCACACTGCCAATAATTAGTTTTCTTCTCCTTATATTCCATCTCCTTTCTTTGTGGGAAAGAGGTCAGTAAGGAAAGGTTACTCTCCTTGTGCAGTAACTGGAGTTCTTCGAGATGCGTGTCCCTGTGCGTGCTCCACTTCAGGTAGTGATGCGTCCCAGCACCGATCAGAAATTTATGGTAGCAGTATCCATGCGGGTCATGCATGCGCAGTAGGCGTCTCGCGGTGCCATTTGTGCCGCAAGTAACGCGCACACAACTCAAGCTCTCCAATTCCTTCTCTACTGCAGAGTCCTCACTGCGAACTCCAAAGTAGAGGGGAGGAGGGTGGGTAGTGACGCACGCTCAGAGGGACACACCTTGAAGAACTCCAGTTACTGCACAAGATTAGTAACCTTTCCTTCTTCTTCGAGTAGTGTCCCTGTGGGTACTCCACTTTAGGTGACTAGAGAAGTGCCTCTCTGAGGGCTGAAGAGACTTTGGGTTTGTTCGAGTCATTGAGGTAAGTACTGTGAGGCTCACTATGGCGTCAGCCCAGGGGTCCTGTGTGACTGCACAGTGCTTTGCAGATGTGCGGACGGAGGCCCAAGTGGCCGCCTTAGAGATCTCTAGTATTGGAACGTTATTGAGGAAAGCTACTGAGGTTGAAATGGATTGAGTAGAATGTGCTTTAACATGTTCTGGTGGTTCTGTATTCCGGATATGGTAACACATTTGAATGCATGTGGAAATCCATTTGGATAATCTCTGTGTGGATATAACCTCTCCTTTCAGTAGTAGAGATAAAAGTTCAGGGGATTTCCTGAAAGGTTTGGTTCTTTCAAGGTAGAACGCTCATGCCCTTCTAACGTCTAGTGTGTGTAGAGCAACTTCTGTTGGAGTACCATGAAGCTTAGGGTAGAATGTTGGTAGTTGAATAGACTGGTTCATGTGAAATGCTGAGGCTACTTTCGGTAAGAAATTAAAGGTGTGGACATAGCGTGACCTTGTCCTTGAAGAATGTTGTTTATGGAGGATCTGCCGTGAGTGCCCCTATCTCGCTCACCCTTCTGGCCGAGGTAATGGTGACGGGGAAGTCTACTTTCATTGATAAGTGGAGTAATGAGCTGGTGGCTAATGGTTTGAAAGGTAGTCTGTTGAGGCATTTCAGTACCAGATTGAGGTCCCATGTTAGTGTAGGTTTTCACACATCTGGGTAAACATTTATGAAAGAGTTTTGTAGTTGGGTGTGTGAAAGTCAAAGTGCCATCAATCTCTCGGTAGAATGCTAAAATGGCTGCAAGATGGACTCTGATCAAGCTCATCGTTAAGCCAGTGCTTTTTAACTCGAATAGGTATTCTAAGACTAATGGTAATGGTGCTGAATCACTCATCAAGTGTCTTCCTTGACACTAGATAGAGAACCACTTCCATTTTTGAAGGTAGGTATTTCTCGTAGTCAGTTTCCTGCTGTTTAATAACACGTTTAACTTGTTCCTAGTAGGTTATTTCAACATGGTGGAACCATTCAGGAGCCACACCTGCACATGGAGTATCTCCAGATTCAGGTGGAAAATGCGATCATTGTGTTGAGAGAGCAGATCTGGCCAGCAAGGGAGAGCTTGCGGGGCGCATATCGCCATGTGTAACAGGCAAGGATATCATGCCTGTCTGGGCCATGTTGGGACTATAAGGATAATCTTGTGTATCACGCGTTATATCACTGGTGTTGGTGGAAACACATACATGAGTTGTGCCTCCCATTTGAAGAGGAAGGAATCCCCTAATGACTGTAGTCCCATGCTCTGCTCTTGAGCAGAGCATGACGCATTTGCGATTCATCAGGGATGTGAACAGGTCGATGGTGGGAATGCCCCACCGTTTGAAGATTGAACTCAGGACCTCTCTGTTCATCTCCTATCCATGATCCTGAGAGAAGTACCAGCTGAGCATGTCTGCTGTCGCATTCTAACAACCTCAACCTGCGCCGAGATGTTTACATTGTGTTTTATGCACCAATTCCAAAGTCTCATGGCTTCTGTGCACAGAGAATGTGAGTGAGCTCCTCCTTGCCTGTTGATGTAGAAAATGTAGGTGATGTTGTCGGTCATAATTCAAATGGATTTGTTCTGTGTAGGAGGTAGGAAATGTCTACAGGCAGGAGGTAAAGGGAATAGTGTATCCAGACTTGATAACTTCCAACACCCATTGGTCTGATGTTATGGTGGCCCAGATGTGGTAAAAGGGCCGGAGTCAATGGCCAAAAATTGGGGATGGGTTGGGTATAAGTGCAGTTTTGTGAAGGAGGTCGTTCAGACCCTCGACCGACTTTTCAAAATTGTGGTTTTGGAGATGCTGACTGAGAAGTCAGAGCCTGAGATTGAGATGTTCACCAGCGTTGCGATGGTTGACGCTAGCATTGATTATCGTATGGTCGCTGTTGTTGTTGCATGTTTGAAGAGTCTCTAGGTCTCTGATATGGTTGGTATCGCCTTCTCTTTGCAGGGGCGGGTGTAAATCCCCAAAGTGTGGAGCGTGGCCCAAGAGTCCTTCACTGAATGAAGCACCTCATCCATCTTCTGAGAGAAGAGTTGTTCCTGGTCGAAAGGTAAATCCTCTACTTTTGTCTGGAGTTCTTTTGGTATCTTTGAGGCCTGAAGCCATGAGGCTCAGTGCATTAGTACAGCTGTGGTTGTCATTCTGATTGCCGTGTCCAATGCTGCTTTAAGGGCTGTTTTGAATATGAGCTGGCCCTCGGTGACAATGGCCTGGAATGGTGTCTGTTTTTCCTCTAGGAGCTCAGATGTGAACTGGGCAAGTTTCCCATAGTTGTCATAGTCGTATTTGGCCAGTAGTGCTGAATAATTGGCCACTCGAAACTGAAGGGTGCTGGAGGAATATACTTTGTGTCCAAACAAGTCAAGTCTTTTGTGTTTGTTGTCATGGGGTGTAACCTTCAATTGTGGCTGTTTGTTACAGTGATTTACTGTCTTGACAACTTGGGAGTTGGCAGGCAGGTGTGCAAATAGAAAATATTATGTGCCATCCCAGGAGGCACACTTTCTATCTGCTCTTTTGCAGGTGTGCAGAATAGAAGCAGGTGTCTACCAGACTGTCTCTGCAGGATCCAAGAAGGCCTGGTTGATGGGAAGGGCAGTCATGGAGGTAGATGCCAGTTGCAGTATTTGTACCAGCTTGTGCTGGTTTGTCTTTACCTCCTCTAGTAAGATGTCTTAGCTTTGCACAACTCTCTTGAACAGCTCTTGAAACTGTTTAAAGTCACCCACCAAGGTTGATGGTGGGGGCATAGCCACCTCATCTCGTGTCCCTTTGCCTTGTAGATCCCTGCTGGGTTTGCCATGGCCTCATGGTGGTGGAGGTTGGAATGGCTTTCTGGCAGATTGTGGGGTAAGCATGCCCAATGAGCGAAAGATAGCCTTTGTGTCCTTCAACCCATGTAGTCTGGCATCATTTGATTGGAGAAGATCCCAGCTCCATCAAAGGGGAGGTCCTGAACTGAGGCCTGCATATGCTGGGAAAGGCCCACCGTTTGCAGCAAGGAGCTGCATCATATAAGCACCGCCAATGCAACCACCCTCACTGCTGAGTCCACTGCATTTCATGCCATTTGCAGGGAGCATCTGGCTGCTGCAGTCCCTTCCTCTACAAGGGTACTGAACTCCTGACCCTGACCAAGGGAGTCCTGGAACTCCTGGAGGCTGTGATGGTGCACTCCACAAGGCTTTATGGAAATATGCTTATGAATGTATATATGAGATAACTGGAACATGTTTTATGCTACATATGCCATGTAACATATCTCTGTAAAAGTTATGATCTACTGAATCTATTAATTCTCTTTGTATGCATGTATCATTTTTGTATTCGAAGTTATGAATATTGTCTGTGTACTGGCTTGATTTTTAAGTAACCTTTGTAAAGCATTTGGTCAGCTTCTGGAGAAAGGAATGTGCAAAGTGAGTGCCCAATCAAGAAGCACTTAATGAACAATGGATCTTGGAATGCTCCAATCCACATAAGAAGTCTACTTGAGGACGTTCAAAGAAGAATGTGAACCATGGTTGCTACCTCTAAGAGAAAGTCTATTTAAACCCCAGGGAGACCCCTCCATTTTGTCTTCAGCTGGCTAAGGAGATAGCCTCTCCACCCCCTAGGATACCTGAAAGAAACTGGAACTACAGGGGATGTGAGTGATTGCTGAGCCTAGACTAGAAGGAGACTAGTCTGCAAAAGGAAGCTTAGTGGGTGAGGATTTTATCTGTATTCAGTTTTATTATTGTACTAGACTTAGACTTGTGTGTTTTATTTTATTTTGCTTGGTAATTCACTTTGTTCTGTCTGTTACTGCTTGGAACCATTTAAATCCTACTTTCTGTATTTAGTAAAATCACTTTTTACTTAATTAACCCAGAGTATGTATTAATACTGGGGGGGGGGAGCAAACAGATGTGCATATCTCTCTATCAGTGTTATAGAGGGCTGTCATAAATATAAAGGGAAGGGTAACCACCTTTCTGTATACAGAACTATAAAATCCCTCCTGGCCAGAGGCAAAACCCTTTCACCTGTAAAGGGTTAAGAAGCTAAGATAACCTCACTGGCACCTGACCAAAATGACCAATGAGGAGACAAGTTACTTTCAAAACTGGAGGGGGGGGGGACAAAGAGTCTGTCTGTCTGTGTGATGCTTTTGTTGGGAACAAATCAGGAATGCTCTTCATAACCCCTCAGAACTTCTGTTAAGTTAGTAAGTAATCTAGCTAGAAATGCATTAGATTTTCTTTTGTTAAATGACTGGTAAAATAGGTTGTGCTGAATGGAATGTATATTCCTGTTTTTGTGTCTTTTTGTAACTTAAGGTTTTGCCTAGAGGGATTCTCTATGTTTTGAATCAGATTACCCTGTAAGGTATTTACCATCCTGATTTTACAGAGGTGATTCTTTTACTTCAATTAAAATTCTTCTTTTAAGAACGTGATTGCTTTTTCATGGTTCGTAAGATCCAAGGGTTTGGGTTTGTGTTCACCGATGCAAATTGGTGAGGATTTTTATCAAGCCTTCCCCACGAAAGGGGGTGGAGGGCTTGGGGGGGGGAAGACGTCTCCAAGTGGTCTCTTTCCCTGTTCATTGTTTAATATGCTTGGTGGTGGCAGCATAGGATTCAAAGCAAAGTTTGTATCTTGAGGAAGTTTTTAACCTAAGCTGGTAAGAAAAAGCTTAGGGGGTCTTTCATGCAGGTCCCCACATCTGTACCCTAGAGTTCAGAGTGGGGAAGGAACCTTGACAAGGGCAAACAATTTATGAGTTTACCCTGAATACAGGATAAAATGGATTTATTTGGGTTTAGACCCCATTGGGAGTTGGACATCTGAGTGTTAAAGGCAGGAACAGTTCTTAAGTTGCTTTCAGTTAAGTCTGCAGCTTTGGGGCACATGGTTCGGACCCTGGGTCTGTGTTGGAGCATACTGGCATGTCTGGCTCAGAAAGACAGCGTGCTGGAGTCCCAAGCTGGCAGGGAAAAAAGGGCAGAAGTAGTCTTGGCACATCAGTTGGCAACCCCCAGGGGTTTTCTGTGATCCAACTTGTCACAGAGGCCATCCCAGAGGTTAAAATTGTATCAGCCCAGCAGGACCTGATGGTTTGCCACCCAGAATTGTAGGCTGGTAGTTGAATAACATTTTTCTGCCAAATAAGTCAAGTTTCTTGGCCTCTTCTCTCTTGGGGGTAGAGGCACTGGGGACCTGCTTGTCCTTCTTGTTGGCTGCCGACACCACCAGCAGAGGTGGGTATACAAGTACTCGAAACCTTTGGCCGGCACAAAGGTACTTTTTCTCGGCCCATTTTGAGGTGGGTGGGATGGAGGATGGGGACTGCCACAGAGCCTTAGCAATCTTAAGGACCCCCATTGTGTATGGATAGGGCGATCCGGGTGGGCATAGAGGCTGAAAGGACATTGAAAAGGGTGTCCTCCTGCTCCACCATCTCCTGCACTTCCAGCCCCAAGTTCTTGGCCACCCACCTGAGAAGGGCTTGGTGTTCTTTAAAGTCATCTGGGAAGAGGAGGCTGCCCTAGCTGCTAGTGGAGGTGCTGAGGGCTCAGCAGCTACTGGAGAGGAAGGTTTTGCAGTGGGCACCAGATCCTCCACCCTCAGAGTGAGCTTCCGGTACCGGGCCCGGTGCTGGTGGGGCCATCGATCTTCGCTCTGACTCAGCCACTGATGTGCTTTGCGAAGGGGGCATCGTCATCACCAGAACGCCCCATGCTCCCCAATACGGCCACTGTGTTGGCCACTGGCCTAGCTGCCACTGCGCTGCTGTGGACAGCAGAGCCATTTCCAGTGCCCACTCCAGTTGCGGAGATCGGGGAAACTGAACTGGGCCTCCACGCTGGAGGAACCACTCTCTGTGACCAGGGAAGAATCGTCAACGCCTGGATCTGCTTGCTGGTCGTGGCTACGGGTGAGTGCTGACCAGGTGTAAGCATCCAGTGACTATACCAGGAAGAATGGTCCCGGTACCAGGGAGATTGGTGTCAGAGATAACGGTGCCAGGGGGACTGCTAACACAAGGGGGAGCAGTCCCGTGGTGCCAGCAGCTGAGACCGACATCTAGATGTGGATCAGCGACCCCTCAGTGGGGAATAACGTCTCAAAGTCCGGGGGAGAGTTTGGGCAATTGGCGCTGCGGCTGCAACCTGCCACAGGATTGCTTTTTCAGCGACCTACAGTGCTTACCCACCCCCAGAGGGGTCTTAGCAGTTAGCTTGCCCTCTCAGGGAACCTTAGTCAAGAGAGGTGCTCCAACTGACCACCACAGGCAGTAAGAAGGAACTGAGAGGGCATTGGCCAGCAGTGCCAGATATACCGCAGCGTGAGCATGGCACTCGAGAGGGCACTACAGCCAGCCCCACGGGTACTGCTAAGGCAAAAAATCTCTGACAGCTGCACACATGGGCATGCGTACACCTAAAATGGAATCGACATGAGTAAGCACACAAAGAAGATGAATTGTGTACAGGAGATGTGTCATGGTCTGAGCCTGTCTCCGTGTCCTCTCCTCATTCCTGTGTCTCCAAGAGTTGTGGTGTGGGAGACTCTGGGTTAAAGCACAGTTCATGTACATGCACTGTGAATGGTCTAGAATGCTGACCCCTAGATGAGCTCCATGGTTCCCAATGGGCCCATTACATTGGGAAAGCCATAGGAGGGTACATCCATGGGGATCCGCACCATGGTTGGTTCAGCTGGTGACTTGGACCCAGTGGCTCCATGTTGGTTGGTGGGCCTTAGGTGAGGAGTGATGGGGAGATAAGGGGTATTTTCCCTGCATCTCCTCCTCCTCCTCAGTGGAGAACTGTGCCATGTCTTGTGGGCTGTGATCACCTCTGCAGTGAAAAGTTGGGTCACATTATTTGTTCTGAGTACAGTCAGCCACTGGCTGAAATTGAGTTCTTACATTTTGCAAGAAGTTCACTGCCAGGGTCCTGCCAGTCAATCAAAGTCCCATTAGCGACCTCGTACATGGACTAGAATCTAATTTTCAAGTGTGTGAACCTAAAGTTAGGCACCTACATAAAAAGGAACCTGATTTCCAGAAGTGTTCATCACCCACAGACACAGACTTCATTAACAGCCTTCATGAAGGCTATGTCTGCAAGGGGAGGTTAATTGGCATAGCTATAACAGACTAAGCTATTCCGCTATAGCTATGTAGTTAATGTCCCCTTGTAGATAAACCCTAAGAGGAAAGGGCACGGTTTCCTTAATAGCAGAAGATGGAACAATATCCGTCTGTTGCAATCCAAAATATGCGAGGAGCCTAGCATTAGTTTTAGGATTTAATACCACATTGAGAGTCTGTGGTCAGATGTCCTCACTCACTGATGAAGTTCTAATATTGAGAATTTCCTTAAAGTGTCTCCCTTTCACATCACTATCTGAAACAGCCCCTGTTTCTGACTCCCAGTCACATACTCTAGCCACCAGACCACAACCACTTTCCCTGAAGTAGACTCCGCTAGCTGGGATTATGGCTAGGTCTTCCCTGCAGAGTTAAATCAAATTGTCTACATCTGAACTAACTCCTCCTGAGTTTGCAAAATCACACTGTGAAATAAAACTCAAACTGAGCAGAGTGTTATTAGCATCTGGTCAGTTGTACAACTCAAGCTATAGTCAATACCTATCTGATGCGTCAGCCAGCTGGAATTAAAAGCACCATCAACAGTTGAGTTAAGGGGTTGTTTGTGTGGACAAAACTTGAGTTAAACACGGCAGTGAAGACAAGCAGATTGCTAGTAATCATGTATTACTGGTACAGGCCTATCAATGACAGTGTTTATGGGACACTGTAGTGTCAGTGTTTTACATGCTTCTATAACCTCTTGTGCTACTGAGCTGCTGTGTGGGGGAGTGAGGGAATTCTGCTGTCATCACAAACAAAACCCCATGTTTTTGCAAGAAGTCTAATAAAAATGTCATGATTATGTTCTGGCTCTGAAAGTGACTCTACAACTAACACTCAGTACTCCCAAAGTTTTATTGAACTCATTAGTGATGCTAGGGCACAAACCAGGAACATAAAACAAATGTTAATTAAATGTGTCATTATAAACATGGGAGTGTAGCATTATGTTGTGATAAAGTAGAAGTGTTTTAAGAAGGTATTTCAAAGAACAAAAAACCACCCCTATTTAAATAGTTTATTTTTTATATTCACTCTTGATGATTTTTTTTTTTTTAAATTTAGCTTCTCAGACAGCTCTGTAACGCTGGAAATACAGCCCTGTTCTGTTCAACCAAATCAACAGCTGGATATTTGTTTATTATGCTGATAGGCAGGATATTGAGAGATAGTTTGTATTTTTGTTTAAACAAGCAATAGGCATTTCTGTGCTATGTAATGAGAGTTTATTGGGGGGGGGGGGTTGAAGATACTGTAACCGTAAAGCAGTAATATCAGACCAGTTCTGAGATGGCAAAGTGTGTGGAATTTCAGTTTCATTTTATAAAGTAAGATCTATATCAAGTGCACTACAATTAACTACACAACTCTGTCTCCATTCTTTTCCTTCAGTTATATAGGTAGAATAATGTCACAAGGCTGACCTCTACTGGGAAGCTTTTGACCTCTAGCTGAATCATGAATTATTGAATGATAGAACTCCTAAAACAGAGGCAAAACAAAAACACACACACACACAAACCTCTTGTGTGTTGCTCGGGGAGGGATGGGGGGGGGGAAGAAAGGATCCTTTCAAACCCCAGATATTTAATGTAGGTTCCATCACCAAAGCTGTTTACTATCCCTTTGGCAATAGGAAAGCTGCCACTACAAACACATATTCATCAGAGAATGAACTATCCAGAAGCTCACTCTCCCTCCACAATTTAACTGTAAAGATAGAACATCAGATAGCTGCTTTTAATAACGTTTACTCTAAGCATGAACATTATATTTAAACATTAAAATTGCATAATAAATCTTGATAACAGGAGGCAAAGGTCAGGCTGAACACACACACACACAGTTGCTTTTTTAATCTATTTTTCTACCCTCCTAATGCAGGGGTTTCCAGGGGCTAGACAGTCCCCTGCCAAAAATTGATTGTCAGGAAGTACAGCTGAATTACAGGAAGGTTCTCTCACTATAAACTAATCCTAAAATTCTAGAGAGTCATGTGATAGATCTAAGTATCATTATCACACAGGGGAAAACAAAAAACATAGCAATGAGAAAGGAAGCATAGGAGGCCCAAGGCTCATACGGGTACAAGAGACAATTCATCATATCACTTTTGAAGTCGAAGATAATTTTCTATTCCAGACATCAGTTTTACTCAGAGCAGTTGCACATAGCCCCAGATAAACACTGAATACGTTCTTAGCCCCCATGCCACATTTTCCAGGTATCAATCAAGTTCATAACCAGTGCAAAACAAAGAAAACATTAAGAATCATACTTAGCATTTGGGAGCCAATCAGCAGAATATACTTCAATACCTCTATCCTTCCTTTACCTTTCAGTAGAGACTCCTTGCATTAGAACAAAAAGACTTAGCTGCTAGCCTGACTACAGTCCTGGGAAGAGCACAGCTGCATTTGCTTACCCCACAATTAGAGTAGGGTAGGGAAGCACCTGTGCCTTGTTAACTGTAGCTGATGGCTTGTCTTTTCCTATACCTGCATAAGTGTTATTGTTTTAATCTGTAGAACATAAACTGAGTACTTCTGACCCATGAGGATTTCCCTGCTCAGTCCTAAAGGATCTGTAGACTTTGCTACAGGACAGGAGAGCAAATCAAACTTTTAATGACATATATTGTTAGCCTTAAATTGCTGTAAGTGAAACTAATTAGTTAGTACAGAGTTATGTTCCTGATGTGAGGAGATTCATGGTTTAAGGCCAGAAGGGACTGTTAACCCATTTTTTCTGAAGTCTGACTTCTTGCATATCACACTCCATTAAATTTCACCCATTTCTGTGGCTCTTTTCTGCACTCTCCAATTTTTCAACATCCTTTTAAAAATGTTGACACCATTTAGTGCAGTATTCCAGTATGAGTCTCATCAATACCATATACAGAGGTAAAATCACCTTCCTCCCCCATAATACATACAATGATTGTGTTAGCCCTTTTTGCCACAGCATTACCCTGGGAACTCAGGTTGAGTTGCTGGTCCACTATGACCCCTAAATCCTTTCCAGCATCACAGCTTTCCAGAATACAGCCCCACATTCTGTAGTTATGGCCTGGATTCCTTGTCCCTAGATGTATAACTTTGTACTTGGCTGTATTAAAATGCATTGTATTTGAATGGACCCAGGTTAACCAGCAATCCCAATAGCTCTGTATGCTTGCCCTGTACTCATCATTTACAGTTTCACCAATCTTTGTGTCATTTGCAAATTTTATCAGCAGTGATATTATATTTCTATCCTGATCATGGATGAAAATGTTGAATAGTATCCAGCCTAAGACTGATCCCTGCAAAACGCCACTAGAAACACCCCCATTCAATAATGATTTCCCACTGATGACTACTTTTTGAGAGTTAGCCACTTCTTAATCAATTTGTGTGTGCTTTATTGATATTGTATTGTGCTAATTTTTAATCAATGTCATGCAGTAATAAGTCAAAAGCTTTACAAAAGTCCAAGTAGATTACATCTCTACAGACACCTTTTATGGTTTTCCATAAAGCCATTTTGACTGGCATTAGTTATAGTCTTATCCTTTAATTCATACCCGTATCAGGTTTTTCATTATTTTGCCCAGGATTGATATCAGTGATCTGGCTCATCTCCCTTTACCCATTTTGAATATTGGCACAACTTTAGTGCTCTTCTAGTCTTCTGGAATTTCCCTAGTATTCCAAGATTTATTAAAAATTAACATTAGCAAGCCAGAGGACTCTGCAGCCAGCTCCTTTAAGACTCTTGAGTACAAGTTATCCAGGCCTGCTGTTTTTAAAAGGTTTATCCAGAGTAGACATTTAACATCCTCCTTGATTATGAATGGAATGGAAAATACTTCATCATCCTCAGGTGATACAAGCACATGATCCTGCTCCTTTCCCACGACAGAGGGTTAAAGGGGGCCTTGTCTGTTGTTATTTAATTTTCACAACAAAGCTTTATTTTGAATAGAAACTCACTTCTTTTATCAGAATCAAAAGAGCAACAAGAGTTCATTTTAAAAATTCATGTGAAATAAGTGAATGGCAAGTACTTGAGCATGAGGTTCAGAGGCAGGTTCCCTAGGATTCTCAACCCATCTCTGTCACTTTGCATTGTGGAAATTGCACACTCCTGCCTCAGCATCCCCATATCCAAATTGACAAAGACAGTAACATACTGGCATACACTGCAAGGATGGTAAAGCACTTTAGCTGTTCAGTGCACAATATATTAATTTGACAAATGCATGTGCATTCACACCCCTGGAGGGGTTGCCTGTGGTGATTAAACTAATGATCTGAAAGAATAATCTATACTTGAGTTGAAGGACCTGCTCCATAAACTTGGAGGCAGTGGCAGATAAATCTCTGTGAGCAAGTCACTAGGTGGGAGAACGAGCCCAGTGTGTTAGCATGGGTTACAGATAGAAAAAAGAAGACCTGTAGTAAAAAGGAATTTATATTCTATGGTAAAATTGATCTTTCGAAGAAAGATGAAGACCACTGCCGATCTATCTCAGCAACAATTTCATTTTTTTTTTAAATGGCCAGTTAGGCTGTTGACACTCCCTTCTTTAAGATGGAACAAGAGAGAAGCCAGTAAAAATTGGGAAAGGGGTGGGAAGTAGTGCTTTGCCCAAGCCTTGTTCTTACGACTATTGTGGAATTAAAAAGCAAAATTACATGGGAAAATTGTTTCTGAAACTAGTTTCTGAAAACAAGTCCTAAGTGTCTCAGTTCTAGAGGTAACTGCACCTGACTGATTTGTGGTTTCCTTGGGGGTACCTCACATCTCAGACCTTGAGCGGTCACTCTCCTTGGGATGGGATCATTCAATCCACTCCTGCCTGACCAGGGATTTAAGCTGCAAGCTCCTACAACTCACAGGGAACACCCTCAGGTCTGATTATAGTTCAGCACCTAGAGCTCTGCTCTCTCAGGGGCAATGACAAGATTAGCCAGTTACCAACCAGCCTTCATACTACAGCCAACCTCTTTATATTCCTTGTAACTTGAAAGTGGGAAGTTGATCAAGGTTTTTTAAACCACCCTCAACCCTACAATAGAGTCCACTGTGGAGACTCAGACTCAACTCTTTCAGAACTGTGGCTCATTACAGATATGAAGGTGGGACATTATTGACATAATCTGGGATCGTATAGATCATCATTGCAACCAAGGTCCTATAGTGGCACCAAATCTTATATAAAGGGGGTCAAATGAGCTGTCTAAGACAAGGTTATGGTTTGCTGATTATAATTATGCTGTCTATATGTGTGTGTCATTTTTGTAGTTGAAGTTATGAATATTAGCTCTATAATGTCTGTATTTCAAACTTATGCTATGCTTCTGGGCCCTGGTCTACACTAGGACTTTAGGTCGAATTTAGCAGCGTTAAATCGATGTAAACCTGCACCCGTCCACACGATGAAGCCCCTTTTTTTTACTTAAAGGGCTTTTAAAATCGATTTCCTTACTCCACCCCTGACAAGTGGATTAGCGCTTAAATAGGCCTTGCCGGGTCGAATTTGGGGTACTGTGGACACAATTCGACGATACTGGCCTCCGGGAGCTATCCCAGAGAGCTCCATTGTGACTGCTCTGGACAGCACTCTCAACTCAGATGCACTGGCCAGGTAGACAGGAAAAGAACCGTGAACTTTTGAATCTCATTTCCTGTTTGGTGTTTAATGTGCTTTAATGTGCTCCTAATTGCCAAAGTGAGCTGAGCGGCCTCCATGCTTGCCTTGGTATGGCATCTGCACAGAAAAAAGACACTGAACAATTGTCTGCTGCTGCTTTCACGGAGGGAGGGAGGGAATGGGGGTCTGATGATATGTACCCAGAACCACCCGCGACAATGTTTTAGCTCCATCAGGCATTGGGCTCTCAACCCAGAATTCCAATGGGCAGCAGAGACTGCGGGAACTGTGGGATAGCTACCCACAGTGCAACACTCTGGAAGTCGACACTTGCCTCGGTACTGTGGAAGCAGTCCGCCGAGTTAATGCACTTAAAGCATTTTCTGTGGGGACACACACACTCAAATATATTAAAATGATTTCTAAAAATACGACTTCTATAAATTCAACCTAATTTCGTAGTGTAGACATACTCTGGGTGACACCCCAGACAAGTTGGTGTCAGCTCTGCCTAGCCTGCTTGCTGGCCTATTAAGTACCATCAGCTATACAACTGACCCAATTGAGAGAAGGCAAACACACCTTGTGACTCAGCAAGGTATGCAGGCATGTGCCTATGGTCAGAACTCTGAGGTTTTTCCATGCCATGTGATGGACAGCTTGTCTTTGGAACGAAGAAAGAAAGACCACATGGCAAGAAAATATAAAAAGCTGCTGCAGCTCCTCCATCTTGTCTTCAATCCTGCTTCATACCTCTGGAGGAACTTTGCTACACTGAAGCTTTGACCCAAGGACTGATGACCCATCCCAGCTGTGGATAGAACAGAAGTACTTGTGGCCCCTTAGAGACTAACCAATTTATTACAGCATAAGCTGTCGTGAGCTACAGCTCACTTCACTTGATTTGAACCTGCAGTTTATTCTATCACTGCTGCAAGCCTGAACCAAGAACTTTGCCATTACTCTGTGTAATTGATTCCATTTAACCAATTCTAGCGCTCACCTATATATTTTCCTTTTATGAATAAACCTTTAGATTTTAGATTCTAAAGGATTGGCAACAGCATTATTTGTGGGTAAGATCTGATTTGTATATTGACCTGGGTCTGGAGCTTGGTCCTTTGGGATTGAGAGAACCTTTTTTCCTTTACTGGGGTATTGGTTTTCATAACCATTCATCCCCATAACGTGTGGCACTGGTGGTGATACTGGGAAACTGGAGTGTCTAAGGGAATTGTTTGTGTGACCTGTGGTTAGCCAGTGGGGTAAAACCAAAGTCTTCTCTGTCTGTCTGGTTTGGGTTGCCTTGGTGTGCATAGAAACCACAGCCTTGGGCTGTAACTGCCTTGCTTTAAGCAGTTTGTCCTGAATTGGCACTCTCAGTTGGGTCCCACCAGAACCAGCATCATTACAGATGGCTATGATGAAAACCACTGCCTCCAGGGAATGACCTTTAAAAGTTTTGTTTTAATAACTGAAAAAATTGGAAGTACTGCAGTTCAAGTACAACCAAAATATATACAAAAGAACAGTAGAATTCGTTATATAGAACAAATGCATCCTCATTAAAAATAAAATCTGTAGTTCTTATTTAATTTTTGACCTTGCCACAAATACCTCCCTTTTCACAGAAAATATAAGGCATTTGATTTTCAGATAAAAATGCGTAACTTCCATCCAGTTAGTAACTAATTTTGTACAGCAATATTTAGTAAGATCATGTGAGTTTTCAAAGGCCTGGCCATGCACCAATGAAGTCAATGGAACTTCAACAGGTGCTGGATCAGGCCCCAGTGCAACATAAGAATGAGGAAACAAAGGGTACACTGTTGAAATCAGCATTATAAAATATATCAGGGCTACTACCTGAGACACAATCAGCAATGCAGTACAAGATCCAGTGTTTCAAGTTCACCCAAGTATGTACAATGTTTTAATCCCTCAGGCATGCCAGCTATAAACAAAGATAATACAAATCTCCTTTTCAGGAAAAATGCTGTTGACCAGTGACAAACAAGACAGTGAAATATATACATAAAAATACATCTAACACTTGAAATGACAACTAAAAGTATAAAAGCAAAGAATTTTTTCCATATTATCATTCATAATGATTACCCATCTTGTACTTAAAAATAACAAATCATTAAAAATAGCCAGTGACAAAAATACTGATAATGGCTCAATATAGCATCCCCTCCAAAACATTTTGCCATTACAACCTTTTCCCACTGTTTCAGTAGTTAAACTTTTTTCCAGTCATTAAATGCTATTTAGGTTACATTTGCACAAGATCTATCTGATCGCTAATATACTGAGATACAGTTCACTAATGACTCTGGAAATGTTACATTCGAAAGCTTCTGGTTCTTTGAAATGGTTGAAAAGGCTTTTTCAATGCCCACATCAGCAGTTGTGGTTTCTGTTTATTTTTTTCCGGAAACAGCACTGCCTCACTTTCATGAGTAGGAAATCGTTCTTTATACACTTCAGGGTAGGATTTCTGAAACTAAAAAAGAAGTACAGTTTAAACAAAACTCCACAGCAAAAGCTTGACATTACTAATTCAACTACTTAAAAAAGAAACAAACAAAGCAAATCTCAGTTACACAAGTCAGTAAAAATATGCTTTCCTGTGCCATGCAGTCTAGAACTATGCATTTAAAACTTGGTCGTCTTTTCCAATAGGATTTGTTTTACTGCAAAGCCCCTACTGTGAGAAATTAAAGTAAAAATAAATTACAATTATTCAATCTACAAGAGAGTGTCTACATTCTAAGTTTTAACGCCAGTTTCCTTTTCCTTTTGAGAACTGGAAGCTTATAATTTGATACAGACTTTTTTATGAAAACGCCTCAAAATCTCAAAGTACACAAAAAAACATTTCCATCTTTTAACTTCATTAATCTAAAGCCATGTCTACACAGGGACACTCAGGAAAGTAAAAGGAAATCAACCAAAAGTGCAAAGTCAATTTGCATACATAAAAGTATGTTAACACCCCTGCATCCCTCCCCATGAGGATGTTCTCAGTCACGATTTGATGTGTCTTTAGTTCACTGTAACTTAATCCTCAAGGATTAAACAACTATAAAACTGGTCTTTATACAGATGTAAAAGATGAGAAGCAAATAATATCAAATCCATCACATACACAGAGGTTGAAAAGAAAACACAAGCAATGATTTTTGAGAGTTTTCTTTACCTGCTTCAGCTTCTTCTTCTTGTCTTTAACAGATATTTCTTTATTCATTGTAATTTCTTCCAACAGAGCTGCCAGTGGTTCTTGAGAGCCATTTACTCTTTGGTATTCAAATTCATCTGTACTGATTTGGCGACAAAACGACGGAGCAGGAAGAGTTGTATCAGTATCAGCGTCTGCATATTTAATCTGAAAGAGAAAGGGGGTGGGGGGGAAAGGACTGTAATTTCAAGAATAAATCTGGAAAAATTGGCTTGATTAAAGAGAGGGCCGGTGTTATTCACTGACCACTGTGTGACCTTGATCAAATCAAGAAACATGTTGATGCTTCAGTTCACCCAGGCCATTTATTGTAGAAATACAGAATCACTAAAGCACTTCATCATAAATTAAGGAGAGGAGGAGGAGAGAGAACCCTGGCACCTGTGGAAAGAAGGTAAATAAATAGAGGTGTTAGGAAACAGACAGTGTGGAGGAGAGGCGGGGGAGTGCAGTGATAGGATCTGAGTAAGTGAGGATAGCACCAAGAAGCAGCTAGCTGGCAGAAGGAGAGTGAACAGCTATTAAGCGGCTTCTTCTCCCCCACCCTCCCACACATACTTCCTCCATCGGGAAATTGCAGAGTCTGCCAAAAGGGGGGGGGGGGGAGAGAGAGAGTGTGTGTGTGTGTGTGCAGGCACGCACAAAGAGGGATTTGGCAGTCTCAGAAATCCATAACCCTTTGATTGGTCCTCTACTGTTTCCAACACCACTTTATTGGCAGGAAGGGATGAATTATATTTCCCAAAATCCCTGTAAAGCAAAGATTAGAAAGTTGACTGAGATCCTTGGTTGAAAGATGTCAGAGAGGGGCAGAGTACTATTATGACCACTAAAAAAACCCTTGAAACCATGTAAAACATGTCCCAGAATCTTAACATGGACAGTTTAATATGTAGGACACCCTGCAATCTTAACTCAGTTGCAGAACACTACAATAGAATTTCCTGTGCAGATTTAGATGAACAAGCATTTACTCCAAATTAATGAATTTAATCTTACACTTTTTCCTTGTCACTCAGTTCTACGTTATTGCATAGTAATTGGGAGCAAGATGACAACCTTCATGTGGTGCTTCTGTTAAGTGCTGGTGTTTTTTGTGCTCTGTGTTTTGTGCAAATCCACCAACACAACAATGTTGGCAGTTGGTCACTGGAAGTTGTTTTACCGACCTCCCAGTGAACGCAGCACCAATTACACTTCCTCAAACCATCCTTTCTAGGACCAAAAAAGAACAGTTGGGCCAGTCCTCCGAATATACCAACTTAATGTTGGAGGGATGTCCAGGGGAAAAGCGGATTACCCCTCGTGAATCCTCGAAGACCATCCTATTCAAACAATAATACAATAATAATAAAATAACAATATGTGAAATGGACTAGTGGATGTGGAAGTTTGAAAGAATTAGCGACCAGTGGAAGTGATTAGAATCAGGGACATCGTTATAGTAAACATATACAAGCCACCTAACATCATGTGGCCTGATCCCATCTTACCTTACCTTCCTCATCTGGCCATTTACACAGGTGACTTTAACAGCCATCACCAAGACTGGGGATACTGCTCAAATGACACAGCCGGGGAGCAGATCACAGAATGGGCCCTCCTTGAAGACCTCCACCTGCTCTATGATCTGAAGCAACCTGGATCTTTCTGGTCTACGATGTGGACAAAGGATCACAACCCTGACCTGTGTTTTATGACCTGTAATAGCGCAGGTGTCCTACTGGCCACAACAAGAACCATCCTGAGTCACTTCCCACATAGCCAACATTGCCCAGTCATCCTCCAGATTGGCCTAGAAGTGCCTCTTCTGCTGTCTGTGACAAAGCCACGTTGGAAATTCTGCAAGGCTGACTGGCCCGCCTACACTTCAGAAACAGAACCTCGGATCTCACGGCTCGTAACCGGTACCTAGAAACTTTGGTCATTTTACAAACATCCTAAAATCAACCACTAAAAAGTACAATCCGTGTGGACACTGCAAGGCTTTCATCCCCTGCTGGACAAAAGAATCAGTCTCTCCTGAGGGAATATGAAAAGAGCGGCAACCTAGATAAGCCCTATGCTGCTTTGGTCCTTGAATTTGGCGCGCCTGGAAAGGTGGAAAGTGACCATTGAAAGCCTTGACTTCACCCATTCAAGCTGCAAGGCAAGAGCTTTTTTGCAGCAACTTGGAGGAATCCAGCCAAAACGCAGCACTTAACAAAAGGTGCTCTCATCTTCTTTCTAACAGCAAGACTCTGACAGACAAGATTACATGTCAGAAGTTCCAGCGGGAACTCTGAAGAAACCTTCAACAATGCCCAGAGGAATCCCCATTCTCTTCCCCATATTCTGTCAAGGAGATCAATGTTGAGCTGTTGGAAACCAAAAGCTGGAAAGCTGCAGGGGTTGATGGTATTCCTCCAGAGTTTCTCAAAAATCTGGGGAGAGGGGGATGGCAATGGCTGGCGGCGCTTTTTACTGTCATGCATAGAACTAGAGAAGTGCCAACAAGCTGGTGACAGGCAACAGTGGTTGCCCTACTGAAGCCTGGGAAACCCCCAGAGGACATAATCAGCTACTGCCCCATCTCTCTCCTCTCAACCACCAGCAAACTCATGGAACACATGCTGCTCCACCGTCTGGCTGATATTATTGAAGACATCCTCCCATTGGAGCAGGCAGGATTTCGCCTGAAGAGGAGCTGCTGTGACCAAGTAGCTTCACTTACCAGCCACATTGAGGCAGGAGACCAAGAACTCTTAACTCGGGCATCCCTCAGGGCTCTGTCCTGGCCCCAATATTTTTTAATCTATACACTGCAGATATACCAGCAACGGAGTCAAGGAAATTCATGCCCTCGCTGTTCAGCATGCAAGCCTCCATACCATCAGCTGCACCCTAACCCAGGATCTTAGCACAATTGCTGATTATTTCCAATCCTGGAAACTTAGGCCTAATCCAAAAAAAACCCATGGTAACTGCTTTTCATCTGAACAATAAAATGGCTAACACCAAACTTGATGTGCAGATCTGCGGTGACAGCATCAGCCACGAAGCTAATCCAAAGTATCTTGGCGTTACACTGGACCAGAGTTTGACCTTTCGACAACATCTCGAGAACACCCACAATAAGGTCAAGTCCCTTGTTGCGCTTCTCAGAAAATTGGCCAGAACATCCTAGGGCTCCAGTCCACGGATCTTACGAACCGCAACAATTGCCTTGGTATATTTTGCAACTGAATATTGTGCACCAGTGTGGTCTCATAGCACTCACACTAAACTCCTTGACACTCAACTCAATAATGCTATGCGCATAGTGTCGGGGAAGCTCAAATCTACTCCAGTTGACTGGCTCCCCGGTCCTGTCGCACATCCAGCCTCCTCCACAGATTAGAAGAGCTGCTCAAACATCTCACTTTCTTAATCATGTCAATGCAAATACGACGATCCAACTGCACCATGACTTGCAGAACCCACCAAAGACTAGATTAAAATTCCGCACCCCTCTATGGAACTGTATTAAGATCCTTACACCCAACTTTGATGCTGAGGCTCAATGGAGAGTCACATAGAGCACCTTGACTGCTCAAAACAAACAGCTTGTCGTTGATCCTGTTGAGGAACCACCAGGTTTTGATTTATGTCGGAAAGACTGGTGCAGATTGAATCGCATCAGGACATCTCATGGGAGATGTGGACAAACCCTCTTTAAATGGAAAATGAGGCAAACATCTGTATGCGACTGTGGTCACCAGGCACAAAACGATAGAGCACATCATAGCTGAATGTCCCCTTCATTCTTTTGCCGGGGGCCTGAAGGACGTTCACCAGCTCACTGCTGCGGCAATGTGCCGGCTATCAAACTTAGATATAAATTTGAGTAGGTAACAACAACTACAAGCCATATGAAAGAAAAAGAAGAAGACATAGTAATTGATTAATCAAACAATCTAAGGCGCTATAGGCACAGTAAACACACCTAACTCTATTGGTATGGGGGAGGGAGGAAGATTTGCATGTCGTCCAAATAACTGACAATAAAACATACAACCACTCATTTATGAAACAGAGTAAACAAAACCACAATCCAAACTAATCTAACAGGAGCCGGCATGTTACAGTGTTATACAATAGCAAACTTCACAGCTCTTCAGAGACACTAAAGCTTTGAAAGACAGAGCAGAAAAGTATTAGAAAGTGTGACACTTAAGGCTGCAGTTCTATGTGTGTTACTGTGAAGATTTTACAAGATAAATCTATCTCTTGCTAAATCAGTCACAAAAAGGACTCAAACTTTGAAGTCATTATTTTAAATTTAGTCGCGAAATCAGTCTGAAAAAATAAGTAAAGCACAGAGTGAACTACATTAAACTCCCTCCCATCCTACCTTCAAATAATCAGTGAATGACTTGGGTAAAACTCAAACAAACAACAACAAAACGCAAACAGTTGAGAGGTTCTGCTAAGTCAGCGAAACACAGTGTTAGCTAATGGTTTGTACAACAGCCTCAGTAAGGAGTTGATCTTGCTTCTCCCCATTGTTCTAGCCTTCTGATCCTGTATGTACTTTCTGTATGAATAAATTGTACTGATGGCTTTGGGGCAAATGACTCACAAAGGTTTGCCTAACTGAACATGCCCCTACAGATATTCT
Organism: Lepidochelys olivacea; assembly: GCF_965140295.1. NCBI lineage: Eukaryota > Metazoa > Chordata > Testudines > Cheloniidae > Lepidochelys > Lepidochelys olivacea. The sequence continues at coordinate 39,050,754 of NC_140415.1, forward strand.
CAGAAGCTGCGCTGGGAGTTATCAGGGGAACTAAGTCCTCTCTCATAAAGGGTAATGAAGGATCATTAAGACTAATGTCTATACATGCAGGATTGGAAGAGGGCAAGGAGGATATTGTCCACCTTCCATACTTGGGGAGGGCTGGGGTAAAGGGTGAGGTTTGGGAACATGGCAGAATGGGTAATGCAAGTCCTTTAATACAAGGGACAAGGTTATTAAGGGAAGGTATAGGTCTTGAGACAAAGAATCTCATTTTTCTATAAAGCAAAAAGAAATTTTCCTGAGTTGCAGGAAACATCAATCACCAGGACTGGTGAGAAAGTGAAATTAGGATTATGAAGAACTATTGAACATAAAAAGGTTGAGTGGCGCTATGCCATTGTGAAGCTTGACTTCCCTTAACAGATTTAACAAAAAGAGGCAAACACCTTCTCTCTGGGAGGGACTAAAAAGAATCAAAAATAAATTCCTGCACAAGACTACAAGGGTGGCACTGTGATTATGGCATCTAATATCCAGATTTTTTTAAATATAAATATAGTGGCAGACATGTTAGAAGAGAAGACATCCCTTGAAATTCCACAAGGCTTCCCTTTTATATGACATTTGAAACCCATACTTCTGAAGCAGAACCAACCCAGGAGGAGAAAAAGGAAATAATTAAGTTTCCTTTTTAAGCTTCAAAATTTGTGAGCCAGCTAATTTAGACCATCTGCTGGAGTTGCTGAATGAGGATCTGTGTTGACCTCTGTCCTGCCATACTGGAAAAGATACTTCCTGGCTCTAGGTGAACAAGATAGCCATTAGTATTGTAGGTTAGGTATGACTGAATACATTCCGGAGTTCACCTGCAGTAAGTGGATAGGGATTTTTATCCCTGACAGAAGAAGCAGTTAAGGATTCATTTAAATTTGGCTGAGTGCCTTCTCGAGTCGGTTCATCTTAGTACGGCTGAAAATAACTTACATGCTATCCATAACTAGGGTTCTTATTTCTCTTTGATTTTTTACTTTGTTTTCCTCTTCATCCTTTTAGAATTGGGATCTCCCTGGAGATCAAGAAGAATAAAATGTTCTCCCCCAAGCCATGAATCACTAGCTCAGCCACTGCTACAACCCCCAGCCTTCCCCACGTGCAGGTTGGTGTTTTGTCACTGAATTAAATTTTAGATAAAACTTTTCCTAAATCCCAGTCGCATTTATGACTCAAGTCAGTTAGGAGCTTTTGAAAATTTTACCCTAAATCAGGTCGCAAATCCCCGCCCCCACCATGTTTCATTAGACCATCACCAAAAAGCAATGCTTCATGACATGCAATGGGTATAGTCTCCCCCTTCACTATTACTTTGCCTGAACTACCTGAGGTCTACTTAGGGTTTGTATAAATATACAATGTATATAACGTGTTGCTGGCAGCAGCAATTCATTCATGCTATATGCAATGCCTAAGATATCAGAGAGATAGCAAAAGCTGTAAGACTTGTCTTGTTTTTAGGAACAGAAGGGAGAAATGTCATGTGATGACAGAACGAACACTTCTATTAGCCCTACCTGGACTCTTCGGAGATGTACTACATGCTCCTCTATGACAGTCTGTAAGGAGGAGGGAACATTCAAGATCTCTTGGCAATTGTCCATCAGGAATGTTACTAGTTTAGCAGCAAGCAGTTCATCCAAATCCACTTCATCTTTAGAGCAGAGGATGCAACGAGAAAACGCTTGAACCATCTGAAATAAAAATCAGGAAACGACGTATATATTTTTCCTGGTTTGCAGGAAAAATTGTAAATGGTTTCAAAGTGTAGACTTCAACAGAAGCAACGTGTTTCCAATACACAATACTTGTTTAAATATTGGTGTAAGTGAAACTGTTAAACCAGACTGATGAATGTATTGTTTGCACTATATATTAGATTGTTCCAGGGGTGCAGTTGCATAGTCTAGCCTTTATTTCAAACCTAGACTACTGGAAATAAACTCCATTATTGTTAAGACCTGAAAAGATAGCCACTTCACATGGGATATCAAACCAAATAGAAAACAAGAGTAGTATTTCATTATAATAAATCATGGACTGTTACGTAGTGGAAAGTCACAAGGTTATCTGGATTTCCTTATTGTTAAACAAAGAAAATGTTTCTAAGTAATTCTAACTAGATTCCAGAAAGCTGTCCAGCTCATTGTCATGCAGCTCTGGACCCAAATTACCACAGCTGGTTAGACACAGGTGCAAGCTACCACATTAGTTGTAATAATTGTAATAATTAATTGCAATCATCTTTTGTCTATTTTCCAGTCACTACTTGCCACTGTAAGCACAGCAGGCAAATGGAGTTCTACTTCTCTGCCACATGCAACAGACTAACTTTTCAACTGTTACATTAAAACACTGTATAGAATACACACAGAGGATAGATTACACCACTAAAAATAATGGCACTTAGGAGGTTTTAATCAAGTTATCATGTATAGTTAATTAAAATCTTAATCACTAAAAACAAATATAGGAGCATTCACTCTGATTTCATTTTACAGTGAAAGGGACATGATTAATTTTCTTTTGTGCTTTTATTTGCAAAATACTCAAAGGCAAGAAAGCCATATTTTCACTATCCCCTTGGTTCTATGTCACATGGAATCTTTGCCATTTATGTCTAATAGAACAAATGGCAATGTGACTTTGCACTGCTTACTGTACTTCCTTGTCCTCACTATACTGTCATTGGTGTTAGCAGCAACACAAACACAGGAAACAGGGTTGGAGAGAGGGTCTGAGCATAAACCATGACTTTGTCAAAATCTAATAAAAATGGCACTTAAAGCCAACATTTTTATAGCAGAGTGGTGAACAAAAATATTGAGAGTCTGGCATACATTTTCCTATGGATGAGCACTAAGTAAATCAAATTCTGGGCTCTGTATACACACAACAATCTCTCTTTAACCTTTAATCTATGTCTGAAAAAGGCAGTGACTGCAGTCCACCTGAAGCATCTCCCATCACACACCGTCCCCCCAGATGCAATTTCTGTGAAGGGGGAGAAAGGAAAGCAGATTACTAGAGGCACCATCCCTCCCACACACACTACTTCCCTCTATAGCAGTCCATCCGAAATCCTGCTATCTGGGGGAGTGGGAAACTAGCCATCCCTCCCCTCCCCTGAAGCACTCTGCTGCAGTAAAAGCCTCATGGCCAAAACCATTCTCTGTGTATCCGATACTCCATATTAAAACCATAATAATCTTTAAGTGGCCCCTACTTGTTCTCTCAAACTGCGGTAACATAGCCATGAAGTTTTTCCTCAACTGTTAGAATATATAAAAAAAGAAATATGGTATCTCACTAGAATCTTTTACAAATAAATTGCTTGTCAAAGTTTCACCCTGAAGGCACCAGAGGTTCTCAAAGTACAGCAGCCTGTTCAGTTTAAACAAATTTGATACTGTGGGAGACCAAGTATTTAGGTTACAACTCATGACTGTTATCCATTTCCATGAAAACAGGGAGAACTTCCAACTTCCAAATGGTGCTCTCATCAATCACGATCTATATGGCTGAAATCATCAACTGAACTTTGTTTGCTATCATCTCCAAAGTGTACTGTATTTTGTATGTATTAACAAGAATCTTTCATCTATGTTGTTTCAAGATTTCATAAGCCTTGCTCGGTTTTTCACATTAGAAATATGCATACCAGTGTTCTGGTCCCAGCTGAGTCACAAAGAGGTGGCAGATCTTTGTTGAGGCTGATCCTTGCCATCATCTTCATCAGTAGTTGCAGCTTTTTCCGATTTTCTGGTGGCAGCAGAAGACAGGAAACCCGAAGTGCTTCAATGGCCTTTTTGTTTTTCTGTAGCAGACCTAGTTTAAACAAGATTTGAGAGATTTATTTAAATTAATTACCTTTCCTAGTTACAGTTTCCCCCCAAAAAATCTTAAGAACACACATCTAAAATCTATTTTCCAAATTTTGCTACCTACTCCTCTGACCCCCTAGCAGAATTCCATCACACAAAGTTGAACAATAATACAATTTGAACTTATATGTTTCCCCCTTGTGTACTAGTTCAGGAATTCACGTAACTTTCTTCCAGTAAATTTGAAAATGAAAAATGTAAACATTACCACCACCACAGCCTGGTGAGTGAGAGAGGGAAAAAGTCACTTTATGGTATTTGTGGTTACGAAAGGAGCAGTCACAGTCTTGTGAAAGAAATGCTGATAGAAACAAAATAGCAAGAAGCTTGAACTCTCTCATCACGAAAGATTAATGTATTGGTACAGTTACCATGCAAGAATGTTTGAAATTTAATAACCGTGGCTGGATCATCTCACCTTGCTGTACCATGCAGCTTTCCCCTCCCTGAACTCAATCAATCATGATTGGAGGGGACCTTAGGAGGTCATCTAGTCCAACCCCCTACTCAAAGCAGGACCAATCCCCAATTTTTGCCCCAGATCCCTAAATGGCCCCCTCAAGGATCGAACTCACAACCCTGGGTTTAGCAAACCACTGAGCTATCCCTCCCCCAATAGGGTTGCTTTCCATATAGAAATGGGAGATCAGACAGCATTGCCAACAGCAGGGTAATGTGAAGTTAGGCATTCTCTCTGACAAGGAATGATTAGAGACCCACAAAGGTCCTCACCCTATACATCCAAGTGAACGTATCATGTCGATATCAAAGCATCTCAATTATTTCATTGCAGACGCTCCCTGGGTTACGCAAGACCCGACTTATGCAAATTCACACTTACAGAAAAAGTTCCATAAGCCAGAAATAGGATTTTCGAGTTGCGGAAATGTTTGCGTAACGTACAAGTATACGTTTCCGACTTATGCAAAATTTGAATTACGCAAGGCTTTCCGGAACAGAACGATTAGGTAAGTCAGGGGGCGTCTGTATTTCTTTCGTATTGTTTACCTTTGCAAGGTATTATTTAATTACATATTAATTTATCCATTTCTGCAAATTTGTCTGGCATTGTTCTCATAAAACGTGTTCTGTTGCCCATTATTAGGTATTCTAATTTTTTTTTTTCCAGTGATTCAGGAGCCATTGCCTGGGTCCACAGATTTAGGACTGAATTTTTTGCTATAAAGAGCAAGAGTAAGAGTAGCTTCCTTATTCCTAACTTAAATCTTCTTAACAGACCAACTTCAGACATGTGTCTTCAAGTCCTGTTCCAGTTCATATTACATATTGTAATATGTATACCCTCTATGCTCTCCTGCTATAAAACACATCTGCTCTCTACCCATCCTATCCCGTTGCTAACCTTTCTATAACTGTTGTTCTTCTATAACTGTTGGACATGTTGCACATGTCCAACCCACATTTGATGTGTGTGCTCCCCATGCAGTCACCCAAAATGTTTCCCTCAGTGGTACCCGTCAGGTTGGCTTTGGCGCCCTCTGGTGCCATGCGCTCATGGTGCTCTATAAAGAGACCGGCCAACCCTGCACCATTTCAGTTCCTTCTTGCTGGCTAACTCCGACTGAGGAGTAGGAGGCTGGGACATAGAATGGACATGTGCAACCCATCTTGAAGAACAACATTTACAGAAGGCTAGTAACTGTCTTTTCTTCAAGTGCTTGCATATGTCCATTCAATGTTAGATGATTACCAAGCAGTTCCTTAGGAGGTGGGCTCGAAGTTCATGGACATGCGGATTGCAATACTGTCCTACCAAAACCAGCACCGTCCCTAGCTTGCTGGGTGATGGCATAGTAGAAGGAAAAAGTACGTGCTGCCGACCAGGTCACCGATCTACAAATGTCCTGGATTGGGACTGGGCAACAAACGCTGCTGAAGAAGCTTGTGCTCTTGTAGAATGGGTGGTCAGGATGGCAGGTGGTGGCATAGCCGCCTGCTCATACTACATGAGAATGCAGGAAGTGATCCAGGATGAAATTCTCCAAGCCAAATTGGGTCTTTCACCCTATGTGTTACTGCCACAAATAGCTCCATGGATTTATGGAACGGCTTGGTCTTTTCTATGTAAAAAGGTAGGGCATGCCTAACATCCAGTGTGTGCAAACACTACTCCTTCCTATTCTTGTGCAGTTTCAGGAAGAAAACAGACAGGAAGATGGTCTGATTACTGTGAAACCACCTTTGGGAGGAATGCGGGATAGGGGTGAAGTTGTAACTTGTCCTTAAAGAACACAGTGTACAGGGATTCTGAAGTGAGGGCCCTAATCTCAGAGACCCTCCTCGACAAGGTAATTGCAAAGATGACCTTCCAGGAAAGGTATGACAGAGGCTCAAAGGGAGGGCCTGAGAGTCTTGACAGGACCAGGTCTAAGTTCCACAGGGGTATGGATTCCTGGATCTGTGGGTAAGCCCTTGAGGAAATGAATGGACATTTCATGCGAAAAAAATGACCAACCATCCACTGGAGTGTCGAAAGCTGAGATGGCCGCTAGATGTGCTTTAATAGATTAAATAGCCAGGCCTTGCTGTTTCAGCAGAAGCAGATACTTCAGCACAGTCTGGAGAGGTGGCCTAGCGGACAAGAGGCCTCAATGGGAATGACCAAATGGAGAAACGCTTCCACTTGGCGACATAGGTAGCTCTAATAGATGGTTCCCTACTAAAACCTGGCAGTCTTGCTCCAAACAGGCCAGCTCCACTGGATTTAACCATGGAGCTTCCATGTGGGCAGGTGGAGGGTGTTGTAGGTTTGGCGGTGATCTTGCAAGATCAGGTCCAGGAGGGGAGGTAATGGCATTAGGGTCAATTACTGATAAGTCCAATCAAGTGCCAAACCAGTGCTGGTTTGGCCAGGCTGGGGCTATAAGCTTAACCCTTGCCCTGTCCCTCTTGGCCTTCAGAAGACTTAGTGTGGTCCTGAAGGGCTTATTGAACTTCTGCTGGTAGGCCCAAGGACTGGAGCCAAGAGCACCTTCACATGGCTATCGCGGATGCCATAGCTCTGGCTGCTGCATTTGCAGCATCCAGGGCCACTTGTAGGGAAGCCCTGGCTATAGCCTTCCCTTGTTCCACCAGAGTGAAGAATTCCTGCCTGGACTCTTGGGGGAGCAAGTCCTTAAACTTTTATATGGGAGTCCCAGATGCTGAAATCCTACCTCCCTAGCAATGTTTGCTGGTTGGAGATGTGGAGCTGTAAGTTGCCAGTAGAACGTACCTTTCTGCCAAAAAGGTCCACCTTCTTTGAGTCTTTTGCTTTGGGGGTCACCCCTGGCAACCCCTGCCTCTCTCTTTTGTTGGCCGCCAAGACCACAAGGGACCCAGAAGGTGGGTAGGAGTAATAGTACTTGTACCCCTTGGTGGGAACAAAGTACTTCTCTCTCCTCTTCGAAGTGGCAGGCAGAGAGGATGGTGTTTGCCACAGGTTTCTGACTGGACCCATGATGGCCGCATTTAGAGGTAGAGCCACATTCGACCACCATGGCCAAGTGGTTGACCAGGCTGTGGGAGGACTCTTGAACTACATCCACTTCCGGCACTAAGTTTGAGGCCACTGTCTTCAATAGCTCCTGGTGAGCCATGAAGTCGTCCTGGGGCATTAAACTGCCCATCCCCGACATTGACTTGTCTGGGGAGGAGGAGGCCTGCACTGGGCCCTTCTCCTTTCCTTCTGCACAGACCGAAACCCGCAATTCCAGCTCCTGAGGATCAGTACTGGGATCAGTACCGGAGTCTAGGTTGGGCACTGCTCGGTGTTACAGAGGAGCCATTCTAACACCACGGAGTAGGAAAAGCTAGAAAGAGGGCCAGACCACGGGGGAAAACCCCCCGGGTTCCAAAAAGGCCATTGCATTTGCACGGGCCAATGCCCACTGATCTGGTAAGAACCCCCCCACTGTGATCCACCACCATGTAGGGCTGTCTGGTGGGGCACTGGTAACGGCCCCTCTGCTGGGTGCACAACTCCACCTCAAACTCTGATGATGAGTCATCGTCAGGAACCACAGAGGTGCTGTATGCGTCAGCTCCAAGGGCCAGTGCAGCATATCCGGGGATTGGTGCTGAAGCAGGTGAAGCCCATGTCAACATCAACAGGGCCAGCTTCTCTCTAAATCAGGTGGGCAAACTGCGGCCCACGGGACCCTCCTGCCCAGCCCTTGAGCTCACGGCCAGGGAGGCTAGCCCCTGGCCCCTCCCCCACAGCCTCAGCTCACCGTACCGCCAATGCTCTGTGCGGCGGGGCTGCGAGCTCCTGCCGGGCAGCGTGGCTGTGAGAGCTGTCTGCCTGCCCTAGACTGTATGGCAGTGTGGCTGGTTCCAGCCAGGCAGCATGGCTGCGAGTCCTGGTGCTCTGAGTGACATGGTACGGGGGCAGGGAACAGGGTGGGGGGGGATTGGATGGGGCAGAGGTTCTGGGGGGGGGGCATTCAGGGGACAGGGAACGGGGGGGAGGGGTTGGATAGGCGTGGAAGTCCCAGGGGGGGCCTGTTAGGGGGCGGGGGTGTGGATAGGGGTCAGAGCAGTCAGGGGACAGGGGGGTTGGATGGGGGTGGGGGGGTCCCGGGAGGGGGCGGTCAGGGGACAAGGAGCAGGGAGATTTGGATGAGTTGGTGGTTCTGAGGGGGGCAGTCAGGGGCAGGAAGTGGAAGCCAGGCTGTTTGGGGAGGAACAGCCTTCCCTACCCAGCCCTCCATACAGTTTCGGAACCCCGATGTGGTCCTCAGGCCAAAAAGTTTGCCCACCCCTGCTCTAGACGGTAACAAGGGCTCCAGTACTGAATGAGAGCTCAGGGCAGAATGTTTCCTTCTGCTCACCCTCACCACCGGTGCCGACTCTTGCACTGCCAGCTACGGCAGTACCGAAAGTGCCAGCAAGTCCTTGACCACAACGAACACCTCCCTGGTGAACGGCACCACAATCCTGCTGGTGCCACGATGTTCCCCAGTGCCAACAGCTGGTCCCACACCAGACTCAACGGAGCCTGTCAACGGGGCAGAGTCAGTGGTGCAATCTGTGGAGCGGGGGCAGAGGACTGGCCAGACACAGGTTGCACTCCACTCCGCTTCATGGGCTTGTCCTTTCTTAGGCCCAGGGAATGCCCTCTCTTGCACCACTGCTTCTCAGGTTTGAAGCCTATTTATTCAGATATCCTTAGTAATAACAAGCTTTAACATTGGCTCCAGTACCATTATTTGTAGAAAACAATATTCCTAATAAACTTTTAAAAAACACACTATACATTTCTGCCACAAGACAGAATTTTTCTTACGATACATAACCATTATATTTTACTACAGACCAGGTTCTCTTTAGAAGATGGAAATGCAACCTCCTCAATGTTACATATAGAACAAAGATTCTCCAAAGGCCAGCTACTAGAACATTGGTGTCTGTGCTCTTGGAGTAAAAACTTTCAGTACTGCCTACATCCTATTTTCAAAAGTGCATAAGTCACTTTTAACTAGAAGTGTGCAAAACTTTTTTCATTTCCACATAAACTTTGGTATAAGTGAAGTGGGGGGGGTTGTATTCTATTTGTGAAGAGTACTGCAGCTGTGAAATAAAACCCTGTCAGTGCTGTGTGAAGTGAAATACAATGTACAATGGAAGTAACACACACACACACAAAAAGTGTGTGAAAGAACAGGGAAAGATTTTAATTGAATAGGATTTTTTAAGCAGAGACTTTAATACTAGCTAGTAAAAACATGCACAAATGTATACAGAGTGCACAGAGAGAAAGTCAATAATAAAACTTAAGAGCTGAGCCCCTTTTGACAATAAGATTTAGCTATCTAAGTCAGTCAGGCCTTGCAATGCTGAGTGGAGCCACACTTCAATACCCTTAAAAACCTGGTCCAAGGCCTTCAGCCTCATAACACAACTTAAGGTATGTAACAATAGCACTGTGTTGTCTTAGTTTTCAAAATACATTTAAGTATTAGAATATTCTATTTATAGCTAAAGTGGAAGGAACACATAAAAAAATTTGAGAGACTTGTTAAATCTTTATAAAAGTTAAGATAATTTGTGGCAATGGGGTGGAAAAGGCACAATTGTTCACAATTCTTCTATTTATTATATTACAAGCCAACTTACCTAACACACTGACGAAAACATCAAAAAGATGAAATGTGAGCAGAGGTTCCTTCATCTGGCCATAGTAGTCTGCTATTGTTTTGAAGACATCTCTTTCAAATCCTAAGTATGTAGGTTGCTTCAAATCTGAACAACTGGGCCCTAAGAGAGGAAATGAAACCACAAACAGGGTCACCTATTTTCATTTCTAGCCAATACAAGCAAAGTTTCAAAAGGGAAAAATTTAAATTAATTATTCAAAGTAGTAGTTACACAAACTGCAACTAATCGAGTGAAAACAGACATAATACATGAAAAAATACCCATACAGTTCTTACTGCCCTTAAAATGAGTCCACTCCTTGCTATTTACTGCTCTACACCAGGGGTTCTCAACATTTTTTTTTCTGAGGTGCTCCCAACATGCTATAAAAAACTCCATGGCCCTCCTGTGCCACAACAACTAGTTTTCTGCATATAAAAGCCAGGACTGACATTAGGGGGTATTGCCTGAGGCCCCCAGGAAGCTAAGTTGCTCAGGCTTCTTCTTCAGCCCCATGCGGTGGGACTTCAGCTTTCTGCCCTGGGCCCTAGTGAGTCTAACACTGGCCCTGCCTGGCAGACGCCTGCTCGCGGCCCTCCAGGGAGCCTCAGACACTGCTCTACACAATACCTTCTTTTAATCAAAGTATTACTCTCAAGTTTTACATCCCTTGGTTGAAATGCACTAGTACTAGAATGCTAGGCAATGAGAGATGAATGTTTGAAGTTGTTACTTAATTAGGTTTCGGATAGTATAAGCATTTATCTCCAAATACATGTTCATAGGAATATGAACCAGATGGCCAGTGCAGCTGCGGCCCTGTAAAAATCTCCCATGTATCTGCTCTATGCCAACAGGATAGAGCTCTCCCGTTGACATAATTAAACCACCTCCAGCAAGCAGTGGTCACTATGTTGGCAGGAGACACTCTCCTGTCACACCGTGTTCTTCGGTGTAACTTATGTCGCTCGGTGTGTGTTTTTTTTCACTCCTCTGAGCAACATAAGTTATACCGGCAAAAGTGCTGGTGTAGACATAGCTTACTAAGATCATTCTGGAATTGAAGGAAAGAGCAAGACATTAATCAGTATTATCTAACTGCAACTGATATGATTTTTATTTTCAAAATAAATTCATTAATAGCTGTTACCTATGTAAACGCACTCAGTAATTTCAGACACAAAAGTTAAAGCAGAGTTAATATTTGTACCTCTGCTGTGGTTTCCTCTCCCAGGCTTTTGCTGAGGACATATGCAGTTTCTGTCTGAACTTTCAGGTGCTACTACAGCCAACTAACTGAAATGGAGGGGGAAAAAATATCAGATTTAAGAAACAAAAACCCAAAAGTTGATATTTTCTTCACTAAATTTAGTTGGCTGTAGTAGTGCTTCTTGAACATACAAACAGGGACTGCTTATGACAGACTTCTGCAAAACTATGAGATTCAAAATGGCTTCTTAGTCTTTGCTAGGAAAAGGAACCACATCAGAGATAAAAATACCAATTCTGCTTTTAACTTTTTTTATGAAGGTACTGAAACATCTAGATGGGTAATATTCAAACACATAGCAAAAATATTTTACTACAATAGGTAACATTCCCTGCTTTAAGATTCAATGTTTTGTTACTCTCCACAGCTAGAAACACTTTAGCCATCAGTACACACACATTCAAAGCAGCAGACTTTTCTAAGCCTTAGTTCTCAAACAGTGAATTGATAGACATTTATTTGATCCTTGATGGGTTACAACGACTATGTAATTACCACAGCTGTCACTACATTTGACCCTTGGACATATGTCATTCATATGAACGGTCAGCATCCTACATACTATTCATTTCAAAGCACCACTCTCAAAACAAGCTATTCTGCTTTCAAAAAAATATATATGAAAAAGGAAATGGCCCAACTTGATTATCATGCACATTGTGTGGAGAGTTGTCACTTTGGATGGGCTATCACCAGCAGGAGAGTGAATTTGTGTGGGGGGGTGGAGGGTGAGAAAACCTGGATTTGTGCTGGAAATGGCCCAACCTGATGATCACTTTAGATAAGCTATTACCAGCAGGACAGTGGGGTGGGAGGAGGTATTGTTTCATATTCTCTGTGTATATATAAAGTCTGCTGCAGTTTCCACAGTATGCATCCGATGAAGTGAGCTGTAGCTCACGAAAGCTCATGCTCAAATAAATTGGTTAGTCTCTAAGGTGCCACAAGTACTCCTTTTCTTTTTGCGAATACAGACTAACACGGCTGTTACTCTGCAACCTGTCATAAAAAAGATGGTCACCAAACTTCATGTATGGATTATAGACAGAGCTATAAAGCCATCCTGTAGCTCAGGTTGCCTAACACTTATCATAATTAAGGGTCTACCAAATTCATGGTCACGAAAATCACATCTCTGACCGTGAAATTTGGTCTCCCCTGTGAAATCCCAGCTCTGAAGGCAGAGTGTACAGCAGCGGCTGCTTGCCAGGCACCCAGCTCTGAAGGCAGCTCTGCCACCACCAGCAGTACAGAAGTAAGGGTGGCAATATCATAACATGCCACCCTTACCTCTGCACTGCTGCGGGCGGCGGCGCTGCCTTAAGAGCTGGGCACCTAGCCAGCAGCCACTGCTCTCCCACTGCCCATCTTCAGGCAGCCAGCAGCAGCGCAGAAGAGTAGCATGGTATGGTATTGCCACCCTTACTTCTGCGCTGCTGTTGCTGCTGGAGGCAGTGCTGCCTTCGGAGCTGGGCACCTACCCAGAGCTGCCGCTCTCCAACCGCCCAGCTCTGAAGGCAGCACAGAAGTTTCCATCTATGCCACTTTCTCTATTTATGCACCCTTTTAAAAAAAAACTTCCACAGTCCCACACACCGCTTTTTAGTTTCTGCCATCTCTCTGGAAGCAGCATGGATCCTGCAGAGCTCAGTGCAGTTAAAATGACCTTTGTTACTACAGGACACATGATTCTCCTGTCTTTGCAGAACTTGAATGAATACTACAACAACCGAGTATGCAATGAAGAAAATATGGAGATGTTCAAACACAACAATAACTGGATGCCGATGACCACAGTAAATAAAATGCCAGGTTGCTGACGGCATTCATGGAGCAGTTCCTCACATTGAATCGCTGCTTCTGAGACCAAGAAATGAGCACTGATTAGTGGAATCACATTGTAATGCAGGTTTGGGATGCAAAAGGCCACATTCCTGGATCTGCATGCTAAGCTCACTCCAGACCTCCACCGCAGGGACACCAAAATGAGAGCTGCGTTGACAGTGGAGAAGCAAAAGGTGATCACATTCTGGAAGCTTCCAATGCCAGATTGCTATCAGTCACAGGTCAATCGGTTTGGAGTTGGAAAATCCACACTGGAGGCTGTTGTCATCCAAGTGTATAGAGCTATGAAGTGTACGCTGCTGACAGGACTGTGACTTTCACAAATGTGCAGGAAATGGTAGATAAGATTTGCAGCTGTGGGGTTCTCAAACTGTGATGGGGCAATAGATGGCACACAAAGCCCTATTCTGGCATGAGCCCACCTTGCCAGCAAGCACATCAACAGAAAAGGATACCGTTTCTGTGGTTGTACAAAGACAAGTGAATCACCACGGACACTTATGTGATATCAATGTGAGCTGATCAGGGAAGGCACATGATGCTCACATCGCTAAGAATACAGAACTTTTCCAAAAGCTGCAAGCAGAGACATTCTTCCCTAGTAAGCACATTCACATTAGCAATGTTGAAATGTCAATAGTGATTCTGGGGGACCCAGTCTACTCCTTGCTTTCCTGTCTCATGAAGCCATACAAAGAATACCATGATAGCACCAGAGAAAGATTCAACAACCAGCTCAGCTAATGCAGAATGGCTATTGAATGTGCCTTTGGTAGACTGAAGGGTCAGTGGCATTGTTTACTCACTAGATTGGATCTCAGCAAGAGAAACATGATCAGCAGTATAGCTGCATGTTGAATACTGCTGCGAAGTGAAGGGGGGAGAGCTACCGCAAGGATGGAGGGGAGAGATGGACAAGCTGTCTGCAGAATTTGAATAGCCAGACACAAGGGTTATTAGAAGAGCCAACAGCTATACATCTGAGGGAGGCTTTAAAAAAACATTTTGTCAGCCACAATATAGAGTTGCGTGACACTTTTATGAAATAGTCTGTCTTGTAACGAAGCTTAAATACTGGTTGGTTATCGCCTCCCATTATCAAATTCTATAATGCGTCTATAATGCTTGGTATAAGCTAATATACAGTAAGTTTCCAAAAACAAAACTTTATTGTGTGCAAAAAACAGGCAACAAAATTAAAGTGCAAACATATAAGGTGCAAACCTTTAAGCAATGCTAACAGGATGAACCATACTTTAAAACCCCCAGTAAAAAAAACACAAGTAAACAATGAACATTTATGTTCATATACAAAAAAATTTCAGCATAAAGTATTGTGGCTGATCCTGGGATTTTCACAGTTGGTATATAGCTATGGTTCTCCTTGTTGTCTGCCGGCATGGAGTAGTAGGGGATAAGGATGTACACCATGCTGTCATCTTTTATGTTGGGTGTGATGGGAGCACCAACCATGATTTTGGAAAGGCTACTGAATACTGGATCTTTGGGCACATAGGTCAATAATGCTTTGCAACATCTGAGTTTGTTACCTGAACAAACCCATGATGTCCTGGTGCATTTCCAAATGCACTTCTCAGTCCTTTTTCCTCTCCTGCAACAATGGCTCTCTCCATTCTCAGTCCTTCTCCATGGTCAGGTCATAAGGCTCCTCCAAGCCGTGTTCATGGTCAGAGGCCACAGAGGAAGGGAGGATCTCACAGCACATACCCTTTCTTATTTGCTTCTCTAGCTTCCTGATACGGCTCAGATGTTCAGCTGGCAGAAAGGGGCTACCTAAAAAGAGTGGCTGTGAGGCAGGGATCTCCCTCACGTTCTTTGCAGTGAAGACTGATGCAAAGAATTCATTTAGCTTCTCTGCAATGGCTTTGTCTCCTTGATTGTCCAGTGGCTGCTCTAACTGTTTGGCAGGCTTCAGCTCCTGATGTCCTTAAAGCATTTTTTGCCATTAGCTTTTCTGTCTTTTGCTAGTTGTTCTTCAAATTCTTTTTTGGCCTGCCTAATTATAGTTTTACACTTGACTTGCCAGAGTTTATGCTATTTTCCTTAGTAGGATTTGACTTCCAATTTTTAAAGGATGCCTTTTGGTCTCTAACCACTCTTTTCTCTATTGTTTAGCCATGGAGCTTTTTTCTTTTCTTTTTGGTACTCATATTGTTTATTTGTTTGTTTTGATTTGGAGCATATATTTTCTTTTAGCCTCTTTTATGGTGTTTTTAAATAATTTCCATGCAGCTTACAGGCATTTCACTCTTGTGACTGTTCCCTTTAATTTCGAATTAACTAGCTTCTTCATTTTTGTGTAGTTCCCCCTTTTTTCTAAAGTTAAATGCTAGAGTGCTGGATTTCTTTGGCATTTTCCACCCTACAAGTATGTTAAATTTAATTACATTATGGTCACTATTACTGAGCGGTTCTACTACATTCACCTCTTGGACCAGAGGCTGTGCTCCAGTTAGGACCAAAACAAGAATTGCCTCTTCCCTTGTGGGTTCTAGGACTCGCTGCTCCAAGAAGCAGTCATTAACAGTGTCTAGAAATTTTATCTCTGCATCCCATCCTGACATGATATATACTCAGCCAATATAGGGATAGCTGAAATCCCCCATTATTATTGCGATTTCTGTTTCTGTAGCCTCCCTATTCTCCCTGAGCATTTCACAATCACCATCACGGTCAGTTTTGTTTGTTTTGAGGGTTTTTGTAACTTAATTTATTTTCACTCTAACTGCTGCTTTAATTTACATGGGGCTAAGCCATCCATAAATAACATGGTTCTTGAATATCAATATGCATAAACACCTGCTATAATAAAACTACATTTTTATAGCCACATGCCTACAAAAAGGTCATTGGACCATTTTACAGAGATTTGTCACAAATGAAAGCTAAATAGTTAAAAGCAAAACAGCTTCATATACTCCAGGAAATATGTTGCTTTGGCAAGAGTATTTACCAGATGACCCTAAAGATCTTTTCCATCTCTACTTTCTAGGATATGAATCAGAGGACATAATTCTGACCCTTTAAATAAAAAGGATTCGGTGAAGTGAGATAGGAGTTACTTCAATTTTGTTTTTATTAGAATTTGGTGATATACTTACAATTTGCTAGACACTTCATTGCTGACAGTACCCAGTGAGGTAGCTCTTCTTCTCAGAAAGGAGGTTGTGGAGAAGAGATGAGAATTTAAAACAGTTAACAGTCTGGCATAATACAAGAGAAGTTCAAAATCTTTCAGTAAATGTGGTTTAGATTACAGTTCTCCAACACCTTAAAATACTGCCAGTTGGGCTACTCCAAGGATACACTCTATCTTACATGCCACTGGCCAAATTTTATACTACTCCAATTTTATGGAGAAACATAGCAGTAAAGTAGTTTATGAAACAGTGGCAAACATCTAAATTTCAACTGAGACATTTCCCCTAGTACATATATAAAAATATATATTTTTAACAGTAATTTTAAAATATAAGGTTTGGCTGGAGTTTTCAGTCAAAAACAGGGAAATTGTGGAAGATTTAAGAATATACTGTCTTGATGCTTCAGAGACATTATAAGAATGTCAGAATGGCTATACTGGGTCAGACCAAAGGTCCATCTAGCCCAGTATCCTGTCTTCCAACAGTGGCCAGTGCCAGGTACTTCAGAGGGAAACCCAAGTTCTGTAGGGGGCTGATATGACAGTAGGAAAAGGCATAAACTCCTCTGACACCTAGAGTGAAGGGAGGAGAAGGATGAAGGAGCCCTGACCTTGTGTTAGTGAGAAAATCTTCCACCTTCACTCTCAAGTACCTTTGCATCTTGAAACCTTGAACTGCCTGTGGGTGGATCAGGGCAAAAAACAAAAACTGATTCACACTGGTAGGACTCTTCAAAGGCCATTAGTGGCTGACTTAAGCCTGGTCAACACTAGAAAAGATATACCAGTATAAAGACACTAGTTAGGGTTGTCTTTTTAATCAATATATTTATACTGGTATAAGCCCTAGCGTGGATGTAGTTACACTGATATAAAGGTGCCTTATATCAACATAGCCTATTTCGCTTCCTGAACTGGAATAATCAATACTAGTATAAGCACTTTTCTACAGGTATAAATGTGTCCACACTAGGGGAGGGATTTCCACTTTAATAATACAGGTGTAGTTAAAGGAAAAAACTTTCCAGTGTAGACAAGTCTTAAAAGACCCCAAGACAGCCAACAATACAGCCTTAAAAGAAAAAAAAAATAATTTAAAAGAACTATAATCAACATAGGAAGGCTTAAAAACATAATAAAAATCTCCAGCCCACTCACTTGTTTTGTCTTCCAAAATGACGATGCCCTGTTTATTGACATTGTACACATTGTGGATGATATGCTTTGGGTTCACAAGCTTTGTATCCAATACTTCATCCAGAGAATCCAGGCCCAAATCTTTTTGCAAGCTGTTAAAATAAATAAATAGTTTACATCATCTATATTAAAAAACAAACTGGGAACAATTCACTTGTTTAAATTAATTCCTTTCTGTTTGTTTTTGTCATCTTTGGGGTGTGGAAGCTTGAGGCAGTTTCAAGAACGTTATTTGATCATTAATATTTTCATGCTACACATTTCATTGATGTATATCCAGTTCATCTCATAAAAATAACATGCCATTTTAACAGTTTACACTATAAACATTATTGGTTAGGTTCCACCTGTGTTGTCAAACAGCCAGTGTATTTTTTAACCAGAGGAAAAAAATTATATATATATAAAATTCATACACACACACAAAATAGACAGCCCCCTACATTGTGCAGGATATTAATGTTGGATTGCCTATAATAATAATAGAATATAGATTAATAGATTACAAGGTCAGAAGGGACAATTGTGATCATCTAGTCTGAACTCCTATCTAACAAAGGCCATAGAACATCTCCAGAATCATTCCTTTTGAACTAGAGCACAAGTCCCCAAACTGTGAAGTGCACCCCCCTAGGGGGGTGCTAAGGAATGTTTAGGGGGCACAGCTGGGGACCGGGTCAGCCCCCACAGAGGGCAGGGAGGGAGCGCCATCCAGCTTTGCTCCTGGCCCCGCACCTGGGGCCCGGCCCCCAGCCCCAGCCCCCTTACCTCTGTCCAACCCCAGCTGCCCCCCATCCCCTTGGCCCCGGATCCTGTGGGGCAGAGGGCGCAGACAGGTGTAAGTGGGGTGCACGGTAAAAAGTTTGGGGACTACTGAACTAGAACGTATCATTTTAAAAAGACAAATCAAATACTGATTTTAACATAGCCAGTGATAGAGAATCCATCACAACCCTTGATAAACTGTTCCAATGATTAATTACCCTCATTGTTAAAATTTTACAGCTTATTTCTATATGTAGGAAGCTTGTAGAATTTTTTTCACCCAGCTGATCAGATCTTCCATTTCCTATGTCCTCAAACTAAACATTTGGGGGAGGGATAGCTCAATGGTTTGAGCATTGGCCTGCTAAACCCAGGGTTGTGAGTTCAGTCCTTGAGGGGACCATTTAGAGATCTGAGGCAAAAATTGGGGATTGGTCCTGCTTTGAGCAGGGGGTTGGGCTAGATGACCTCTTGAGGTCCTTTCTAACCCTGATATTCTATGATTGCACTTTTTATTAGTGATTTTTAGGATTTCATGTTCCCGGAAGAGCTGTTTGAATTTTACCATCGTGGAAAGAGAAGTGAGGAGAAAGATTTCACCACACTACACAACACAAACACATACAGAAAAATTTGCTATATAGTATCATAGAAAGAGGAATTGTTAAAACTGCTAAATACAAAAGAGATTATTCACAAATCACAGGCTGATAGTCAAATAATAAGCAAGTCTAATTAGTTTAGCAAGTATACACCTAATGGCAGTATAGCAGTAAAGAATGGGCGAAATTATGAGAGGTAGCAGAGAAGGTGAGACTGTTGCCCACTATACACATTAGCGTAAAGGTGGAGGACTCACAAACACACTTACTGTGATAGCGTCATGGATTTCCATATCTCTTCTATATTTGCCTGTGTTAACTCTTGGCGGTGCACAAGTCTGCAAGCTGGTACTTCTCCTATTGCTATACTGTGACGTTTGAACCACATTTCAGAATTCTGGATTACAAAAGAAAAAAAAAAAAAGAGCACATTCCTTCACCTACCAATTTTTTCAATGATAAAATAGTATAGCACTTACACAGTGTAGCATGCTTCCTCTTCCAAGCACTTTATGAACAATAACAAATGCTCGTAAAATCCATGAGCAGTAAGTATTATTTAGATTTTATAGATGGGAAGCATCTTTGCCTCAGTTAAGTGATTTGTCCAAAGCTGCAGAAGGAGCCCATGTCAGAGCAGTGCTTGCGGTCCCAGTTCAGAGCACCCTCCTGCACCCCAAACTCCTCATCCCCAGCCCCACCCCAGAGCCCATATCCCCAGCTGGAGCCCTCACCTCCCTGCTCCCGCACCCCAGCCCGGAGCCCCCTCCCGTACCCTGAACTCCTCATTTCTGGCCCAACCCCTGAGCCTGGACCCCTAATCAGAGCCCTCACTCCCTCTCACACTCCAACCCAAATTTTGTGAGCATTCATGGCCCGCCATACAATTTCTATTCCCAGATGTGGCCCTCGGGACAAAAAGTTTTCCCATCCCTTCTCTAGCATGTAAGTCACTCCCAAATTTGTCTGTGTGTGCTGCAGCCAGCCAGCCATAACTTGGCTTTTACCAGCCTCAAAGACTACCACGGGATTACCCCCACCACACTCCCAGATTTCCCCCCAGAAACCTATGTCCTGTACTATCCATCCTCTCCTGGACAGTACAAATATATTGAGCCCGTTATTCCATTAAGGGAATAATATGCACACAACTTGTTACCCCAAATAGAGTTGCCCAGCCCCTTCAACTTGAACTCACTGGTCAGGATCCCTCCCCACAGAATCCAATGGCTACTTGTTCTGTCTCTTCAGATGCAGTGAAGGTAATGGGTGGGGGGAGGGATGTCTGTCCCTTCTTTTTATAGTTTCAGTCCCCCAATTGAAAACATTTACAGCTGAGACCAAGGAGACAAAGAATCTAGGGGGAATGATATTAGCTACTGGTTTTTTTCACCTGCTTGAACTTCCTTTGTTTTCCCTCCCTGCTTGATGATGCTGTTTAGTACTTAAACGTAAATTAAGGCAAGTGCAAATTCCTTCCTTTGTTTAGGACAGACCTAACTTCTGCCTAGGAAAGCTGCGGGGTTTGGAACATCCATTAATAACATACAGGGGGATCTTATAACTTCACATACAACGTGGCCACACATATTTTACCAGGACAATACTGACCAGCAAACTATGAGTTTTCAAATGATACTTTACAAAGCATACTTTGTACAAAGATTATTACAATCATGTGTAAGGTTTATTCGATCATACATTTGCATTTAACAACAGCCTCTACCCTTTAAGAATTCCCAAAGAACAACCAGGTGAGAGAGTCATTCTCAGGTCTTATGTACACGGTACTAGCAAAGCACACTAGAGGGGTATGACTTGTGAAGCATTTGAATGTGTTTCAAACAGGACTATGTTAAAGCAAACTTGGTACCTTTTAGAGCAGGCCAGCAGGGTCTACATGGGGCAGCCCCTCTGATGCATTTTGCCATGCTGTGTAGACCAGTTCATGGTCTTCATCTTGCTTGGCTCTGTGCACGCTGATGCAATTTAAGTAGCAAGTCCTAGCAGGTGTAATGCAGACAGAAAACGAATGCAAATAGGTAAAACTGAGGAGACTCAGCAAAGCTAGTTCTTCACAAAAACTAGGATGCCAATAGTCATTTCTATCCTGACTGAAAGAATAGAACTGAAGCAGCAGAGAATGAAAGACTGTATGACCACCACACAGAGGTCACACTTTGAACCCAAGTGAAACAGTATGCACTGGTGGGAGTGTCAGGATACTGTATATTAATAATCAAAGCTAGCATGAAGGGAACAAATAGCAACTTTTCTTAATTACTAGGAGTTTTTCCTTTTTAGCCTAAAAGATGACAACTGCGTTGTATGGAGTGGTCTTTATTTTCACAGGTCTGGGCGGACGATTGACCTAAGACAGCTGCAGCAGCACAGGAGCCAGCAAACAGAGCTGTAAACAGGGGAGTTTGAGTGGGAGTTGGCAAGAGGAGTTTGTGGGGGGGGAAGACTAAGAGAGCCAGGCAGAGGAACAAACAGGGTAGTGAAGGGAGTGTGTGGTGGTCTGGCAGTGGTTTGGTGCTCGTTGGGGGTTTGTTTTGCTCTGGGTGGTGGTGTTTTGGTTTGGTTTGTGTTTCCTGAACTAACAGGACTTAGATGAGAAGGCTGTGACAGATACAGAGGCAGCAGTGGAAAACAAAATGAAGATGACTGCATGTGGAAGCTGCGGCATGTACATGATCCTGGAGGGGGTACCTAAAAAGAGTTTCATCTGCCACCTGATAGAGCTGATGGAAGAAAAGATCCGAGGATTGGAGAGGCAGGTGGAAACTCTGGTTGAGTTTAGAAGGGGGTTCGAGCGGATGATGAAGCAAAGACATGAGGAGGCTGAAGTGAAAAACTCAGATTTGCAGATGGAAGCAGGACCAAAGAACGCTGAGGAGAGACTGCTGGGAGGCATATGACTAAGAGAACCAGGCAGCGGAAAAGACGGGCTAGTGAAGGAGAAATAGAGCTCAGGAACAGGTTTGCGGAGCTGGAAAATGAAGAAGGGGCACAGTAGGTGGTCACTGAAGGTGAGAGGGCAAGGAAGAAGAGAAGAGCAGCTAGTCCTAAAGGAAGAGGGGAGGAGTCAATGGAGATAACACCAAATATGAGCCCCAGGAGGATACAGCATGGGTTGCAGAGGATTGCAAGGGACAATAGGAATCGAGAGGACTTGCAGCCAGAGGGAACAGGGGATAGACCGAAGAATCGCACCATCACCAGGAAAAGGCAGGTCTACATGATTGGAGACTCCTTACTTAGAAGGATAGACAGGCCTGTAACAAGAGCGGATCCAGAGAACAGAAGGGTGTGCTGTCTGCTGGGTGCCAAGATATGGGATGTGGACCTGAGGCTGAAGAGGATCCGAACGGGAGTGGGAAAGAATCCACTGATTGTCCTTCATGTGGGAACAATATGATACGGCTAGATTCTCGCTGGAAGTATCAAGGGAGAGTATGCCAGACTGGGGAAGACGCTTAAGGAAATCGAGGCTCAGGTGATCTTCAGTGGGACTCTGCCTGTTCCTAGAGAAGGGCAACAAAGGTGTGACAAGATTATGATGATCAACAGATGGCTCAGGCAGTGTGCTATAAGGAGGGCTTTGGGGTGTATGGCCACTGGGAAGCATTCATGGACAGAGGACTGTTCTCTCGGGATGGACTTCATCTGAGCAGGGAGGGAAATAGACTTCTAGGATGGAGGCTGGCACAACTGATTAAGAGAGCTTTAAACTAGGAATTTGCGGGAGATGGTTGGGAGATGTCCAGGTAATCTCCACGCCGGATTTTAGCATTGAGAGGGAAGAAAACGAAGTAAGAAAGGATACAGCCGTGGGTAGGAGAATGGACATAAGGAGGAAGGGTAGTGTAGATACCAGTCTAATAGGTGATACTGGCGGTAGAATGTCTGTGCCTAATCGGGTAAAGAACGTGAGCGAGGCCAAACAGCAAAAATTAAGATGTTTGTACACGAATGTGAGGAGCCTAGGTAACAAAATGGAGGAACGAGAGCTATTGGTGCCAGAAGTGAAACGAGATATAAGGATAACAGAAACATGGTGGAATAGGAGTCATGACTGGAGTACAGGTATTGAAGGGTATGTGCTGTTTAGGAAAGACAGAAATAAAGGCAAAGGTGGTGGAGTTGCATTGTATATCAATGATGAGGTAGACTGTAAAGAAATAAGAAGTGATGGAATGGATACAAAAAATCACATTGGGGAAAAAAGCTACTAGAGCATCCCCTAGGATAGTGCTTGGGGTGTGCTATAGACCACCGGGATTCAATTTGGATAAGGATAGAGACCTCTTTAATGTTTTCAATGAAGTAAATACTAATGGGAATTGTGTGATCATGGGAGACTTTACCTTCCCAGATATAGACTGGAGGAAAAGTGCTAGTAATAATAATAGGGCTCAGATTTTCCTGGATGCGATAGCTGATGGATTCCTTCACCAAGTAGTTGCTGAACCAACAAGAGGGGATGCCATTTTAGATTTGCGTTTGGTGAGTAGTGAGGACCTCATAGAAGAAATGGTTGTAGAGGACAACCTTGGTTCGAGTGATCATGAGCTAATTCAGTTCAAACTAAATGGAAGGATAAACAAAAATAGATCTGTGACTATGGTTTTTTATTTCAAAAGGGCTAACTTTAAAAAATTAAGGAACTTAGTTAGAGAAGTGGATTGGACTGAAGATTTGTGGCTCTAAAGGTAGAGGACGCCTTGGATTACTTTAAATCAAAGCTGCAGAAGCTATCAGAAGCCTGCATCCCAAGAAAGGGGAAAAAATTCATAGGCAGGAGTTGTAGACCAAGCTGGATGAGCAAGCATCTCAGAGAGGTGATTAAGAAAAAGCAGAAAGCCTACGAGGCGTGGAAGATGAGGGGGATCAGCAAGGAAAGCTACCTTATTGAGGTCAGAATATGTAGGGATAAAGTGAAAAAGGCAAAAAGCCATGTACATTTGGACCTTGCAAAGGGAATTAAAAGCAATAGTAAAAGGTTTTATAGCCATATAAATAAGAAGAATACAAAGAAAGAGGAAGTGGGACCGCTAAACACTAAGGATGGAGTGGAGGTTAAGGATAATCTAGGCATGGCCTAATATTTAACAAATACTTTACCTCAGTCTTTAACGAGGCTAATGAGGAGTTTAGGGATAATAGTAGGACGACAAATGGGAATGAGGATATGCAGGTAGATATTACCACATCCAAACTCGAACAGCTTAATGGGACTAAATCAGGGGGCCCAGATAATCTTCCTCCAAGAATATTAAAGGAACTGGCACATGAAATTGCAAGCCCATTAGCAAGAATCTGTAAACTCAGGGGTTGTGCCGTATGACTGGAGAATTGCTAACATAGTTCCTATTTTTAAGAAAGGGAAAAAAAGTGATTCAGGTAACTACAGGCCTGTTAGTTTGACATCTGTAGTATGCAAGGTCTTGGAAAAAATTTTGAAGGAGAAAGTAGTTAAGGACATTGAGGTCAATGGCAATTGAGACAAAATACAACATGGTTTTACAAAAGGTAGATCGTACCAAACCAACCTCATCTCTTTCTTTGAGAAGGAAACAGATTTTTTAGACAAAAGAAATGCAGTGGATCTAATTTACCTTGATTTCAGTAAGGCACTTGATATGGTTCCACATGGGGAATTATTAGCTAAACTGGAAAAGATAGGGATCAATATGAAAATTGAAAGGTGGATAAGGAATTGGTTAAAGGGGAGACTACAATGGGTCCGACTGAAAGGTGAACTGTCAGGCTGGAGGGAGGTTACTAGTGGAGTTCCTCAGGGATCGGTTTTGGGACCAATCTTATTTAATCTTTTTATTACTGACCTTGGCACAAAAAGTGGGAATGTGCTAATAAAGTTTGCGGATGACACGAAGCTGGGAGGCATTGCCAATATAGAGAGATATCATACAGGAAGATTTGGATGACCTTGTAAACTGGAGTAATAGTAATAGGATGAAATTTAATAGTGAAAAGTGCAAGGTCATGCATTTACGGATTAATAACAAGAATTTTTGTTATAAACTGGGGATGCATCACTTGCAGGTAACAGAGGAAGAGAAGGACCTCGAGTATTGGTTGATCACAGGATGACTATGAGCTGCCATGTGATATGGCTGTGAAAAAAGCTAATGCGTTCTTCGGATGAATCAGGCGAGGTATTTCCAGTAGAGATAAGGTGCTGTTTGTACCGTTAGACAAGGCACTGGTGAGACCTCATTGTTAGGATATAGATATTCAGGCCTGTCTGTAAAGGCCTATACCCTAAGAATTTAGGTGTATTCTTATCACTTTAGCTAGTTATAGAGGTATAAGAGAAAGAATCAAAATCACTGTCTGCCGGTGTAAGGTCCTTCTCTTACTGTGACAGTCTGAGGCCCTGTGCTTCGGCTAAGATCTTTGGCTAAGCAACAGAAGCAGCCATAAGCTGGGAAGCGACCGGTCACATCCTCACATTCCAAACTAGTCATATTGAAATAAGGTGCTATTGGGCTGTTAGGAATACAATCCTGTCCTGATAATGCTTATCGCCTCCAGAGAAAGGGAAGTGCCTAGAAAATGTAAAAGGAAACTTAGTTTGATAGCATCCTGTCTGGCAAGAACTCACTTATCAATAGCTGGGATGTGAAATACTCACTTCTGTATTGTTTTGCCATTATAGCTCCCACTTTGCTATTGCTTATTTGAATGGTCTCTGTCTGGTTCTGTGATTGTTTCTGCCTGCTGTATAATTAATTTTGCTGGATGTAAACTAATTAAGATGGTGGGATATAATTGGTTACATAATCATGTTACAGTATGTCAGGATTGGTTAGTTAAATTTCAGGAAAATGATTGGTTAAGGTATAGCTAAGCAGAACTCAAGTTTTACTATATAGTCTGCAGTCAATCAGGAAGTGGGTGGGTGTGTGAAATGGGAACAGGGAATGGGGGTTGGGAAATTGGAATCATGTTTAGCTAAGGGCCGGAATGGGAACAGGGACACAGGTAAGGCTCTGTGGTGTCAGAGCTGGGAAGAGGGACACTAAGGAAGGAAACTTGAATCATGCTTGCTGGAAGTTCACCCCAATAAACATCAAATTGTTTGCACCTTTGGACTTTGGGTATTGTGGCTCTCTGTTCCTGCGAGAAGGACCAGGGAAGTAAGTGGGTGAAGGAATAAGCCCCCTAACACTCACCTGGAATATTGTGTGCAGTTCTGGTCTCCCATGTTTAAGAAGGATAAATTCAAACTGGAACAAGCACAGAGAAGGGCTACTAGGATGATCTGAGGAATGGAAAACCTGTCTTATGAAAGGAGACTCAAAGAGCTTGGCTTGTTTAGCCTAACCAAAAGAAGGCTGTGGGGAGATATGATTGCTCTCTATAAATATATCAGAGGGATAAATACCAGGGAGGGAGAGGAATTATTTAAGCTCAGTACCAATGTCGACACAAGAACAAATGGATATAAACTGGACATTGGGAAGTTTAGACTTGAAATTAGATGAAGGTTTCTAACCATCAGAGGAGTGAAGTTCTGGAACAGCCTTCCAAGGGTAGAAGTGGAGGCAAAAGACCTATCTGGCTTCAAGACTAAGCTTGATAAGTTTATGGAGGGGATGGTATGACGGGATAGCCTAATTTTGGCAATTAATTGATCTTTGACTATTAACAGTAAATATGCCCAATGGCTTGTGATGGGACACTAGATAGGGTGGGATCTGAGTTCAAAGAATTCTTTCCTGGGTGTCTGGTTGTTGAGTCTTGCCCACATGCTCAGGGTTTAGCTGATCACCATATTTGGGGTTAGGAAAGAATTTTCCTCCAGGGCAGATTGGCAGAGGCCCTGGGGGTTTTTCGCCTTCCTCTGCAGTGTGGGGCACAGGTCACTTACTGGAGCCATTGGCCATTATCTTTGAAAACTCATGGCGATCAGGAGAGGTCCCGGACGACTGGAAAAAGGCTAATGTAGTGCCCATCTTTAAAAAAGAGAAGGAGGAGGGTCCTGGGAACTACAGGCCAGTCAGCCTCACCTCAGTCCCTGGAAAAATCATGGAGCAGGTCCTCAAGGAATCAATTCTGAAGCACTTGGAGGAGAGGAAAGTGATCAGGAACAGTCAGCATGGATTCACCAAGGGAAAGTCATGCCTGACTAATCTAATTGCCTTCTATGGCGAGATAACTGGCTCTGTGGATGAGGGGAAAGTGGTGGACATGTTGTTCCTTGACTTTAGCAAAGCTTTTGACACTGTCTCCCACAGTATTCTTGCCAGCAAGTTAAAGAAGTATGGGCTGGATGAATGGACTATAAGGTGGATGGAAAGCTGGCTAGATAGTCGGGCTCAACGGGTAGTGATCAATGGCTCCATGTCTAGTTGGCAGCCGGTATCAAGTGGAGCGCCCCAAGGGTCGGTCCTGGAGCCGGTTTTGTTCAATATCTTCATAAATGATCTGGAGAATGGTGTGGATTGCACCCTCAGCAAGTTTGCGGATGATACTAAACTGGGAGGAGAGGTAGATACGCTGGAGGGTAGGGATAGGATACAGAGGGACCTAGACAAATTGGAGGATTGGGCCAAAAGAAATGTGATGAGGTTCAACAAGGACAAGTGCAGAGTCCTGCACTTAGGACAGAAGAATCCCATGCACCACTACAGACTGGGGACCGAATGGCTCGGCAGCAGTTCTGCAGAAAAGGACCTAGGGGTTACAGTGGACGAGAAGTTTGATATGAGTCAACAGTGTGCCCTTGTTGCCAAGAAGGCCAATGGCATTTTGGGATGTATACGTAGGGGCACTGCCAGCAGATCGAGGGACGTGATCGTTCCCCTCTATTCGACACTGGTGAGGCCTCATCTGGAGTACTGTGTCCAGTTTTGGGCCCCACACTACAAGAAGGATGTGGAAAAATTGGAAAGAATCCAGCGGAGGGCAACAAAAATGATGAGGGGACTGGAACACATGAGTTATGAGGAGAGGCTGAGGGAACTGGGGATGTTTAGTCTACGGAAGAGAAGAATGAGGGGGGATTTGATAGCTGCTTTCAACTACCTGAAAGGGGGTTCCAAAGAGGATGGATCTAGACTGTTCTCAGTGGTGGCAGATGACAGAACAAGGAGTAATGGTCTCAAGTTGCAGTGGGGGAGATTTAGGTTGGATTAGGAAAAGCTTTTTCACTAGGAGGGTGGTGAAACACTGGAATGGGTTACCTAGGAAGGTGGTGAAATCTCCTTCCTTAGAGGTTTTCAAGGTCAGGCTTGACAAAGCCCTGGCTGGGATGATTTAACTGGGAATTGGTCCTGCTTCGAGCAGGGGGTTGGACTAGATGACCTTCTGGGGTCCCTTCCAACCCTGATATTCTATGATTCTATGATTCTCTGTACCTTAAAGTCTTTAAACCACGAGTTGAAGACTTCAGTAGCTCAGACATAGGTCAGGGGTTTGTTACAGGAGTGGGTGGGTGAGATTCTGTGGCCTGTGTTGTGCAGGAGGCCAGAGCAGACGATCATAATGGTCCCTTCTGACCTTAAAGTCTATGAGTCTCACATAGTTCAGTAATGAATGAGTTTATCTGATTAGGTACATCAGAGGGTGATGCTGCATGCACTGACCTTGCTAATCTGCCACCCTCCCTGCTTCACAATACATCTCCCACCCACTACAGAAGTTCCAAATGGATGTGCCTTTTCCTCTTGTGCCTCAAGATTTTTTTGGTAGTTCTTTAAAAAGGAATTAAACTGAAGATGCTATCATCCTGTCACTGCATTCAAGAGCAACTGGCATGCCTGTCCTGTCTTTCTTTAAGGAACAGGCTGATATAGCTTGTTTCATTGATATTAGCTTATTTGAGTGACTGCTGACATTTGAAGGGGAATGAGGAGCAGAACTTGAAAAGTTGGCAGTCCTACTCTGCATAAATCCAAAAACTGTAACCAAGTTAAGCCATGTTACTGACTAACAGCAGAAGGAACTCCCTCTAGCCCCTGATTAGAAGAATGGTGAGTAAAAAACATGGCCTCAATAGCATGGGTTAAGGTATTATTTCTCAAAATGAAAGGTGCACCCTAATGGAAGAAAGGCAGTAGGTAGGGCAGCGGACTGGGGGGGGAGGAGGCAGGGTGCAGCAGTGTGTGCATAGACCTCTCAATGGCTCTCCACCGTCTTAAAGATTAATTTTATATTATATATATATATATATATATATATAAAAATAAAAAAAAGGTGTAGCTATAAATGGTTACAAAGAAAACCTTCGAAGGATAAGTCTACACTGCAGCTGGGAGGTTTAATTCCCAGCTCGGGAAGATTTACAGACACTAGTTCTGCTCAAGCTAGCATGCCAAAAATAGCCGTGTGGCCACAGCAGCTCAGGCTAGCCACCCAAGTACATACCTAGGATCTCAAGCAGGGCTGTGCTTGGGCAGCTACTCCTCCCCCACTTCTTTACTGTCCCGCCAGAGGACATGGTGTGGTGTGGCCTGGCCCTGACCTTCCTCACCCTTTGTCAGAGCTGGCTGGGTCTCCCGGGCCCTCTCCTGTCCCTGGGAGAATGAGGACCAAAGAGCGTGCAGCCTCCAGCCCAGCCAGTCTGGGCGCTCTGCTCACTGCGAGCTGGGCTACGTGTAGTCCAGTGGCCCCTAGTGGCGGCCAGAAATTCTGCGAGGAAAACAGGCAATTCTGCATTCCACAGTGGTGCAGAATTCCTCCATGAGTAACATTTATTGTGAGCAACTATGTGGAATCCATAAAAACTGTAGCTTTATAAGAGTTTTAAAAAACCAGTACGGTCGCGCAACCTTCAAGTGAAACAATCATGCGATACAATTCCAACAAAATGACCATTTTATCCTGGAATGAAGCAAATTTGTTGTTGTTTTACAATACATTAGCACATTAGTTAAATGTCAAATATATAGATTCATACATTCCAAGGCCAGAAGAGACCATTGTGTCCTGTATAACACAGGCCATAGAACATCCACAAAATAATTCCTAGCTTATCATTTAGAAAAAAATCTACTCTTTATTTTAAAATTGTCAGTGATAGATAATCCACCATGACCCTTGGTAAATTGTTAAAATGGTTAATTACTCTCACTATTAAAAATGTATGCCATATTTCCAGTCTGAATTTGTCCAGTTTCAATGTCCAGCCATTAGATCGTGTTGTACCTTTCTCTGCTAGACTGCAGAGCCCATTATTAACTATTTGTTTCTGATGTAGATACTTATGGACTCACCCTTCTTTGTTAAGCTAAAAGATTGAGCTCTTTAAGTCTATCACTATAAGGCATGTTTTCTACTCCTTTAATCATTCTTGTAGCTCTTCTCTGAACCCTCTCAAATTTATGAATTTATCCTTTAAATTATGTACTTGGTAAATTCTGTAATGTAATTTGTGAACATAAAAATAATCAAATGAGAAAGCAACCCATTTGAGAGAGAAAATCAAAACAACCAATGAATTATAATTAAAAATGAAAGAACAATGACTTCCTTTAAGCAAAAACTCAACATAACAAAAATCTATTTCTTTCAATTTTTCTACAGCCAAACACTATACATCAAAAAAGAAAAGATCGTTAGTTTATTTTATCCCTTCCCATTACCTATTTTCCCTTCAGAATATCAAATATTTTAGAAACTGGAAACAAGAAATCTTACCATCATGAAAGGCTTCACTGGGATGTGTTCTTGGGAAGTGCCTGCTTCAGGAACATTCCAGTCTGGAAATTTAATTACTTCCTTTCTATATGGAGGCCTTGTTGGATATGGTTTCAGTGGTGAGGAAGGAGGAAACCTAAATAACATTAAAGATAACACTTCAAAAAAAAAAAAAGCTTCTAAATATTGTGCAATTTTATATTTACTATTTTCAACCTGTGTCTTTCTACATTACTTGATATGTGGGTGCACATATATACATCTAGTATGTCTGAATACTTCTCCACATTAGGAGATGTTGATCCTGCTAGGAAAGGTTTAAGTGGATTCTGCTTTCTTACTGAATCAGGTGGGTTGTCACTCATTTGCACCTCTTAGATTACATCTTCACTGAAGAGATAATTTGGGCTCCTTGGATGTTATCCCTCAGATCCTTCTCATTCACATACAGAACACTTTCTCTCTAGGTTAGTGATTCTTTCATCACGAGCTAGCTGGCTATCTGAGGCTATAGCAGGGGTTCTCAAACTGGGGGTCAAGACCCCTCAGGCGGTTACAAGGTTCTTACCTGGATAGTCGCGAGCTGTTAGCCTCCACCCAAACCCCGCTTTGCCTCCAGCATTTATAATGGTGTTAAATATATAAAAAAAAAAAACATTTTTAATTGATGGGAGGGTTGTACTCAGAGGCTTGCTATGTGAAAGGGGTCACCAGTAAAAAATGTTTGAGAATCACTGGTCTATAATCTAAAACCCAAGTAAAGATTTCACGTGAGCTGGTAACCCATTCCCTTTGCAGTGAGAACACAACGCAAGTCATTTGAATGCTGACAGTCCTCCAATGATTTCCCAAATCCCTCTCTGTGTTCCCAGAAGGAAAGACAAGTTTTTCCACAATTCACTGGGAAACAATCAATCATACAGCAGTACAAAAAACCATGGATTATGTTCCCACTGATACACACAGTTCAACGAAGCACCAGTCAGAACATGGTAACTCAAGTGTGACCTTGCAGTGGCTGCTCACACCTGAGCTAGGGTAACCCAGGTGCTCAGATGCAGCTGCTGATCACCTAAGTTCCCTCTAAGCTGCACAGCTGTGCAGCAGCCTACTAAGCACTGTGCAGGCACTCAGGGCTGCAGTGGGGAGAGATGTCGCGGCGGGGAGAGGCGCCCCTCCTCCGGCCCCAACCCAGCCTGGCCAGTACCAGGTTTATGATGGTGCCAGGCCCACGCTCAGCAGGGGCCCCACTGGCCTGGCCCTCCACTTCACTTGTGCTGTGGCCCTGAGGCCGCAGCGCTGACTCCTCTCCTCTCCTCTCCGGCCCCTCTCATGCACTCCTCTAGGACTGCCAGCCGGGGAAGCGTGGCCCCTCCCCTGGCCCCAACCCAGCCCAGAACTGCCACAGATGGAGAAGAGGCACCCCCACCCAGCCCCAGCCCAAACCTGCTGCGAACAGGGAAAAGGCGCCCCAACTCAGCCGAACCCCGGACCTGCCACATCCAGAGGAGAGGCGCCTATCCCATGGCCCCAGCCCCGGAGCTGCTGCAGCAGAGAGAGGTGCCTCTCCCCTCCAGCCCAGGTGCTGCTGTGGTGGGAGAGAAAGCTAGGGGGAGTCCTCTCTCCCTGCTGTAGCCCCAGGTACACCAACCCCTCAACCCCAGCCCTACCCCAGAGCCCTCACCCCCTCCTGCACCCCAACCCTCTGCCTCAGCCCTGAGCCCCCTCTCACACTCCGAACCCCTCAGTCCCACCCCTGCCTCATAAATTTTGTTATGTGCACGAATATGGAGGTGATGTGGAGCCACGTCCAGCCCTTCAGACATTTTAATCTGGCCCTCAAACTCCTGCCAGGATCTGTGCTATGCTGTGGCTCCACACAGCTCGCAGAAGCAGCGGCATGTCCCCCTTCCGGCTCTTATGCATAGGGTCAGACAAGGGGCTCTGCAGCTCCCATTGGTTGGGAACCATGGCCGATGGGAGCTGCAGTGGTAGTGCCTGTGGACGGGGCAGTGTGCAGAGCCACCTGGCTGCACCTCCGCAACGGAACTGATGAGGGGACATGCCGCTGCTTCTGGGAGCTGCTTGAGGTAAACACTGCCTGGAGCCTGCACCCCGACCCCCTGCCTTGGATTCCCCTCCCTCCCTCTAAACCCCTTGGTCCCAGCCCAGAGCACCCTCCTGTACCCCCAACGCCTCATTCCCAGCCCCACCCCAGAGCTTGTACCGCCAGCCAGAGCCCTCACCCCACCTCCATACCCCAACCACCTGCCCCAGCCAGGAGCCCCCTCCCACACCCTGAACTCCTCATTTCTGGCCCCACCCCAGAGCCTGCACCCCCAGCTAGAGCCCTCAGCCTCTCAACCCCCAATTTCATAAGCATTCATGGCCCACCATACAATTTCCAAACCCAGATGTGGCCCTCGGGCCAAAATGTTTGCCCACCCCTGCTATAGTGTATGCACTTTGTTTTACGGCAGCTTGGGAAAGGTTCCTGCCTGTCCAGTCTTGATGTGTTTTACTTTCAAAAACCAAATAAAAATGTATTATTTTTCTTTAATCAAGTCAACTGTATGATTTACCGCTTGTGTCACAATCATACAACTGAACAATGAGCTACTCATAACATCTGGAAATCTGAATTTTAAAAAGGCTTGTTACAGTAATGATTAAATAAATCAAATCTTAAAACATGAAATTCATGTAAAAAGAGAGAAGAGCCTAGGAGGTAAGACTAGTTCTCTGTGGAGGGCTTTCTCCTGAAGGTAGAAGAGCTGGAGAAACTTGAAGTGTTCAGGAAGAAAGTCTAGATTCCAACTCCTTCTGGGTAAGCAGAAGGAAAGCTGTAGCTAATACGAAAAAGCGATCCAATAATTGTGAACTGTGATGTGGTATAAACAAATCCCACACTGGGCAATACAGGGTTAATGAGCTAATATGGGTTTAGGTAGCCCCATCCCACCACACCTGTAAGAAATGTCAGATTTGGAGGAACTTAAAAGGGAAAGACATAGTATTGTTGGTGGCAGACCAGAAAGGAGAGCAGAACCCCAGTCTCCAGCTCCTGGAGAGAGGGTTGACTGAAGGCAAGAGCTTTTCAGATGACCACTGCCCAGCAGCACCACCCTGGAAGAAGAGAGGGCTTGATGCTGATCCACCTACTTGAGGGGACTATTTTCCCTATATTAATCTATGGGACCACAGCTTAACAGGAACATGTTTAGTAAGGTGCTCTTTCTTCAGGCTGTGGGATTATTCATTTGTGTTTCTTTTTTGTGTTCATTGACAACCCTGGAAGGAGGCAGACTGTCTAGAGCTCAGCCAGAGGCCAAGTCCCTTACGACTAGACTAGTGTGATGGAATGCCCAGCACTGCAGAACAGTGGCCTTGGTGAGTGCATGGGGACTAAATTAGCTGTTACCACTCAAGAAAGAGATCTTGGAGTCATTGTGGATAGTTCTCTGAAAACATCACTCAATGAGCAGCGGTAGTCAAAAAGCAAACAGAATGTTCGGAATTATTAAGAAAGGGATATAGATAATAGGACAGAAAATATCATGTTACCTCTATATAAATCCATGGTACGTCCACATCTTGAATACTGTGTGCAGATGTGGTCGCCCCATCTCAAAAAAGATATATTGGAATTGGAAAAGGTTCAGAAAAGGGCAACAAAAGTGATTAGGGGTATGGAACAGCTGCCATTTGAGGAGAGATTAATAAGATTGGGACTTTTCAGCTTGGAAAAGAGATGACTAAGGGGGGATAGGATTGAGGTCTATAAAATCATGACTGGTGTGGAGAAAATAAATAAGGAAGTGTTATTTACACTCCTTCTCATAACACAAGAACTAGGGGTCACCAAATGAAATGAATAGGCAGCAGGTTTAAAACAAATAAAAGGAAGTATTTCTTCACTCAGCACACAGTCAACCTGTGGAACTCCTTGCCAGAGGATGTTGTGAAGGCCAACACTATAACAGGGTTCAAAAAAGAACTAGACAAATTCATGGAGGATAGATCCATCAATGGCTACTTGCCAGGCTGGGCAGGGATGATGTCCCTAGCCTCTGTTTGCCAGAAGCTGGGAATGGACGACAGATCACTTGAGGATTACCTGTTCTGTTCATTCCCTCTGGGGTACCTGGCATTGGCCACTGTCGGAAGAGAGGATAGTGGGCTAGAGGGACCTTTGGTTTGACCCACTATTGCCGTTCTTATGATCCTGGTAGTGGGGCTGGCCTATCCCACTATCTTGGGACAAATTTGGGAGTACTCTCAGAGGTAGTGGGTGGAGTTAATATGGGCCTAGAGCCCCCAGAAGGGCTAACTCAATAGTCCCTAGGAAGTGGGGACTCAATCCCCTAGCCAGTGTAGGTGAGGAACTGGACCCTGGAAGAATGTGTCCAGCCAATGTGAGGGATAATAGGCTTGAACCCAGGCCTACGGGTCCCCAGGCAGTGCTCAGCACATGGACACCACCAAGCAGCTCACCTGAACAACTAGAGAAGGGAGCTAGCTCACAAAAGGACCCACCCTCAAAGTTCCTCACTGGAAAAAACATCCAGCACCACCAATTAGCTGGAAAGCTCTATTTAAACCGTGAAGAGTCACAGGAAGTTGTCCAAGCAACTACAGGAATCCCTGGCTGGCTGCTACTATAGACTCTGCCTACTTACATGATTCCTGAGCCCTGCCTTCCCGCCTCTCTGGCTGTTCCTGGTTCTTGTCCTCCTTAACCCAGACTCCTGTGTATTCCTGGTACCTGCCTCACTCCAGGTCCCTGCTCCCACATCCTACCCTCCTACTCTCTGGTGGTTCCAGAGAGGATGGTTCTAGACTATTCTCAGTGGTAGAAGAGGACAGGACAAGGAGTAATGGTCTCAAGTTGCAGTGGGGGAGGTTTAGGTTGGATATTAGGAAAAACTTTTTCACTAGGAGGGTGGTGAAACACTGGAATGCGTTACCTAGGGAGGTAGTAGAATCTCCTTCCTTAGAAGTTTTTAAGGTCAGGCTTGACAAAGCCCTGGCTGGGATGATGTAGTTGGGGATTGGTCCTGCTTTGAGCAGGGGGTTGGACTAGATGACCTCCTGAGGTCCCTTCCAACCCTGATATTCTATGATTCTATACCCAACACTTTGACCCCTAGCTTGACATCTGACTCTGTCTCTCATCTTTGGCTTGGAACCTAACTAACCATTAAGCCTCACCACCCATGCACAGTCCCTACAACCAAGGGGAAGCTCCCCCAGAAGTGCCAGCTAACAAGGAACTTAGGCCTGTCTCCTACAGGAGGGGGACATTTTAACTAGAGTGACAGAAATTTTCCCCAAAATTCACTACCCACTCCTCCAACTGATCAAACATTTTCATTGATTTTCAAGGGGATTCATTCTCTCTCTCTCACACACAAACACACTCTTCCCTTCAGTTTTGTTGACAAGGCTTTCTTCAAAGCTCAACTAGCTAGTGCAAGCGACTCAGCCAATACTGAGTAGATTGCAGGTTCTCTGCACCTGCATCTTGGGGGGAAGAGCAGTATGCAAGATAAAAGTCCTTTCAGGGTGCAGGTTATCCTATATGGGGAAGCGTTTTTGAACAAACGAACACACACACATACCCATTCCCAAAACATCACTGTGACAGGTTGGATCCCCCTTCTGGGGTGCCACCTGATATACTGGAATTTCACTGACCCTCTCTTGCTCAACCAGCCAGGGTTCCCTCTCCCTGCTTTGCTGAATTAGGCTCTCTGGCCTCTTGTAGCACACACACACAGGTAGGGCCACACCCCGCTGCAGTCACAAACTGAAGTCAGCTTTCTGCGAGAGGACTCCCCCAGCACTCACGTGCCCACCACTTTTGGGAGATAAACTCAAAATAATACTGTCTTGCACTGTATAGAAAAATCTGCACAGCGCAAGCTCATAAAAATCCACCCTCTTCCTCAGTGTGAAGAGAAACGTGCACAACTTCTTGCCCTCCCACTTAGAAATTACATAAACTGGGTTTTATTATAAACAAGAAATAAGTTTATTAACTACAAAAGGTGAATTTTAAGTGGTTAAAGAGATAGCAAACAAAACAAAGCAGATTGCCTTAGTAAATAAACAAAAGCCACAGACTGAGCTTAACACACTAGATAGGTAAGATACAAATTAACAAATTCTCATCCTGAGTGATAAACAGGTTGGCAGATTCTTAACGCACAAGTTGCCTTCGCTTTCCCAGCTTTTCATACACAGGCTAAAAGATCCTAGCCTGGGACCATCACTTCTCACAGTTCAGTCTTTTTTCCTCAGGTGTTTTCAGGTGTGTTGTTGTAGGGAGAGTGAGGACCCTTCCTGTTGTCATTGTCCCTCTTTTATATCTTCCCCCCACTTGCTGGAAAGCTTTTTGCTGTGACATGGGTTAAACAGTTCCCATTGTGTAGTGCTATCTCTGAGAGGTTTCTATTGCACACAATTCCTGGGGTGATCCTTATGCTTGTGTGCATTTCTTCAAGAAGCCACTACCATTGTTTGGCCTCATCCAACATAGCACATTTGAAATACAGAGACATGGTCAATATTCCCAGCTTCAGATATAAAAATGATACATGCATACAAATTGGATAAACACATTCAGTAAATCATAACCTTTCCAATGATACCTTACATGAGCCGTCTTGCATAAAGTATATCTTAGTCATACCATATTCATATCACAACCATATTTCCATGAAGAATATGGGGTTTAACGTCACAACCACCATCACCAGAATCCCTCTTCAAAAGAATCTTTATAAACCAGAGACATGTCAAAGCCTTGGCAGGGATGGTTTAGCAGTATCCAAAGAAGGGCATGAACTCTTACTACAGACAACAAAAGCCTCCTCCACACAAATGTCACAACTCTAGTAGTATGTCTTATAACCAATATAGTTAATACCCTCACTACTAATTACATCATTTTTAGAGTTTTAAATGACCATGTCTGTGGTGCTTTTCTTACGGTCTCTTGGCCTATAATTCTCTCCCGCCTTTTTTCCAAGCAACCTCCATTTCATCTCCATTGTTTCAGCATTCCCACTGCTGCCCTCCCTGCCGAAGCCATAGATTCAGGAAGAGTGATTAACAGGCAGAAGCACTGGCTATGAGGAAATGAGACTGATAGAGCCAACTCCTGGCAGTCCAAGAATAAACAACGGTACCAGCATTTTGTACAGTGAGGGAAGATTGTCACACCCCAGATCTACCCTCTTCCCCTTTGGAAGGAAGGTAAAGTAGGCTATCATACCTCTCACAGTAAGAGGTACTAGTGGGCTTGTTCACCTCCTCCTGATAGCATTGAACTCAGCTTTAGGCAAAGTCACGCTTTTGGGTTGTGGAGCCAACGGACGGACCACCTCAGGCTTTGAGATGGTTAAAGCTAATCTGATTAATTATTCATAGCAAGCACCCTAGATACAGCAAACCAAGACTGACCTTTGGGGTTAGTGAAGCCTTCAGCTGAGAGTATTGGATGTGGGAGGGGGTGGGAAAAGAGGGAAACAACGCCCCAGAGAAGTTTATGGTTGAAGTGGTGACTGGAGACAGTGCCACCCACACTGCCACCAGTCGTGAAAGAGCTGCCACAATCCTCCCAGATGTCAGCCAGCCATCTGAGGTGCAGGTCTTTTTTCTGAGCAACTTTAAATGCAACTGCTCAGATTCCAGAAACTGCAGAACCTACAGGTGTCAACGCTTTTACACACCACAGTGAAATATAACACCCAACAGCACTGAAGCCTCAAATTGTGGCAATCAGTGAAGACATACTGATGTATAAACCATAGGTATTTGCCATTACAAAATGATAAGTATTCTCTTGCATTAGGCTGTACTTAATATGTTCATATTTTTGGTGGTTTAATTTCATCAGCAATTTAGGCATTTGACCATGTGCCTGGAAGTTTTAGTCAGAGTTTACTCACTTATTTTCTCCACTCCTATAAAACAGAAATGGAAGACTACCCTTTACATCTTTTAGTAATGGTCTTATGTACTGCATCATTGAAAGTCACCATAAAAAGGATCAATTTAACAGTTTACATAAAGTATAAAGGTGACTACTGTCCCCAAAACTTGTGTAGTATTTGTTGATTCAATTAAAAAAAGGAACATACCTACATTCACCTCTTTTTCACCCCTACCTACACCATTACAGCTGAAGACATATTTGCAAAGCAGCATTAAGGCAAGTGCACCAGAGGGAGCTCCCAGGATATTAAATATACTGAAAAATAAAGATGGAAAGCGAAAGTTGTTTTAGTGCATATTGAGCATGATTGGGTACTGGAAATCCAAACTCCACAGTCATAGATGGCTTAAACAAGTCAAAAAAATATATCAAGCATACTTGAAGAAAGATTGTGTCTATTCAAGAAGAAATCATGCAAAATTCTTGATTTCACTCAAAAATTGCCTAACTGACTTTCTCTCTCTGCAAATATTAAGCAGAACACACAAAATATGTTGAGTATTTAAGGATAAGAATTGAATACCCACCAGTGCCAAAAGATTGCCACCAATATTTCAGAGTTTAAGGCCAGAAGGGACCATTATTTTAACTAGGCTGACCTACCACATATCAGAAGCCATCACATTTCACCCAAATACCCCTATACTGAGCCCAAAGACTTTAATTAGACCAAAGC
Source organism: Lepidochelys olivacea (assembly GCF_965140295.1). Taxonomy (NCBI): domain Eukaryota; kingdom Metazoa; phylum Chordata; order Testudines; family Cheloniidae; genus Lepidochelys; species Lepidochelys olivacea. The sequence goes on from NC_140415.1 coordinate 39,089,999, forward strand.
ATTTCAGTCCTCGGGAAACTAAGTTGTGTATCACAAGCAGAAAACAGGAAAGATTAAGTTGCCATCAATCCACAAAGCCTTCACAATGGCATGGAATTGATTAGCTGAGATATGACCAGATGACCATTGCACAGGGATAATCAATTAATTTTTTTAAAAGGTCCAAATTTCTTGGTCAAGGTATAGTCAAGGTCCAGAGTCCAGAGAAAATAATAAAAATAATGATAATAATAATAAATAATAAATAAAATAATAATTATAAGTAAATAAAAAGATTTGGAGATCAATTCAAAAGGATCTGGCAGTCCGCCTATTGACTACCCCTACCCTAGCCAGGTGATCCGTGCCCCATGCTACAGGGGAAGGTCGAAAAAATCCAAGGTCCCTTCCAATCTGACCTGGGAAAAATTTCTCCCCAACCCCAAATCTGATGAATAATTCTGAATACATCTGGTCAATTGCAGGAAACAAAATTCCTTCCTGCCCACTGCAGGTGGCCAGTTGAAGCCCTGAAGTATAAAACTTGATGACAGTCGTGGTCTTTAATGCAGAGCTGCAAGGGTTATGAACATGCTGAGGGCAATGCAAGCATTTCTGTTCTCCCCATGAAGAGGAGGCTCATGAAGGAAGGAGATGAACTGGGGGATTCACAGAGTTACAGATTCCAAGTCCAGAGGAGACCATCACAACTATCTGGCTCAACTGCTTGCACACACAGGCTGAGGAATTTTCCTTAGAAAATGTATTAGAGTTTATCTTTTCAAAAGATTCCTAATCTTGTCTAAGGGTATGTCTAAAATTAAACACCCCCAGCTGGCCCATGTCAGCTGACTCTGGTTTTGGCTGTGGGGCTATAAAATTGCAGTGTAGAATTTCAGGCTCCAGTTGGAGTCCAGGTTCTGGGACCCTCCACCCTTGCAGGGTCCCAGAGCTTGGGCTCCAGCCTTAACATCTACACCACAATTTTACAGCCCTGTAGCCTGAGCCCCACAAGCCCAAATCAGCTGACAAAAGTGTTTAATTGCAGTGTAGACATATTAACACCCCCCCCCGAAAAAAAAAAGACTCCAAATGACGACAACCACTTCCACTGGTAAGGTCTTCCAATGTCTGATTACCCTAATAGTTAGGAAATTGCATCTTATTTCAAGACTAAATTTGTTCAGTTTTCAGCCATTAAATTTTCTTATGCCTTTGTCAGCAAGATTGAAAAACCCCACTATCAAATGTTTTCCATGTGTAAGTACCTAAAACATAGCAATGAGGTAACCTCTCAACCTTTTTTTTTTTCCTATAAACTAAATCAACTGAACTCCTTAAGCCTCAAATCATACGTTTTCCAGCTCTAAGATCATTTTTGTGGCCCCTTCTTTGAACTTTCCCTAGCATTTGTGGTATCATTAGAGGAGGTTTTGGAACAAATTGATAAATTAAACAGCCATAAGTCACCAGGACCAGATGGTATTCACCCAAGAGTTCTGAAGGAACTCAGATGTGAAATTGCAGAACTACTAACTGTAGTCTGTAACCGATTGTTTAAATCAGCTTCTGTACCAGATGACGGGAGGACAGCTAATGTGACGCCAATTTTTAAAAAGGGCTCCAGACATGATCCTGGCAATTACAGGCCTGTAAGCCTGACTTCAGTACCAGGCAAACTGGTTGAAACAATAATAAAGAACAATATTGTCAGACATATAGATGAACATAATTTGTTCAAGAAGAGTCAACATGGTTTTAGTAAAGGGAAATCATGCCTCACCAATCTACTAGAATTCTTTGAGGGGGTCAAAAAGTATGTGGACCAAGGGGATCCAGTGGATATAGTGTACTTAGATTTTCAGACAAGGTCCCTCACCAAAGGCTCTTACGCAAACTAAGTTGCCATGGGATAAGAGGGAAGGTGCTCTCTTGGATTGGTAACTGGTTAAAAGATAGGAAACAAAGGGTAGTATAAATGGTCAGTTTTCAGAACAGAAAGAGGTAAACAGTGGTGTCCCTCAGGGGGGTCTGTTCTGGGACCAGTCCTATTCAACATATTCATAAATGATCTGGAAAAAGGAGTACACAGTGAGATGGCAAAATTTGCAGATGATACAAAATTATTAAAAATAATTAAGACCCAGGCAGACTGCGAAGAGCTACAAAAGGATCTCTCAAAACTGGGTGACTGGGCATCAAAATGGCCGATGAAATTTAATGTTGATAAATGCAAAGTAATACAAATTGGAAAGCATAATCCCAAGTATACATATAAAATGATGGGGTCTAAATTAGCTGTTACCACTCAAGAAAGATCTTGGAGTCATTGTGGATAGTTCTCTGAAAACATCCGCTCAACGTGCAGCGTCAGTCAAAAAAGTGAACAGAATGCTGGGAATAATTAAGAAAGGGATAGATAATAGGACAGAAAATATCATGTTGCCTCTATATAAATCCATGGTACGTCCACATCTTGAATACTGTGTGCAGATGTGGTCGCCCCATCTCAAAAAAGATATATTGGAATTGGAAAAGGTTCAGAAAAGGGCAACAAAAGTGATTAGGGGTATGGAACGGCTGCCATATGAGGAGAGATTAATAAGATTGGGACTTTTCAGCTTGGAAAAGAGATGACTAAGGGGGGATAGGATTGAGGTCTAGAAAATCGTGACTGGTGTGGAGAAAATAAATAAGGAAGTGTTATTTACACTCCTTCTCATAACACAAGAACTAGGGGTCACCAAATGAAATGCATAGGCAGCAGGTTTAAAACAAATAAAAGGAAGTATTTCTTCACACAGCTCACAGTTAACCTGTGGAACTCCTTGCCGGAGGATGTTGTGAAGGCCAAGACCATAACAGGGTTCAAAAAAGAACTAGATAAATTCATGGAGGATAGGTCCATCAATGGCTATTAGCCAGAATGGGCAAGAGTGGTGTCTCTAACCTCTGTTTGCCAGAAGCTGGGAATCAGCGACAGGGGATGGATCACTTGATGATTACCTGTTCTGTTCATTCCCTCTGGGGCACCTAGCACTGGCCACTGTCAGAAGACAGGATACTAGGCTAGATGGACCTTTGGTCTGACCCAGTAGGGCCATTTTTATGTTCTGTTCGTTGCCACATCCTTCCTGAAGCCCAGACACCCGAATAAAACATAGTATCCTAGCAGCAGTCTTACCAATGCTGTATACAGAGACAAAATATCACTTCCCTTCTTCTACTTGATATTCCCCTCTAGACATGCAAGGATCAGATTAGTCATTTTTGCCATGACACCACACTGGGAACTCATGCTGAGGCAATTTTCAACAATGACCCCTAAGTTTTTCTCTGAGGCCTTGTCTACACTACCTCTTAAGTCGACATACGTGACATCACTCAGGGGTGTAAAAAACCCATCCCCCCTGAGCAATGTAACTTACATTGACTTAACATGGTCTCCACACTGCGCTATGTCAGCGGGAGATGCTCTCCTGTCAACATATAGCGTCTTCACCAGACCCGCTAAATCAATGCTGTTGCATCGACCAGCTGTACCAATTTAGTGTCATAGTGAAGACACGCCATGAGTCACTGCTTTCTAATACAGTGTCTTGCACCCCTTAAGTATAACCTGCATTCTTGGTTCCCAGATATATTACCTGGCATTTAAGTGTATTAAAAATGCATTTTGTTAGCCTGTGACCATTTTACCAGGTGATTCAGATCACTCTCCTACAGTACTCTATCCTCCTTTACTATCCCACTAATCTGTGTGTCATGCGCACACTTTAACAGCAAAGACTTTATACCATCATCTAGATAGTTGATTAAAAAAAATATTAAAAAGTGTTGAACCATGAAAGCTTTCTAGAAATGGCCCCCTCATTGACACTGAGATTTGTCAGCAAGCCAGTTTTTAATGTGTCCCCTATTAAGTCCATATAATGCAAGATTTTTTTAAATCAGAATGCCATGATGTACCAAGTCAAATGCCTTGGAGAAATCCAAGTGTACTATACCAACAGAATTGCATTTATAAAGCAGATTTATAATCTTGTTTTAAAAAAATCCAACTACAGACAGAATCAAAACTGCTTTAAGATATTTGAAAGGAGGACATGAATGTGAAAGGACAATTTTCAGCACACAAAAGAAAGTCTTTTCACCAGGGAAAAAACCCTTAGGTCACAAAATGTCACAAGATAAATTACATTTAATTAAGAAATGAGTTGAGTGGAGATTAGTTTGTTATAAGAGTAACATGTGACAGAACTATATACAAATAAAGTGATTCTACTATAACTAGAGCCCTGCAAATCCACGGATATCCACAGACCATTTTTGCAGATCGCAGATGGGACGCAAACACAAATTTTGTATTTATGCAGAGTTCTAAATATAGGGTCTCAAAAGGCAGTGAAACACATCTCATAGCCTATGAGGCTGCTTTCCCGCCTTCCAGATCCCATATTCCCTCACCCTCCATATACAGAGAAAGGGGAGGCGATAGATTAAGACAGGTAGTAAAATCCCACATGCTCCTATTGCCGCAGTTTAAGCAGTCAAGCAATTTAGAAAACCTCTCCTGACTTCATTGCCGTATCAGGTCAGTCAGAGAGGGAAGCCATACTGACTTACTTTGCAGAAACAGCTTCCTCCCTCTCCGACTGACCTGATATGGCACAAATTAAGCACTGGCTGAGCAGCCAGAGAGCACCTTCACCCCCCTCCTGTGCGCCCCTACCCCCTGCACTCCCCCTCCTATGCCCCCTTTACCTCCTAAACTGTGCACCCCCCTCCTGCATCCACATGGGGAAACTGTCATGGAGCACCTGTCATTGCTCCTCACAATCCCTCTAGGAGGATGACTTGCCAAGCTGAGAGGTGCCAGGGCTCAGCCCCAGCAAAAATTAAGCACTGTAGCCCTGCGATAGTATTCCCCTTGCATGCTTCCACAGGGAGAACAGTGGCTGGTGCAAAGAAACTGGGCTTACTGAGCTCTAAGTGTGATGACTTTATAAATCGCTCTAAATAGGCGACAGTCTTTTTTATTTTATAGTTCAGTTTGTGATTTTGAGCAGTATTGACTTGAGACATTTATTTTATTATTTTTAGTGTAAAAGGCTATTTGTTCTGATGCCTGTTGTATAATAAGATTGATGTTTAAAATAACAACAAACAAACAATAATAGTATGCACAATTATTAAGCCATAGAGGCACGGTGAGATAGCGTGCTGCTGCGGGTATGGTGCGGATGCAGATAAAAGACGGACTGTGGATCGCGGGTCGGATACAAGTTGATTCTTGCGGATCAGATACGGATCCACATTTTTGTATCCGTGCAGGGCTCTAACTATAACATGGATCAACCAATATAGTCATACACTGAAACATGTACTGTTAGTTAACCTGAACCATTATCTTGTATATTATAAGATACAATGTAGAAAAAACATTTCTCAGGATAGCTGAGCTTTCATGCAATAAGAAACAAGCTGTGAAAGAGTCACAATCTTACTGCATACTTTAAAATAAAATAAAAAGTATTCCAAGTTCATAAGAACATAAGAATAGCCATACTGGGTAAGACCAATGATCCATCTAGCCCAGTGTCCTGTCTTCCAATAGTGGCCAATGCCAGATGCTTCAGAGAGACTGAACAGAACAAGGCAATTATCAAGTGAGCCATACCCTGTCATCCAGTCCTAGCATCTGGCAGTCAGAGCCTTGGCGGCAGTCAGAGCGTGGGGTTGTGTCCCTGATCATCTTAGCCAATAGCCACTGATGGACCTATCCTCCATGAACTTATCTAATTCTTTTTTTAACCTTCACATCATCCCTTGGCAACAAGTTCTGCAGATTGACTGTGTGTTGTGTGAAGAAGTTCAGTACTTTCTTATGTTTGTTTTAAACCTGCTGTGTTCCCTCTCAGGTGCATGCCTACATGGCCACACATGAGGTCATCAAGGGTCTGTGCACCAGCCACGCACACTGCTGAGCATGGAGAGTGTGGAGGGTGGGGGCAGCGGGGTGAGGTGACGGGTGTTTGGGGGTGCGGGGGGGGGGGAGGGAAAAGAGGCGCCTCTCCCCCCCAGCCCCAGCTCCGACCGGGGCTGTGGCTGGGACAGGAGAGGTGCCTCTCCCCCACAGCCTCGGGGCCGTGGAGGGGAGAGACACGTGTGTGTGTGTGTGTGTGTGTGTGTGTGTGTGTGTGTGTGTGTGTGTGTGTCTCTCTCAGACACCCACACACATCCCTCTCCCCTCCACGGCCCACACACACACTTTGTCACACACAGAGTCTATGTCTCCCACACATACACACAAAGTCTTTCACACACTTGTATTATTGTTGTTGTTGTTACTTCTTGATACTTCCTGCAATGCACATATATTCTCTGTAATTTTATTCTTTCAAAGCGTTATTTTATATTTCATCATTTTTATTTCTCTCTTATGCTTAAATTTAATTCTTTGAGTTGTGAGTTCTAAAATGCCTGACCTGTCCTGGTTGGAGTAATTATCCCTATGGTAACTTTTTTAAAATATATATATTATCTCTAGGTTTTTTGTTTCTACTGGTGGCGCACATCCGCACATTACCTTGGTGCACATAGCAAAATTCATTCCGCAAATGGGTGGAAAAAATTAGAGGGAACATTGCTGCTGCCTATTAATTTCATTTGGTGACCCCTAGTTCTTGTGTTATGAGAAGGAATAAATAACACTCCCTTATTTACTTTCTCCACACCAGTCATGATTTTTAGACCTCTATCAGATCTCCCCTTAATTGTCTCTTTTGCAAGCTGAACAGTGCCAGTCTTTTTCCTGTCTCCTCAAATGGAAGCCATTCCATAATGCTAATAATTTTTGTTGCCCTTCTCTGTACCTTTTCCACTTCTAATATATCTTTTATTGAGATGGGGCAATCAGAACTGCACACGGTATTCAAGGTTCATAAAGAAAATGAGAATTATAGTAAGCAGTTGCTTATAGATCAAAGATCTATTAACCTGGTTTAATCTTTCAAACGAGTTTTGAAATTATTACTAAAATAGATGAGTTAAGATCATAAAAATAAACCAGAAAATGAATGAAGGCTACGTCAATTAAAAGATACTGGTAAAACATATAATCTGCCAGAGATTAAAATCTATATAAATGCATACAAAAATACCTCAAAAAGTTCTCTCAAAATGTGGGAGGAAGGGGGAAAAGAGGCATGAAAACTAGAGAGTTAGCATTCCTTACTACCCACCTGGAGTGCAATGCTTATTGCCCAAGCAGAGATTCATTCCAACATAATAAAACACCACCACCACATTTACACTGATTAATGGTTACTTAGAGTTGAAGTTTCACAACAATGAACAACAAATAATAAGACGGCACATGCAGAACTTGTCAAGCGTTAGCTCTCAAGACAGTTGCACAACGCACCAAAGCAAAATAGACAGCACATGAAACAGATCCGTATGTATCTTCCTTCTCAATAAAGTGTGTCATGGACCAGTCACAGAGCACACCCTGATCCAAATACTTGTTGACCCATCACAGGTTCCACCCACATGCATCACAACTAAAAAAGAAAAAGCCCATATTAGCGCCATGAAATTGCTTCCCTTGAGCAAAGAACTGTGGTCAAGATACCAGAGAAAGATGGGTCTTCAGAAGGAATATCAATGAACCCGTCAAGAACATATGTAAGTGAGTTCCCTAGAAGAGACTTTTTAGAAATAGGTTAATATTGTTTATATTTAGTAACAGTTTTGAACATCATTTATTGTTCTATTTGTTGTTTTTGTTAATAGTGATATAAATTATATAACAGAAATGGGAGCTGCCCCTTTATGACTAGGGTAGGGCATGGGGAGTGTGCAGGGCATATGCTGCTGCTGAAGAAAGGAGATTGGCCTGTAGGCAGGGACAACTAAATCATCTCACCACATCCAGTGGTGCAAGTAGGGTGGTACGGTATGGTATGCCATACCAGTAGGATATTTGTAGCCGGTACGCTGTACTGGAAAGACACTGGAGGAGCAGAACATGGAGCTGCTGTACCGCCCCCAGCCCTTCCACACGGCTGTGTCTAGCATCCTCTGTCCGGGGTCTGTAGGCAGCCCCGCCAGAGGACAGGGCTGGGGGGCAGGGCCCAGGGCGGTACAGCCTCACCAGAGGAGCTGCACATTATGCTTCTTTCGCCACTGCAGTTCCCAGGAGAGCCCTGCAGTTCAGACCCCAGACAGGAGACGCCATGCGTGGAAGGGCTGGAGGTGCTACAGTCACGCCGGAGGAGCTGCTGGCGTGGAGCCGCTGGGCGGCCCCACGGTCTGCTCCTTTCACTGCTGCGGTGAATAGGACGATCCGAATAGGACAATTAATACCATTAATACTATGTAAAAGCACTGTCAAACAGGGTTTTTTCAAATGAAAGATTCTGTTGAGTTAAAGGAAAGGAATTAAGAGAAATTGTTAAAATGAAAGTCTTAATTCTTTATGTTTCAAATATTACGTTTTTTTCTTCTTTTCTCTATCTTTAATAAAAATGTTACAAATATTTTAATGGTGGTTGTTACCATGGGAGTACGTGGACACGAAAACCCAGACAACACTTAAATGAATTTTACCTATTCTGATGACCCCAGCCAATTATCAGCTAGCAAAAGTTGAAGACAGGAGAAGTTACTAACATGCATTCCTTTTGTTCCTCCTCACCTCTCATCCTAGGAAAGAAGATTCTAAATAGATTGCTTTCTGGCTCCACTTACCAGAAGTGCAGGCAATCAAGTTACCTATCTGAGCATCTAATCAGCCTTCTTCCAATCAACTAATGACTTCCTGGGCTAAAGAGATGTTAATAGACAAGACAGACTAGAGGAGATATGCAAGAGAGACACAAGCAAGCGGGGAAAGAGAAAGGGAATTACTGGTGTATAATTTTACCTTCTCAAATGTCTCTATCTTCTTACATGCTAGGAAGAAATATTTCAGACAGGCTGTGGATGTATCAACCATTACTCAAAGAAAATTGACATCAGTGTGATGCTTGTAGGACTGCACACCTTAAACTATGCATCCTGAGAGGTAAAAAAGATCGACTCCCAGGAGTGAGTGAATGACAGCTGAGCCGCTGTGCAACAGTAGTGCTCTTGCCCTGGAGAAACCACACACCAGAAGAAAATATGAACCTCTACTAGGGGAAGGTGGCTTTAGTATATCCATCTATTCATGTAGGCAACAGCAGCCCTGGTGCCACATTGAATCAAGACATGTCTGCTCATGACACGGAGCTCTCAGGCCTAAAGGACTAGGAAGAAGGCCCTGAGCTATAGAAGAGTGATATTTGGCCTCTGTTTGGCGAAAGACCAAACCCCTTGAATGGAAAAGTAGCCCAATGTTGGCACCCCAATTTGAAAAGCTGCAATATAAAATATTGAATAATAATGGTTATAAGGAAAGAAGGGTCAGAAAGTAGGATGTAGAGACCCTCTTGAGGAAATGGAAGCTGTCAAAAGGGAAGACTGGAGGAACAAAGTGATTCTCTCAGAGAATAGCACTAGGTTAGCTGGGTATGGTTGAAATAGCCAAAGGTGAAAACAGATCCAACACATTAGGTACATGCCGGTTACAAAATGGCTCAGCACATGATGATGTAATAATTGGGGCCTAGCAGGTGAAAAGTAGGTAAAGGTTAATGCATTGTCACAATGATCTGTTTTATACGATTGTTTAAGAAAAGATGTAAGAAGGAGACAAAAAAGACAGAATTTATTTAAAAATAGAGATGCTACCCAAGGACTTTTAAGATATGACTAGTAAACAAGAGGAGATGGGGACTCGGAAATCAAGGGACCAAAATTGGTGCTTAAAAAATTAGATCTAATTGGTGGACAAAATAACAAAAGGATGGACAAGTCTGCCAATTGCCCCTTTTGGGGACCCTTAAAAAAAAAAAAAAAGACATGGGGGAGGAAAGAAAGGAACTTCTCCCACCCCACTGCACACACAACAGAAGGATTTTCATCATGACACCAAGTGGGGACAACTTTTGACTATCAGCGCTGCACCAGCGAGGACTCCAGCCGGATACATGTGAGATCCTGGTCTGTCTTCCTCTCCTTCCAGTATCCCTTTTCATCTCCTGCTATCTTTCTCTCCATCAGTTTTTACCTGATCCTGAAATGAACTGCACTACACGGCACCAGCATTACAAAAGGAGATTGCCTGCCAAGCTCCACTCAACCTGAGAAGGACTAGTGAAGGAGAGGACCTGACCAAACCAACAAGGTGAAGGCAAGCAGCAAGCCCAAGAGACTATGTCCACACAGGTTATGAAATGGCCTGGCAGATGAAAAATAGCCTTTACCAAGACAAGAGAGGAAATAAGAACCTGGAACAGGGCTCCCAACCTGCTTTACCACATTTAAATGTATACCACCGCTCCTCAGTGCGGCATTACCAGGGTGGGAGAGAGAGCTTTGCAGATTCATCAGGAAGCCATGGAAACAAAGATATTGAAGAACACTGTCCTGAGAGTGAATCTCCTGGGACTCAGAGAAGGCATGGATGAGAAAATTGTCAAAATAAGGGTATAGGTATATGCCCTTGCAATGCTACCAGGATCTTGTTGGAAGCCTGAAACGTAAAAATAGGAAGAAGTGGGGAGACAAATTGAAATAAAGATTCCCCTAAGTGAAAGGGAAGGACTGCCAATGCCTGGGATAAATTGAGGCATGAAAGTAGGTATCCTTCAGGCTGACCAGATAATATAGTATTACCATGGGAGGGAGGGAAAGGAGGGGGAAAGAAAGAGCACAATCTGGAAGGTGTTTTCATCCAGAACTTTTTCTTCCCAAGATGGTGATCGAGCTCTGGAGGTCCAGAGTTGGATGGACTCCTACTGGGCATAGGTTGCACCAAGAAATAGCAGGAATAAAATCTACTGTTGGGTATTCCCATTAACTTCATTATAAGAAAAAGTATAAATGGATACAACGCAACCATCATACGGTTCAACAGCAGTACGCTAGAAGATCTAGATTTTGCTGATGATGTTGCCCTTTATTTTCCCTTCCTTTTTTGAAACTTTATTAAGGTGAAATTACAATAAAACATTAAGTAATAAGTATAGTACGGTGTAATATGTTTATCAGAATCAGGTTAATATTCAGAAGTACCTAGCTAGCAATTCTGGCTTGGTGGCTGAGGAGTCCCCCCTCTCAGAGTATGCTAAAAAGGGTGACCAAATTTCTAAATAACTTTTGGGGGCACTTCTCGTGTGTATGTACTGGGCATGAAAATTTCTCCATTATAAGGCCGGTCCATATTTTACTACACCACACTTCCATAGGAGAAGTCACATTTTTCCAATAACTTTCAATACAAAGTCTTGCTGCTAACAATGAAAAAAATTAAATTTGTCATTTCTGTTTAAAATGTAGATCCTTACTGGAGCATTAAGTAAACTGGTCAGGGGATCTCTCAGAAGTTGGCATTTTGCTATAAGATTAATCTCTTTAATAATTTTCTCCCCAAACCATCTAATTTCTAGACACAACCACCACATGTGCAAGTATGTTCCCCTGTCCCTGCAATCCCTCAAATGGAGTGCATCCCTAGTAGCAAAAATATGATGCATCTTAACTGGAGTCTAATGAAATTTTTATAAATTACTGTGTAGATGGCATCTGTGAGCTAAACTAATTGAAGATGTATATCCCCTTTGCCATACAGAGACCTGTACATCTAGATCAATTTGTCCAAATCCCTCTCCCACCTTTTCATCTGGGTTATTTTCCGATCAACATCTTTTTCAACCAAAATTATATACGTCTTAGAAATTAAATGTTTTGTGATCTTCCAGTTTGCTCTGGAGTGCCTCAAATGTGGTTAAAGGTCAAGATAGAGCAGTCTTATATCCAAATTTCACAATAAAATATTTTATTTGTAAACAATGAAAATATGGGATCTGTATATTATATATCTCATGGTATTATTTCAAACCAAGACCAAGGAATAGCTGTCTGAATTGAGTAATCTCAGCTCTTCCACACAACAAATAGACACTGATATTTCCTAGGGATAAATCCCTGGTTATTAATTCAAGTAGCTAAGGAAGAGGGCCCCAGTGACAGGAATTTTTAAAAAATTGTCCCATCCTCCTAAGATGGTCTCAATGAACAGTTGATTTTTAATTTTTGGTGACCTAAATTTCTTTTTAACCCAACATACGTAGCCTCCAGTCTTGTTTGAGATTTACCCAGTGTTTGGACAGTCGTAGCTCTTCTAAGCCACAGTTCTACTAACATGCAAGCAGAGATTGCAAGTCTGTCCAGCATAGCAAAGAAGGCAAAGTTACTAATCAGTTATGAAAAAACAAGTGTAATAAGAACTCCAGAAACTCCCACTCAAGCATTACTTTAGAAGGCAAAGGAATACAAGAAGTGAATTAATTCACACATCTTGGCAGGAACGTGCAAGCCAATGGGGGGTGTCCAGAAGGAAATAATATCATGATGCGCAAGCTTGCAGCCACATTTTCCAGTTTAAACAAGAATTGGTCATTGAAAATCTACAATTTACACCCCAAACTACAAATCTTCAATTCCAATGTTATTTCCATCTTAATACATGAATTTGAAAGCTGGAAGCTGGTGAAAGGTACAGACAGACATCTAAATGCCTTCAAAAGCAAATGCCTTGGAAAAATACAAGGTAATAAATGGAATGAATTTGTAACAAATGCTGAAAATCATCAGAGTTCATCAACCCTCTATCTCTAAAGTTATCCAGAAAAGACAATCAAAATATTTGGTACATGGTTTAGGAATGAAGCCAGAACAATTACCATGGCAGGTATGCTATTAGGCAGCTGGAGGAAAACATAAAGGCACTAACTGAAAGAATCCCTCCATTTAACAATACTGAGAGAGGGAAAACTTATGGGACTTAAAAAAGAGGCCACACAAAGAGCAGTTCAGGATAGACAGGGATGGTGGAGTCTTGTTCACATGCTAAGCGATATCTAACAGTGCAAGAAGGATTCAGATTCAGAAAACACCTGTCTCTTCTCTCCCTAAGGTGTTGGAAAAAATGGCCCCTGCAGAAACTCCTGAACATCAGAGCAGAGTAAGGAATTTAGGGGGCTGAAGGCTAAGAGAGAGAAAGAAAACAGGAGGAAGAGACCCAGAAGAAACTCAATGGAGTTATCTCTGGAGTTGATTTTCCCAGATGCCCATGATAAACGAGGACCAAAACTTCCTGGAAGTGTAGTCAGGAGTCCACCAAGGGAAGTACTCAAGCGTGTATAATTAATCACATGCATAAGTGTTAGTCCATTGGGGACTTTAGTGTATGTTTTGATTTATTTAGTAAAAATATTGGTCACAGTAAGCAAAAACTAGGTTTGTATACTACAGATTATTTGGGAGTGACTAGAAACTGTTTATATATGTTGCTCAAAAAATAAAACTTCAGATACAAGGGTGCTTTAAGTAACATTCCCAATATTAACAACAAGGAGTTCAGTGGCACCTTAAAGACTAACAGATTTATTTGTTCGTCTTTAAGGTGCCACCGAACTCCTTGTTGTTTTTGTGGATACAGACTATCATGGCTACTCCCTGATACTTGATTCCTAATATTAGAACAACATAGAATCTCTGGGTCTACTGAAGAGCAGGACTGTAATAAAAGATAACGGGTGAGCATGCTTAAAGATAAGTAGATGCACAAAGTAAGTGGGTTTGCAAAACCCCTAACTAATGTCATTAATTCCTTACTTTCACAAGAACTAAATTCACCCAGGATACATCATACAATGATTTACCTATATAAATGACTGTCGTCCTCAAAGTCTTCCTTGCCCCATCTTCCTTTGATATCTTCAATAACATGATTTTTCAGAAATTTTTTAAGCAGCTGAATTGTTTGATTACGAGTCACTTCTGGGCCAAAGTTTTGGTTACATCTGAGCAGTTTATGTAACCAGTCTACTGCCTCTGAGGCTTTGAAGCAACACTCATAGTTTTTGAAAAGACTACGATGCCTCCGTAATGGCATCCCTTCACGAAAGAGTTCAATGGTCTGATTCCACTGGAAAAGAGGGGGGGGAGAGAGATACAATTACAGGAGCTCTAAAAATAATCTTTATGGGTGAAATGATGCTGTATGTGAAATCAATACCAATACAATTAGAGCATTTTGCAGGCATTGGTTTTAATGGATTCAAAATAAAACTGCAAATATTCAGGTCCCGGAGTTATCAATCATGTCACAACTGTGGCCAAAGTTTTGCTGTTAGCCTGAGGACTAAAACCACTAGACAGAATGAAAAATACCTGTACTGCTACATCTCCAGTGCCATGCCCCCAGCAAGTTAAATAAATCTGCTGAACATAGAGAATATTCGTTAAATAGAGCATGGAGTAAAGTATCAACTCCTCATTTAATACATTCTGAAAGTTATACCTTAGAGTACATCTACATGAGAAAGCTACACCAGCTTAACTTAAAATCAGTTTAAAAACCCATATAGTGAAACCAGTGCAAATGCCTATGAAGGTACTCAGTTTCAGAGTGACTTATTCCAGTCTTGCTTAAACTAAAAACAATATAAACCGCTCTTAAACTGAAATAGGAGCAGAGGAGTTTGCACCGGTTTAAGTAAATCAGTTTAAAACAAAACACACACATATTTTTAGGCCTGGTCTACACTTAAAACTTTGGTTGACGTAGCTATGACACTCGGGTCATCAAAAGTCCTGAGCACCACAGCTATGCCCACCTAAACCCCCAAAATAGACATTCTTCTATCAACCTAGCTACTATGTCCTGGGGAGGTGAGTTACTAGTGACAGACTCTGCTCCTTCAATTGCTGAGTGTACATTAGCCCTAAGGCCAGGTCTACACTAAAAAGTTAGGTTGACCAAGCTATGTCACACAGGGGTGTGAAAAATCCACATGCCTGTGTAACAGTTAAACTGACCTAACCCCCAGCATAGACTCCACAATGTTGGAAGAACTCTTCCATCAACCTAGCTACCGCCTCTCAGGGAGGTGGATTAACTACTAAAGCGACTCCGGTCACTGTAGTGTCTACACTGAAGCACTACAGCAACATAGCTGCAGCACTGCAATTGTGTTCCTGCAGGTGTGCTGCTGTCGCAGTTTAAGTGTTGACACAGCCTTAGTTAAACTGGTGTAAGTTTGTGCATAAGGAAGAGCTCACTGTAGGTCACTTCTGCTTTTATTAAACCTTGAACATCCCTCTTGGTGTCACTCTTCCTTTTCTCTCCCCTAACAGCTCACAGTCTAACAGACCCAGCAGGGTGCGAGTGTACAAGTGTGTGTCAGTATTTTGGGGCTCAGAGCCAGGAGGTGAAGCTACTGGACTAAGATACAGTCGTGGGAGGCCATTTGGGGGCTGGGATAGCAGAGGGCAGGAAGAAGGCTGCAGGTAGAGGGAGAGACCAAGGAGACTACAAATAGCAGCACTGCGGAGGTGGGGGGTGGCCAGGATATGGCAGCCAGGCGACTGGAGGCAGACTAAAGAGGGAAAGAGGCAGATGCGGGGGGAGGGGAACTAGACAGGGCTCCGGGGACCAGCCCGAAGGACAGGGGCGGGGGGCTCCGGGCACCCCTCGGGAGGGCTCTGCCATTGCAGACCGCTAGGGGGGGCGAGAAGGGGGGCTCCGCGGACCGCTGGGAGCGGGGTCAGGCCGGGAGCTCCGGGCACCGCTCGGGGGGGCGAGACAGGGGGGTTCCGGGGACCGCAAGGGGGTGAGGGAGGCCGGGGAGCGCGAGGTCGGAGGGCTCGCCTCCAGGGACCGCTCGAGGGCAGGGGGGCGAGGCTGGGGGGCTCCGGCGACTGCTCGGAGGGGACGGGATCGGGGGGCTCTGGGGACCGGTCCGGGGCAGGAGGACTGGGGGGGGGCGCGAGGCCGGGGGGGGGAGATGCGCCGGGGGGGGGGGCGTTGTGCCGAGCTCGATGCCCTGGCACGGCCGGGCCGGGAACTTACCAGCCGGGTTGCCCGGTAGGGCCCGGGGCCCACCAGTCGCGGCTCCATAGCCCGGTAGGCCCCGCTGTCTCCACGGAAACCCGACAAGACACAGGACAAGGCGGAGCCGAAGAAGAGTTTGAATTAGGGCCCCCACGATGCTGCCCTCTCATTGGACTGCAAAGTGACCACGTGACCCCTCATCTCTCCCTGATTGCAGGGGCAGGGGCAGGACAAAGAGGCCAATGCATCGGCCAGCTCCCAGCACAACGACTGTGCAGCCTCGGGGGAGTGTACGGGGAGGGGGCACTGGGAGGGGGCATTGAGGGCAATGGCGGGGGCACTGGGAGGGGCATTGGGAGGAGATGGAGGGGATACCGGGAGGGGACATTGAGGGGTGCTGGGAAAGGGCATTGGGAGGTGACGAAGGGGGCACTGGGAGGGGGCATTGAGGGTAATGGCGGGGGCACTGGGAAAGGGTGTTGGGAGGGGCATTGGGAGGAGATGGAGGGGGTACTGGGAGGGGACATTGAGGGTAATGGTGGGGGCACTGGGAAAGGGCGTTGGGAGGAGAGGGAGGGGGTACTGGGAGGGGACATTGAGGGGTGCTGGGAAAGGGCATTGGGAGGTGACGGAGAGGGCACTGGGAGGGGGCATTGAGGGTAATGGCAGGGATACTGGGAGGGGCATTGGGAGGAGATGGAGGGGATACTGGGAGGGGGCATTGAGGGCAATGGCGGGGGCACTGGGAAAGGGCATTGGGAGGAGTGGGAGGGGGTACTGGGAGGGGACATTGAGGGGTGCTGGGAAAGGGCATTGGGAGGAGTGGGAGGGGGTACTGGGAGGGGACATTGAGGGGTGCTGGAGGCGGGTGCTGGGAAAGGGCATTGGGAGGAGATGGAGGGGACACTGGGAGGGGGCATTGAGGGTAATGGCAGGGGCACTGGGAGGGGCATTGGGAGGAGATGGAGGGGATAATGGGAGGGGGCATTGAGGGTAATGGGGCTCACAACTAGGGGGCTAAATTTCTCAACTAGAGATTAGCTGGAGCAGCTAGAAGGGTATTAAATTACCAACACATTGGGAGAGTGTTAAGGAGGCAAAACTCAAACCCAAAGCGTCAAAGAACAAATTGTACTGATGTGGCAAAGAATGCAAAGAGGAGAATTTTTTCAATTGCTCATACTGTATATCAATGCTAGCAGTCTGGATAACCATCAAGAGGAATTATAAATTCTCCTTGATGAGGAAAAAAATTATATACTTGAAACCATTAACTATAACCTCTTCAGGAAAAATAGAGTGGGTAGAAGAGGTGTGTGGAGTGGCATGCCCATAGCATGAGTTAACTCATTACAGACAGGTTTCAGAGTAACAGCCGTGTTAGTCTGTATTCGCAAAAAGAAAAGGAGTACTTGTGGCACCTTAGAGACTAACCAATTTATTTGAGCATGAGCTTTCGTGAGCTACAGCTCACTTCATCGGATGCATACCGTGGAAACTGCAGCAGACTTTATATACACACAGAAAATATGAAACAATACCTCCTCCCACCCCACTGTCCAGATGCTTAAGGTGTTAAAAGAAATGGTGCTGTTATGGGGGAGTTGGATTTGGGAGACATATGCTAGAGGTTTCACGTGGTCAGTAATAAAACTTCCGTCCAGTTACTAAAAATTATAGATGATTTTCTAATATAGAAGGTACAGCATCCAACATGAGGGAATGCTATTTTGATCCTTATTACGACAGATAAAAAATTAATCACTGGACTGGATGTTGGTGTTTGCCTAGGGACCAAGATGAGGAAAATTATGAGTGACGTTGATTGGGAGAAAAAAATTAGAGAGAAACTGGGATTTTTTTAAGAGGAGTTTATTGGATGGACAAAAAGATTCCACAATCAAGAAAGAGGAAAACTTTGGTTAAAAGTCCATCCTGATTCAGTGTTGAAGTGGAGTAGGCAATTAGAAATAAGATATAGATAGCAATCAATAGAAATGAGAAGTTATGAAGTGTAGAAAAGTGATAAGGGAAGGGAAAATAGGGAAAAATCCATAGCTGGGAGGGCTAAAGCACAATAAAAAGGGTTTTTTAAAGAATATTAGGAACTAAAGACGTTCTAGAAATGGTATAGGGATATAAGCACATTACCAGATAGAGATGGTCAAATTGTTAATAATGATTCCGAAAGTATTCAATAATTATTTCTGTTTTGTGTTTGGAAAGAAGCAGGATGATGTAGTGTCTCATTCTGGGTGCAATCCAGACCATGATGGGTTGTGTCACTGTCTGCCCTGTAATTTGGGTGCCTCCCAATGCTTTGCTGTTGTAGCTCCCAAGCTGGGCTGCTCACAACCAGCCTCCCAGC